>NC_134173.1:65473050-66081050 GCF_964188355.1 Buteo buteo | reverse complement strand
ATTGCAAGGTGCCAGGACTGGCTTGAGATGCCCTAATGCATGCAGTGTAAAAAGGGGGACTTCCAGGGGGTGGGTGTAAAGGTAGGGAGACCCCCAGGAGTTGAACCTTCAGATAAGCTAATCTCTGGAGCTATGATCACATGAACATCAACCATAGTGCCTTCAAACCTTTTCTGGGTAGGAAAGAAATCTATTTCCTGGTAAAATATCTTCAATTTGTCTTAACATTAAAGAAAGTTTGGGGAAAAAAACCCCAACAACAAAACAAACCCCCAAACTAAACAAAAAATACCCAACTCCCCAAATCCAGGAGTTCCAGGGTATTTCATATTGGACTTAAAAAAACACAAAGAATTAAGTCTTCCAAGAGGCACAGAGCTGTCAAATTTGTTGCCTCAGAAGAATGATAACTGCAGGATAAAGATGTATACAGTTCATTTTGGAGATTAGCTTTTCCCCCTTGCTTTGCTTTGTAGGATAAATTGTTCTGCCAATCCACAAATTTAATGTTCAGTACAACATTAATGCAGTCTAGCTATGAATGGCCACTCTCAGTACGGTAATCCCACCAAAACTAACTGAGTATGCTATCCACAATTTCTGCCAGTCACATTGCTATCTTCCCTTTTTAAAATGTTTGCAAGAAGCTAAAAGAGTAAAAAGACTAGACTTTCATAAAAGCTGTTCCTTCCTTACAAACTGAAAATTGGAGGATACTTTTTTGAAAACTGTCCTTTCACCTTTATCATAATTTGGTTGATGGTTAGGCATCTCTGCATGGGAATTTTTAGAGATTTAATCAGTTATTCATTCTTTTCATGGTTACATGAAAACCTCTCTCTGTTCCCTCTCAAAAGACAAAGAGGAGTCCATGGCAGAGCCAGGAAATTGTGTCAGATCTCTCTATTTGTGATACTTTTCTATACAAAGAATTCAAACACCAGTACTTGGCCTAACATGTCGTTATGTTCCTGTGTAGGAAAGGACTGCTTGACCTCTTAGGTAAAGCCTGGTTTATCTTGAAAGTCTTAGTCTCCCTGAAACATTTCAGGGATACGGGCTGATAGAGTAGCATGTTTTCAATCAGTCACAAGCCAGCTGCTTGGGATGCTGTTGTTGTCCTGGCTCTGCTGGGTGGCTCTGCATCAACGTGGTTTTGGTGGTAATTAGAAATTACGTTATTTTTTCCCTGATCCCTTTTTATCCTGTGGTAGATTAAGCTCCATAGATGTGGTGGCAGTGGAGGAAAGCCTATGCTTGAGTTTTCCTGAGGGTTTTGTGATGGGCTGGAATGTTATGAGTGGTAAATAGTGGATAAAGGGTGCTGCACATGGCCCCATCCTTAACTCCTAGTGAGTCTGGTGATCATTTCACACAATGGTATTTTCCAGGTGAGCACACATAACCAGATGAACTTCATCAGCTGGGCTGGGGTAGCTTTTGCTTACTCAGGTAAATGTTGGGGTTTTTGTTGCAGACTTCTGTAGCAAGAGTCAGGAACAGCAAGTGTGTTCTTTGGGAGCTGCTACACTTTGCAGTGTGAAAGAAGATTGTTTGTTTGTTTGTTCATTCTAATTAGCTATATGGGAATGCAAAATTGTCAAAAGAGGTCAATGCTCATAAGAGTCACCTTTTACTGTCATGTACCTGGTCATCATGTAGCCAAATCAGTGATAATAGCACTTTTCTGTTCTTACAGCAGGAAATCAGGAAGATTCTGGTAAACCCCACTGTGGGGGTACTGATTACTGGTAACTGCTTTTACTGGCCGAGCACAAAACTTCTGCTGCTTCTTAAATGTTTCATACTCTTGCTTGCCTGTAGAATTATCATGCCACTCTATGTTTCCAAACCGAGCCAATAGAAATGGCAGAGGTATAAATGAATAGATATTTTGCTCAAGGACTCACGATTCAGTAATCGGTAGGTGGTTTTTTTCAGTATTTTTCCCATTTATGGCAGGCCCTGACAGCAAAGATCTGATAGTGATTTTCTATTGCTTTCCTCCTGTTCTGGTAAACTGAGTGGTTTCACATGTCTGCTCTTCAATGGTGGTAATGCTTCTTTCTTCTGACTCATGTAATAATGTCTTCTAAAGATTTCATTTTAGTGTGCCCATGAATACGCCTGGAGCTGAGATTTTTTTCTGCAGAGAACCATTCCTCTTCTAGTGGTTCACACTGTATCTTGATAAGGTTCTGCTTTGTATTTCCTCCTTAAAAGTAGATTTTCCATTTCCTTTCCTTGGATGTTCTTCAGCTGTATCACCAGAACAAGGCAGAGGCCCATATTCCCTGGAGGGAGACTTTTTACAAGGGCATGTAGTGATAGGACCAGGGGTAATGGCTTTAAACTAAAAGAGGGTAGATTTATATTAGATGTAAGGAAGAAATTCTTCACCGTGAGGGTGGTGAGGCACTGGAGCAGGTTGCCCAGAGAAGTTGCGAATGCCCCATCCCTGGAAGTGTTCAAGGCCGGGTTGGATGGGGCTTTGAGCAACCTGGTCTAGTGGAAGGTGTCCTTGCCCATGGCAGAGGGGTTGGAACTAGGTGATCTTTAAGGTCCTTTCTAACCCAAACCATTCTATGATTCTATGATTCCCCTTTTGCCCCATCTCTACCACTGTGCTGTTGGACATCTGCTGGTAGTATTTCTAAACCTGCACAATTTCTTTTGGTGCAAAGTTTTGCCTAGTGATTGAAAATGCAGCACATCTACCTACAATGGCCACATGCATGGGTGACACCAGGCCACTATTTGCTCTGTGTCCTCATGTGTCCTGTTGAAAGCAGCAAGGCTTTGGCACCAATACATGTTTCCAGGCTAGAGCTGGCTTCAGTCTGGTCAGCACAACCCTCTGATATGCCTGTCCCCCGTCACCCATCTTGATGTGCCCACAGGTTAAATCAGCTACAGCTGGAGCCTAGAGCAGGAGGAGGTGATCAATGCCCAATTTGCTCCACAGCACTAAATCATGGTACTTTGTTCCCATTTTGCTCCCTAAATGCCAGCAGGAGGTGAGTTTATGTCTAAAAATCTGACACACGGTACCTGAAGTTGGGGATTCAGAAATTATTACAACCCAAACTGGAGTCTGTCTTCAACAGTTCAGGCATAGGTCCCTCCATCTTTCAGGTTTGCCCCCCAGAAGGATAACACCTGCTCTCACCTGAGAAAATTTTTGTATCCAGCAAGCAGTGTTTATTGTTGCAAGCCAAATGTCTCAAAGCAGGACGTGCTTTTTTAAATCAGCAGCAGTAGGCTATTATTTCCAAATATTTTTGGGATTCCTGGCTAGCCTTCCCATTCCAAGAGCACAATCTTATATCTGGAGATCTTGTATTTGCCAATGGCAGTACTCAGCTATTTAATGAGCTATTTGTGGTCAGAAACCAGTTGATAAAACTCCAAGTGGTACCAGCTGGCCTCAAAATTGAGCCAGCATAATTGCAGACTAATGTTGAGATAACTGCTCAGGATAAGGATCTCTTTCTTTTGTATGAAATAGGTAGGATCCTTTGACAATAATAACAATCCTTGGTATAAACCTCACTCCCTGTTAACCACAAAGCTCGTGTCACCATAAATTCACTTAAGATGCAAACCCGTAACATCTGGCATCTATATGAGTAGTCCAGCATTGAGTGCTGCTATGTTTTGTCTCTTTTAATACTTACTGACAGCAACTACCTCTCCAGCTACTTTGCAGCCATCTGGAAGATCATGAAAAGGTATTTGATTTAGCTTTGTCCCGTAAGACAATGCTATCCAGCTCAGCCTACGTGTGTTGAGTGTAGTGATGGGCAGTTTAAGAGTTGTGGAAGAGTTAGCGTGCTTGCTTTTTGGCTGCATGATGCCCTTTTCAGACCAGACTGCAGGGCTATGCAGGGGTAAGGGGACCTCGGTGTTCAGCCATAAAAGAGGCTCAGGAATGGTCGTGCTGCAGGGGATCGAAGACCCCAGGGGCAGCAGGGATGAAGGAGATGGCTATTTGCACTGGGATGCAAGACATGATGGGGGACAGGGTCTTTGCAAGGTCCAGACTCAGATCGGGACTTGGAGGGGGACATCATTTAAGCCATCTTGTCCTGACAGTGCCACTGCCCCTGTGTGCTTGCTGCTGGGGTCCAGAGCCAAGGCTTGGTCCTGGAGCTGTGCAGAAGGACCCTCCGGCAAGGGCAGGGTGCTCAAGCAACAGTCCAGTGCTTCACACAGTCCATGGCAGCAAGGGCAGAATAAGGACAGATGGACACAGCAGCTTCCATGCAGGATCAGGCCTACTGCCCTGACATGCCGGAAAGAAATCAGAAACATTACCTTTATGGCTGTCACAACATAATCCTGTTGTCATGATTTATCTCCTGCCTTTTACACCAAAATAATTTCATTGGCTCTTACTGGAGCTTTTAAATTGCATTTCCAAAATTCATGGTATGGCAAGACATAATAGGAGAAATATTTCTTTTTCTATTTCATACAGGATCAATTGCAAAATAGCTCAAAATTGAAAAACAAGTGGTTTCAGAATAATGTGTCACACATGCTGTGTAAGCAGAGATTGCACCAGATGAGGGCCCAAGGCAGAGAGATATGAGACGAAATGAGACTCGAGGGTGATCAGCACCTTTCCACATCACTGGCTTGCATTGCTACATATAACTAGTGCAGATTCAACCATGTAATTGTGTTCTAATTTCTTGGTCATATTGAATACACTTCTAAAGGAAAAATAGCCCAACAGTAAAACCCATCCAGTATGGTCCTTTGCCACATATCTTGTTGTGATGTAATTACTCACATACCTAAATAATTTAGTTATATTTATTGTATATTAGAACACGAAATTTAGAAGAAATACTGAGTCACAATCTGCTGGATGGTGTAGGGATGGGATGCTTTCAAGCCTGCCTTTAGCCATCTGCCTCTATCATCAGTGGAATGAGGAAGAGGCACTTTTAGAGCAATTCATCCCATCCAAAATAAGCCTCTAAAATGTTTTTAAAATGTAAAACATTTTCTCTGTGGAAGTTTCACTGACATCCGTTTTTCAAGATAATGCAATTACCTGTGTTGTAGGCCAGAGGGAAACACAGAGGCTCATTGTACAGCCTTGACAGGCCAGGTGCAAGCAGTACCACACAAGCTTCCCATGGAAGTGGCCTCTGAGGATGATGCAGATACCTACATGTCTATTCCTGCACCCTGAGCTTGGCAGAATTATCAGCGTTTCTGGGATTTCTTTTTCTTGCCTTTTGAGACTTTAAAATTTGCAAAGGCTGCTCACAATTTATATGAGTGGAGCATGATGGAAAACACTTTTCAGAGGTCACCTTTCAAACATGTCTAATCATGGGTGAGACTAGAGGAGATTTCTGTAGCTAGTTCAAATTCATAATTACTCATTTTAAGGCTAAGTGGGGTCATTAAGTTATCAAGCCTTGCCTTTTGCATGACACAGGCTGCAGCATTTTCTGTATTCTTAAGTTGGATGAGGATTTACATATTGACAACTGTGTAAGGCTTTATACCTTGTTTTCTTTAATCCTCCATGATTTGTTCCACTCTGCAGCCCTTCTCTTTTCCATTCCTCTTTCCCTTTGCTTGTCACGCAGCAGGATTCTCCCTCTTCCCTCTCCTTTACAAGGTTCATTTGCTACCACAGTGCCTGTGGCTGAGTCTTCATCTTTCTGATCCCTCTCCTCCAGCGACCTCCAGCACTTTCAAACTGCAGCTGTAAAAAAGTTCTCTCCACCTCTGCTTCTACCTCTCCCTGTCATCGACACTTACCTTATTTATAAGTTTGTGAGATGTCTTTATAGAGCACAGAGCTCCTACTGAGATATGCAGGATGAATTCTGCATGACACCAAATGAGACAATTTAACCTTAGATATTTTATTAATAAACCTTTTATCTCAAAATAATCATGTCATTATAAACTTACTGAAAAAGAGTTCAAACAATTAATTACAAAACTATGCAAAGACTGAACTAACTTTGTGTACAGATTTTGCTTTTAATATTTAATCATTTGTCTGTAATAATAAATACTTGACTGACAAATCAGTTTCTGCATAGCATTAAAGAGTTCACTTTCAAACTCAGCTTTAAGTGCAGAATCAAACTTTCATTGTTAATAAAGCTGCAGCAGTATGTTAATGATAATGTACATTAAGGCTGGGTCTGAATGAGCAGCCAAAGAAGATGTAAAAATATTCTAAGAGAGCTCCAGTTTTTGATACAAATAGTTATGTTTTCTTTTTACAAGGAAGGAGGTGTGTTTCAGGTTGATTACTTCTGTATGCCTGACTTTTATTTTTAACTGAAGTGTTTGTATATGATTAGTTACAATGAGAGCCATAACCTATGCTCATCCTACAACTATCCTATGACTGATCGCACCTGGCAGTGTGTAGATGAAGAGCACCAAGAAGACAATGAGAATAAGCAGAATTATGCCGATGATGATGTACTTCTTGTAATTTCTCCAGATCAGGTGATACAAACACTTGAAAGGATTTACAAACCAAGAGAAGGATGTGTCTGGTCGGCTAAAGGGGAAGAAAGAAAAAGAGAAAAACTTTTGTAAAGGCAGATCCAGCTATTTCCAAAGATACCCCACTGCAAAATACATATTTGAGTCTAATAAGGACCTTTAACTCTTGGGAACCCACTAAAGAGTTTAGAGGGAACTTCCACAAATTTCACATACTATTGGGTCACTCTTACATTCGTCCCTGAGCCCAAGATCCACACACCACTCAGAATGAAATTCCAGTTTACACTTCATAACTACTCCAATTTAAGGCAAGATAAGGGGTTCAAAATTACGGACAAGATCATGAAAATCCTAAAGAAGAAATGCAGACATCTTGAACTTGAGTAAAAAAGCTTTCTAATCATTGCAAGGAATTTAGCATTGCAAAAGGAGTAATGAGCCACTACAAAAAATCTGATTGCTCAGTGATAGTCACGGTTCCATAACAATCAGAGCCAGCTCAGGCCTGGCATACGGCCCAAAATCGCATATTTTCAGAAGGAAGTTTAAAACAGGCCTCCTGAAAACAGGAGATGAAATGAAACCCAAAATCTAGGTAGTTTGCCTGGGTGCATAAGGAAGAGCCACCTTCTTCTGGTGGAGAATATCTGCACTCCACAAACCTAAGTTTTTTCCAAATGTTGCCCCATGTTATATCCTCCTCCATAATAAGGAGTTTCTTCACTATGTACAGCAAAGCTGGCTGCATACAGAGAGGAAAACAATGTTATCTTTAGGAAAAATTTTGGCATAGTCTCTCCTCTGGCATGCCACCCAGCTTGGGAGGTCACTATGCCTTGGACTTCAACAGCCCTAACCCTGCGATGAGCTGAGGCAACATCTGTCAGCTTTGTATGATGGGATGACCTGACGAGTACAGTGGTGTGGAGCAACACTAACACCTGCAAAATTGGGTGCAGGTTGTCTTTCTTATTCAATATAACTGTAGTTGTGCAGATGGTGCAGTAAGGAGAATGAAATTAAGACTGAGGGTCACAAAAACCAATGGCCGTGTCTCACTCCAGAAAGCTGTTTAAGGAATATAAGAAATGTCTTACTCATCTGTAGAACTCAGCATGTGGAAGTGAATGCCAATGTGACAGAAAGTCTGTAAATCTAAAAGGCCAACTGAATATCTTTTAATTAAAGACTGTTTTATACTGAGGTGGAAATTACTCAGAAGTAAATCAACAAATAAGCCCTCCAGGTTAAAAGGAATTATTAAAAAATGGATACTGTAAAGCGTAAAACTTACTGAATCACAGACTTGAGTAACAAAACCATTAGTCTGCACATTCCAACTACTTAAGGGCTTTAAAGACAGGGGAAAAAAAGCCAGACTATTGCTCATTTAATTTGTTTTCTTTGTAATGTAGTCTATAGAATTTGGTACCAGTTATAGCAACGTATTTGTTCTAATAGAGTGCATCCGGAAAAATGTCCTGTCTTGATCGGCAGAGAGGAAGAGATGGATAACCTCATGGTGTTTTGGCCAGCAGGAAATTACACTCACTGCACCTTATTTCTCATTTGCATGTTTCTGTTTAGTTCCCAGATATTTAATCTTTGGCCACCTTTGCTCTGGTACATTTAAGAGTCTGCTACTGTCTAGTAGCTCCTAGAAGATAATTTTGGTATTGAAATAATTTTGTTTTTTAATTTAAAAACTTAATTATGCAAAACAATCTGAAAATTTCTCTGCTTGTCTGTGTAAGCCTACATGATTAGCAAAAAAATGTGAACCTACAGTACTGGCATAGAGACATGGAGGTCCTGACACAAAGCTCCTTGAGATCCACTTCTTCCTGAAAAGAACTCATTTGAAGTGCAGAAACAGTTACCTGTTATCTCTCAGTTGATTTTGACTACTCTACATGTATGAACCACGTATTCCATCACACAGGGGCACTGAGCTGGTAAGCTTTAATATCAGCTTTATGGAAATGAGGCATGCAATGTCTTCAGGTAGTAAGTGTGTGTCTAGCTAAAATAGTATTTACTATCCACATGCCGATATTGCTTTAGTAACCTTAGGATTTATTTTGCCTAACTTTAAAACTTGGGTGCCCAGCCTGGTCAGTCATTGGCTGTCTGCATGTGGAGAGGAAGGACCTTCTGGAGGACAATTCATCTCTTTCCCCAGCTCCCATCTTAAGATATGTGTGTTAGGTAAATGGGATGACTCCCCCACCTGTATATGAGGAACTACAAAAGGAGCCTGAATGGCTTGCTTCTGAGGCGGGTAACGTCAAGTGAGACTAGCCCCACCCTAATTTTATTTTAATTGAGGCATACATCTCAATTAAGAGTAGAACTTGGTTGAGCCATGTGTTGGCTGTGTCTGTATGTGTATGATTTCATCACAAAAACCTAGATGTAGAGCTTCTGTGAATACTGAATGCAAGATCTGGAGGAAGACTATGGGTCAGAACACCTCCAGGCTGGCTCTACAGCAGAGAAGGGGCCACCAGGCTAGTGACAACCTTTTGGCCCAACAGCATATTTGTGGATAAAATGCTCTTGAGGTAAAAATGCAGGGAGCCCTGGAGCCCCAGGCTGTCCAGGGTGCATGGGCTGGGACTGAAAAAATGAGGGGAAAATGAGACATTGCCTTTGGGCATCCTGTTGACAGCCTTCTGGACATGTAACCCTTCTGTTACGCACTACACTCCCTCTTAAAACTGCCTAGGCTGATTGCTTCCCACCACATGTATTTCAGAGCTATCGCAGTCCTCTCTCCTCTGTAAGACAGTGCTTTAGTTTCCATTATAGGGATTCTTTCAGATAGACATCTGTCAGGCATAGCTCATCCTGCCTTTGAGTAAAAACGTTGGGTGAAATGATTGATTAAAGTCTTCCCAAGGCTAGTTTTCAACAAGTCTCTGATACCTCTAATTTTCTGGCTGAATTTATACACTTTGTAGGGGTATTGGCAATTCCATCTTTATACTGTTTTTTTCCTTTTTCATGTTTATCCTGAGATATATAACAAACCAACAAAATTAAACAGAATGTGCAGTGATTACCATTATGACTAGCAATTGGTTTTTAGAAGCTTTGGTAGCAGGAAATATAACATTAATTTCTCTCTCTCTTTTTTTTTTTTTTTTTTAAATCTAGCTCATTACTTTATTAGGACAAAGTAATTGAGGCAAAATAGATTAGAAGTAAATTTTTCCTGAATGCAAGAATCTCAGCTGATAATATTTTTTTAATGTGACAAACACTGAAAGTTAGAATGCTCCTTCTAGATCATGTACCTTTGTTAATCCACTTAAAATGTCCTCATTTAGAAGTCTTATGATGAAAAATAAGCATCTTCATTCTTTGATTATGAAGTACAAAAAAACTAAAGATGGATTTGTTAAAGTTGTATCATTCCTGTATGACCTGATTTTTATGTTTTATGTGCCTTTATCTGCAAGTGACTAATTTATGCAAAAACAACTAGATGTATGCAGAGGTCACTTTTACACCGATATGTAGCAACTAAGACACTTTTAAATGTGTGCAGATAATTCTTAGAATCATGGAAACACAGAATCATTTAGGTTGGAAAAGACCCTTAAGATTATCGAGTCCAACTGTTCACTTAACACTACCAAGTCCACCACTAAAGCATATCCCTGAGTGCCACATCTACCCATCTTTTAAACATCTCCAGGGATGGTGACTCCACCACTTCCCTGGGCAGCCTGTTCCAATGCCTGATAACCCTTTCAGTGAAGAAATTTTTCCTAACATCCAAAATTCTCATTTCCTAATACTAAGACTGTCTCCTAATGGTCATATTAAAAAAGACTGGACATATAGGAAATATTTCATACAGTCATTTTAAAGCACTTAAACATTACTGGCTTATAGTTATCCTCTTAATATAATAAATATAATCTGTCTAATCTTTATAAGTGACCAAACTGATGTGTTGGGTGTATGCATAAGTTATGATGGTTTAAGAGGTTATCACATGCCAGGTCAGCTATGGAATGAGCCCACATATGAACTCTAGCTGAGGACAAATGTGCAGTAATGCCATTTGTTTGCGCTTCCAGAGGAAGGTATTTCAGCTAACCTGGAAGGTTCTGCCAACTACGAGTGCCGGCAGCCAGGCGATGCACAAGTTGTATAAATAGCTTGCTCAAGATTACAGCAGGTAAGAGGAAAAAAGCCAGGAGAGGAGAAAGCAGACATGCTCTTCCCTGTCTCCTGCAGAATGCCCCTGCCCCAGCATGTTTAATGAGTATGCTCCTACTCACTTGGGTTTTTCCAAGGGCTCGGGCTCCTTTCGAGCTTTGCCTACTGGATTCTTCTCAGCTTCTTCCGCTGTGACTAAGTGAAACTCAGCTTCCACCTTGCCCTGGATCAGAGACATCATACATAAGCATCCAAACCTGGGTTATTATCACTAAATCACAGCAGGGTTCAGCTTGTGGAGAAATTATGGAACCAGCTGAGGGTGGAGGAAATTGATTAAAGGAAATAAAAGTTTTTGCAGTTAAAGAGAAAGCACAAAGGAAAACCCAGGCACCAAATTCCTCACTTATGCTCAAGCACTGTGAAGAAAGAGAGGTAGGATGTTTTCTTCCAGACCCATAAATATATTTTCTGCTTCTTAAAATATAATGTAATTCATCTCAGAAGACCTGTCTTCTATCTGTCACACATCCTGGCACAGCTGAATGGCCGAGCTGGAAGCTGCATTGCTGAGGTGGACGAGGTGTAGTGCACCAACGGAGGGAAATGCAGCCAGTCACAAGTGCTGGAGCAGCTGAGCTGTGGGGTCTCAGCTCACAAAAGGAAGATGCCTAGAAATGAGATCTGTGTGCAGAAAATATCATGCAGTCCTAGAGCTCTGTTCAGGCTAAAAGAATAGTGGTCTGGCAGGTGGGTTCAGAGTCAATTTTCTTGATGGATGGCCAGAAGAGGATAGTTGGAGCTGTGACAAAAGGACACCTTTGTTCAGCACCAACTTCTTACTGATAATTTCTAGAATTCAGAAAAGTCATAATGGACTATAACTGCTGGTTTACTGCTTGTTTTCATTGTGACAAGCCATTAAAGCTTGTTGAGTGACCAATAAAATATTGACACTTATAAAAGATCATCTGCCACACCTTGCAGTAGAAATATGTAATCTGAGTTATTTGGACTCTTAGTACCAACTGTAACTTCTGCTGTGGAAGTTAGAGCTTCTTAAATACAGGTTAAATATTTGGGTTTCCCTTGCATTCACAGGAACAAATCTATTGATATTTCTGTCTGTGTTAGGTTACAGAGATGTCTCTTTTCCCTGTTCATCCAGTTATGTTCTTCAGTACTATCTCCACTATAGATTTAATTAGGCCAAAGTTTAAAAAAAAAATTAAGATTTCAGAGATTTAAAGATTCCAGTAACAATTAAGAGTGGGTAAATCAAATCAGCTCCACAAAATCTGTGATGGATGAAAAACAGACCAATGGCTTTTCATGTATTTGTTATTTTCCTACCTCATACCTTTGTAGATATCAAAAACTAAAGTGTTAATCTATGGTCAGTGGCTGGGATTCAGCACAGAACTGGGCTGAAAGAAGGATGCAGATAAAAGGGATCCATGTGGAAGACAAGGTGATCAAGAGATGAAAGTGGACTGGGAGAAAGAGAATCAATTGTACTAGAGTTGAGAAAATGGAGGTAAAGCAGGGATTTGGGAGTGGAGCCCATTCACTAAATCCATGGAAAGTACACAGTCACCTTCAATCTGAAGAAGGCAATGAACTTGAAGATGGCACTTTTTATTAAAACATTCTTCTTGCTGGAATGGACAGAAATATGAAGGAAGGATGAGGTTTAGGAAAACCCTTGGAGAATCAATGAAAGTCTAGAGAAGGAGGAACATCCCCTAAAAAAGGGCCAAAACAGGTGAATTTGTAGAGGCCTATACTACAGAAAGGTAGTTTGTAGTTCTTGGTCTGTGTCCCCACAGGGATCTGGATGCACCTAAAAAGACTGCAACTACACTAATCCTAGAACTGGGCTGCAGGGATGCCTGAGTTTCAGTCCAAGCTCCCAAAGTGCTCTGTGGTCACGTAAGCACATCAGCTTGGGTTTTCCTTCACTAGCTCACATAGCTCTGTTTCAGGTAGACATGCCCCAAAGACCATGTGCAGAGTTAACTATCGGGACGTACTCCATGCTGAGATACATGCACTTCCCTTAGGAAAGAGAGGATCAGAGCTGTCTTTCCTTGACACTGAGGATCCCTATACTGCTGTAAGAGTACAAAGAGGCCTTAAAGACAGGGAAAATGGAGCAGTTGTATTGAACACTGAGAATTTCAGTGTAGCTCCAGATTATACACAGAAAGTACTACAACTTTATGAAGAGAAGCTGCAGCAGAAAACCCTGAGATAAATGGCTAGTTACACGCTGAGTAAGATTTACACCCTGCTGCAAGCCTTGTTATGCTAGAGGCTTCAGGTAAATGAAAATTTGTATCGCAGAATTTATATTCTTCTTAGGGGGATACTTCTAACATAAGTCTTGCAGAGTTTGGGGAAAGCTGTCATTGTCCTTTGCATTCCTTTATACCAATTGTATGCTGCCACTAAACCAAAAAATATTGGCTTATTGAGCATACTTCAACAAGAAGAGGGGACTGTGCTCTTTCTACTTGAGATGTGTCACTAGCAAAGGGAATAACGGTAGACTCCAAAATCAGTTCCTTCATCCTGGTTGAAGTGAGAAATAAATTGTAAGGAAATAAATAAGCAGGTGAGATTCCTCCCAGGATTTCCTCAGCTGACATAAAGTTGACTAGAAACACCTGGTTTTCTACTCTACCTATCCAGTGTGCTGGGAGATGAACAGTGGAAGAAAGCAAAGAAAAAGTACAAAGTGCTCTGGTTGCCTGGGGTTATCTGAACCAAATCTATGGGGAACCACTAAAGCATTTGAAGGAGCCCTATGGATTGCCAGTGGTGGTTGTTCTTCAGATGCCATACCCAAAATTAGCATCTGTCTGTCTCAGGATCTCAGCAGAGCATATCAGTCCCAGAGAAAAGCTGTTCATCTGTAGTGAGCTGCCTACCGTGAGCTGCCCAGCCTTGATGAAAGGCCACCAGCCTCTGACGCGCTTCTGCTGAAATATGGAGATCTTGTTTTCTTCACTTGCTGCCAGGACTATGCCTAGGTCACAGCTCTTGGCTGTCTTTGCTGCTCGAGGGAACCCATTCAGGTTCAATTCAAGAGTGCCTGGAGGGAGAAGTAATGTGACAACACTGCGAGACCAGACAGACAGAAAGGCATTCAAACAGCAGCTTCCATATGAGATACATGGAGAAATGCAGCAGCTTGGCCCCAGGCTTCAGAGCTGGTGATCTCTCTGTACTGTCATTCATTCATTTGTATTGCCCTGGCATTGTCTCTTCTGAGTTCCTAATCATTCCCTCTCCAAGAAATGTGTAAGTTTGCAATGTGGTGCTTCAGAGAAAAACAAGCAAAAGTTGGGTCTCAGACACCACTTTGTACATATCTGTACAAAATACAAGTTTGGTGAGACCTCAGGTGAAGTTCAGGCAGATCCATTGCACACTTACCCAAGAAATCATCTGAAGAGAGTCTTTCAAAGTCCCACACCTGAAGCATCAGCTCAGCAGGTATTTTGCGCTCTGTCTTTTCCAAGGAAAATATGTTTTCTCTTTTACTAACCACCATTTGTTTCTCTGCTGGGAGATAGTGGAACGGGAACACAAAGCGCCAGTTGAAGTTGCCCTCTCCTGTCAAGGAGTTGTAATGTACATCTGTCTCCTGCTTGTCCTCTTCCAGGCCCTTTATCCACCTATGGCAAGCACATAGTGGAAAACACTGCTGTCACCAGGTGAGCTTGAATTGTGGTTGTCATTTGGTTACAGGCATGATCATTTACTAATTCCTCCCTAATCAGTAAGGAGGCAACACATTGTTCAGGACTGTGACACACAGCAATAGCCCTGGCTCAGAGGATCTTGGCCACCTCCCAGCCGTGGCACAGACTGCAACAATGGCCAGTGATGATCAAAAGCTGAGAGTGAGAACATGATTTTTATTTCAATCAGACCCCAAAATACCAGTTGGCCATTTGCTATTGGCCAAGACATCTGTCTTCTTTGGGACAGGCAAAGACAGCACCAGTCATTTATCCACTACTAAACACCCTGTATTCATGTTGTGCCACACTAATAAATTCTGTGTCAATGTCCCAAGACTGATTTCAATGCTCAGTATTGGAGTCTAAAGTGACTGCAGTTGCTGTTGAGGGGTATAAACATGGCATAAGTATGACTGGAGAAGTCTCTCTGTTTTTTCTTTTGATTTCCTCTTGGTTTCTGCTACAGTGTGCACAACATCTGATGTGCAATGCTATGGTACGAAAGGACAACACTTTCCTAAACATAATCTTCTCTTCTGAAGAGCTCCAGGTAATGATCTAGCTAGGTATGTTTTAGTTCTGAAGATGATTTATCACAGCCTGAGTAAAGATTAGAATTTTTGTACTGCATCCAGAGTGGCTTTTCCCCTGCAAACCCCATTATTTCAAAAAGGAATTGGGAGAAACAGTAACAATCCCAAGCACAGCACTGCTCCCAGTGCAAATCAATGTCTGGTGACAGATTCAGTGCCACGTGCACTGTCTGAACATAATGAGATTTGTGTCTTCATTATTAAGGCACAGAAGCAAAAAGTTATCCAGTCCTGGCTTTCCCTGTCAGAACACTGGCATTGATAGTGATGTACTCATGTTATCACACAGTTCAGCACAAAGGCTGGCTCCCTAACTATTTCCTCAATTTTGTGCTCTCAGAGCTACCCTGCTACTGCTCTGAACACGTTAGTTTATTGTTGACTTGGATATATCTGTGCAAACACCAGTGATTTCAGAGTAGCTCCTCTCAGGGAACTGCAGGGAGGTTTGCTCAGCCAGTATATGCAATAACCGCACTTGCAGCACGCTGGGGGACATATGGTCATATTAGTGCGTGCTTCTCCTGGGCTAATATCACCTGCTCCAAAGGAGTGGTACCACTCCTGTTACCCCACACAGCTTGCTCAGACCTAACGCAAGTTTCCCTGGTAAAATGCCTGTAGATATACCCTACACAGGAGTAAGAGCTGCTACCAGACTGTCCTGTCCTTATGCTTACTTTGGGTTTCTTATTATGTTCACATGATTTTCAGAACCTGCAAAGTGGAAAACATCTTCCCTTCCCTGCTCCATCAATCCCAGTGCTCCCTCCTCCAGCTCTTTGCATTTGGTCATTAGCAATACTGCAACAGGTTTTTAGGGAAATCCACTTTTCCAGATGCATAGCACTCTACAAATTCAGATTTTTCCAGGACTCCACAATGACACAATTCATATTGGCATATTAATCTCATTCTCTAGTAGTGGAAACACAGCAAGAAAGCTAAGACCAGTCTTGCACCTGAGGTTTCCAATACTTCCTACTGCCTCTTATGCCATAATTTCCCCCCACCCCTCCCTGGTACCTGCATTCAAATCCTGCTCAGAAGCAGAAAGTGCAAAGCAGTACTCCAAAACAGGCAAGTAATTTTAAGAAGTAACCTGCTACGATCTCAGGAAGGAGCTGGTTTGAGTGTCAAGCTCCCCTTTCATGCTCCCTCTTTTCATTTTATTTATGTGATACAGTTTACTGATTATCCCAGTAACATCTGCGAAGCTGTGACAGACGGTTTTTCTGCAACAGGAATGAGATGGAAAGCAGAAAGTGCCCATGTGATGTTCTCCCCAGCATGGCCATGGTCATTCACCTACGTGTGCTCCCCACATGAGATTAGAAAATATTTCCAACAGAAATAGCCTGGCAAACACCTGCTTTCGTGTTTCTAATGTGATCATAACTCCCTTTTCTCTGATTATGTCAAACCTCTCCACATCTGTGTAAGCTCTTACAGTTCAAGTTCTGTAAGTGTTTGATCTCTGTTTGTTAAACTGTGGGCTTGGTTCTCTTCTTGTGCCATCTCTGCCTGAGCAGGAAGTAATGACTAGTGTCATTTTACAGTTACTTGATTTTAAGAGGGGGAAAAAAAAAAAAAAGCAGTATCCAATATAGATGAGTAATTTGGGCAGGCATTTAGAGCAAAGTGCCAAGGTCACAAAAATAGCTTATTGGATATTCTCACAACATAATTTTTTCATCTGATTTTTGAATGAAATATTGCAAGTTCTTTTGAAGACAAGTCCTGAAGAACTTACCCTTTTACATAGATATCACTTGATTTTTGCCCCGTAAAGATATTTTCATCTTCTAGAATTACATCCTCTGTATTCCAGATTATTACCCTCAGTTCATAGCTGAAAAAGAGAAGAAAGTAGGCTTGAGTATACTCAAGCTCTGGTCAGATACTAGTGTAAACCTCTATCAGATCATGCCTTTATAAAGTGATAAATGTTGTATTTGTGCAAAACTCTTAAATAGTATCAGCCTCAGGCCTCTTCTGTTTACAAAAGTCTAGTAATAGAGTGGGGATGGTGGCTCGTCTCAGCTCTTGGAGTATGCCAGACAACAGTGGGGTCACTGACAGTTTTGAGGGATGGAAAATTCCTTGCTTTTTATGTGCCTGTTCCTTTTCAATTCTTTTCACAAAAATGCTGCAGTGAAACAACGAAAAGTTGAGCTGAACAACATCATGAGAGCAGTCTCCAAAACAGTGAGCAGCTTGCTATTAAAAAACAGAGCTCCCTGGGAGGTGCTTTTCAGAAGAAAGGCCTTAAAACATTGTATGTGGTGCAATCCAGTGCATTAAAAGGGAAGAAAAGCACTGTTTAGAGGTATTTTCATCTAAGCAAGTGTAATCATCTTTAGAAGCAACAGTAAAAGGAATTAAAGTTTTCCCATCCTTTGCACTCCCAATACACAGACATTTATGGTGGCCATCCAAAGCTCTAGAAGCTTGAACTGAAATAGATATATTGCAGGTGACAAAAAATTTATACTCAAAAATTTAGGTATGCCTTCAGTCATTGTATGAACTGCAAAATAAAATTAAAACAACCTATGTTTGAGAACACCACCATATGCTTTTTCTGATATGATGTGTTGTCTTGGAAATAGCCTCAATCTCAGGTGTGAAACAATTTGCCCCAGAAATTACCAGATACCCTAGGTGATGCAGCTCTTCAGAAGATGTTGGCCATGAAAACCAAGCCTCTGCACTAGCCAAAGAAACTTTTATTTGCAATGCTCCGTCAGAGCAATGTTCAGTCAAAGACTGCCAACAAGAAATGTTTACACAAAGTGTTATGAAGTCTTATGGAGCCTGAAGCCTGCTCTGCTGCAGCAAATATGCATTTCTCAGCAAAATGTTTAACTTGTGTCTGCATATTTACTTTCTTTCTCATAATTAATGGTTTGACAATATTTTTCCCTGCTTTTTTTAGACTACAAAAATGGCAGAGACAATTTGATTTTGTCGGTATAATTAGTTTTAAATCTTTTTGGATTGGAAAATGCTTGTTGTTATGGAGCTTTACAGAAAGTTCTGGTTTGAAGAAAGTAATTGTTACATAGACTCTTATTTTTGTCAAATCTTGGCTTTTGTAAATAGAAAGTAAAAGAAACAAGTTTTTATTACATTGTTTCTTGTTCAAACATAAATAATACAGGAACAGTACATGATGCTGCTTCAGACATAAAATTCTCAGGAAAAGCCTTGCTAAAGTGTTGGAATAAAGCTGCTACAGGATGGGCTGAGAACTCCGTTGCTCACTGTTGTGTTTCAATTACAAATATTCAATTAGCTTGAAGAACTATGTGTAGTGTTACATATAAAGCAGTGTAAGTATCTGTGTGAAAGTTGAGAGAAGGTTATTCTAAACATATCTCTGCTATCTGTTGCTGCTTTATGTGTTTCTTGATCTTAACTTTGAACAAAGTGCTGGAAATCCAATAGGTGTAATACTATTGCATCAAGGATCTCAACGAGGGTCAAGTAAATTATCTAGCTGAAAGAGGTAGTGAAACCAGAATTACTTCTTTCAGATCAATGAGTGGATGATAACATCAGAATTATTAAGGGACTCTTGCTTCTAGCCACCTGAAATCTCTATATGAAAAAGGGATATCTTTCTAAAAGAGGCATGTGATGGCCCTTGATGAAAATATCACCAACAGTTCTTTGAGTTGTTTAATGGAGGAGACCAAACTAGATGCTCTCGTTTGACTGGAAGTCATGTGAACCTAAGAAAACTTTTCTCAGGATCACAGAAGTTTGTTGTGATAGTTCTTTTTATAGTTCTTTCCAGACACTTAAGAAAGACTCAGTCTTTGAGGACTTAGACCACTGTGCTGGGAGGAAAGCATAGAGTATTACCCTTTGGGTTTTCTTGGTGAAATGTCCACTGGGGGTCCTGGCAGAGGCATATCTTTAGGAAACATGTCGACCCACATCTGTACACGACCCTTGAAAACAAAGAGATAAACATCTCCGTAACTCTGTTTTAGAGAGACTTTAAAAGGTTTTAAATGTAGTTCTGACGTCCAAAACCACTGCTTCCTCTATAAGCACCAACCAGCTCACTATCCTGTAACTATGATTTTATCTGTAAACTTACTATACAATATATTTTTTTAATATTCTACCAGTTTCTCGGGAATTTGGTGAAGTTGAAATTGAGCTCAAACATTGGCAACTTCAAGGTAACATCCATATTGGAAAAAAAAAAAGTACTTGATGAATGGAAAAAAAGAACTGATGTCTAAGTACAATCAGAGTTTGTGTTAATTAACCAAAGCATTTAAAAGAATGGAAATATGCAGTTAGACCTCTTGTGATTACTGTGTATTTAGGTAACTGGCTGTATACACACACGTGTGACGATTTCCAGGTTGATACCATACAAAGTCTCATGTATGGTACAACACTTGGATGCTGTCTCTGTAAGTTTGCAGATACAAATAGAAACCACAATAACTGGAGGAAAGGAAAACTGATCCTGGGTCTACCATCACCACCACCTCTGAGCTGCTCTACCTGTTCCATGCCTGGCTTATCCTTATGGTAGAGAGGTCGAGTCTCAATGTGCTCTGGGACCAGTTTGTATCCAGCTCCAGGGATTTCTTCCCAAGCACTTAAAACCTTTAAGGAGAGATGTTCATATGATTCAACTGGCTCCTCTATAGAAAAGAGTAAAACAAAAAGAACAAAGAGAGTTGAACTATAATGTTGAACCCCTGGGTAATATGTTCCATTAATTATTAAAGATAGTAATTAAAAATTTGCTTGAGTTAAAGGGAAGGTTTTATGTATCCCAGCTAAGTAAAGAAGGGTCTTGAAATTAATTTAATTCATGTAAGTAAGGGTACCCACGAGGGTAGCTAGAAGATTAGCACTTAGGCAGCAGTTTATCTGTAAAACACAGCAAATCATTTCACTATTATAGCAGCAGTTTCTAACAGGAAGAAGGAAGAAACCTGTGAACTACTCTTTTTACAGAGAATTGCAAATGTGAGGCTTTTTTACAACTCCTGAAAGGCAAGGAGGCTTCTATTTTGACAGAGCTGACAGTAAATAAGCACTAGTAGTTATATCTACACCTCATTTTGCTTTGTGATGGCAACAGCAAAGACCCTCCTAGAGAACCGAATCACACCTCAAGGGAAGAGGGCTGAAGTCCATGGGCAAGAACACGTCACGTCCTGACCAGCTCAGCTTGGCCACTGGAGGAAGGGAGACCCCACAGAATGGCACCTCCAGGAAGGACCAGTGCTAATATTGAAAGTAGGGTGCATAGAAAGCACAGAAAGCCTTTTGAGCTCTTGAGTTTCTTTTTCCTCCCTTTTTGTGTGGGGTCCACACAAAAGGACCCCAGACTTTTGAAGAGCGATATCTCCTAAATTAGGAGAGATGTACCCAAGTGAGAAGAAAGTTAAGACTTCTTTGTGTCAGTAAACTGTTATCACTTTTCCTACCAGCTATCTCTGAGTTGCTGGTAGGTGACAGAAGGCTTGTTTGCGATTTAAACAGTAGGTATTAAACCCTTCCTAATGACTCAGAGAGTGAGGAAGGATGACCCTGTGTTTATGAGCCCTGGTTCTCTCTTGTGTACCAACATGTGTTTGAGATGTGATATCTTTCATCTAATTTTAGCCAGCTAAAAGCAAGGTCTTTAAGCCTGACCTACTCAGTCAGGCAGCCTCAATAGCAAGGACATAGATTGTCCCATGATAACCCATATTCTTTCTAAGACACCTTTCTAAAGATTGTTTTCACACTCTGAAGATGCCTATTTTTCCCATTGGCTACAGGTAGTCCTAGACTACCTCAGAGTAGTGGTCAGGCAGTTGGACTAGATATTGTTGTAGGTCCCTTCCAACTGAACTATTCTATTCTATTCTATCCTATTCAACTTCTGTGCTCCTAGAGCAAAGTTAAATTATCCTTCCCCTTGCAATTTAAAGCTGGATATAAGGCCCATAGGTATCATTTTCTCCACCTGTAAAGTGGAAATGGTACTGCTTCCTCTTTTCAGTACTCCCCTAGAGATCAGATCTGTGGTCTTTGTTAGTTTTACAGATCCAAGTGATGACCAGCACAGAAACCCAGCAGGAAATAAGGACCCAGAAGTACTTGTCAGAACAGCAATATGGATAAGAATTATGCAGAAGACTGTATACTGTAAACTATTTATTTATAACGTGTTGAAAAACTTGTGTACATAAGTACTTTGGACTTTGCCATCTGGTTCTGTATTTCCTTGCTTCTGGTTTCCATCACCTTGTCTGATGTTGGTTTGTCTGAAGCTCATTTTAGTGAACCAGAATTTTGATCAAGAGATCGTGTTGCTGGTAGTCACACTCAGTCATCTGCTAGTGAGGAAAACAAACAAAAATACTGGAGCTATAAATCTCTCTCAGGCCAAGAAACCAAAAATGGATCAACTCTTCTCCCTTCAACAGTGCTACCTTAGCAGCCTTCCACTTGAGGCGTGACTTATATTTTGTAGCTGCCAGGGGGAATTTGCTCCAAGACAAATAAACACAGGTAAGGGAGTAGAGGTTTCCCTACGCTGCCGCAGTGTCCACTACTGTCTCCAAGTCAAACTCCTTTTGTTTCCCCATGAAAGTCTTCATCCTCACACCCCTTTTCCTTACCCTAAGTATAAAACTGAATCATAGAATGGTTTGCATCCGAAGGGACTTTCAAAGATCATCTCATCTAACTATACTGCCATGGGCAGGGACATAGATTTAGATTAGATATAAGGAAGAAATTCTTCACTGTGAGGGTGGTGAGGCACTGGAACAGGTTGCCCAGAGAGGCTGTGGATGTCCCATCCCTGGAAGTGTTCAAGGCCAGCTTGGATGGGGCTTTGAGCAACCTGGTCTAGTGGAAGGTGTCCCTGCCCATGGCGGGGAGGGGGGACACACAACTAGATGATCTTTAAGGTCCCTTCCAACCCAAACCGTTCTATGATTCTACGATTCTATGATCTTTCACTCATAGCTCTGTCCCACTCAACTCCTATGTGATATGGACACTCAACTACCTCATAGCTTGACCTCTTTTTAATCTGGGAGCTCTGAAAGCAAGTTCTATCCTGCCCTCTGGATTCATGGACCCCACAAATACCTAGATTTACACAGCACTCTGTTAATGCTTCAGAAGAGCAGTCAGAGTGGTAATAATCAAGTGGAGGAAAAAAACAACAGAGAGGAAAGCCACGTAGGTAAGGTAGGACTGGCAGGTAAGTGGCCTGGAACCTAACTGTGGTCCAACAGAGACTTGTCTGACCTTGAGTAACTCACTTCACATCTGTATTTCCCTTCACCCTTCTTCTCACTTCTTGGGTCTGTCTACACTAGTGTTTTAGTTTAGACAGGGAATGCATTTTTGAAAAGACTCTCCCTGACTTCCCATGCTTTGATTTGCTGTGTGGAGGGATCTGAGAGCATGCAGGCTGCACTCCTTTCAGATGAAACTAAGCCAGAAGACATGTTCCGAGAGGGTCCCCTGCACTCCAACCTATCCTGGGCATCCCATCCTTGGGATCAGGCAGGAGCTAGTCCAAAGTATCCACCAACACCTACCATGGGGATGTCAGGTCATTAGCAATAACTGTCTCACCTGAGAGATTCTCTGTAATTAAGCTACAGCAATGGCTAATATAGACACAGATTTCATCACCACAGTTATATGAGTATTTCAGAGCAGAGGCAGGTTCCAGTAATCTGACTTTAGAGTGCATAGCAGCTTGGTCCCCAGATACAGCTTGGGCAGGCTCTTGATACTGTTACAATGCAGTTGAAGAATGACAAACTTCATTACCGTTCTCATCTTCTCTGAAGACTGTCTGTCCCTTGAAGACTTTTGCTCCTACTTGTATCTCCCCTGGCCGCATGAAGGGTCCACTTATTCTGTAGTCCTTACACAGCTTAGTGAGGATCTCGCTTGGCTTGGTTGCATCTCGCCACGCATTGTACCCTTCTCTGCAAGGAGGGAACAGAGAGCAAAGAGAAATGGGTGAGGTTTGCCTTCAGCAAAGTGCACAGGCAAATCAGGACTTCCCAAGCAGAGATTTGCTTCGTGGTCAGTGGCCCTGACATCTGCTTAGCCAAACTTTTCCTTTGAATTGTCCAGCACTACTTCTTATTTGAGACACCCGCTTTATCTGCTCAGGTCCTGGGGCCAACCACTCTTTTCTCAGGAGAAGCTCACAGGAGAAGCTGAGGCAGCCTTACCCACAGGTTGGATAAAGCAGCCCAGGCATTGGCATGCTCCCCAAGAGGAAAAGGACCAGAGCCCATCCCCTGTTCTACCTAAAGGATTCAAGTCTACATGTTCTACCTCCATTTAAGGAAAAGTGTTCTGCAGCTCCCACATGCAGAGAAGAAGCCGAGATTATCCGAAACCTGGAACAAGCACATAAAGAAATACCTCACACTGGAGACTGAGCTGGCAAGGGAAGTCTGGGGGTTTGGTCTGTGCTCCTGCATTGCTTTTCTACATTGTTCACCCTTTGTTTGTAGATAAAATAGAGAAACAATCATAGGAGAAGAACCCCAAACCCACATCTTCCAGGTTAGTGTCCCACCCCCGGGCAATGGAGTTATTTTAGTTTGACTTTCTCTGCATTAATTAATCTCCGTGCACAATGTCCTTGCGAGTGCAGCCGTATGACAGGGAGCAGGAGTTCAGCAGCACTGCCCTGTGACTCATCTCTGCTACAGAGGCCATGCCAGCAGCCCCACGTTGCTCCCGCTCCCCCCAGTGCCATGCCAGTCCCACTGGCCTGGCTGCAATCACTCCAGTTGCAGCTGAATAATGGAGAGCAGAGTAGAGCCCTGTCATAACTTCTCTGACAGGTTTTTTTTTCCAGTTGCCCTTTATGCCTGTCCAAAGGCAGTTTATCGAGCAGGTATGTTATACATAGGCTGTTTACTATTTAAAATACTTGGTGAACAAACAGTGTTGTTAATTTTAAAATATCCACTTCAGACTGAGGCTGACAGCTACCCAAAGTCACTGTTAAGCTCTTTGCTGAATTTTAATTAAAATACCTCCTGTGACACTTTTGGGCTGGAGAAAGCAAAATGTTCAGCCACATCTGAAATTTCTCCTGCAAGTCAAGTCGTTCACTGTGTGCTGTGTTGCTGTCTGAAGAGGTACTTACATTTCATATTGACTTTGTAACCCACAGGTAGCTCGATGCCTGCTGTAGAAACGATTTTCCAAATCAATTTTAGTCTCTCCAATGAGATCATCTGTTCCCACAAAGTCATGGTCGTAGATCAGGACTGTGAGCAAGGAATCCTTGGGAAATGTAGCTTGGATTTCAAATGATCTACAGCAAAAATTGAGACCTACATGTAGTCAAATCAGTTTTGAAGACTAAGTTAATGAATACTGTGCAAACAATGTGTGGACAGTGTCTCTTCTAACAAGCAGTGGGGGTTGTTTGGTAGTGGTTTTTTGTTTCAGTGAAATATCTGACCATACTGGAAACACACAGTGCAAAAGTATTTTCTTTCTCCTGCTTCCCTACCACCCCCTGTACAGTTCTAAGATTGTTCCTACCTACAGTAAAACGGAGCAGTGGGATGGAGCTGATCATCTGCAATGATTTATCCTGAATCCAATAGAGGTGGAAGTATGGAAATTACAAGGCTAATGAAGCTGTATGTAAGAGTTATCACATGCTTTTCAGAACCCCCAAAAGGGACATCCGAGTCTTTTCTGTTTTTTTCCAAAAATTCCAAGTTAAATATTGAATATAGGAATCTGGGGGCACCCAACAAAATGATCAAGCAAAAGCTTTAAAAAAGTCTCAAAAAAGCAAAGATCAGAACTCCCTTTTCACTCAGTGCATTTTTCAGTGATAGGAATTGTTGTCATTGAGATATTTAGGGAAGCTGAGAATATAAAAGTGATTTTTAAAGGGATTTGACAAATTAGTGGAAGACAGGACATCCTCATCAGCACAACACTGGCTCCAGATTTCTCCAAAGCACAGGCAAAACTGAGCTTTGTCTCCTGAAGGATGAGTTTTGTCCTTTTTCTCAAAGTGGCCAGAGTCAATTTTGTAGCAACAGCAGAGCAGTTTTTGGAGGAGAGAGGTTTGGGAATGGTCTGGGATTGCTAGAGGTTGGTGGTGCCATGCTGATCAGGGCTTCTATGCTGGTGAGAGGTGGTTACTATGACTGATGCTACTGCTGCGAGGAGTTGCTGGTCCAGTCACCCCAGTGTTGCCACTGGCATCAGCAGCAAGGACTATCCAAATGAACAGCTCATTCCTAACCTTGTCTAAACCAAATACAGTGGTGATTTCCCATTCCATTTATATGCATCTATAATGGCTGTGTTTTACTGCTTATCATAATGATGGTTCAGCTGCAACCTCTACTAAGGAAGAGCTTAAATCAGAGAAACTGAGATGGCATGCTATAGAGGGACCACTCTGTTCTTGTCTTTTCTCCTTACACTTTTTTCTTTAAGTCTCTGCTTTTGCAGACAGGACCCTGGCTTAGGGGGCTTTCAGTCCAACATAGTACAGCTTCTCTGTCTTAATGTTTTACAGAATAATTCCACTCAATTCAAAACATTTTCAACCTTCTTAAAAATAGGGAAACTTATTGTCAAAAAATCACAGCTATTAGCATTAAAAATATAAATAAGTATAAAGCATTGGTAATACAAAGTCGATGTTTATTGACAGCTTGCCCCTGGCTCCCCCATTCAGAAGTCTGTGTGGCTTCAAAAAACTACATTTTTTTGTCCTAGTCCTAAAATGATGAGATTTATTTGGCACTCTATTCAACCTGAAATAGTAACAAAGATTGTGAAATCACACTTTACTGTGCTGATATTTATTTCACTTTAAACTTAACAATTGCATTAATTTGCACAGACAAGATCATTTGTTGCCTCTTTTCTTCTCATGCATCATTGTGCAAAACCTCTCACAGATTGCTTTCCATGATGTGTTTTGACTGGTATGAAAATGAAATAATTTGTAATCATACAGGGTGACACCAATTCTCAACATTTTAACCAGTAGAATTACAAAACATCCAAATGGGCAGAAATCAGCATATAACAAACACATTGTAATAGTAACAGCAGTAGTGGTGGCAAGTGATAAAGGAGAAATCACCCATGAATAAGGAAATAAGCCATCACTGACCTTCCAAATACTGGGTTTAACTGCTTGGGGATGTAGTTCTCCCTGTCTTTAATTTCTGTGTTGCCAAGTCTCAGCACAATGTAGGGATCTGACTTGCCATCTGGATCAGCTGGGCTGAGGTTAAACGCCTGTTAGGAAGAAAGACTGTGTCCTCAAGAAGCTTGCTTAAATGCAGCATGGTCACAATACAGGACTGTGGGTTTCCTGCCCAGTCCTGGGTGTTCTGGAAGTGCAGGGGTTTTGCTTGCTTCGTGTAATATAAAATTTGGCATTTAGCTTTGCAGGCTACTGGGAAAAGATGATCTGGAGGAGAAGAGTTTGCAAAGGTGGAACAGATATAAGTTCTGTCCCACTACTAAGATGGACAAAGAGATGAGCAGGAGAGGCAACGCTGAGGAAGAAGCTGGCTGCACAAGTGCATGTAGGATTCAGGAAAGATTTCCCAAAGATATTGGTCCAGATCCTTGAACAGTGCAAAACTACTCTTCAGACTGTATTTACAAGATGGCTTGGAAGTCTTTATATTCAGGAAATAAAGCAATCTCTTCCTATTCTTCTCTTCTGTTTTGTTTGCCATTGTCTCTTTGCATGCCATTCTTCCCCTCTTAGATCACCTGCAGCCTTCATTTCTCTGAAAAACCATCTCCTTCTACCCCTTTTACTTCTCACATCACGCTCTCTCATCATCTTGTCTTCTATATTTCTACGTCTTTCTCCACCCCATAACTTATTCACAGCATCTACCACTTTGATTACATGCAATACAGAGCCCTCAAAAATATGCTCCCATTTCCCCCTTACTGAGGTTTTGTTTAAATGTGTGTCTTTTTGAAACAACTCTGCTAATTAAAACTGGCTGCATTTGCATAATGTGGCTGGAACAGGTTGTCCATACTATGTTAGTTATGTCTCTAGCCCTTTCAGTTTGAAGAAGTGATTCTTCAGTCTTGTGATTCGTCATGAGGAATATGTAACATTTTCTACTCTGAACACCCATTTCTACAACATGAAACATTGTCTGAAATATGTCCAGAAAAAATTCTGCCACATGGATGAGGATTTTCAGAAGCTCACTGCAAAGACAATGGAGGTAAACTGAGTTGAAAAGAAATGTCCAAGTTATTTCAAGATTAAAGGAACATCTGTCTACTTACTGCCACAATATAAACCCTGATGAGGACTTTGACAGAGTGGTTTGGTGGTATCCCTTGCAGGATGCGGGGCTGCCCTCCATCCAGCAAACTGCCATCCTCAGGACTTGGGTATATGCGGAAGGAGCCCTGGTAATACACTGTCTTTTATCTCCCTCGAAAACAGATCAAGTGTAATACAAAAACAATGCTTTGAATGCAAAACAAACATCATTCATGCAGCCTGCGCTGCAGCACATACGTATACACAACACGTTTTGTGGTACCACTCAAAGGGAACACAGGCTTCAGTGCACTAAACATCATCTTTTAAAATGTCTTTGCTCTATAAAATGGTACTATCATCACATCTAGATGATTGCAAGAAGTACTTGCATGCTCTTAGCTCTCTATTTTATTATTTAAAGGACTAACACCTGCAGGTGTTCTAAATCTAGTTTTCTTAGTATTAATATTCTAAAAATAATATTTTGTCCTTAACTGTATATCTGCAAATTGATAATTCCACTGGGTTAGTTTCACAACAGTGTGACTGGAATCCAACTGTATTTTTGCAGCCACCATACATCTCATATAAATCAATGTTGACTCATGGTGCCGAGTAGTTCATACTGCCTGAAAGCTACTAGCAAGTGATTTGAACGGAAATTTGCGTTGCAAACTAATTGAGGTATCAATGAGTTTAATCAGTTCCTGTAAACTACAAAGTGCTTGAAATCCTATTAACGTTATTCATGCTTTGAACTACGTTTTCAGATTGCCTAATGATGCCCTGGATCAGGCTGTGCAATTGTTTCCAACTGGAGTAGCTGTAAGTGCCTCCATTTAAATTACTGAAAATTACATATAAGGTGCTATAACTGATAGTGCAGTAATAAAGTTGCATTAGCAGATTCTGGACTACATAATATATCTATTCTTCCCCTTCTGTGATTCAAAACTCTTTTGTAATTCCTTGTTTCAAAACAACAGCGAACGTCTGGTGCTAGATGCTGCTTTCATCTATCAGAAAATGGGAAAGGAAAAATATGACTCTAGATCCAATAAAAGACATAATTCCATTTACAACAGACTGTCAATGTCTTTTTCTTTCATCTGTGGTATACTTGAAATATGCATGAAAACATAAAGTCTCTAAATTATTACCCATTTAATCAGCTTTAAAGCTCACCTTAAATTTTCCTATTATTCTGTCTTCAGAGTCAGCATGAACTTCGTCGTTAGATTTTCCTCTTAAGAGCTGAAAAGTTTTCACCCAGTCCTCAAAGTTGTTAAATTCACTCTCCAAGTCTCCTTCATAAATCTTTGAAAATAGGAGAATGCTTATTTTTTGTGCTGCAGTTAATATATTTATAGCAACTTTTTTTATTAGAGGATGACTAGAAATCCATTTTTACTCAAAATGCAGATTTTAATAAAACCAAGGTTTTGCAAAAGTCCTTGAGGCAAAAAAATTTAATTCCCCACTTAAAACAGGAGTGGTTTTGTCCTTCACCAAAGTCCTTCCCAACTACTGGAATAGCACATTAATGCAGCAGGTAGAAGTGGCTCTAGAAGGGCCAGAATGAACATTTGTAAGCACTGGTGTGGGTGAAAAACAGTGTGGATGTGCTGCTCTTTGCTTCCTCTCTGCAATGTGCCTCTGATGTACTGACCCATTTTGTTATGTTAATGTGCCAGAACATGTGAGCAAAGCAGACAATAATAAAGTGCTGTGGGGACAGAGCTTTAGGATAGGTAAAAAGACCAGATCATTTTTAAAAGGACAGGCTTTTTTTCAACACTCTCCCCCTGTAATTTATGAAGCGTTATTCAGTGTGAAATAGAAGGCCTAGACTAGTGCCATCTCTAAAAAAACGGAAACAGCAGTTTCAAATTCCCCTTTATTCAGCTACAGTCTAATCCAAGCGGTCCTAATCTTTTCAAACCTCTTCATCTCTCCAGTCATTTTGCATGACCCATATAGTTTTCTTTGAATTCCTTCTATCGTTATGCAACCAAATCTAATGCGAGCTGAATATTACCTCACCGTCAGGGAGGATGCACTAGCAAGTGCAGCAATGCTTTCCATGCTCTTTTTTAAGTCATTCTTAACAGGCTGTAATATTTCCAACATGAAATTTGGAATTTCCAAACTCGGTGTTTTACAGGTGAACAACAAACCTGAATTTTCACCTAAGTCTCTCTGGGTGAGTCTGTACTGGTGAAGTGAAGGTCTGAGGCCAAGCAGGCCACATCCACCCTGTAAGAGCATGGCTTCCTCCGGGCCCCATGTGCTGATGTGCATTATCACTATCATTTTGTGTGTTTTATTCATTTTAAAGTGTCTGAAACAAATGTAAGGAGGGTTTGCTGAACCCAGCTGCTGAGGTCAAGCTTTGGGGAGACAGCGAGTAACAGCCTTACCTCTCAGCCTTACTTCTCTCTTACCTGCAGTGTTGCTAGGTTTGGAGTTTCTTTCTGCTTCCTTTTCAATGTCTTATCCTTCTTCTTTTTGTCTGGCTCCTCTTCTATGATCAATGCAATGTCGTCAGAATTCTGCTTATCTGCAGAGATTTCATGACATCATGTAGGTTTTAGTGAGCAAAGCACATCCAATGCTTCAGATAAGGATGCAAAACACATTTTAAAGAGACACCCCCCCCCCGCCTTGCTCCTCCTCCATTCATTCTTCTACTGCCAAGCACAGGGTCCTCTCTTTTCCCACCACTCCTCCCAGGCAGAGAGGTGGCATTTTATCCTCTCCATGGCTAACAGTCTTCATCATGAGCTTGGTGGACCAAGAGTGATGGTGTTCTGTACCACTCCTTCCCTGCTGGCCATCTCCCAGAACGCCCTTTTCCTTCCTCTCTGACTGCCCCCAGATGCAAACTAACAGATCTTAACAGCTTTCACGTAGATTGTACGGCTTATTAAAAACTGGAAGCCGCTATTTAGGCTGACTGGTACTTCAGATAGCAGGCGATCCAAGCCCTTCTCTGCTCAAAGGTATCAGAAAATAGAGTGTATCTCACCTTGAGAAAGCCTAGAAGTATGAGAAATGGGAGGAGGTATCTGGCCAGCCTCCAGCCAGACTCCAAACGCTGAGAGGGGACTTCCCAACAAAAAGAGGGTGAGCCCTCAAAAATGGCACTGAGGTGGTTCAGTTCTTTGCCTGAAATCTGGATTCTGCGTTCACTTTACTTTCATTTTTGAGTTGTTCATGTGTGTTTGGTATCACTAAATATTTAGAAATATGTATTATATCAGTGCAGTCCTGTATGTGTAATGCTTATCATCATAGCTGAAAATATGTAACAAAAGCTATCAGAAGGGAATTTACAAGATCTGAAGTCATCAGTCAAAAACAATATGCCACAACTGCCTGAATAGCATGTGGGTGGATGTCACAATGTCAAGTAAATTTCTAATTGTAATTTAACATCACACCTTTGTAGAAAATTTTCTATCTAAATATTTCCTCCATGTGGACAAGTAAGTTTCACTCAGAAACTGATCTCTGCCTCCTCTCTCAGCAGCCCTGATGATCACTGAAACACCGTCAGCTGCTATTTCCAGAATGATACCATCCGACATTAAGGTCGTGTCTTCCATCCAGAGCAATCACAACACCTGCTTTAAAATAGAAATCACCTCAACCACTGGTGAAGTGCAGTCAGCTCTGACATGGGAAGATGCTATAGTTTAATTCCAAATAGCAGCTCTGTGTAAACGGTAAACATTTGTTTTCTTTCCCAGTCTGCTCAAGCAGTTACATTTGTCCAAAACAGTATTTTTTTCTAGAGCTCTGATTGTGGGAGGACCTGTTAAGCCATGGAGTATACATGTATGGAGACATATATGCATACATACACACAGAGCCTATTTCTGGGTAATTCTTTTAGGTTCTTGTGCAAAAAATTTTCCACTAGAACCTGAGCTAGACACAAAGCTTTTCAGCTATGGAAGTAACACACATGACTACAGAGTCTCCTAGCAGAAGCTGTTCCTACATCATTGATTCTGAATTGGATTCAAAATTGGGAGAAGTTTCTTTTTCTGAACCTGTTACAAATGCAACCTAAGATTAGGGTAATCTCCACCTTCTATCATTTAGGACTTTGACTTTGCAAATCTTTGTGCGTGAGATTTGAATGACAGGAAACTCATGTTTACCCAACAATGCCTGTGAAGTTTTAACCTACCCACCATCCGATCAGCTGTAGGGGAAAGAACACAGTATACCGGCAGTGCTCTGTTATCAGACATTAATTGCTGACAGTAAAATAGTAGAGAAGCAAAGTATTAATTGTACAAAATAATAAAAAATGCAAATAATTTACTTACTGTCTTCAGGTTTTCCCTCACTGGAAAAAATTCCTTTTGCCTTTCAAAAGAAAAAGATGATGGATAAACTCCTCATTATGAATGTAATACCAAAAAGGAATCACTCAACTGTAAATCTACTTTTACAACATTGCTCATCCATGAGAGCTTTGGGCATGCTGGGTGACTTACCTTTTGCATTTTGAGCACAGAAGCATAGTATTTGGACCACCAGTCAATAACATTTTCAGCTGATTCATCTGCAATTGTTCTTCTTCTCTTCTTTGTTGACCGTCGGATAGATTTTTTCGTATCCTACCAAAGCATGGGGAAAACACTGTGGAACTCTAGAACTGATTAAAACTAATCACCTGACTCATGACATCAAGCATGAACAGATGTATATGAAGAAAATTTCAACCTCCAAGAGCTAAATAAAATGCAATAGGAATTAGTGTCTCTGTCTTTTATTCCAAGACACTTCATCATAATCATCATATTATTAAAGCTATCTCTTTATTACCTACAGATGATGCCAAAACTTTGAACATTTGAGACATTGCCACAGGAGCAACCCATACAACAGGCAAACCTACACAGAGAAACAGGTAATGATGTTTTAAGGCATGTGAACATTCAGATATAAATTGGTTTCTCCTACTTAAGTCTGCAAGTATTTTAAGAACTCCTGTTATTACTTTATTGCCTTTTGAAAGAAGAGTCCGAACAGTTGCTGCAGTTCAGCTGTTCTCTTCTTACAATAAGCTAAAATCTGATCATCACCTGCTCATGTGGCAAATCTTACTAACTTCATTCTTGCATAAGGATTGGCTCTTGTTAAATAGAGTGTTTCATCTGACACCCTTACAGAGAGTTGTCAGCTTGGCTGGGGAAGCTGAAGCAAAGATAAATAGTTAGGAATGATAGATAGATATGTGGAAATTATTATTAATATAACACAGATGGTTAAATTACAGGGTTCCCTTCAGGACTCTCTTCTTACTATACTTTGCTGTCATACATTAAAATTGTTCCGTACCAGATGAAAGATCTAAACTGTTGTGTACATCTAGGGAACAAGACATCCCTGCAGTTTCTTTGACCTCCTAATTATGAAGGATGCTGGAAACATCTGACCACTGAAACATCAAAGGTTAAAGAAGCATGCTTTATGTAGCTGCAGAAACAGCTTCTGAAATGAAACTTAGTCTTGCATCCTCCGCTTTTATTGTTGTTAATAAAAGAGTGATTGTGATGGGAGAAACTACACAGAAAGGAGGAGCATGTGCCTCTGAACAAAAAATAATCTGTACAGTCTAGAGCATACACTGTACTGTAAACGCCATGCTGACCAGAATTGCCTTGCGTTCCTGTACTTTCCTATCTTCTTCTATCCACAGACTGACACCAGTTTTATACTTTGACTGTAAGATCTTTTGGAAACAGACTTTCTGCTCCACGTTCGTACAGCATCTAACACAAAGGGGCTTTCATCCCTGCCTAAATACCACAGACACAGAAACAGCCATTCACAGTGAGAGTTTTGCAATTAAGTAGATCATTCAAGGTCAGGAAAAGCAAAAATCCTACTACTCCAGTAGTACTTGCCCATGTTATGACCATCTAGCACAAAAGGAAAGAAAGGAAGTACCTATTAATGCAAGTGAAAAAATTATGTGGGGTCAAAGCTGCATTGCTAACTAGTTCCGTCAAGGGCCAGCAAGAGAGCGTGGATGTTAACATCAGTACCCAGAATCTCTAATCCTGAGACAAGTAAGAGATTACCAATTTATAAGGAAAGGTTAAAGTCTGTAAGGCTGCAACAGAAAGCTGGTGGCTTCAGCTACACCCACCTTCTGTTTTCTCTCTTTCCCTGGTTCAGAGGCAGCGTGCTCTGGTTCAGTGTCAGGAAGTGTTGCAAGATGTGGGTCTGGCTCTACCACTGTACATATACCCTGCTCCATCTCGGCATAGATGTGATCAGCTAAAAATGTTTCTTCTCTGGATAACTCAGCAGGCTGTGATGGCTCAGGTGAAGCTGAAATTGAACCTTTGCAAGTTAGGTAAGATTTTGCCAGAAATGGTATCATCACATTTGGTGATCATCAAATCGTATCTTTAAGGGTTTGACCTTACACTCAACACAATAAAGCATATCTGCTAAGTACGTGCCTAGTGTTAAGCCTCTGAGTAGGTCCTTTGTCTTTTTATATGGAGTCAGGACTGGACATTTACCTTTCTCAATTTCTACAATGTCTAGTCTGTTTGGTGTAGCTTGAGGACCCAACTGGGTTTTACATAGGAATTGCTTAAGGCAATTGATGGTATGTGTTCCAACAAGCGTACTCCTCCCAAATGCTCTCCAGTCGACCACGCAGATACTTAGCGGTGGATGCAAGAGTTCATTTTCAGGCAGCTCCTAGTGGAGGAGGACAGACAGCAGCATGAGAATTGCTAGAGAATATAGAACACGTATAGAATATTTGTCGTGCACAGCAATAAGGCTTTTACTCTTCCCTCCCTTCTCCTCATCAGCTATTAACATCCTCAAAATGCAAAATGCATACAGCATAGGCAGTATAGTTCTGTCCATGGTTTTCTGCAAAGTCTGGAGAAAGCCTTGTCCTTAAGAATACAGAGTGCACCATACAGACTGTGCTACTGAGTTAAGTCCTGTGCTGTCATATATGAGTGTATTGGGTTTGTGTGGCAAGGCTTTGGTAGTGGGGGGGCTACAGGGGTGGCTTCTGTGAGAAGCTGCCCCTACGTGCAACAGAGCCAATACCAGCCAGCTCCAAGATGGACCCACTGCTGGCCAAGGCTGAGCCCATCAGCGATAGTGGTAACACCTCTGAGAGACCAGATTTAAGAAGGGAAAAAAGTAGTGGCAGGCACAGAAACTGCAGCTGGAGAGAGGAGTGAGAATATGTGAGCGAAACAACCCTGCAGACCCCCAGGTTAGCGAAGAAGGAGCGAGAGGAGGTGCTCCAAGCGCCGGAGCAGAGATTCCCCTGCAGCCCGTGGGGAAGACCATGGTGAGGCAGGCTGTCCCCCTGCAGCCCAGGGAGGTCCACGGGGGAGCAGATCTCCACCTGCAGCCTGGGGAGGACCCCACGCTGGAGCAGGTGGGTGCCCGAAGGAGGCTGTGACCCCGTGGGAACCCCGCGCTGGAGCAGGCTACTGGCAGGACCTGCGGATCTGCGGAGAGAGGAGCCCGTGGAGCAGGTTTTCTGGCAGGACTTGTGACCCTGCAGGGGACCCACGCTGGAGCAGTCTGTGCCTGAAGGACTGCAGCCCATGGAAGGGACCCATGCTGGAGCTGTTTGTGAAGAACTGCAGCCTGTGGGAAGGACTCACATTGGAGAAGTTCATGGAGGACTGTCTCCCATGGGAGGGACCCCATGCTGGAGCAGGGGAAGAGTGTGATGAGTCCTGCCCCTGAGGAGGATGAAGGGGCAGAGATAAAGTGTGATGAACTGACCCCAACCCCCACTCCCCGTCCCCCTGCACCGCTGGGGGGGTTGGTAGAGAATCCAGGAGTGAAGCTGTGCCCAGGAAGAAGGGAGGGGTAGGGGGAAGGTATATTAAGATTTGGGTTTATTTCTCATTACCCTACTCTGGTTTGATTGGCAATAAATTAAGTTCATTTTCCCAAAATCAAGTCTATTCTGCCCGTGGTGGTAATTGGTTGAGTGATCTCTCCCCATCCTTATCTCGACCCACAAGCCCTTTGTTATATTTTCTCTCCCCTGTCCAGCTGAGGAGGGGGAGTGATAGACTGGCTTTGGTGGGCACCTGGCATTCAGCCAGGGTCAACCCACCACAATGAGCATCTCTTGTTAGAATAAACTGGGGGAATCAGGAACATTCAGAAGAAATGAACACTGTTGGAACTTGTGAGTCTTAATGCCCTTGCTGCCTTGTTGAAGGCTGTTAACCCTATCTGCTTCCATAACCACAATGTGGACACTGGGTGGTTACATGCCTTATAGGATGCATTACAAAAGGGAAAACAGCTCTTTGGACATGTAATGTACAATGGAAGCTAAAACTACTGTAGCAACCGTACTTCAGTATCCAGGATAGAATTTTTGTACCCTTTTGTCTTATAAACAACTTCTCTCTTGATGCTAGCGACTAGAGCAAATTGAACAGATTTTTTTTTTTCTGATGCTGACCTTTGTCCACTGAAAGCATCAGCTCTTATAACCCAGTCAACAGGCGGTAATTAAATTTCCATTCCATAACAGCAAGTGTTACAATATGAAAAGGTCCAGAGCTCAGGAGCCAGAAATTATCAATTCCCTTAATAGCCCAGTAACACAGAAAGGAAAATTAAAATAACTGAAAGAAAATAAAAGAAACTGAGCACTACCCAGCAAAATGGGAAAGGAGGAGGAAAAAGTACTAAAAATATCCCTGTTATCGGCGAACAAATTCCAACCTATTGGTAAAAATCTGATCGCAGCGTATTTCCTTGCCTACTTGAGACATAACATGAGGAACAGCATCATCTTTTATCATACAGTTGTAGCAGAAGTCTTTTAAAGCATCTTCAAATCAGTAGCTTTTGCAAGAGAACTGATGTCCCTTAGTATTTAATCAAGAGACAGAGGAAATTATTTGGCAAGAAAAGGAGGAAATTAGTAATTAACACCTTGCCTAACCAGGACAGGCAAAGAGCAGTATGCTGTACGCACCACTTCAAACCAGTCTGCAAGGCCACTGAAATTGGGATTTTTCTTGTAGCTCTGGATGACAGAGGATTTCACTCCTTTCCCTGCACATTCGATGAGAACCTGGGGGCGATCTACAGAGAGGAGCTGGACTTTCTTCAGCTCTCGAACACCCCAGAACAGGACCTGTGGTGGGCAGAGAGAAACATCAGTAGCCTGCAGAGACCCCTCAGTCTGGGGGAAGCCACTGCTGGGATGCCATCATCTCATATCCCTTTGGGAATGCAGGACTACCAGAAAAAAAACAAATCTGATATCCAATAACCATCAGGATTAATGGTGGAAGTTAAAGCAATTAATAACACCCAACTGTTGTCAAGGAGTTATTGCCAATGGCAATCCATAATAATCACATTTCCAAAAGTTGTCTTTTCAGCAGGGCAAGGGGACTATTCATCTGAATGTCAGGGGCTTGGTTTGTTTAATGCATCAAAGCAGTTGAAGGAGCAAACAAATCCTATATAAGCAGAATTAATTAACAGAGGTTTGCCAGCCGAGCTGGCCCTCAGGTCTGCAATGGATGGCAGGAGGTCTCCAAGCAGCTTTCCTTCAAAGGACTGTGATCCTGGTCTGGAGGACAAGAAGGAGACTGGGTCTGTAAAATAGGGGTCTGCAGGAAAAACAGGACTTTATACAGCACACTCTGGGGGACCTTGAAGGGGAGGGCTGGGGCAGCAAGAGATGGTTACGTTACGGTTGGTGAGAAAAGCCATGAGTCTCATGTACCTGAAATGAAGACTGGAACCAAAAGGAGGTGTGGGGGCCTTTGTGGACAACCTGAACGCTGGCAGGACTGGGGATTTGCTTGAATCAGGCAGTGGCAAGGGGCACTGGAGGGGTGTGAGGATTGGTGAGATCCTGCTCTGTTGCTGGAGGTTCCCAGTTAAAACTGGGGCACGCTTCTGTAGTTACAATGGCTCCATGACCTTTTCCACAAGTGTGAGATATAGTTTATAATATCTTAACAAAAATAGTTGTGTTCTATTCATTTTGTGTTATTTCCTTGCTGGGTACCCTCCAGAGTTCAAATTTCACTACATATACATTCACTTCAACTATAAACCTGTTCTCGTAGCAATTTAACTGCCTGGATCTGGAAGCAATTTCCCTGATTTTAAGGTGCCTGAGGTATCACACTGAGGAGTGGAGTTGTCCTAGGCTCCCTCCAGAACCAAAGAAGACAGAGATGCACTTCCAAAACATAATTTAATCTATTCAAGGTCTGAATCACGCTGGCACCGTGGCTGCTCTGTTCAGCTGTCCAAATAAGAAGCCTACAGTGAGGATGCTTCTAAGCTGTGTGCCTTAGAGCTAGTTGGGATGAATGTCACAGCAGTGTAAAATAGAAAACATATAAGCAGCACAAAGCAATCATACTGCGTGGGCACTGGGAAGGCCTTCATAGCATAATACTTAGAGGGACACATAAGTTTAAGGATTTAAGATGTCCCTTTAACATCAGCAGAGTAGTTCATGGGCTTTTTTACCTCGCAAACTCAGTTGTAAAAAAACCACTGCTAACAAAAACTCTTTCCTATGTACAGAAAACAATAGCTTAACTAAATGATATAGCAGAGCTAGTAACTGTTCTCTCCTTTTCAGCAGCTGAATTGCTTGGTCTTTGAAGGCAAAGCTGAAACTGCTTTTGGGCTCTCAAAAAAGTATTTCTGGGGAAGGGTCACCGGGTAACGTAAGCAGGGTCTGACTTGGCACAGCAAAATGGGCAAATAAGCAGGTGATGTGAAGGCTGCAGGAAGAATGACAGTGAGTGGTGAGGCTGGGCAGCATCCAGGCGTTCCACTGACATGGAAAGCTGCCACATTTCCCTGCTTTCTAACATAAGGGGACTTTGGACCCAAATGGAGCAAGAGAGGAGGGCAGAGAAGGGACAACCATTTGTACGCAGGCAGAAGACGTTGCTTGGCTCAAGTTTGGGACCCAGAAAACGCCTGGGAGGTGGCTGATGCTGAACTTCACCTCCAGCTGCAAGGGGAAGCTCTCCATCTCCTGCAGACACTTCCCGGGCTGTACAGAGCAGAGGTCCATCAGCCGTGCTCTGCCATGGGAGCAGTCCCTTCCCAGCAGGTCAGGACTGAGATGTAGCCCTTGCTGGCCTCATGTGGAAGCACTGCCTTGCACACCCAGCCTCGGAGAAAAAATGTGATCTGAGCTTAACACATTTATTTTGGGATCCATATGCTATTTTTACGTGATTCCTGTTGATGAGGATTTTAAAATTATCATCCTTTACTGTTACGGTTCAATAAGAGAATAAAAGGAGCTGAGATTTGGAAATGGAAATATTCTAAGTAACTCACCTCTACTCTGTACTTCCTTAAAACAGGTCGGATGTTAGCTGGGACTGGGTAAATCTGGCCAACATCTGGTGGATCCAGTGGGGGAAGTCTGTCTGGATCTGACTCAGGAATCTGAAAAATTAAGCAGTCATAACTTAGGCTGGTTTTTGGAAGAATAAAACCAGTATCAGAAGTATCTGTGAATGGCACATAGAACACACGAATTTAATGCAGTTTTACAAGACACATTGCAGAGCAGACGGGTTGTGCTGTGAGAGGAATGTGACCTGGATTGCTATCTGTCCTGCTGTGATGCTAAAACATTTGGCAGGAAGAGTATTCAATAGAGTGGGTTGATGCACCTTTCTGAAAAAAAGGCTCCTTTGTCCTAGCAGGGCACAGTCTGACCTAAAAACATGCATGTACTGAAGCATGGTAATTCTATTTACTAAAAATGCAAAGCATGTTAATTCTATTTCACAAAAATCCTGAGCAAAACTGCTTAGAAGACTTTCACAGGAAGTTTCTAGATCTGATTCCAGTTAAAAAAGGCTGGTGAACAGACAGTACATATCAGCTAGACCACACATTTGCCAGACAGACATAAGACTCTTCAGCCACTATGGAACAGAAGTCCTGCATTATTGCACGCTGTCACCATCTGAGAACTTGCAAATCGCATCTCCAGCATTAGGGCTGGGTCTCTGTGCAACTACTAAAATCTTGCAGCAGGTGGCAACTTATGTTCTTTGCGTGTCTAAGCCTGTCCCACGTTCAGGAGCTTATTTGGGCGTACATGACTTCCCTGTGACACCAGGTGGATGGGAGGAGAGCGTGCTCCACCGCAGCTCTGAGGCTTGACCATCTCTTTGCCTCTTGCCATGCTCCAGGCTCTGCTGCCTGTTTCGTTCACCTTCTGGGGGAAAGCTCCCTGGCTTCATGTCCCAATTCCTTCCTAATTTTCAACAGTGTATTTATGACCTTCTCAGTCCACACAGGGCAGATCTGAAGCCTGGCCTGATTTAGCAAATTTCTACATTAAACAGTTGAAGCCAGCACCTGGTGATCAGTCCTACCAGAAGCCCAGGCTGTGATAGCAGAGAATAGTAGGCACACAGGTTTCACGGGTGAGGTAACAACCTACAGACAGAGCTCTCCTCGGCTTTCACACGAAGTACAGTACCTAAAGCGTACTGTACATACAGCTTCTGGGAAAAAGAAACACAACTTCTGGAGTGCTTCAGCATTCCTAAGCTAACTTGTCACTGTTGAAAGGTGAAGCAGCTGAGATACAGCTCTCAAAGGACCTGTAAAATTGAAGCCTTCTGCTTTATTTAACTAGGCCACCTGTCTGTTATCTGCAGCTTTGTACAGTTGTGTGGGAGTTTAATTAGCATAAGGGAGAAAGGATGTGTTCCCTAGTACCTTGTAGGTGAAGGAGGAGATGGGTGGAAAATGTATCTTCTAGCATAGCACCTGCAGCATATGTGAGTATTCAAATAATTAACAGCAGTAATTCACATGCACATGTTTACTGCCCTTTATCAGTAAAAATCCAAAGTAATTCATTTAATAGATTTTGTGGAACTTGAGGCCAGAGACCTAGGTCTAGTTTTGTTGTTCCCCAATGTATCTGGTTTCTATCAGTCACCTCTGTGATGCTGTTTAAAAAGCCAAACAGAAACACAAACTTTGTGAACAATACCTGCCTGTCTAGAAACCCACCTGTCTGGCTTTAATTATAATCAGAGCTTCCAATTCTACATTAACTGACATTAAATGCTCCAAAAATTTACCCCATAATAGATTAACTGGTACTTTAAATAAAAGAAGAGGCGAAGTCCACCTGAACTAGATCACATACCAGATGTCATGTCCCTGCAACACAGTTCAAATCTCAGCATATCCACTTTCATTGCATTATCTGACCTGGGTACTGATGACAGGTGATCAAGAAAAATACATTAATCCACATGATACAGTGATTAAGCATATGTAATTTCTAAACTGCACCATTTTTATTATTTTTTTAAAACTAGAATACATATATTTGTGTCTCCTCTTACAGCTGTGAGAAGGGATTAGTTCCAAAGTACATAGCTTAGGAGAGGAAGGCTGGCGAGATCTCACATTTGAGACAGAACTGCCTCATAGTTTTATTAAATTGCACTCCGGGACTGCAAAACCTGAGACTGATATCAAATCAAGATTCTCTGGGTCTTCACTTTTGTTAAGTATTGCAGTTAAACTGAACAGTTCTCTGATATATTGCAAGGCCTCTGGTTTTCCAAGAGCTAACAACCACTAGTGGCGTTGAGAGTGTTTCTGTATTACTCAGTGAAACTCTGTTAATTTCAATGAAATTAGGTTGGTATAACTCAGAAAGGACTTTGCTTCATGGCCACAGTGAAACTGCGCAGAACAAGAGGTGAAGAATGATCTAGCACACAGATGACAGTAGATGAAAATACCCCCAGGGTGTGTTTACAAGGGGATTTTGCTTTTTTGATTTAAAAAACCCAAATCAGTAAATCCTGAGCCCACTTTGAGCAAAATCAAGACTCCTAGTATTCATTAGTCTGTATTTTTTTCAGTCCACTATTTTTCTAAATGCCAGGATGTTTTGTTATAAGAATAATTTTTTCCCTCCAGCAAGACCTAGCATAATAGCATTCATTTTGAGAAAGGAACATTCCCTTTTTACCCAACACTTCTTCAGCTGAACCAAATGGTACCTGCAGATCAGAGTTATCAAGCAGGGTATGTCATGGCAAAGGTTGTGGGCTCAGAACGAGAATAAATTAGTGATGAGAGATTTTTGTTTCCATCCCTACACAAAGGCCCATCAGGAATACCCTGATGTTGGAAAGAGCCACTGGCACATCAGCTCTGGGAGTGCTTTGAAGTCTGGAAGAAGTTTATATATATATACCTTTTCCTGAAAATTTCTTTAATGTCCTTATTGCTATTATCTGCCATGTGAGATGCTCTAGAGTGTTGTCACTGAGAAGAATAATACAGAGCATGAAAATAAGGACTGCAGGGTCTTTACTTACAGTTCTTGTCAACTCTCTAGAGAAGTCTCAGGGGTATATTTGGATATATCCCAGAAGCCATGCTGCTTCCCTTGTCCCAAAAGATGGCAAAACAAAATACAGTGCTCTCTTTGTTCATGAAAAAGTGGATTTCAATTAAAAAAATGGGAAAATTATGGCTAAGGTACTAGACTTTATCCCTAGGTACCCACTGTAATGAGGAAATGTTCCACATGGTGTCATTTTTCATGTTTTTCGAGAACATAATTAACCCATCATGTTTAAAAGCCTGTTTTGTCTTGGTAATATCTGTAAAATGTGTCACGGAGTTCCACGCTTTTCAGATTTCAGAATAAACTGCTGTAGGTTTTCAGCAGAGAGAAGTTTCCTCTAACTGATGGCTCTGCAAATTCCACTGAAATTCCCTGAAATCCCAGGCACGATACACCCCACTCACGCATCTGCCAGGCTAGCCCCAGAGGTAAGCTGAATTTGCCTTTTCTCTCGCAGTTGGAAACCAGTGTAACATTTCTCTTAATACATTAGGGGTATCTGAAAACTCAGTCTCCCTAATCCAATCTTTACTATTCACCGCTTCCTTTTCCTAAGAGTGAAAGCAGTACTGAGAGCTTTGAGGTTGCTAAAGTCAGGGCCACGTGCTACTCCAAAGAGCAAGTCATTGCAATGGCAGTGGGACCTTCACAGTTGTTTCTGAGGCAGATTCCAGAGCCCAATTTAGGGCAAGTGACAGGCAAATAAGACTCAGCGTGCGAGGGGCTGGCGGTGGTGTGTGCACAGACGGTGGCCCCTGGCAGGGTGGAGGGAGTGACAGAGACTGCGTGGGGACTACGAGGTCCAACAGCAGAATGATCCTGCTCCAGCTGCGATTTCCATTAGTTCAAGAGGGTGACAGCCCTCCATGCCACGGCTGCTTTTGTGAGCCTAGGGTGTAAGAGTGTAAAGGTTGAGAAAGTCTAGTTTACCTCCAGAAGCTCAAATGTAGCAAGAAGGTCTCCTCCTGAAAGATTTCCACAATACACTGGGTGGTAAGAAAGTTTAGGTGGTTTATAGTTTTGATCAGCAAGTCTCACCACAGGGGCAGCCACTGTAGACCCAATATATTCTGCCTTACCCTAAATAAAGAAGAAAACAGGTGTCAAATGCATATGAATTTCACAGCTGTCATAGGACCCAAGATGATGCAGAGTTTAGTGTCTGTGAAAAAAACCCCTTCTCCTGAAGGAAAGAGCAAGGTAAAATACAAGGCAGCTATGAAAACGGAAGAGCTGAGTACTTATTACCTCTTCAGAGCACCCAAAGTTTCTGAGCTCTATATTCAGTCAGTGAGACTGTGACAGTTTGCATGGTCAGAGATAATCCGTGTCTCCCCAGACTTAGATACAATATTTACAGTCATGTGCAAGCAAAGTGGTGGCAAGATGCTTCTGATTTCTGTAAGCCAGTCTTAGGGAGCAAGATTCATTTGGGAAAAAACAAGGCCACAGCTTTGCAAGGACATAAAGTGAGTCTCAGGGCTGTTTTCAGATGTTAAAGTGCAAACCACTCTAACAGTGAGCTCCATTCAGCAAGGTCATCCATTTAACGCCTATGCAGTGACACAGCTTTGCTTTCACACTGGCAGTAAGATGGAAGAGCCCAGGTTTTTACTAAGAAGGATTTTGAGTTTACCACTGCATCATCATCGTACAACTCGATGACAATCTCTGGTGGGAACTGAGCGATCTCCTCTCTGTCACCATGAAGCACAATGTTGTCGAAGAGCAGCATCTGGTTCCAGGTGGGGGATAACGTCTGAGAAATGATCTAATGAAAGAAAGGAAATGTTTAATGAGCTATAAACTGGTTGCTTGGGAGTCCTTCAGCGGGACGTGCTGATCTGATGGTGACGTTCTTTCCCACAGCCTGAACAATTCCTTGTCTGAGACACCACCTTTTTCAGCAGCTATTCCCAGCCAGAAGAATATGGTTCTTTCACCTTGAAGCCAATCTCCAGTTTCTCTATTTCCCTGTTTGCCTCACAGACCCCTCACAAGCACATCAATACACAACCACCAGTCTGTGTAGACAAAGCTCAGTATTAAATTGAGAGGAAAGCTGTTGGTTTAGGAAAGCAGGCGTATGTCCAATGCTACTAAAATAAAGCCTTTGCCCTAAACCAAGGCCAGTTTTCACTTCTCCAGGGTACATTTTTTCAATCTTGTTTTTACTTCAGTGTATGACACATAACACTTTATGGAAAAAAAAAAAGAACCAACATATTTTAATGGCTCATAATAAATCAGTAGTTTTTGATTTGTTGTAATTTGGCTTATGGTGTTTCATCATAGACAATGTTTTAACTGTCTTGGCAGGAAATATATTTAACAAAGATAACATTTAAAGAGGAAAAATATGCCAACTGCAAAATGACTCATAACCTGCTAGCGTTCTTTCGAATGGAAATAAGGCTCTTGACTACAGTTTAGTGGCACTTGGCTGACAGTCTTCTAAAAACATGCAAGTTATTGGCTGCAATATTTTATTCAGGCAGTGAATAAACTTAACACTTCTGTGCTTATAAAATCCTATTTTTCCTGGGCCATATTCTACTTTCCTGAATCTGGTGCATCTAAACACTAACTTTATTGCCTTCATTCACTAACTTCTATTAGAAGTTAAAATCTCATTACAGGAAAATATCAACTCATATCCTTGAGGCAAAAGCAGCACAAACAGGCATCTACAACTTAGAGCAGAGAAAGGTTTTTGTTCCTCGCTCCTTTTGACACATGCTACAGAACTTGCTTCATAAGAGAAGATGGTGTCAGAGGAATTTTAGAATTAAATAGATTAAAACAGTCTTCTGTGGAGTTTTTTGGGGGACGGCCTGGATAAGGAGGTTAAATACTTTTTCTGAAGCAAGACCATATTTGCCTCAGCAAATTCTATTTGTGGCATGGGTTTCAGAAGTCCCGGACCCATTTTAACTCCAGGGTAGTTGTAGAGGGCTCAGGATGTCTGAAAGTCAGTCTTCATGTTCTGTGAGGGACCATCCTCCTGCTCATTTGCCAGGGCTGTACTTCAACCCTTCTTGCTGGATGGAGCTTTGTAGAAGTTCCCCCTCCTCTCTAGAGGCTCCATCAAATGTCCATAGGAGACCATTTGCCCCTGGAGATACCTGAGGAAGAAGTGAGACCACTCCCTATGGGCACATTTTTGCAGCATTTAAGTGGTGCAGAAAGTCTCACACCTCTCTTTTCAGCTCATTTCAACGCTGCCACTCTAAAACCACCAGTGTGCTTTGCCAAATTCCATCACAAAGAGCCATGCTGGTTTGCATGGCTACAGAAGCCCTATAAAGGTCTTCACTTTTTGCTCAATCACTGCATGCATAGACTATAGGAAAAGAGAACCATGGTGGTTCATTCTCATACCAAGGAATGACAACAGCCCAAACTTAAAACATATAGAAAAAGCTGTAGAGAACGGTAATTCACTTGCTACAAAGTCCCAGTAGCCCCAGAGAACCTAGCATCTGAGCTAAAATAAACTAGTACTACTCCACCTCATGTTAGAGTAGTAGGTTACACCTAAACTTTTGCCTTGCTTGCAGTGGACTGTCAGGAGTTGCCCTTTAACAGAAGGCATCTAACTTTTCCTGCTATGTACCTCCTTGCGAAACCAAGATTTTTCCTTTTCATGGCTTAATTGGGAAAAAAAAGTGTTTTCATTTACTGAAAGAGACTTTGGAACTTACCTTTGTGGTCTGGCAGTGTGATGTGAAAGTAACTTTTGCAAAAGGATCGGAAAGTCCAGTGCTGTCAGCTGCAATGAGCCCCCTTGCCTGATACATGTGGGCTCTCAGCTGGAAGAGGTGCGGGGCTACATCATTGCAAAGAAAACAGTAATGTCAGCTTCATCAAAATGATGCAGCACATAGGTAGGAAGGGAAGATTCATCACCTGTTGTCCAACCAGGATCTGACAAAGGGAACTGTTGGTAATGCTGTCTCACTAAAGAAACACCTGAGACACTCAGAAGTTGTGTAAGACCTCTGTATTCACTTAAAATCAATGTCCTATGTAAGTCTCTACTGCAAGGTTGTCAACTGCCAGTTTTTATCTCCCATCACTGCTTTATCTACTAGGTGTTCAACACAGTAGCTTCATCAGGAGAACTGAAAGATGCTTCCTCATTACAAGGAGACAGTGCCATGGGACAGGGAACAGAAATTGCAAGTGAACAAGTCCTTTCTTTCCTTGACATCTGCAAAGTGTCGGTGGCAGGACCGATGACTTGGCAATGAAACCAGCCTTTTCTGATGAAAAGATGCTAAGCCATGATCATCTTAGAACAGTTACTTTAAACAGAGGTTGTGCCACCCTCTGAATTAGAGCTTTGGGGGCCACATCTCTTAATTGCTAATATGGAGAAGAAACAGTGCCTTACTTTTATACAGCAGGCAGGCAGGTGAGGGCACCACACTGTGCCCGGAGTTGGTTTTAGATGGTAATTCAGTCTCATATCCTACAGGCAAATTCTCCATGATGCTGTGGGCATAGCTGGCAGGTCCAAGCCATAGATAGATGTCCACCTTTGCCTGCACAGTCCAGCCCAGCGGGCGCTTGCCAGGTAACTGAAGAAAAAAATCCACCCATCACAACAAGCTCAAGAGAGAGAGCTGGCTGGATGCTGAGTCCTACCAAGCCAGAGTAAAATAAAGGAGCATTCACTGAGTTGATATACTGATAAATGGCATTTCTCCACAGTGAGTGGCCCTGAGACTCATTTAGCACAAGGAACTTCTGTGATTCTTAGGGAAGAAATGAGTAGTTTGCTTGATTGAAAGTCTATGTAAATGGCATACTGCCTGATAAGCAGAGGTTTGGGCAGGCTACTTAATAGCTGCAAGCATATCAGTGCTAGCTGATAACCTACTTTTCCTGGATTTCAGCCCACTTTCCATTTCATACAGTTTTTCTGGTCTCCAATAGTTAGCCCCATGTATTATTAAAAATATTCCTCCATTGAGCAGGTCAGAAAATATATTCCAGTATAACACATTACTAGTCTTGATGAACAATACTATTATTTCCTTCCTCTCTGTTCCCACTTCATCCAGCTCTGCTAAACGCAGTGTTTAGCATTATCTGTCAGTGTTTAGTACTATCTGTTCCTATGGTAATTCTTGATGTGGAAGGGGCTGGAGAGTTAATTATGGTATTTTCTTGTTCCTGCAGGCAAATAGTGCTGTGCTTAACAAGCACCTATGGTAACTATCAGGAACTTCTTAGATATTTCTAGTTGCTCTTAGCTGTGGTCTATGGGAGTGCTCCCAGCAGCTCCAGGTGAAAAACCACTGAAAAGTCATTATATTAAGTTACTATATTCTTGTGTGTTTGGGTTTTTCGTGATGGCCATAGTAACAATTACACTGCATAATATTCCACTGCCAAATACTACCAGTCACACTGCCTTTGTAGGAGTATATCCACCTTCAAGACAAACAATCCCATAACAATATTTTGGACATGTATTGCACAAACCTAGCCGCATTTTAAATAGCAAGCATAAATAATTACTGTATTACCTCTGAATACCTAGGTTTCCCCGCTATCTGAGTTGCTGCGTGCTGATCTCCTACCAGTCTCCTCCTGGACTTTCATGTGCTGCGTTCTGATGTCTTTGCCAGCAAAGAGGCTGTACCTCTTCTATCTGTTTATGTATAGAGCTATAGCTAAACAATGTTATATACTTGCCATAACAAGTAGTGAGAGAATTAATTACTCATACACCAAGAGCCTGGGAATGATACAGTGCTTAAAGGACAAGCATAAATGTAAGAAGTAAATATTAATAGGTGGCAGATATAAATGTGTACACATTTTTAGAACATTACAAAGATGACTCTGTAAAATACAGTCCCTGGAAGAAATCTGAATACTGAATGGTCCCCAGGCATTACCTGTGTTTGCAGAACGCCCCAGACTTACTTTCAGGAAATAGGTTTTAATCTTCCCACAGTCTTTGCCTCTCTGCTCTTTTGCTGGGGAATAGAGTATGTTTTTTGCTGGCACTCTTGCATATGCAACTCTCTTGCTGCTGCTGAGCATCCAGATGAACACATCAGGCACCGTATTCTGCGGCTGTTAAATGACGAGGAATATTGAACTAAAGCTGAATTCTTTCTATGAGCCAACAACATTATTTTTTGTTAAAAGGCTCTCTACCAAGAGCTGATTCCCTCATGGCTCCTGTGGAGTGGCAGATGTGCACCTGGACTGAAGGAGGCTGTTATTTCATGCTTTGCAGTCCAAACCTCCATTCCTAAGCACAGCTGAAGATGAAGAGTTTTGTAGAGTGATTAAGGAGCACCCACTCTATAAATCATTTCAGGAGAAACTAAAACTAAAAATCTGGGTATGACTGTCTCAGGAAATCACTTACCCACTGATTGTGTAAGCTGAAAGTACCTACTGTGGAAATACCATCAACTTCATGTCTACCAGCAAACCAAAAAGGACCAGGACCAAACTCAAGCACTGGCATACTATCGTCTGTTCTGCTTGTGAGGATGCTCCATGGCATTGCCTTGCCCTGTCCCAAATAATTTCCCCAAGCAAAGCTTGAGTATGGTTTGAAGCAAAGACCAGCCCAGGGCTGTTTCCAGGAGGCACCGTGAGCGACGTCACTCTCTTTTGGGAAGGAAAAGAATTTGGGCATAGGCTGCAAACCATGCCAGGCTGTTCCACTTGCTCTCTGAGCCAGGAATAAGCATGGACCTGTTTAATTTGCTAGCACAGGCAGCTCTCAGAGGGACAGCATTCCACTGGCTGGATTTTGCCCTGACCAAACATGTCTATTCTTCTGTTATTCTCAGGCTTAATAGCATGTCTAAGCAGTGTCTGCACAGTGAAGTATAGTATAGAGACCCCTGAGCTCATACCAGTCCAAATCACTATGTCCGTACAAGTGGAGACATGAATTCAGATCAGAAAGCAGTCTCCAAACCACCAGGGCACATATGGGATGACATTATCATTTTTTAAAAAAAAAAAAAGGAAGAAAAAATTCTCCATACCACATCCCCTCCATACCACATAGCCCAATGTTTCCTACCCCAGCCTGTTAACAGCTTCATTTAATGCAAAACGGGATTGGGTCCAGATATCCAAGGGAGAACTCTTTGGATAACCAGGCCAGGAGTTATTATTCACATGGGATTATGAAAATCAAAGTTAAGCCCTGGATTTTAAATTTATCTGAATTTCTGTGTGTATTACCTCATCAACCAAGAACCGAATTTTATCTATAAAGCTCTGAGTCTCATGCATCATTTCATCCAGTGACATCTTCTTTTTCTGCTGCTGAACAATTCCCTTGGCATCACTAGACATTGCTTCCTGCAGTCGGGAAAAACAGTATGTATTTTTTATGCATTAACAAGTAGTTCGAACTGGACACAGAAGGAGGAAACAGTCTTCGATTCAAGTTGAGAAGAAAAGATGGAGACATGTGGTTCAAGGTAACAATTACCTTCTTTGTCACAACAGAAAGTGATCTACTCTTTGGAGCTGAATAACATAAAATGTGAATGTCTGCCATTTTCTCTTTGTTTGTATGTATACTGGATGTATGGAAGTCCCAAGAGAGATGTGATTATCACCTAGAATTACCGGGCCTCTGTCCTGACAGAAGTCACAACCAAATTCTGTGCTAGGAACAGTAAATAAAGCTAATAAACATTCAGACTATCTCCACCCAGTTTGGTTTCTTCTCGCCGGTTCCCTGAGGAGGTGACTAGATCCAGGAATATCAAATGCCAGACTTTACTAGTCTTGAAGTTCAGCCCCACCACAGTAATTAAACATTTAACAGCAGTGTTAATTTGGTGGTTTTCCACTGAACTCAGCATCATCCCATTTTAAGATGCATGAGAAAGAAAAATCAGCTCATTATTATAACATCTTATTTGTATTTAAAAACAATATATTCTGAATTATTTTAGGGTATCTTACAACTCTTTATTAAGCACAGTGGGGTTTATTGAAAAAAATGCTCTTGGATACTATATTCATATTAATTACAAAACATTCCAGTATGGTGATATCAAATAGAAATTAAAATGTACGCAACCAGCATGCTTTCAGTTAACATCATTGCATCAATGCTTAAAGAAAAAAAATACACATACCAGCTCTTGCTTGAACAGCATGAGTCTCTTTTTGTCCAAAGCAGTGTAGTTCAACCCTTTGGGCTTCTTTTCAGCAATGGCAGTGAAGGCCCTAGGACACAAGAATAACAGGTTCTTTAAATGTGTTATTTTTTTAATGCAAGCCGCTAAACTACATTGGAATGAAATGCAGTACATGAACCAGAAGACAGAGATGCTGAAATTCTCTAAAATAAATATTGAGTACTTATAAGATTCAAAGAATAGAGTCCAAAAAGTCTGCACCACATTTCACAGGAACAGGGTTAATATTTAGAAATTAGGGTTTATATCTATTTTGAGCCCAATCATGACATCTGACACAGAACCCATTGGATGATTTATCCCAGCATGTGGAATCCTTTATCTTAACCTTGTCCTTTTTTACAGTATGTCCATCACGCACTTTATTAAATCCTACTTATCCCATATACATTCTATTCTTAGAGTCCAGAAAGCCAAAATAATATGATAATGATTGGCAGTAGTCTACTGTCAATACTGAATATTGAAAATAACAATTAAATATTTTCTCTGTATAAATAGACATTGCAATTTGGGAAGGCCTTTGCTTTTACAAGAGAATAAATAAAATACATATCTCAGTAAGTTTACTGTACTTTTTTTTATTATCATCAGTTTCCATGTCTAGCCTCCAATTTGTAGCCAACATATAATGTCAATTTTCTGTATGCCTCTAGTAAATGTAGTTACCTGCTTTGATTGATAAAATCATTTAGGGTCGTCCTCATTTTCTCCTCAGATGCAATCTCTGAAACCTTGATCATGTCCTTTACTTGCTCTAACGATTCTTCCTACGAAAAACACATGAAAAAGCCGTTATGTAAAGGAGTGCACTTTGTCATTCTGCCAGTGTTATAACACCATTATTCACCATATAACTATCAAGAATGAGGGAGGTGACTTTGTAACCTGACAGAACAGAACCTTTGATATATCACTACGCTTGAAGTGTGCAGAGAGAAGACTCCGGCAGCATGATTTATTTTGCCCTTTCCCCAGTCTCTCCAACTACTAATCCAAGCTACTACTGCTTGGAGCAGCTTTGTTTTCTCACTTTGGTGAAGATCAGACCATGGGAAACACTCTCCACTAGGTAGGAGAAAACCTGTAGTTCTTCTTGGTTCTGTTTCCAGCCCTGCTGCCTAAATTTAGCAAGTTGCTGGAGTTAACTTCTTAAACTTCAGTGGGTACCTGAATCCATATGCAAGGTTTATTGCAACACCTACCGTTATCATTGAGAAATGGAGTCTTTTCTTACAAACTAAAATAAATGGCTGGATTTCCAGAAAGGCCTGTGGATGTTAAGGTACACTGACAAACATATCTCTCCATATATATACTCAGATGTTCAATTTTCAAATACCTGGGTTGGAAATGTTGGCCTATAAGCCCCTTTCTTGTCATGATACAACCTTGCATGAGCATGACTTCAGTGTTGTTGCTCATGAGGTATACAAGGATAAATGAGGGATGAATCAGACTCTTAATCTGAGTGCCCCAAATTAAAATATTCAACATTAGAAGTAACTTTAAAAAAAAATACTACTACTTTCTTGAGACTGTTGATAGTCAACTTTAAACAAGGGTAGAATAAAACATCATTATGGGAAAACACTGTGACTAGGACATCACAGTGACTGCCCATGAGACGATACGCCATTTTGTCTCTATCAATGTTTTTAGGAAAACTAAAACCAAAAAGTGTCCTTTAAAGAGTCTCCAGCATAAACACAGGTTAAACCATGTGGTCTGGGCAAGAAGATATTAGAGGAAGAGCCATAGGAGACAGAATTATTCTGTATGTCATATTTTAATTATTTGACTGTTCTTACAAAGAATAAAATGTTTCTGAGAAAAGAAGACAGCCCTACGGCCAAAAAAACCAAACTGGACAGGAATACTTGACTAGCTCTAATAGATCAAAGCAATTGGACAAAAAAAGAGAAGGGGTGATATCAGCTACTCTTTCACAAAATGAACAGCAAGGAATGCAGCTGGGGGAAATTTTGAAGGCCTGTTTTGGGGGACGTGACCTCTCACTGCCATACTCTGGTGAATACATGAACCTGGGAGGATGGTTGCTACTTACCAGGTGATCCGCCATTTTCTCGAGAGTGTTGGAAGAGTACAGACGAAAGGTCTGGTCGCCCCAATAGCTCTTGACACAGATACACGGCTTCCTCTCATTGTACGGCAGGTACTGGTAGTTCCTGTGAAAACAAAGTAGGGAGTAGATCATAAAGGTGAGAGAGGAGTTCAGGGGGAGACACGGGTGTCATGGTTTAACCCCAGCCAGCAGCTAAGCACCACACAGCCGCTCACTCACTGCCCCCCCACCCAGTGGGATGGGGGAGAGAATCAGAAAAAAAAAAGTAAAACTTGTGGGTTGAGATAAAGACAGCTTAATAGGACAGAAAGGAAGAAAATAATAGTGATAATTATTCATAATAACAACAATGATAATAAATAATAATAATATGATAATAATAATAAAAGAAATTGAATAAACAAAGCAAGTGATGCACAATGCAATTGCTCACCACTCACTGACTGATGCCCAGTTACTTCCCAAGCAGCGATACGCCCCCCAGTCCAACTCCCCCCAGTTTATACACTGGGCATGACATCCCATGGTATGGAATATCCCTTTGGCCAGTTTGGGTCAGCTGCCCTGGCTGTGTCCCCTCCAGCCTTCTTGCTGGCTGGGCATGAGAAGCTGAAAGATCCTTGACTTAGTCTAACCACTACTTAGCAACAACTGAAAACATCAGTGTGTTATCAACATTCTTCTCATACTAAATCCAAAACATAATGCTATACCAGCTACTAGGAAGAAAATTATCCCAGACGAAACCAGGACAGCGGGAAAGAAAAACTGTTTGGTGCTCTCTCACAGCACAGAAACTGAAGACATGACAGGATGTGTTCACATGTGCTAACCAGCAAATACTGCCAAGAACAACCACAAACATCACTTATGCTACCTGTGAGATCCCTGAAGAGAAAAAGCTTGAAGTCAATGCATCTAGTTTCAGTGCTTTCCAGGGTGAGAGAAAAACCAGGCAAAGGGACATGCGGAGGAGCTCTGAAATACTGTTAATGGTGGGAAGCAACAAGGGGAAAAGGAGCAAAGATTAAAATCTGATCACCTCTTCACGCTCCACACACTGCACAGCAGGAGAGGCATGGCAGAGTGTCACCACCACATTACTTTCACAAGATGCTTTGTTTCAGAAGAAATAGCTAGTGGAGATTGACATTCCTTAGCAGAAGCTGATCTGCAGGACCCTGCTTAGTAAAAGTGATACCAAACTCATAATAACTCAGTGATAAAATGCTTCTGCTGCTCTCTCTTTTCTCACTTTTAATCTTAGGTTCAATTTGCCATATTGACTCTTTTTGTAATGCTGCTTTCTTTGGGTGTTCAGCTGTTTGAAGGTCTTGTACTGAAAAAAAATGAGCAAGACACCAGCATAACCAGAGGCTCTGCACACTTTAATGCACACCTGCCACAAAGCCTGATGTTTTGACTGGAGTTGTGGTAGGCAGTATGTCAAAACCATGTACTTGATAAGCAAGTTGTCCTCCCTTTATATAAATACTATAGCCCTATGAAACACCATGCTCAGCCATACTGGATTTAACGCTAGAGGTTTCATCATTTTCCTTACTACTGGTGGGACAGTGGAGAGCTTTTTAATGGATATGAAGCTCTATAAACTGCTTTACGTTCTTCTGGGAATGGTTCTAACCCAATGCCACCAATACATGCTCAGCAGCTGAGAAGAGGCTGTACTGGAGAGCTATTTTCTGGTGCATATTTTTGTCACGGTTTAACCCCAGCTGGCAACTAAGCACCACACAGCATCTTGCTCACTTCCCTCTGGTGGGATGGGGAAGAGAATCAGAAGGGTAAAAGTGAGAAAACTTGTGGGTTGAGATAAAGACAGTTTAATAGGCAAAGCAAAAGCCACGCACACAAGCAAAGCAAAACAAGGAATTAATTCACCACTTCCCATGGGCAGGCAGGTGTTCAGCCATCTCCAGGAAAGCAGGGCTCCATCACACGTAATGGTGACTCGGGAAGACAAACACCATCACTGTGAATGTCCGCCCCTTCTTTTTCCCCCAGCTTTATGTGCTGAGCACGACATCCTATTGTCTGGAATATCCCTTTGGTCAGTTGGGGTCAGCTGTCCCAGTTGTGTCCCCTCCCAACTTCTTGTGCACCCCCAGCCTGCTCGCTGGTGGGGCAGGGTGAGGAGCAGAAAAGGTCTTGACTGTGTAAGCACTGCTCAGCAGTAATGAAAACATCCCTGTGTACTGAACAGTGTTTCCAGCACAAATCCAAAATATAGTCCCATACAAACTACTATGGAAAAAAATAACTCTATCCCAGTCAAAACCAATACTACTTGCCATGTGACCCTTCAGTATTCCTCCACAGAAACTAATTCCCTAAATAATAAAGGACAAAACTACTCAAGCTTCCTGTTCTTCATGATGTTCAACGACTGGCAGAAAAAATGGTTGCACTTTCAATTTCCTCTCCTCTGGGAAAGGTATCCAAGAAAGGAGAGTGCACTTGGTATGGACTTGACTTCTTCTATTTCAAGGTCTCTTTAACTGAGCACAGCCAAATTTTTACAAAATTTGATCATCCTGATCATCCACCCCTGAAATCCAAAGCCCCAGTAGGCTAACTTGCCTAAGCACGGGCATCCACCTGTGGGCCCAGAAGGGGCTGGGTCTTTCATGTTTGCTTGTAAGGATGCCTCAGATACACTAGGTCGTTTCAGATAGAACTGGACACGTGTTTAACCACTAAGCTAAGCCCACAGAAACCAAATCATCTGTTGCTCTCCAGTGTCCTACCTGTAACTCCTAACTTCCACACATCCCTAAGAGGTTTATGTGACAATTTTTCTGTTTAAAAAGATGAAGATCTTCTCTACAACTTCATTTTACTGCCCTATGGGATATCAAAAGAAACAGAATTTCCCATTTACTTGCTCCTCAATAACCTACAGCAAGGTGAGCATTACCCATTAAATTTGGTGCATAGCACAGCTACACAGGTCTTGGGTAATCATTAATTTTGGTGGTTTCATAAGAGGGAAAAACAATTCAACTTTCTCCTGATGCTAGAACATTGTTGTGGTTTAACCCCAGCCAGCAACTAAGCACCACGCAGCTGATCACTCACTCACTCCCCTGCCTCAGCTAGACAGGGGAGAGAAAATATAATGAAAGGCTTGTGGGTCTAGATAAGGACAGGGAGAGATCACTCAACCAATTACCTTCATGGGCAAAACAGACTTGACTTGGGGAAAATTAACTTAATTTATAGCCAATCAAACCAGAGTAGGGTAATGAGAAATAAAACCAAATCTTAATATACCTTCCCCCCACCCCTCCCTTCTTCCTGGGCACAATTCCACTCCCAATTTTCTCTCCCTCCTCCCCCAGCAGAGGTGCAGGGGGACGGGGAATGGGGGTTGGGGTCAGTTCATCACACGTCGTTTCTGCTGCTCCTTCCTCCTCAGGGGGAGGACTCCGCACTCGTCCCCTGCTCCACCATGTGGTGCCTCCCATGGGACACAGTCTTTCACGAACTTCTCTAGAGTGGGTCCTTCCCACAGGCTGCAGTTCTTCACAAACAGCTCCAATGTGGGTCTCTTCCGTGGCGTCACAAGTCCTGCCAGAAAACCTGCTCCGTGGGCTCCTCTCTCCACAGATCCACAGGTCCTGCCAGGAGCCTGCTCCAGCACAGAGTTCCCACAGGGTCAGAGCCTCCTTTGGGCATCCCCCTGCTCCAGCGTGGGGTCCTCCCCGGGCTGCAGGTGGAGATCTGCTCCCCCGTGGACCTCCCTGGGCTGCAGGGGTCAGCCTGCCTCACCAGGGTCTTCCCCATGGGCTGCAGGGGAATCTCTGCTCCGGCGCCTGGAGCATCTCCTCCCCCTCCTTCTGCACTGACCTGGGGGTCTGTGGGGCTGTTTCTCTCACATGTTCTCACTCCTCTCTCCAGCTGCAGTTTCTGCGTGCCCTGCAACTTTTTTTTCCCTTCTTAAATCCGTTCTCCGAGAGGCACTACCACCGTCACTGATGGGCTCAGCCTCGGCCAGCGGTGGGTCCGTCTTGGAGCTGACTGGCATGGGCTCTGTTGGACGTGGGGGAAGCTTCTAGCAGCTTCTCACAGAAGCCACCCCTGTAGCCCCCCCACTACCAAAACCTTGCCACACAAACCCAATACAAACGTCTTAACCTAAAATTCATAGAGCTTATAAGTCTTTTCATGGAATTAACTAAGAAAATTATATAGCCATGAAATAACTCACATGGAAGACTGAACTTCCATGTCTATTATTCCCTCTATGAGAATCAGGGGAAACCACTTTTTCAGTGTTAGCTTATCCTTGCTATACGTTTTGACATAAATGTGGAAAATTCCTGGCAATTTCATGGTGTCTGCTTTAGAATTCTTACTGTTCTGCCTGCTTCTTTAATTACTTAGTGATTTTAATCTCCAGAATGGACTCTTGTTACTGTTTTCTATTGTTCATTTATGCTTCTAAAATGCAGAGTTTATCTAAACTATTGGCTATCCCATTAAGTACTGATTCATACTAAAAATACCCAGTGAAAAGACCAGTAAGATACAAATAAGAGATGACAGTCATGAAGTCATTAGTCGGTATCTGTGGCTGGCCAAACTGGTTTAGATAGCACAGGAGGGAAAAAAAGATTCAACATTTTACATAAATTTGAGGAAAAGGAATCCTTAATGAGAGAAAACTTTGTTAATATTGGAGTGAGCCAAGAAGCAAATAGCAGATTTGAAGAATGATTCATTCTTTTACAACAGTTCTTTAAATCTAAATTCTTGTTAAGGGAAAAACTAAAAATCCCACAGTCTCTCAGGGATGATAATAACACAGCATGTACCCAAATCTGCAGTCCTGTTAATGAGGAGAGGCAACTATCTTTCTGTCAAACATTAGGCTTTTTTCCCCCTTCTCTTTATTTATTTGCTGCAGAAACAAAAATTTCTATAATGGTATTTTCATTCTTGTTTTCTTCCACTAGCTCTTGTTTAATCTGACTGAGCCATTAATTGCAAGAAAGGATGAAAGTACTTTTTTAACTTAAGGGAGGTACAGAAACCAAACATCCAGGTTGACATTTGCCACCAGGTCCTTATATCTGTAAACTGCTTGGCAATGCCTGACCTTCTAAAGAAAGGGGTACCATCTAGTCTTGGCACTCAGCAATATCAGGGATTCTTCTTCCTACCAAAGCAACAAGGAAAATATTTCTTTTTATTAGCATCTTTGAAATGAATTAAACCTTTACACTTCTGTTTATAAACAAGGTCATTTAGAAGAACTGTTCTGCATGCTTTCATCCATTGCTCCATTCTTTTTTTTCAAGGACTATTTCCTCCTACTTCTGTTAGTACTTGCTATTTAAGTCTACATCTATAATTATTAGCTCTGGGAAGTGTTCTGGGGAGCTGACTCTGTCTTGACCAGATTTCAATATTTTTAACGTGTTATTCTGCTTCTGGAGCTGGTCACCGAATGGATGTTACTTGTGATGAGAGTATGGGACCCTAAAACAGGGATAGCACTGAAGGAGTTGCACTTTCCTATTGCTTTCCAATGTATAGTTGGTATAACACAGTCCTTTTAGAAACACCAGAAGTTCAAAAGCCCATAAGGCCAAGATCAGAAGATGGCTCAGACCCCATTCATTTCAGTGGAGCCTAGAAAATTTACTGTTGTGAAAGATGTAGTTGAGGATTTGAAAGCCTCAATTCCACACAACCTGTTTAAAGCTGCCACTGTTCATTAATGAGTTCTGCAGGATTATAAAATAGGAACCAGAGTCCGGAATGATAAGGTTTTGAAACATAGATTCTCACCTGTTCCCACCCATGATCAGTGGTTTCTCAGGGGGTGTGGTGGATATCAGGGGTACGCCAAGGTCATGAGAAATTTCATCCTCCCCCTCATACAGCAGGCTTTCTTCTGCTTCTCTATCACGTGTCTTCTTTTTCCCTCCAGCTCCTGCTGACACCCCCTCAGTAATATTTCCGAAGTTACCTAGAGACACAGGGTTGCAAGTGAAGAGATGACTAGCTTGGAGGTGGTAAACCTGAATTAGGTTTAAAAAAAGAGAAAGACCAGTCATATCAGCAGAAAATCTTGTTCCCTCCTGTTCATTAGCTGTTCTGGCCATACAACAGTTTACAAAGGTCCTGACAGGGTATGTCAGTCCCGATGACTTTTCAGATTCCAGGACAATGCTTCCTTACCTGCCCTATGTGACATATACCTAGTATAATACCCCCATCACTAAGTGATGCAGTCATCTGGTTGCTGGCCCCCAGGAGCTTCTGCTTTTGCTAAAGAAATTCAGAAGCAAAACCAATACTGCTGTTGATATTTCTGGACCCAGGAGCCCCAATATGTGTTTGATTTACACAGCAAATGTATGTCTTCTTTACAACATATGGATGATTATTTCAAAGTCTGATCTCAGAGGTGCTAATGCTCATTTTCAGACAAGCAAATTTTGCATAATAGGGTTGCAGAATTAGTAATAACAATGCTTCAAGCCTAATGCCAGACAATTCTGCTAACAGTACAGCCATCTTCTCTGATAGGATTTTGCCTTGAAGGGCAATTATCAGCACTGGGGAAGAGGTGCATCCATCAGACTGGTAATTACAGTTTTTATTAGAGACAGGCAGAAAACATTTCCTGCAGGAGAAGGATGTGCTGAATCACCCCATACATCCTGATCTGGACTTTTGGTTCAGCCTTTCACATAAATAATGGCCATTTGCCAAATTTGGATCAAAATTTCAACTGCACAGGTAGCTGGTGGATGTTCAGGTCCAGAATTCAGAGCCAGATTCATCTTTAGCATTAATTCTGACAAGAATCTGTATAATTTCTTGCCCAACTATACAAATGAGTTTCTTGTCATTTTCAGCTCTGCTTCCTGCTAAGTTTCGGCAGGAATCAATATCACTCATTGATTGCCCTCTTTGTCACAAACATCTCTCCCTGCACACATAGACCTACATGTAGCATTCGCTACATATCAAGGTGCCACGCTTAGATCACTGGTTGGCCCAGACCAGGGAAAGAGACAGATAACACACACAGTGTGAGCGCCAACTTCCCCCTTTTATTGTGCAGTTAATTCCTTTTATACTAACAAGGGGAGGTGGGGTTACAGGTACATCACAAGGCTGCGACTAACCCTCTAACTTTCCGTGACATCGCGAGATCTTCCAAATGCCGACCCCTACACCTACAGTTGAGCACGCTCAGTGCACAGCTGAGTACACAAGCACAAAGATGGGAAGTGCCAGGGTGCTACTGTGCACTTGGACTCTAAGTGGGGCTAGGACAGAGATAAGCAAACCCCTGCAAGGGAAATGAGACCAATTCAAGCTTCTCTCTTAAGGGAAATTTCTTCTGCTTTGAAAATAACTGCTCAATGTTCATCAAAATGTCTTCATTTTCTCTTTAGTCTGCTCCTGGGGACAATTCAGCTCCATCATGAGGAGGTCCCTCACACAGTACAGTCCTGCTTTACTCAGAAGCAGGACAGGATTACCAGGAGGATCTCAGAGGACAAGCTGGTGCATGCGTTTTGAGGCCTGGCTGTACATCACCCCCATACCACACTCACAGACCCACATGTAGCTCTACAGGGTTGGCCAAGACAGTCCACATGGATCCTCCTTGGAAAGGGGCTCCCTCACAACCAGGGACTAATTGCAATGGGCACCACAGAATGAACTCTGCCCCGAAGTAAATTAGTTGAGTTTGGCCTCCCAAGAGATTAGGAGGCTAAATACTGGGTGAATTGCTGTATTTAGTGGGTGAGAGGATTTGTAGTAATAAAGGGCATCTGGGACTAGAGACAGCTAGGCATCGGTATGCCCAGCTTGATTGCTATCCAGAGAAATTATGAACAGGATTTAATTCAAATGTAAGCCCCACTCTGAAGCCAACTCCTGAGACATAGCTGCCAATAACACAAAGCAATCCCTTGCTCCTGAGACTCCCTCTCTGCTTGGGAGAAGAGCTTAACATACTTACCAACAGAAACCTCAAAGGTTATTGGCTTGTCCCCAACCTTCCTATCAATCATTGTGGCTTCAAAAAATGTCCCAAAGAGGAGGAATTCCTCAAATTTCTCTTCATAGATCTATTGGAGATGAAGGAGGCAGGAAAATTACATTTATTTTACCTTCTACTCTTTTTTACAGCACAGAGGAGTCTTTATAAGTCTCTAGCAGCTGTGTTAGTGTCATAGATCTATCGGTCCGAGGTGGTCAGTGAGGCACAATTTGTAGAAGAAGTAATACCTCTTCTCTGAGAAATTGAGATGATTGGAAAAAGAGGTAAGTCTGTGTGACTTTGGTCTTGTCAATATTGTCCATTATATAACTGGTTACATAAAAGTCATTATCCCTCACTTCATACTCTGCCTCACCAGTAGTCCCTATTAAATGTTTTCAGTATCTTCACATACTCTTACACCATCATTCAAACTATACATCTATGGCAGTTCAAGGGCATTTTAAGGCCACTCTTTTAGTGCAACAGCAACGAACCACCACCATCCCCATATAAGTCATTTACCAGTGAGTATGGCAGTAGTCTTCCTTTGCATCTCAACAATAAATGCTGCCATCATAAAGCACCCAGACAGGGGAGTGCTCGCCCAGCCCTGCTTCCCCCAGGATGACTTTAACCTACTGCCCACATGTTGGTACTATCAAGACTTTGACCTTGCTCAAAGTCAAGACTATGACACTCAGCTCCCAGTGACACTAGTAAGACAGAAAGATTTCTGGTATCCACCTTTTAGATGGCAGCCCTGTGCAAAAGCCTACTGAAACCAAGCAGTCCTTTGTTTATTTATCCTGCTGTGTTTTAAATCACAGGTCCAAAGGTGGGGTCTCAGTGCGGGGGGTGCAGTCCTCCACGCTTTGCCTTCCCCGGCATCACAGCACAGAAATCAGTAACCCAGTAACCTTGTTTTCAGCTTTTGACAGAATTTGGAAGCACAGGAAGCAAATGATCTCAGCACAGCAGCACACCCTGAAAAGTGTAACGACCTTTTCTGGATTTTTAAGGCTCTGCTAGGCTCTGTTTAAACCTATTGGAGTCCCAGCATCTGCTTGTCCCTGGCACAGTCTCACTCAAGGAAGGCCAGCTAACACCTCTAGAGCTCTTCGGTCATTAACAAAACAAGCTATTAGCCCCAAACCAATACTAAGCTCAAAGGAGATGTATTTTCTGGTTTGAGCTCTGCCCAGATTTACACCCTGACTGCCACAATCTCTCCAATGCAAACCCTACTCATTTCACAGCATGGACACCAGCATACTAAAGCCCATTAGGCAAGATCAGTGCTAGCTTCTTTTGCAACGGAGTGAGGCAATGCATAAAACATCAGCTGTGTATGAATATTTGTTTCCCTGACTTTTGCAAAGCAGAAACAGCTTTTGACACAGCCCATGATCTCTTCATTTTGAAAAACCTTTGCTATACACAGTAAAAAGGCATAGGTCTTCAGTGAAAGGATTAGCAGCATCACATATCAAAGCTGACACCACAAACAGATTGGAGCTCCAGAGTAGCTTTAGCTTCCCTACGCCTTGATTATTTTCAGCATGAACCCAGAGCATAGGGTGCCTAATAAAACTGAGGCTCAGAGACTACCACACGCATCTATCTCCCATTATAAAGCAAGCATATTGCAAATGTTTAACGTCTTCTTGCTGCCAGAATAGGTCAATAAAGTTGTGCTGTGGCACTGGGTAATTTGCGTTCATTGTCTCAGAGGCTCTATGAGACATTTTTTGCCTTTTTTGTAATGTCTCAAGTTCCTGCTTTTCCTTTCAGAGAGTTGTAATACAATTACCACACCTACTGCAGCATGAAATATTGCTGAATGTCAAAATCGAAAGAATATCAAGAGTCACTGTATTATGTTGTTGCCTTTTACTCATTCTGTATTTGAAACTGAGGCACAGTAGCCAGAAATAAACCCTTATTATTACCATTAATATTTATTGGTGCTACAGCAGGGTTTATTCCTCTACCTGGAGTATTTAGCTAGCACCTAAGACCATAGTGTTTGAGCCTCTCACAAAAATGGATTTCTTCCATATAAAGGAAAATCTATATGGAAATAAATTTTTTCTTATGTCACCTCTATTACAATCTTCAGAGAAGAAGTAAGGGACAGAGGCAATTTACAACTATATAAGGCAAGACCAGGGCACAGGCTCGCACAACTGACTTGCAATTACCCATGCCATTTCTCTGCTAACACACTCCTTGACCTGCTTCAGCTAGCGCTCCTGCCAGCAATGCCAGGGCACAGGCCAAGGAAGAGCACTTGTCAAGGCTAGGCCTCAAGACTGAAGAACAATTTCTTCTCTCCTATTTAATTGTAGAGATGGAGTCAAAAGACCAAGAATCAGATCTAATAAAGGGCATGACCGTCTTAAGCACTGAGGTGGGACTCCCACTACAAAAGCCAAAATTTTGATGACACTGAAGTGGGAAGAAAATTGGTTATGAGAATAATTTTCTTCCTATTTATTGGGTAAAAAAAAATAGACCTTGCATATGCACCGATGCGCTGTTGCTCCCAGACAGTGATATGACAGAACAGAGAATCAAAGCTCAAGTATTGGCTCAGCACCTGAGCCCACATGCCCTGCCACAACTGCACAACCTTCTCAAAGGATTGTAGCATGGATCTTTCCATGTTGTAACCCAGTACAACAGGTGGAATTAGGAAAGTAACATCAGTTAACACAAGTTGAGACTGAGCACATGATTTGCAGCCCTTCTCCTAAAGAGGTTAGCAATCTAAAACTGCATTGACAATGCGGGGTTAAAGGAGTAGAGTAAAACAGGCTATGCTGTATCTCTCTGCATTTGCACAAATTCTATGTCAGTGACTCCCTACTGACTTCAATTGACAACTACCGATTTTCTCAAATGAATGCAGGAAATCAAACCCCCATTGGCTCTCTGTCACTTAGCAGATATTACATCATATAAATTTCTAGTAGGAACACATGGATGCAGCTAGTGCAGAAGGGACAATAGGAGAGGAGAATAAGTTTTATGGAAACCAAGTCCTACTTGGATTTTTTTATGAGTTACAGGTACACATTAATGCTCCGTTTGTGCTGCTTTATTATGGGAAGGTCCCAAGACTATGGAGGCGTGGAGAAGCTGTAGGGAGCACATAAAAGCAATATTACATGACCTGAACCCAAATACACACATCAGTGCCATCCTTGGAGGTTTAGGGACACATGTCAGTCAATCTCTTAATATCATACCCACCTCTGAAGGCACATCGAATGGCTCGACTTCCACCTCAGTTGAGTTCATCTTATCTGAAGAAGAAGCTGACTTTCGATCCTCTCCTGCTTTCTCAGTTTTGTCTTTTCCTTTGGGTGCTTTGAAGTCTTTATCTTTAGATGGCAATTTGATATCCTTGATAATACTTGAAAACTTCGACTCACGGGCTCCTCCTGTAAGTATCTCCACAGCAATCTCAATGAAGAGACGTCCCCTGAAGGAGACTCCTTCTCCAAAACCTTCATTAAGCTCCTGGTGGTCATCCATGAGGCTGTGGCTCCTGGGTGAGCCATAGAGATTGATCCAGGCAGGCCCAAAGGTAGGCAAAAACCCTGGAGATAAAGCATCGTTTGGGGTATTTCTGTTAGGTGTTATCATGCTCTCCTCACTGTCTGCTCCAAGAAATCTTGCCTCTTGCACACGAAAAGCCAAACCTGGACCCATGTCTATGCAGGTGGGGACCACCTCATATAAAGCACTGTTTTGCAGGGCAATTCTTAGGCACCACAGAGCCTCCTCCAATACCCAACCAGGGACTCTGCCAGTATGGAGCTCTTTCTCAAAAGGTGTTTGTACCACACGTGCTGGGGCATGAGGCCTATTGCACCTCTTGAAAAAGAGAGCTTGCTCCCATAGACTGAGGGCTGGGACGTGGTGGGAGAGGAATGGAGGCTTTCTCACCTTGTCCCAACTGTTCCCAAGCTCATGTCACTAGTCAGTTTGTATGATTTATCTTTTATTTTCTGATGAAGGACTCAGATATACATTTGAATTGCCAGGTTTAGGGAGTTACTGTGCCTTTGCTGAGCTCTGATAACTGACCACGTTCCACACATAGATCACGCAACATAAATAAGGCTATACACATCGACTCAAACATCAGTGAAAGACTCCAGATAGTGACCTTTACCTCACTTACCTGAGAACAAACATACTAGTCGAGGGTATCTCCTCGTTCTGCAATAGCACCCAGCTGAGCCTTACTTAGATATGCTCTTACTGGGCAGATCTGAAACACAAGCCTGCTCTGCCCGTGATTTGCACTTTGTGCTTTCATTGCCCGACAGAAACTCGCACAAACTTTAAACCTACATCAGTCAACCCTAACGGACTAGAGCAGACTACTGCCACAGTCACAAAGAAGGTACCAAACTATGTAGCAGCCCTGTAATAAGAAAGGCAGTGGCAGACCACCATGCACCAACCACAATGTTATACAACTTCAAATTAAGCAAGAAATGGTGTCTCAGAACCAGCAAAAGCTACAGATGTTCACTTGAACTCTGGGCATTCCTAAAATGGGATTAGCCGGTGCCCAGATCCCAAGCAAGTAGATTTTACCTTAAGGGCATATTCTGGAACAGACGTTTTCCCCTTTACCTTTGTCACCATCTTGTTCATTCGATATTTTCTTCAAGTCAATGAAGTGGGTGGCTAGGGCCACATCATTCATGCTGCCTTCATCCCAGACCTGGATTTTGACTCTTCGGCAAAGTGGAGGGAACATTTCCTTGAAGATAATCTGTTCGTGCCATACTGGATCTGCACAGTTCTTTTGCACTGTTGTTCGACCCTGAAATCAAAGTCCAGCAAAATTATCCCCAGAAGGGTCAGACTCTGGAGAATGGCAATTAGTATAGCACAAATTGCACTTAGCAACATCTCTCTAGTCATTTTTAAAGCACAAGTATCCTGTCTTGAAAGTACTTCAGCTTTTTTATTGGCTTGTTTATTTTCCCCTCCATATCTAATAAAGACCACATGGCTAATGAATTCTTACCTGCACACAGCAGAGCCTGGAACAAGATCTAATTCTTCAGGGCTCTTATGCACAAAACATAATATACAAAGCCAGACTTTGGTATTTCTGCTACAAACTGCACATCTTCAAATGGGTTTGAAATACCTGGGTACTGGTAACGCAGCGCAGTTTGTCTCATAGCAGATGAAATTCATTACAGCTGCCAGGCTGCATGTACCAATGAAATTACCTTAAATGAGGCAATTTGTCTAGTATAAAATATGATTACTGTGGCTCGTGTTCTGGGCATATGCCTGCGTGCTAGGGATGTAGAGACTGGAGTTATTCCTTCTAGCCTGAAGGAGGTGGCAGGACTGTATCACAGTCCATGCAGCCGCAGGCTATGGCAGGCCTTCTGCTTTCACATTTGGTGGGGAGAACCGAGTCAGGAAACCCACCAACAATACCTCTAAACTCGTATTTTATAGACCGGCATGATCACTCACATCAGTCACCCATTCTTATGTCCTCTTCAGCAGTCTATTAAACCTGAAGTAGCTGCATGCATTTGACCATTTTAACCCATACTAGTTAGAGATGTAATACTTTTCAATTTGGATTCGCAACAAAACATGAAATCAGCACCAAGGGCCTCATTCTCATGCCTGAAACATCTGCAAAGGACTAACTGGAGTTCTCCCTAAGGCTTCCTTGCACACAGAAAGCATTGCTGCCTTAAAATTGTTTCTAGTTTGATTCTTTCCTTATTTACACCAATAATCAAGACAAGCTCCCTGACATGGTGTTTCATGGGTGTACCCCAGAGGAATCAGCCCCCTGGACCTCCTCTGCAGTCCTCTTCCACCAAAGTCAGAAGGCCCTTCTCAGCAGCCCTCTGTAGCACAATATTTGATGTTGAAAGAACTCTGGGAGCAATGAAGCCAGGCAACACTGAGACAGAGTCTACTCAAATGCTTCCTCTTCTGCTACCCACAGAAAAGCTGCAAGGGTCCTGAATTACAGCAAAGTAATTCAGAAGTCAATCACAGTCCTAAAATCCAGATTGAACCATCTTTACTGATTTTAGCCCTGCTTCCGTTTTTCACTCTAGGGAGACCAGAACATAGCACTTACTTACCTAATACCACACTGGGTAATTCACTGTCTTGTAACTTGATGTTTTAGTAACAGATCTACAGAATTCCCTTTCCCCTCCTGCTGCCTGACTTTAACCTACTGCTGTGAGGCTGATACTAGGTCTGCTGGTATTAAGTGTTTCCATCACTTTGTTCCTGCATAATTTAAGAACTTCTTTCTGAAGTGTGCGTCTTAATTTATGTAATTATAAATTAAAGGACATCAGCATAATCACCTGCCTGTAGCACAGGTAATAGGAAAGAAGGCCTATATTTGTGATCAAGATGATCCCAATTACCATTTGACCTGCAAACATGACCACCACATAGGGATCCACAAGGTCCTTACTGTCACCTATGAATGCTTTGGTGACATTGGCCATGATGCTAGAATTCATCTTCGGAAGTCCTTCTGCTTTGTAAATTCTCACATAAAATCTGGCCCATGGTCTTTCAGATGGAAAGCCTTTGGGGATCAAGAGGTTCCTGAAATAAAAAAGAAGCCATTTCCTTAAAATTGAAAACTCAGACAATTAATTGTTGTTGTTTTTTTTTTTTTAATTGTCGTCTCAAGTTAGCTTGCATCCTGAGGAGACAGAAAAAAGCGTGTGAATTTGCTTCTGCATCTAAACCAAAACATTTCCTGGCTACCAGGAGAATATGATACAGCATTACTTAGCAAACTTGTCTATGTGATATAGAACCAGGTCCAGTTAGGTCAGATTACTCAGGACCTTGTCCAGTAAATTCTGAATATCTCAAAAGATGGAGATTCCCCACTATCTCTGGGCCCCTGTTACATTTGACCACCTTCATGGTAAAAAAATTTCTTGTATCTCTTCTGAAAATCTATTGTTCTAACCTGCCTCCAAAGCCTCTCATCCTTCTACTGTATTCCTCTGAAAAGAGTCTGGATCTGTGCTCTTGGTGTAGGATGCTGCTTAACTTGCTCTTCTGAAGGCTCAAGAAACCAACACCCTCCTCCTTCCCCCCACACACCCCTTTCCCTGTAGACCATGTGCTCCTGCGCTCCATCATCTTCATGACTCTCCATGGACTTGGTCCAGTATGTCAGTACTGACCAGAAACATTGCTCCTGTAAAATTTAAAGTGTGCTGGCAGCATACTTTACCACCTTGAACTTCTGTATTTTACAAGGAGAATGCTAATGCACTTGAGTTTATCTAAGGATATAGAAAATATCCATGCACTCACATCTGATAGAGGACAAGGAATAGCTTTTCCTCATATTTTTTTCTTCTTACTTCACTGCTTTTCAGAAATATTTAGCTGGTTTCAGGTGAATGAACCTTCTGTTAGGTATAATCTGGCAGTTAGCCACAGGGCATGGTCAATTCTATCAGCTGCAGAGAAGTGACCCTAACATGCCCTTCAATTTAGTTGAGATGATTGTAAAAACTCTCTTTGAGCACATCAGAACAGCCAGGTGTACAATGCTATTCTGCTATTAACCCTGAGTTAGCAAGGAAAGGACTGAAAGGAGACTAGAGGACTCTTGAGGTACTTGGTAAAGAAGAAAGCAGCAAAAAAGAAACTATTGCATTACTTTTCAATCTGCTCCTCAGTATCAGCTGTTTTCTGCGTAGCTTGTATTGCATCACCTTTCCCAGTCACACTGATGTCACACTTCAGGTATCCCTTGGCTCCTGTCCTAATGTCAGCAGGGTCTGTGAGAAGCGCCCACTTGTCACAAAACTGATGACCTGTAAGATGGACAAACTTAAACACCCAAATAGAAGATGCAAAAAATGCAAATATTTCTCCTCTGCACTTCCAGAACGGGCACTGCAAACAACATTTGTGCTTTTAGGAGACTCATGCTGAAGTACACTTGTTTACCAGGCACATCTAGAGGGTCCAAATGTTGCATGACCAAAAAGGCAAATAAAGCATTGATCTAGAGCTCATCAGGAACAACCTCATTTTCATCAGTGGTTACTGAGATCAAGTGACTAAAGACCGGTGGAAGGTTAGGTGAGATTTCACCAGCTGAATTAAGGCTGAGGCTTTATGAGGAAAGGCCAAATTTTGATGAGAACTGTCTGAAGAGCTCAGAACTCTCCAGCAGCAAAACCCTTGCTGGGAGCTGTGGCCAGGTGTAACACTGGCAGCCAGCTGAGAAAGGGAGGAGGGAGGGTGCACAGCCATCAGAGGCAGAAGAAGCAGCCAGAAGCAGGTTCATCTCCATCTTTCCGGTGGGAAAATGCACAAGACGATTCACCCACAACAGCCCTTGCTGGAGCCCTGCTTCAGCAACTCCACTTGAGCAAGGTCCTAAAACCTTACATTGGCCATCACCTTGGGTGTGTAAAGGACTGGGAGGGAGTGACCAGTGTACCAGGGATATGAGCTCAAGATCAACCCTCAGACACCATCCTCCTGTAAAAGTGTGAGCAGGAAATACAGGCCAGAATTCAGAGACTAACGAAGTCTGAGTATGGACGTAGACTGCTCACTTCAATTAGGCCATTTCTCTCTACTGGCTCTTGCAGAAGCCCTGAAGAGAGGGTGGTCTGAATGACCGTACACTTTTGCCGTAACTGGGTGACATCTATAGCAAGTGGCCTAAATACGCACATTCCCGAAGACGGAGAAGAGACCAGGTCCTTGAGTAATTATGGAAGAGATACATGGTTTGTGGATGGTTGTAAAAACAGGCAAAAAAAGGAAGAGGTGATCTTTTCTTAGCTTCAAATTTCAGAAGGCACTGGGCAGCTCTGAAGATGGCAGGTCAAGTGGACCCATGGTCACCTCTTTGTCATCTCCTTCTCTCCCCCGTTATGGTTTGCTCCTCCTCTCATCTCGTGCTCTCCTCACCATTCCTTCCACACTCCATCCCGCTCTCCATCCCTCCACCCCTTCTACCCCAACATACATGGCAGAGCTTTGAACGCTCTGTAACAAATGAGTGGAGTTGGGTTTTGTAGAACATTCAGCTGCCCACTCTGACCCCCTAAAGAAAAGCATTCCTTGATAAGTGCTTCCCACCAATGGGCAGATTGTCAAGGGGTTTTCAGTGCTGAACTTTTTTCCAAAAATTTGGCTCGTATTCTGATATCCAAATAGGAAAACAACCCTTCCAAAAACCATGTTAAGTTTATCTCTTGGCATAAACCACAAACATCTAAGTGGAAAAGCAGCACACCTACCTCTCCTCTCCTTCCCTGCCTCACACCTCATCTAACAGACAAAAAGGACAGAAAATGCGTCACTTACCTGGCTGACCATACACCGTCCCCAGATCTACTTTAAAGGAGCCTACCAGCACACTCCCAATCAGTTTATTGTGCATAACCTGTTAGAAAAAGGCTGGTTAAAAAAATGTCACTATCTCTCTGCCCAGACAGCATAAGAGCAATCCAAAGTACACCATTGGTTCAGGGGTAATAGGCAGCGACATCCAGCATCACCCAAAACAGGGTGTACATAGCCACAGCAGATACAGCAAGCATTTGAAACCTGTTCTTTACCCAATATTGTGCCAATTTAGAAACCAATATAATTGCATCCAAGTGGAGTCACACAGGTTCATCCTAGGTCCCAGGATTACATAAAGCGGGAATCAGATGGATGTGTCTTCAGAGAAGATGCAGTTATATTACTTATCCTGGCAGTTTTAAATAAATCATAATGAATATAAACACATGGGGCATAACTGGTTTCAAACTAGGCTGCAGAAATCATTTCACTTTCTGTGCAATAACTGAATTGCCATAAGAGCTGAGTACACCCAGAGGAGACAGAATTAGTGTTTCTTTGCAACATTTCGATGTGCACATAAACCAAGATACTCAATTCTGATTTCCCCCCCCCACAATATTAACAAAATCAGAGAAGTGATATAGATGCAAATGAGATGGCAAGCAGGCCCCAGCGAGTCTCTCCTTATCCTTCCTGCCAGGTAATGAATTTAATTTAATTCAAACTTAATTAATAATTTTCCCTTGTCATGATTCCTGGAGCTATGTGCTTCTGTGTACGGTTTTCAAATGCATGCATGTGCTTCACTTTACAGACAAGACAGAGGCTAGTGACGTCTTCTAGGGGAAGATTGGCTCTAGAACTGTACTTCTCAAAAAATGTATCTCACCTGGTTTCACAATAGCTTAAAAGGTTGAAACCTATTCCTTGGTTGGGGAAAAGCTTCTGAAAGCAGGCTGAATTGTCTGGAACACCTTGGCCAAACTGCAAAGATTGGAAGGTAAATCTAGAAGGTAAATCTAAATGTTGGAGCTAAAAAAACAAGGCTCTGAGAGCATTGTAGGAATCTGGAAGACATCATACCCTGGCTTTGGACCTACACATCCTAGATAGGGATACAACACTTCTGTGATTTTGCATTGGATTTGTCATGTGACTTCATTTTGTGCATTTTTCTTCAACACCAGGAGACATAGATTCCAGAGTAAAGATCACTGACACCTTCATCAAGATCTACTAGAAAATTCAGGAGGTTTCTAGTTCCAACATAATGTCATTCCCTGTTAATGGCCTGGGACCACTGTGCCCCTGTGATTTGGGGAACACACTCAGTTGTCCTTGGTCCTTCCTCACTTCAACATGGAAGGAGTTTCTAGGGCTGAAAAATCAAGAGTGGACAAAAGAGCAGTTTTATTTTACTCTACTATTAAAGCGTAAAAATTAAGCAACCTTCCTGTGGGAAAGGAGCCAGTGTGAAACCAACGCTTCATGCACTGGTGCTGCTTTTCCTCAGTCCCTGATGCTGCCAGGTCCCATCATAGCACTGGACCCTCGCTCCTATGAGGTTGGACTAGGGCATATGAGGGTGGGCAAGAAGCCATGAAAACTGGCAGGATTCATCCTGATCCAGGCAAAATTACAGCTTTGGAGGAACTACATGGAAATAGGAGCTTGCCCAAATCAGCTGATCCAACATGGGACGGACTGAAGGGGGAAGAAGGCTGTAGTATTTCAGTAGCCAAAAAAAAAAAAAAAAAAAAAGAGGAGTTTCTTTAAGACCCAGAAACAAGCAGAGGTTATGTGGTGAGTCCAAGGTGGTGTTGTCTCACTGCTCTTTGCATTTTCTCTCCAGAGCATGACAGCATATTCAGAGAGCATTAAATGTTAAATGTATAATCCACACTTCTCTGTCCTTGAGATTTGCTGTGAGAAATGTGGTATCCTTGGGTAAATGCCCCCTGTTCCCACTGAAATGATGGTGATTTCCACCCCCTGTAGTACACATGTTGCTTTTAACTGCTGAGGAAATAACTCACTGCTTCTATTAAATGCTCTGCATCTTTCCTTGTACTTTTTTTTCAAGTGTATTTTTCCTAATGTAACAAAGTGGGTGAGCATGAAGCTTACAGTGAACACCTCTTGTCTTTTCTGAGAGGGACCATCATTTCTACATCGTATCTAGTTAAAGGTTTGTGTCTTTTCACACTTGATTGACTCTGTAGATGACTAAAGGATTTTCTTCAGATTTTCTGAATGAGGACAAGCACACAGTGTTAAACTGGGGAATATTTCAGTACTGGAGCTACAGGTTTAGCATGAAAGGGGCATCTCAGTTTTACTATGTCATTATTACAATGCTGCTGGAATGCACTGGAAGATATTAATGAAGAAAAAAATTTATTAATTAGAAGGTGCTGAGAAATTGAAAATCTCATTTTCCCCTCAAATGCAGGGTTTGACTAACTGCTGAACTGGTAGACAATGGCACTAATTTTTGTTTTTCTTGTGCTTCCATAGGCGGATGAGTTCATTTTCACAGATTAAGCAAATTCACTGCATGAATCATTGCTGGTAATGGAGGCTGCCAGTCTTTGTTTCTTCTCAAGTGAGATTCATGCTAAGCAAGTGCTGTGAAACTTTCCATCCCCCAGGGTTTCCTTCACTCCCAGCACACATATTTCCTCTGTTTGTTTCTATTCCCCTGATACATTTCTTTCTCCAAAACTGTGTTGCAAGGTAATGAATCTCGGTTTTCAGTAGCATACATGAGCATTGCACTGGGTTAGTTTAAAAAAGTCATTTTTTATCTAGAAGACCTTTAATTTCTTAGTGTTGTACCTTCACCAGCTATAAATCAAATAAGTTTGCTGAGCTTGATGAAACTATGCAGATTCACAGCAGGTAATGGTGACATATTTCCCCACACCCCCAACACACTCAGAAAGCTGGCACTCTCCCCTCCACCACTGGATATACAGAATCCTTATCAAAAGAATGTGAGATTGGAAAGACTGGCCGTATCTTGGAGAAAAATAACTATACATCCCCAAGTAGCAGTAGCTCAGAAGAATTGATGCCTCAGCACTGCGCTGATACTAACCATGTCAGAAACACATATAAGGGCCATACACTGTGATATAAATCATAACAGTGAGACGGTATCTACTCCCGTGCAAAAGATGGGCCATTGTCAGCCTGTAGTAAACTCTGTCCTCAGGGATAAGTGAAGGTCAGATCTGCAGATACCTTATGTAGGTATGAATTTCATGCATTTGAGCTCTGCATGCGGTATAGTAGATCTGAACTGAATCTTAGGATTCAGGCTGTCAATTTACTACCAGCTTTGAAAACTTAGCTGCCCAGCTGGCCATGGGTAAATGAACACATTTTATTTCTGGAGCTGGGAAAAGTCACTTCATTAGCAGCTCAGCAAAGCAGGTACACAGTGAACATCTCTGAGAGGTTTTGCACAGATGTTTCCTATAGTTCCTGACTACTGCCTGTCTCTGTCAATCACAACCAACACAGACCCTTTTTTGAAATGGACAAAGCACTTCAGGGAAAAAGAACCTTTCCTGGGGCAACAACTCACTGCTCATTTCTCTGGCCAAGCGGTGGGACCTTTGGCAATAGAAATGCAAAAAACAGCTCATGAAGGGCACTGTGATAATTCTAAATAATACAAATACAGCACTGTCCAGAGTCTTGTGAGAGTCTTCCTTAATTCCTTAGCAGCTTTGCTAAATGTGGTGATGAACCTCAGGAGCCTCAGGTAGGATAATTAGCATGGCTCCATAGACTTGGCCTTCCAAACTCCAAATCATTATCTAATGCCCCAAGTCCAAGAGCACATGTGTCTTCCATCGGGGTTGTTCTTCAGCTTCACCGGGACTTTACTTGCAGCGAGCAGTGGGAGCAGCACTGAACGCTTGGAGCCCACTCCCATGCTGATAGCAACCAGCCACTGACACTCCTGGACAGCCCGAGAGCCACTGCTGAGGATAAGGTACCTGGATAGCTGAGTTAAAAACAGCTGTATCTGAGGAACTGAGATAAGCCAGAAGTTTCAACTCAGTCATTTGAAACAAGTGGCGGCTTGAAAATTAGAGGGATAAAGACAATGCTGACAGGAGTTAACTAAGCTGAATTTTCTCATTCTAGCTTGCAGGTTGCCAAGCCAGCAATGAGTGTCCCTGAAAATGCACACTTAATGTTCCTTTAGGGTTATGTTCCTTCAAATCTTTGCCAGCTGCCTTTCCTCCTTTTCCTCTCCCCTACCCATTCTCTTTCCTATACTTCAAGCTGACTTTATAGCACTCTTGCTACCCAAAATTGTTTCTCTTTTTAATTACATTAAGAAGAATCATTTAGACCCGAAGTGACAGAAACAACAATTGACTTTTACTTACTGTGTTAAGCTTTCCTAGGTACTTACCGATATGTTGATTATTTTGTCAAACAGGAACACCTGCGGTCCAACGAAATCGAACACAAAGTACTGTGGGAAAAGGGGACAGCAGATCAGAATCATCCTTGTGCTGGTAGCCGGTGCTGTCAGCAGCATGGTTTAGCTTTTTGGGTTACCGCACAGAGCACCGGTGAGACACTGGGGGTGCTGGGGAGTTGGTGGTGGACACACCAAAACCCTTTCCTTGCTCCCTGGCTCGTGTCTGCCATGGCCCAGACCTGTTTTCTACTCTCCTCTTTGCATGGCTGCACAGCACTGCGCTTTGCAAATGCCCATGGCCCTCACTTCACATCAGAGGGTATTGTCAAAAGGGACAGGGGGCATCAGGAAACCCAAAGGATTGGTTTGTTTGGGGAGTTGTTTTCGTCTTATTTGTCAGCAGCTGGGACAAATGCATGTCAAGGAAAGGCTGAAACAGCGAAATGGTAGAAAAGGGAGATTGGAGGGGCAGTTTAGACAAATCTCCCAAATGGATCATTTGAAAAAATGCAGAGGCAGTGGTAGTAGGGCAGGATGTGGTGGAGGAGGTGGGGAATAGGGCAGACAGAGCTTGAGAAGAGAAAGATCAAATAGAGCTAAACCCAAGGGACATATTGCGGGTGCTTGGCCAAACTTGAAACTCAGACAGCTCCTGGACAGACCTCCCTGCTCAGACATGCAGGTGCTACAAACTTAGTTCATCTTTTGACCTATCAAGTGATGGACACCACCCAGAGCCATAGAAAAAAGTGCCCTCTTCAAGAGAAAACACTTACCTCATTGTAGAAAGGGGCATTTGTGCCTTCCTTTACTGACGTTTGCTTCTTCTCGTCACCTATCTCAATGATCACCACAGGGTCGATGTTCTCACCCACCAGCTGCCTGGCCTCGATGATGGTGATGGCAATCTGTGGGGCACAAGGATACCACGCGCACTCCTGGGTTCAGGTCCAGCCTGCCTGGGGATTTCACAGGCACGTGAGGGCCATCACCCCCTGCTCACCTGGTAGTGCTGGGATTTCATCTCCTCTTCGTGAATTCTGGTCACCAGCTTTGCCCTGTTTAAATGGCAAAACAGGTCATTAGGCATCTCTAGGCAAGAGCTAGTACTTGGACACATGTTGGAAAGACTTCACATCACAAAGCAAGCATTTTTTATAGCATGTAGGTTTGTTGTGAACCGTTAGGCTTGATTTCATCAGCAGAGACCTTCACTGTCTTTCTTATATACTTGGTAATAGGGAAATGTTTTGCATCCACACAGACCAGTGCAGCTACCTGCCATGCATGGGAATGATTTCACCTGTTGATCCCATCAAACCTGATTCCATTCCTCCCCTGTATGAAGAAAACAACTACACAAGCTCTTGGTTTTAGAGATTGCTGTCCCCTTTGGCTCATATTCATTAGTAGAGTTCATTGGCACAGCTGAGGCACTCTCAGCATCCATTTCAATCTCTTCCTGCACTGGATAGCATCTAGTGACGATCTGCCTTGAGCTGATAATATTTTGCTGACAAGTACATCCCACACTGTCATGTGGGAGAGCAGCAGTGAAGGGATCACTGCTGGCAGCAGATGGATTTTCTGCCAGCAGATGTATTGTCCTAGGGTGATGGCATTCCCGAGAAGGATGTAAAAGGTGTTTTGGGGATGTTAGGTAAGGTATGCCAAGGAGTACCTTTTCCTCTTTGGGCTTAAGGATCCAAAAACATTGGACAGTGCATTGCTGTTCATTAGGTCTTCCTCTCCCGCTTCTTGTCTTCCAAGAGTGTCATGGTGAAGATTTGCACTTTCATCATGATCACCTGATGAAGAAAACAATCAAGAAAGTAAAACCCACTGCTGATTTCTACTAGCAAAAAGCTAACTTGGAGCACAGCAATGAATTCATCAGCATGAACTGAATATTTTTTTTATTTAGGTATCACACTTAGAGATACAGTAGTGGTTTCTATTGAGCAGCATTGATTACAGCAGCAGCTCCCCTCCCATGCAAAATCATATACCATATAAATTGTGGCTGTAGTTGCTCTCTTCACACCATATGCACCCACAACAGGCACATGCACACTAGTCATATCTGACTGCCCCATCTCTTGTCTGCTAGAAAGACAGTGGGACAGATTATTGCTGGGTTTTGCACCTATTACTTTGCAGCAGTGAGTCTGCCATCCACGGTTTGTCGTAACAGTCTGACACACTTCGGTCCCTTCCAAGCAATCAAAGTGGAGCCTAGCTTAGAAATCATTTCTCACCTTTCCTCTTTACAGAGATGATGAACTGGGAGATCAAGGACAGAAAAAGAGAGATGAAAAGCATGATTCATGGGATCTCTTGTACAGAATTATACTCAGATGAGACAAATTGCTTCTAGAAGAGTTTATTTTTCTTCCCGACCATAAAGACAATCTCAGCAACTACCTTAGATGTACACATCTGCATTTGGCCAGAGAAGCCCTTCCCACACTGTTCTGCTTTGTCCTTCTGGTCTGACAGAAGTCCTACCAGCATCTCTGCCCCATGCCAAGCATGTCTGTGTTCAACACCTGCCTTGGGAAGGGAGCTGTGTGGTTTAGGTGAAGGTTTAAAATTTGGGTGGCTGTAGTTCATTCCAATAATTACATTTATAAGCAAGAAATGTTCAGTGACTCTGGACTAGATTGGACTTGTTTCTGGTCTAGAAGCTGTCAAGTGGTACTTGCAACAGTAAACATGACTTGCCCAGCAATACTCAGGGGCTTAGGTGACCTTATGGATGACCTTGCATCAAATGGAAGGAAACACATCCAAGTGCATCTTCTGCAAGTACTCTACGGCACTGTGCTCCCACTACAAAACTAGATGAAGGGTTGTAATAGGGCTTCCTTGTCTCTTTGAAAGGGTATGGTCACTTGAGGGGTGTTTAGAAAATGGTGATGGTAGCAAAGGGCCATCCATTGTACAGTAAAACTCACTTGGATAGGTCTCATCAGGTCTGAATGTTCCTTTTTCAGCTGGTTTCCACAAGCCCCTACTCTGAGGCAAACCTCAGAGTACAGACACAACTTTGCTTGTGTTGCAAGGCAGCTAGGCATGAGCCAGCTCCATGGAGGTTCCTCCACTAGCAATCTCATATAACACGTATGCTCCCCGACTGCCCCTCTAGCTCTTGTCCAACCTCCCTAGAACACAGGGAAGGTGAACTTGTTTCTGTATCCATGTAGGCATAGCCCAATTTTCAGCCCTTGAGGCAAAGGCATCTGTCCATACTTTTGCATCTGTAGCACCAAGTTCCCATGGCTACCCTCCATATCCTGTTTACTCTAGAGCATGGTGTTTGATTATGGGCTTGCAGTAGTCTGTATTGTTTGCTCTGAGGCTAAAGCAGATAAAATTTCCCCCTGGTTAGGGGACAGGCGTGTGTCAGCGTGACGCCCTGCCTGGACTACTTTTTGTGAGTTCCATGTTGTTTCTAGTGAGATGTAAACTCTTTGCAATGCTTCTTTTCCTTTACAGCTCCATTTTTTCTGACATTTTAGTGTCTAAATCACTATCCTTTTTCCCCATCAATAACCATATGTATGTTATGCATAACCAACCAGCAGGAATTTTTCCCCTGTATGGATCCAGTGACAGAAAATGCAAATGGTTCCGTGAATGACAACGTTCCCCTACTGCACGCTTCCCTGATAGATCTCCTAAGCCAAAATCCCAATCAAGACAAGAGACAACGGGTGATTGCTATATCTTTGTTAGTCCAGACTTCTCAGCAACAAAGACACTAATGAAATAGATGAAGATGCAGCATAAGGACCCCAATCTATCCAATGATGCAAACACAATCATTTGAAATAAACAGAGATCTGAATGCTCACATGGAACACCTGAATGCTCACATGGAACACTGAAACAAACTATAGTATAATGTATCTTGTAGAGCATGGTACATTTCATGGACCATAAGATAAATAAACTCCAACATATCTGTAATTAGTAAGAAGTTTAATGGCCTTTAGTTTTCTCTGCTCCAAAAGCCCAAAGCCCTTGCTGTAAGGTCCAGAGAAGAATCTTTTTAAAAGTAGTGCCCTTTAGCTAAATAATGCTTATGGCACAAAATACGTATTGCTGTTTCTGCCCAACAGTGAGTCACGACACACATGGCTGGTTTATTACAACACTGTAATTCAAGGGCTGCACTAAACACATAGTAGTCCATGTTTTAAAAATTCCATGAAATCTGAGGCATGAGACTGCAAAATAAAACTACAGAAGGTGAAGATTTTGTTGTGGCTGAACTACAGGTTTTGGTAAACCGGAGGACTATGCTGATATAGGAGAAAAATGACAGTGGTAGGGTGTGCAGGGGAATGCATCCTTAGCTTGGAAACCAATGGTGTGTTAAGGGAAAGAAATAGGAGACTCTGCATGTCTTATGGACGTAGCCCTATCTGTTAAAAATAAAAAAAATAATTCTTAAAAATAAAGAATAAAATAAAATAACTGCTGTACATTTAAGAGGAGAATTGCTACTAAGTAAAGCTCCCAACTTTATCGAGCCAGCCCATCCAGCCATCTGAGCCTGCTCAGGTTGTGTTCTTATGGCTTCTAGAAGAAGCAGATCTTCTGGAAGAATTACACACCTGTAATGAATTATCTATCTCTGGAGCAGAAAAAAAACTTTCAAATGTGTTGTGTCTCTATGGTAAAAGTCAGGTTGACTTTTTTTTTTTACTCTACCAGATACAGCAGTCTGAACTCACAGAATCTCTAGGTGGACTTAATGAAACAGTTAATGTAAAAAGAATTAGCTCTGTTTACTTGGGAGTGATAAGGAGTTTACTGCCAGTTTTATCAATACTAAGCTCTAAGACGCAATTCAAATGAGTTCATATGGAATTAGATAGAATATAACCCCCACCTGCTCTTCCCAGTTGCAAGATTGATTTATGAGGCCTTACCCAGTGCATCTTTGTTTGCAATAGTCAACCCTTTCTCGCCTTTTTTCTTCTTCTTCAGCTTCATGCCAGCAAACAGCCCCTTTCTGAAAAAGTAAAGAAAAGTGATCAGTGGAATATCTTCAAGCCTTTTCTGTGCTGGACTCTAATTTAACTCAAGGAGCTGTTAAGAGGCTGTTTTGATTTCCAAGCAAGATCATTATATTCTGATTTTCCTTTTATTGAAAGCAAACAAGAGAAAGCTCTGGTTTTATGCTTCATCTAGTTTTGTTTATTTTTAAAATTTGGCCATGTACAGGCAAACATACTGAGAAGAGCCAAAACTTCTTTTCAAACCAAGACAGCAAGAGGCAAAGAAAGGCAATCCAAGTTAAGCTTCCAATCTACTGACTTCCCACACATGTAATTCTTATGCCTATAACAAGACCAGAGATAAAAGCTTCTGACAAATTACAGGTTCCAGATAAAAATCAGGTTTCCAGTGAATTAAAATAAACCTAAAAGCATTTCCGTAAGCTTCCTTGGTGAGGGCACCCACTGCATCAGTGGCACATTCACCACAACAGCTTTTGCCTTTTATTTAGTTAGTTCTCACTCTCTTCCAGCACCAAAAACATGAACAGGACTGGACAAAGGTTTCTCCCCAAGCCGTCTTACAGAGATGCTTTAGCCCAGCTACCACTGCATGGGGCTTTTCCACCTCCCACTTCTTCTTATACTGGATTAGGGAATACATCCAACTTCAAACTAATCAACCCAGTTAAAGCTTGGTGAGGTCATTTTTCAGATCATGCCTGGATAAAGTGGCTCTAGCCTCATTAGGGCTTCCTTATTCCTTGTGTTCAACTCAGTTTTAGCCACAACTCCTTGCCAGGAGCCTGCCATAATCATCCAGGAATGCGGTGCATTCATGAGGTGAGATGCAGGCAGGGAAGCATGGCCCTGGTCTGGTTGCCATCACAGATAAAACATGTCAAGACTTTTCAGCAAGGACCTACGGTGCAGTCCTGCTTCTTGGGAAAATGAAAGCAAAACTCCCCGTGGCCCAAAGGTGGGAGTCCGTACAGTTGCAAGCTAAGATAAAGCACCTCTCCCAGTGACAGCACAGGCCCAGGTTGGCTCTTCAGATGTCTGTGCTGGTTGTCCTTTTCCTATTTTACTCTTCCATTGGTCCTTCAGGTCTTCAGTTTGTAGAGAGAGTAGAGAGAAAGAGCAGTTTTATAGAGTTGGTTTTAAAGAGGGGGGCAAAAGGAAATATTTATACAAATGTTGTACAGTATTTTCCCCTCAACAAAAGGTCGCCTTTTTCTTCCCATAGCCACCAGTCCCTCCTCCTTGGTTGCCAGCCAGCCTCATCCCACCAAACTCTTTGCTTGCCCCATGTCGGGGTCCAGGAGCAATGGTCCTGCAATGGGACACTGATGTTGGGCTGACATTTTGCAAGCACAGAACAAAGTATGTCTACAAGACTAATAACTTCAACAGTCTCCAATTCACACCTGACCTACTGCTCCAAATTCTACTTTGCCATACCCTAGAGCCAAGGCAGGAGCTGATACACTGCAGAGAAGGGAAGCTGTGGGAAGAAGATGGGACTTCTCCCCCTTGCCCCTGAGCAGGGCTCAGCACAGCATCCATTCTGAGCAACGTGGAAGAGCAACACCATTTTCTGCATTACAGCTGTGCCCAGGAAGACCCTTTCGACCCAAGATATTAGAGAAGGGGTGGGAAGCAGCCAGCTGTCCTGCAATTGCCTCCCTGAGAAATTAAAGTGGGGAATTTAGCACATTTTTCCTTACACTTTGGGAAAGGACTGGCTATTTTCTGTTTATCTCTCTTGTTTTGTTATCTTTTCTTCCTTTTATAAAGTGTATGTTTTTAAGCCACATGATTTATCATTCAAGAGGGGGTTGGAGAGTGGAAAGCAAATCTCTGAGCACTGGAGCGTGTAATTTAATTTTTCCAAGTTTCTGAAGGTTTCTGGAGGCTTGAACCAGTGTTTAATAATGGCCCGTAGAGTCTGCATACGTCTTTTCTTGCTGCCAATCAAGGTCTGGTAAAACAGTCACAATAATGCAGGAAACACACACAAAAGTTCTTCCTTAAAGGTAAACTGGACAGTGGTTGGAATAGGAGTGGGCGATAATGGACCCTTGGCTTTGAATGCCTGAACTAAAACAAAATACAAAAAAATGGAAAAAGAAATCAGTAGAACCAAACCAAGCTTGAGAGGCTATTTTCATTAAATAAAAGCCTGTGGACTTATAATTTTGAATTAACCAGACAAACCTGACCTATACTCAGAAATCCAAAGTCATTGCAAATGATTCACTTGGCTTTATTTGATGGTGAAAATATAAAACCTACTGCTGCAGATCTTACCTGCTTGCTGAAATCAACATAGTTCAGATATCATGTTATACAGTAGTGAAATACGTCATTCTGTTTGCAAGCAATTTGGTCCTTTTCAATTTGAAATGTCAAGAAAAACATTTCAGCATATCTGAAACCTTTTATTTTGAAATGTTGAAATTACATGTTCGTATATTTTGAAAATACACTTTACACCTCATTTTGAGAGCTGAAGCATTCACTAAATCCCATGCAAATTTGTGAGCAGTGGTGGATTCAACCCACCTAGAACTTCACTTTTATTAGTATATTACTCTGTACCATTTTCCCAATTATTGGTCACATTGGTTCAAGAGGAGTTCTCTGTGGGCATGCTTTCATACTACAGTTTTTCCAAGGAAACAAATATGCCGCATATTTCAGAGGAAGAAACAACCTATGCTGCTCCAGAATTTGTGCTATTAACTACTGACAAACCAACCAGGGGGTGAAAGTGGAAACACAAATGATTTAGTATAATGGCAACATTTTTCATGTTCCCTGTTCGCCACAAGGATGCATTTAGCACATTTTTTTCCCCCATCAGAGGACTTGTTTGCCTAAATTGTTGTAGGAATAAAAACGTACCTGAGGAAACACACAGTCCCAGTAGCCCAAACAAGCAGGCACCTACGTGCTGAGCAAACCTGATAGCAATAAGTGCTCAAACATCTGAAGTCACCTGCAAACTCGAGGTGCATTTAGCTATGGAGGAAAAGTTCCCACAAACAGGAAAGGGGAGCTGATAATGTTTAAAAGTTGTATTCAGAGCAAACAAATTAAGTTTACTGGCCAGGCCCGGGAGGAATGTCAGCAATACTGGGCACAATCGCAGAAAATGCATAACTTCTGTGTGCCAAAGAATGCCAAAACCCAACCAGTACAAGTGGAAATGTAGTACCAAGACAAAAAATGGCTCAAGCAAAGCAGGAGTCAGAGGGCAACTGGAGGGAATGGCCATTAATAAAGCCTGATGTGGAAACTGGGCCATCTTCCATTATTTTTATGTTTACATAACACCAAAAGTGCTTAAAGTCAGAACTGCAGAAGGTGCTACGGAGTGACAGAAAGAGAAACAGCCAAGCTTGAGAACTCCACAGGTGCCAACAGCAGGATCTGTCTTTGAAGCAAACCAGATTTCAATCTCAGCTTTTTATCCTGCCGGAGCTTCGGGCACAGAAAGGCATCAGGGTGCACCTGAGCTCTCCTGCACCCCTGGCCCTACCGGTTACCTCGGCCAAAGGCAGCTGTGACCACGCAGAGAAGTGTCCCTCAAAAACACTGGAGAGGCAGCAAGCACAAGCCACTTGCAAGGCTCAGCTATGGGAAAGGAGAAGAGCATGGGGCTGTTCACCAAGATGGCAGGGCAGCATTCATTATGCATGGGATTTGCCAGACAGAATCTTCTCTGTAAAGGTCTAAGCTAAGTAAATGAAGTTTTCAGGGAACTGAAGGTATTAAGCCCTCACAACAGAGAGGCTCCATCACTTTGATATGTAAACTGCTTGTCACCTAGTGACAGTGTACGTGCTCCAAATATTATGCATGTGGGCAACATCCGTGATGCTTAATAAAATCATTTAGGCGTCTTAAAAATGTTCTGCAGATAATCTTTTTGCAACAGGAAGTTTGTTCTCTTAGACAGAAAAAAAAGTAACCTTTCTTCAAATTTCCACAAAGAATGTTTCTTTTCACCACTGCTTCAACATAAATTCAATCAACTGCTGAAAACTTGAAAATTACTCCTTCCTCTCTCCCTGGGATTGTGAAAATTTTCACAGGGAAATGATGCCACCAAGGGAAAGTTTCAAGCTTCCCTGCAGTTTCACCGGATTTGATAATGTCCTTAAAGTTATTCACACCCATCTGTTATCCCTAAGCCCAGCATAAACCTGTGTGCCACCTCTAGGTAGACCCCAAAGATGTCGTGAGAAAGTATCTCCCATGTTCCCCACAGGATCTCCTGGCTTTCAGCAAGGCACTGCAAGAACCTGGGAAATCAGGAGAGACTTGGGGTGCAGAAAAATTCTTTCATCTGTCTTGGACCCATGGTGAGGTTGGAGGTTGTTAGTATTGTAGCAGTATGGACAAACTTCAGTGAAGATTTAGCCCCCCATATGCTATGTGATGCTCAAATACAGATAAAGATTTTGTTCATTCCTGGATCCAAGCAGCTGATTTAAGATACAATAAAACAAATTCGTGTCCAAAGAGAAGGTGGAGGAAAGAGTTCCTGCAGGCTACCAACAGGTTTCCTGTTGTAAGTGCCTTGATTAGAAGCAATTAAAAATCAGCCATCTCAGCTAATCAAGGACATTGCTTAGTTCAAAGAGGACTGAGTGTCCTAGCTCCTTCCACATGGGGATTGTAAAAAAATCTGGAGTAAAGACAACTCTTTCTCTTCTGCATAAGTACAGTGACAATGTGGGCCCTCGTTTATGACTGTGATTCACTGAGTTTTCCCTGATATAAATAGTAAATAAGAGTGGGACACCAACCATACCTCAGCATTTGGCTATACTCAGACCATGTTGGATTTGCACCAGAAATCTGTAAATACAAGGGTTCATTTCCCATTATCGGTGCCACATGTCCACTTCGTCTCTGAATTAATTTTCATATTCTTTGAAATGTGAAAAAGGCTCACAGACTATATTTTCTTCTCATCAAGATTAATCCAGGGCAGCTTCCAGCTTTCCAGCTTGTTAGCTTTCCAAAAAAATCCTTTCATGACCTTTCTTTTTCATTTAAGCTGTCCTATCATCACAGAGGCTTCATGATCACTTCTTGCACTGGGTAATGTTCTCTCAGATACACAATAATTGCAGTTTGCAGTCTAATTTAAAGGAAAGCTGGCAAAAAACCTCAAAACACTTCAGAGTTGTCAGCAAGAGAGTACAAGTGACCTTACTAAATATTGAATCTCCTTGGAGTTTCTCCATATTGGTGAAACTTAGTTTCTTCTTCCAGTAAAATCCTTCCAGAAGTCTGTGTGCTCAGAGAATTGACATATGAGGAGAATGGCTTCTTGCTGTGGGAATGGTCACACATCATCCAGAGACAAACGGGCACTTCTGGGGTGCCAGTTATATACTTCACTTTAGACACTTTACTGTAGGACAGCAGAAATCACTTCTCCATTGGTTATAAAGTCAGAAGAATAACCTGAGCCATCTAAACACAAGCACGTGTAGCTCGAGGAAGGACCTTCCGTCCCTTTCCACAAGTCCCCCTCTCAGTGCAGCTTTCTACTTCTTGTTCAAGGAAAACCCAGCCTAGAGCTTAACCTGCATTAACAAGATGCTTCTCAAGGTCCATTTTTGTAGCCATGAGCCTTGGGATGCTCTTCCCTAGTGCTGGCGTGTGAGCTATGCTCCTGCTGGACACGGAGGAATGAAACCACAGAGTGAGATTTGGAAACACAGAGGGCAGACACAGAAACAAACGCTGGTTTATCCAGTACGTCTCCTGAGACCATCCAGAAGTCCTCATGTGGACAGGGTGAGTGAGCTGCCAGCGTGGTCCTGGCAGCAGAAAATCCTTATTGGAGCAGCTGTCCTGCTTTTCTTCCCCCAAGTCCCTTCCTCCCTGGAAGCAACAGTCTCAGCAAACTTTTTGGCACCATCAAAATGATTTAGTTCAGGGGTGATCAAAGGTTTGTGTGGCTCAGATCTGAGCCAGCTCCAGTGCCTAAGGACTGTAAAGCTATGGGTATGGTGCCTTGACTGAGAAAGCGTTAGAAATTGAAGAAAGAGGAAAAACAGCCTTCAGCCTTCTCGCGTATGAATGTAAAATTTGTTAGGTGGGTCTCTATCTTTGCATTTTGTTATTTGCATTTTGTAAGGTGGCTTGTATTTTTCTTCTTTTTTGCAGCTCCTTAAAATCCTGCTTCTTTGAACATAATGTCATTTTCCAAAGAGTTTTGCAGTAGATCAAACTGTATTGCACTACGTGAATAATTATCTCCACATGATTAGTTCTAGTTTTCATCAAATAAACACAAGCAAAAAGAACGTAATTCTCTAGGTTATAAAGGTTTTCTCTTTCCCTTTTAAATGCAAAAACATAAGAAAGGCTCTTGACTAATTTTATCACTTCCACAATATATACTGGTCAAGGAAATTGAAAGGAAAAGTAAATTACCTCATAATTTACACCACTCATTTCAAAGAGTAAAACGTAATTACAATACAAAGATGGGGCTTCAAAATAAAAAAGCCTAATCAATCTAAAACTATAATGTGAGCATAACTGGTTAATTAAGAACCTTTTTTTTATTAATCTAGTATGTCATTTGTGGTAATAAATGAGGTCCCAGGGAAGAAATTTATTGCAATTACATTTAATTGTCAAAGAGGCCTGAATAAAATAAATTCTGTGTTCTTGGACATATGGAAAGCAGAAAACATCTTAATGAATGTTTAATGATGTACTAATTTCATGCCCTCTTTTCTCAGGATTACAGAAGTTAAGGGAAGATTTTGCCTGTTTATTCATTGAATTTATCTCCTTTGCTAGGGCAGTGTTGCTTCATACAGTATATTGTCAGACACTTTACCCTGATTCAGTAACGAGACTCCCTTTATTCCAAAACCCATTATTTCTGCTGTGGTTCTTTCACAGCCCAGAGCTCTCACTAGCTGTCTTAACTTGTTTTCATTTTTCCTGATTTCCCACTGGTTCTGCTGCTTTTACAGGTCCAAGGATTTGCAATGGAAAATCTTCAGCTCCTCAAGAAGGTGAATACATAATCCCGTATGACAAGCTGCTATTTGAAAACCAGCTGCGGCACACACACAGGTATGAGCTTTGAAGCTTGGGGTTTCTCACATCTATGTGACACTATGACATTATATATCCTGTATCAACTATTAATATCCCATCAATAAGAAAATTGCAAGGTGACAATATGGTGGTCAATATTAATTGTACACTAACTGTACATTCAAGAGCAGGCTCTAAATTAACTATTACAACTCAGGAAAAAAATTCTTTTGTCTTTGTGGATAATTCTCTGTATAACTTCAGTTTATTGCACTACAGCAGTCAAAAACTGAAATCAGCCATTAGGAAGTGTAAAAAATGAGATAAAAATATGACAGGGAACATCATATGCTACTAAATTACTGCATTTTGGCCACTGCTTGCTGCTCTGATTGCTCATCTCAAAAGGCACTCAAACCTCAGCAATGTGCAGAAAACACTGGTAAGTGATCAGAGGAGGATAATGGCTCCTGGCAGAGTCTATTCAGCCTGGAAAAGAGATCATAGCCTGTGTTTTTAAGGTGGTACAGGTAAAATAATTACCTCCAGTCTCCAGATCTCAGGAAAGATAACAGGGTTAGAGGAGGCAAAGAAAAAGGGTGGGAGAAGCCACCTTATGACAGACTGAAAAAGCTGGGACTCTTCATTTGGAGAACAGATGACTAAGTGGGAATAGGGTCAAAGTTTATAAATTTAAGCTGGTGAATAAGATGAAAGCAGAGTTGCTTGTTACTCAGCAAAACCCACAACACTAAAATGAGGATGCACTTAATGAACCAGGTCTAAAAATACCAAAAGGACCAGACAGGGATGTATCCATTAACACTCATAATAAAAATGTTCTGGATGCTGGGGGGGAATGGACCACAGAAAGCAGCCAGACTTGTGTGCTTTCCCTGAATATCAACTCCTTTTGCCACTGCTGGAGAGAGAGCACCATCCCAGATGGATACTGGATCTGACCTCATAGGGTATTTCTCACATTCTGGTGGTTCCCTGATCATAAATACCAGATCTGTGCATGTCTGGGTCACCTGGCAGTCGTGGTAGATTTGAATCAGGGATGGGTTCATTATCACATTTCTGCCAAAATGATCAAAGCACACAACACAAGCTTTTTCCAGAATTATACCTAGTCCAGCATAAAGCCTCACAGTGAAAAGCTAATCCATGCCTGGAACACCGTTGAACAGGAGAGTTCATCCCCAGTTATCACTGCCTCATGCAAACACCATGTTCTTGAGAGGTACCTGGATTTACTGTATTGTCTAACTGCAGCTGAAGAGGTGTTTGGAAGTGATCTATAAAATAACAAGTGACATGGAGAGATGAATAGAGAAGCAGTTTCTCAGTTTCAGTCCCCAGACCACAAAATAGGATCACTCAGTGATATTATCAGGCAACAAGTTTAAAATAAATGAGCAGAGGTGTTCTTCAGTAAGATACATAAATCATAAGACACGTTGCAAGGAAGGTTGTTGAGCCCAAAGAATTCAAAGAGATTTCAGGTAAATTTATGGAGTTTGGGGCCAGAGGGTCCGATATCCATCCAGCTCATAAACTCCCTAACTGCGTGAAACTGCTAAGGGCAGGATCCCTTGGTCATACCTATTTCACAGACTCTTTTCCCAAATATCCACCTTTGGCCCCTCTTGGGAGGCAGAAACTGGGGTGAAGGAGACCTTACGGTTTGACTCAGTTGCTTCCATGTTTTTAGCATTTTAATTAATAAGTATTACTTTCCTAGAAGTTGTTTTATGAAGAACGACTAAAAGGTAATATGGAAGAAGAAATACCAGGTATAATCAAACACACTCTGAACAACCTATAATTTGAACTTTTAAATTGTACACAGTTCTGCCACAAATGATCTTAAACTCCAAAGCTCTGAGAAGGCTTCAGAGACAACAGCAGCACAGCACGGGACCTCTGCAAACACTGGCCATTTATGCAGCAGGCACATACAGCCTTGGTTCTTTCAAATATTGTCCCTTCTGCAGAAAAGCAATGACTTTTTATTGACACATTTAGCATCCTTATACATCATGAGTCATAACAGCAAAGAAGCCACATCCTGAACAGATGCAAATTAGTGGTCATATTCAACAACTTTTCTTATGTTAATGCACAAGAGCAGCGTAACAGACCTACTAAATACTAACATGACTACAAAATAAAGAATGCAGTTATTACACACAGGGGGTTAATTTCTCCTGTTCCTGCACCTCTTAGAGTCCTTTCCTCCCTCCACAGGGAGCTTGAGCCATCACCCACTGGTCTGAGAAAGTCTTCCCATGACTTTGTGCAGGTACAAATTATTAAAGAAAGTACAAGGCAGTACAGAATAGATAAATACCAGCAATAATAATCACGTCTGCCGGGAGCAGTTAAACAAGCATTAAAGGACTTGTTTATTTTCTTTTCTTTCAAGAAGTCTTTAAATATAATTAGCTGAATTTAACTCAAACCTTGGAAGAATTTCCTGGGGGTATTAGACATACCTGTGGGCTTGAGGTGCCACTGCTGAGGGCTCCATCCTTCTGTTTTTCTTCCAGTCACTACCTTTTACATTGTGAACAGGCTCTCCAAGCTTACATTTGCATTTAAGACTCCATTTAAGTTTGCTACTTGCTGGTAGCAAACGTGGTGGCTGGTTAGTCAAGTTGGTAAACACTGAACAAGAACAAAGATTTATCCCTGTGCAAACATTAACTCCTTTTGCTCTGCAGAGGCCTGTAGGACCAAGTCAGTGAGCCACACCTCCAAACTAAAAGGACACTGAGGTTTTCATACCCACTAAGACACTTTGAAAAGGTTTAGATTTCAGACAGACTGAGCAACCACTCTCTGGAAAAATAGGCCTATTTTAGGTATTAATGTATTTACGCCCAGTTATTATTTAATAAGAACATAATTTCTTTTTCTCTATTTTCTCACTTTTTCCACCCATAACGTGTCTGACGTCTCTATTGCAGCCTAGCGTACAGAGCTCTGGATTGTGGTTCCCCCTTCTACTTCTCCCATCTCCCCAGTTAAAAGGCTTAATATGTGTTATTTTTAGTTAGTGCACTTTCACATTATTCCCAACTCTTGCCTCCAGTCTTGTATGTACAGCTACTTCCTTGACATTTCCTCTTGGGCATACTCCAGTCCTTGCTGAGAACAGGTTACAGAGGCACAAGACCTCTTTTGTTCTGCACTTCCCACAAGAACATTTTCACACTGTTCTTAACCTTTGATGGGAACTGACCTATAGAGAGGACAGTCTATTACCATGAGGCTGAATGTCTCTTTAAAGACACCTTTGGAAATAAGTATTTGAACCCCAGCAGAGCAGGGAGATTCGTTCTGCCCAAGGTACATAATTGAGTTCCCTGCTGTGATGAAGTACCCATAGCATGTGAGGCATCAGTAGTTTTACTGGAGTGAGAAATGCAGCAGAGAAATGAAACGACATAGACAGCTTAACCCAAGCGATCAGCCAGGTTCAAACTTCTGCATCCTTTTGGTTTTTGGGGGTGACTTTTGGGAGATGGCTGCCTCTGCAGGTCAGGCTTATTTGCTCTGCCTTGGTTCATCAAAGTACAAGCTTCCAGCCTAGCTGTCCAGAAGCTGACCTGCCCTTCACCAGCACCAATCATACTCTTGTTTGACTTGAGTGGTAGGGCAAAGCTCTGCTAGGAGGAGAAATGGTAATTAAATCAGATATATCTCATACACTCCTATATTTTTAAAAAGCATGTGCAAAATCCCCTTTTCTCTCCTGGAACAGAAAATTAAATGCCCTTTTTTTTTTTTCCATTCAGCCTTCTGAAGTTCACAGTTAGGCCCAAGTTCTTATTCTGTTCTTTCTGGGGGTGCTTTTCTTCACTTTCTTTTCTTACTTTCTCTCATCTTCCTTCTCTTTCTAACACAAACAATGCACCATAAAAAATAACAACAATAACAGAAATCACCAGCAGCACAAGCCTTAGGTTTGGGTGATGATGTGCCTATGGCCCAGGTGGTTACTGTTGTTTTAGCTATCTAATTCCCTTAAAAGGCTTAATAGCTTTTTCAGTGAAAAGCATGAGCTACACTAAGGAAGGGTATAGCAACACGTATAATAGCATATAATAGCACACCTAGTCCAGGCAGACTTGGCTGACAGCAGAACAATGTGGTCCCTTGAGACATGCCATACAACACTGCAACTTCAAAGCACATTCACCAAAGCCAGGTTTTAAAGCACTCTGTTTCTAGATGAAATCCTAAACACTGTGAGCAGCCACTGAGCCCTCTCAGTGGAGGGTTGCTTACAGCCTGGTAACAATCCTCCTCCCCCCCCCCAAAAAAGAAAACAAAAAAAAAAGAAAACATCAAATTTTTCATTTCATGACTTCCAACCCATCTCTCTTGCAGGACTGAATTCAGAAATTATTCATTACCAATACAGAACAGTTTCACTACCTTGCCCTAAAATTTCCAACTGAATAAGCTGAACTGGCAGCTCTGCAGAAAAAATGCTGTTGGGGAGAGGCACTCCTGGGTACTCTGAGTACCCACCAGTGGATAATAAGTTTTGCTCACCAACATCCTGGCAAGCAACCAAACTTTCCTTGCAAAGGCTGAGAGGCTGCAAGCCACCTACACCATCTGGGTCCCAAACAGCTTCTTTCCTAACTGCACAAAGCTTCCCATAAGACCTGAAACAAGCCAGCAAGCATCTCCTTTGCTCAGCTGGAAACAGTGGCTCTACAGTGAGCTTCTAATTAGTACTTGAGTAGCAAAAGCTGAGGTGACACTTCAGCAGCTGTTCTGACCTAATTGGGACTTACTTTCTTTCTTTCTTTCTGTTTCTTTCTTCCTTTCTTCCTTTCTTTTTGAGATGGTAACAAAAACAGGTCGTGATTAAAAGAGGAGATACTTTGTTGGGAAGGAGAAAGTAGAGAGTATGTGTGTCCTGACTGCTTGATTTTGTATAGGAAATGTTTTCAGACTTATGGACTTTAACAATCAAGTTTCAATGTGCAAAAAGGTGTAAATCAGCCCCCAAGCCACATGGGATGCCTGCCTTGAGCTGCCTACAGGGCTTTTTTAAGAGGAGGTTTAATGCTGAAAGATGGGGATGTAAACATGTACACTGCTCCTCAGTCCATGTGGCTCCACACTGGCAAGACTTGGCATGGAGGAGAAGTCCCACTAGCTGTTTTATAACTAAGTGCTGTAACAGCAAGGAAAGGCTGCGAGGGTGGTATCTCCTGTTCTTGTTGCTGGGAAGGACCACATTCCGGCTGCAACTTCTGCTCGTGTTTTCCAAAGTTTACTTTCCCAGAGCTGCTGTGCAACAAGTAGGGTAGGAGTAGACTCCATCTATGTGCCTACGCATACACTGGAATCAATCCATGTTTGCAGAGCACCTGGTAAAATGCAGATCCTTGCCCCAGGAACTACCCTTTCCATTTATTATCAATCACTAAAAAAGTCATAGCTGCTATATAGAAGGTATATGCTGAATTATTGAAATCAGTCTGTGATGTTTCCTATCTGTGTGACCATTGTACTGATAATTCCTTTCCCTTCACCTTTTGCCTGTCTTCACTAGTGAAACTAAAAGCTCCTCAGGACAGAGACTGTCTGTGCACATATCCTGGCCCAAACATAGTGAGGTCCTGACCTCTACCTGCCACTGTATCAAGGGCAGTGAAAAATGTCACCAGAATAATTCTGGCTATTGCTGTGGCACACAGTAAACCCTCGCTCAGGGGCACAGTGTCCAGGGTTGGGATAATGGGCTTCAGGGGGTTGGTAGCCAAAACTGAAGCTTTCTTCGGCAGGTGGTTAACAGCATCCTATTGAAATTGGTGTAAAATAAGGGGGGCTGGTTCTGGCTGTGGTGTTGACACAGGAAAGCTGCAGCAAACAGCTCCATGGGCACCCTGCCATCACCAACCATCCCTCAGAGAACATTCGCATCACAAATCACTGCCTGGGGGGTGACTTTTTCCTGAGCCTTGCCTCTTTTCTCCCCTCCCCTAGTAAATCCATCCCTGCTAATATTTGTTAAACTCATTTTTTTTCCTGCTGTGCTCAAAGGCCAACTGTGCTTTGCATCTCCCATTGCCGTCCAGCAGAAACACCTCCCGCACCAGGCTGTGAGCATCAACCTACCAGCCACAGCACCGATGCCTTCGTGCCGGCTGTGCAAGGTGGCACTGGGCAGTAATCCTTCTGCCCAATGAATCGCTCTGTGCCACAGGAACAGGTGAACAGAAAGTACCGGGGTTTTCATTTTATGAATCTGAGGCTGAACAGAAACTCCCTTGTATTGACAAAGAGGGTGTTTCTCTGAGCTGCCTGATAAATCAAGGTGGGAGCTGTGCCCAGCACCAAGTTATAGGATGTTGAGGAGTGTAAAGAAATAGAAAGCTTACATAAGGGGAGGTTTTCAATAGTCAATACGTTTAAAAAGTGACTCAGCCCCTCTTCTCTCACAAAAAAAAGTAGACCAGTCCTGGGCTAAGCCAGGCCTCCAGTGGAAGGGAAGGAATAAGAAGAAAGTCAGGATATAGAGTCTATTTCCAGCCTCACTCCTGCCATATCCATAAAGTTACATAGCTTTGGATGGTCTGTTCAGTTAATGGTTTTAAAACATTTGCCTGTCCCATGGGAAGAGCATCAGGAGACTTAAGTGTTGTTTGAGAAGTCCTCTGATCGAAACCGCAGTGTTTATAGAGATGGGCCAGTGCATCTAAGGCTTGAACAAAATGGTTCCTCGCAACTACTACAGGCACTTAGTGATCCACATATTTTGTTTTCAGTTTCTCTAATGGGGGCAGAATATTGTTCTCAACCACCTTTGAAACCTTGAGGGACCCGGTGCCTTTTGCTCCACTGAGCCATAGGAACAGGTTGCCCAGAGAGGTGGTAGATGCCCCAACCCCGAAAACATTCAAGGTCAGGTTGGACGCGGCTCTGAGCAGCCTGATCATGTTGAAGATGTTCCTGCTCATTGCAGGGGGGTTGGACTAGATGACCTGTCAAGGTCCCTTCCAACTCAAACCATTCTATGATTCTATGTTTCTAAATGGTCCCAAACTGGGCATGTTACTGCCAAATGCAAGCAGCTATAAACAGGAGTTAATTCATTTTGTGGTATGTCAGAGAACATGAACCGTAAATCGTCTGCATCGGGGAGTCCTCAAAGCATTGGAGCAACGTTATTTGAGAGAGAGTAATACTTGGTTAGAAAAACTGAGAAGTTTAAATAGGCCATCTCCTCAGCAGGTATAAATTGGTGTGTTATCTCAGTGACTGGGTGGCCCTAGAAATGGGATTACTGTAATTTCTAAGGGAAGAATCCATGTGTTAAAAACTATGCAGAAGCATCTAGCTAATGATCCAGCTGAAAATAAGAGGTTTGATAGAGCCAAGTATAAAAAAGCAGGATTTGACTTTTGTAAGTGATGCTGCAGAGCTGATCATGGGTCAAGAGAAGTGCAGGTATGGAAGCATCTTGTACATGAAGTACAGGACCATAGCAGGAGCATTTTCCCAATGCTTCCTGCAGCTTCAGGGAGCGTGTCGCACGGTAGTCAGCCAGGGAAGCAGAGCCAGAACTTGCCGACTGCTGTGAGACCTGGCCGGTGTGGGGCAATGCTGTGGGGTTACCCTCAGTGAGTGCATTTCTTCCTGAATATTGAAGTGGTGGATGTTTTGATGTAAAGGAAAAGATTTCAAATGTGAAAAATAAAACCAATGCTTTGTGGAAGTGAAGTATTACTTTCAGTGCCCTACCCAGAGGGACCTCAGCTTTGTGATATCATCTCTAACTCCAACTTTTTGCACTTGCTTTACTAGAAATTTTTATTTTAGAATGAGAAAAACATGCAGAAGTGCAGAGGGGGTAGTACTCGGGAGCCCTGAATTGTAATCCCAACTTTGCTTCAAGGCAGCAGAGCAGCTGCCGGCAGGTCTCTGTGCCCCTGCTTCCCCTTCCACCTACCTGCTTGTACAGCGGGTGCTGCAGCACGGCTCAGGCAGCACAAAGTGGCTCAGACCCCTGCTAATGCCTTTGGTTCTACTTTTGCAATGTCATAAAAAAACTACTCTATCTACAGAAGTAATGAAGCATCAGTGACAGGCTTGGGTCTGTGCTGGTCTGCAAAAAGAAACCCGCTCATCTGGCAAGGCAGAGAGAAACCTCATTGCCAGGTCAGTCAGGAGAAGTCTATAATCAGCACTGACACCTCACTTACTTAGTGCCCTGTGGGTGTAAAAACAAGCCTGGGTCTCCATCCTGGACAGGAACTGTTCCTGCTTAAGCTTTGCTCCTGTGAGGTCAGACAGACAAGTATCCCTTACCCAGCCATTTCTCAGAGGCAGTGGTTCAACCCTTCACAGTCGGTGCCAGGTCTCAGCATTCAAGCCCATGTTTTGTAGCTCAGCTATGCATCCCACTTCTCCCCAAGGGGATTGTTATTTTACAGTACTCACAACATAATCTTCAACTTTCCAAAGACTGTTGGCAAGATTTGTCAGCAAACTACTGTGGAGCTAGAAGATGACGGGTATAATAAGTCCCAACTGGGTGGACTTAGTGCACAATAATACGTAACGTTTGGACATGGTTGTAGGATCAGTCCCAAGTCAGAAGTTAGTCTCTTGTCAAGGTATGAATTACACCACAGTGGTTTAACTTCTCACTCCCTTCCCCATAGACACATTCCCAGTCTTTGAAGGCTGCCTGGGCCATGGATATGAAACATCCTTAGGGCTGTCCTACTTTGTACCAAACCCTGTCAGTCCCAAAGGCAGAGTCATGAGCTCTCCCATGCTCTAATGGGGAAACAAGGCTCTGCCTTCTGCTCTAGTACAGCTATTAAGACTCATTGCCCCAAACTACAGCTCACTAGTACAACCCCGAAACTCCTGTCTCTCCATCACTCTCCAGTGATGACGTAAAATATTCTGCAAATGACAGTTAAGCAGTGACATTTGCAAAGATGCTTCTGTTTTATCAGCACGTTGTTTGCACTGGAACCTAACAGTTGGCTGTTCAGCAGGGAAGTATTAATCCCAAATGAATCCTTTCTGGCATAGGAGCAAAACCAGACTGTATGCTGTGGGAAGTGCTCGGCATCTGAGCTCATCACACACATGGTGAGATTCTCTACCAAGTAGACATGAAGTTTAAACACTGTTCAGGAGGCTAAGTGTGTTGGTTTCCATAAACAAAGGGGTGTCTGAGCACAAAGCAGCTCAGAAGTTGCTCCATCTGGCAGAGAGCCTTTTTTTTATTCCTGCCTCAGAAAAGGTTCTAGCTCACCTTAACAAGACAAGTACAGAGGTCCAGCAGCGAGACCTGTTGGGCACACGCAAGGACCCTGATGGGCAGATGTGGACGATAAGGGATATAGGTTGCCCTCCCAGAATTTCACCAACAGCTCCTGCCAATTCTTGAGCACATAATACAGTTCTCTATTTACAGCTGCCTATGTATGAGATTAAAGTCATGATTTTTGCATTGCCCATGTGCTGACAACACTTTTTCAATTCCTATGTCCCTGTGATCCTACATCACCAACATTGGTTCTCTTTCCTTTTTAAATCTATCCTTCCATCATAAATCTGTTCTTTTGTGCCTACTTCAGTCTGAATAAGTAACAAGACAGTCATTGACCAATGTAAAAGATGCTTCTAGAGGAAGAGGCTAGTAGCAGGTGTTTCTGACATTTCTTGAAACAGGGTGAATATCCCACTTCTCTTAAAGTGCTAAGAATTCATTTATTTCTGGCTCAGTGGGGCTGTGAGATGCTAGAGCTTAACAGTTACATATTCCAGAACAACCTCCTGTTCTGCAAAACTTTCAAATTAATCCTCAGTATGCTTTTAGGGGATTATCTTCATAACAGACTTATATCTCTTGAAAGCCAGAAGAGCAGATGCTGCCTTCAGCCTTTCTATAGATATCAAGTTTAAACTGAGCATTTTATGAAATAGCTGGTACAGTAATTGTGTCCAAGTTCAGACAGCAATCATTGCAGGGTGATTCGATTTTCACTCTGGATAGTCTGTACCCTGCCAGGACAAATAAACTTCTTCCTTCTCCGGTCCTGAACTAGACATGAGAGAGAGAAAAAAAAAATATCACCTTGAATAATTATTTGTAGAGCATTAGGTTATTGCCTAAGCCAAATTCCAGGGAGCTTCCAAGGGCTACAAGCAGGACACAGGGCTGCTGCCACTCAGCACCAGGTGACCCGCTGGAGATGCTGATCGGGGAGGTAGCAATGGCCAACCACAAGCACATGTGCTTTGTGCTGATGCTGCCAAATGCCTTTAAATTGGACTGGAAATCAATCTCCACCGGTGCTGCAGCAATTCAGTTTCCATTTGCTACCAGAAAACCCAAACTTGGAAAAACAAAGTGTGCAACCAGCCCAGACTTTCCATAAAAATCACCCTCTCATTCAAAGCCAGCTGTATCTTTCAGATGAGAGGGCCTGCAAGTTTCCCAAACATCTCCTCTCTCCACTTTTATCGTAGCCATCAATATAGCATCATTCATCAGTATTGCTCCTTCATTTTAATGGAGTTGGAGGGAAGCTGTTCAGGCAAAGGCTGTATAAAATGCCTAGAGCATTACCAGTGTCTAAAATGAACATCTTTATGCCTCAATATTTGTTTCTCATCAATGTCCCTGAGAGCATTCTGCCTTCACAGGGTTCAACTCAAAGAAGCTTGCTGTTCCGGGGTGTGATTCACACTTTGTCAACAATCAGCACATTTGGTTGAACAAAGCACTTTCAATTACTGCAGTATTTCTCAAGGTGTTTGGAAGCAGCTGAGTTCCAGCAATTGCCACAAGCATTGTTAGTATCAGAGATGGAGATAGCTGGTCAAAAATAGCTGTCTGCATAGTCTGGCAAGGAGCCTGTCTCCAAATAAAAGTTTGGAATGAACCTCCTTGTGAAGGATCAGGTCTGCAACCCTTGTGCTTCAAATTTCATTTGTATTTTACTGGGACTATTTAATTAAGAAGAAAAGCAAACAAACATGAAACAATGTACAGATTATTATATGAAGAAAGATTGTTGGAGGAATGACTAATATGCCCCCTTCTATATAAACATACAGAGGAATAATTAATCTTCTATTCATAGAATCAGAGGAATCATAGAATGGTTTGGGCTGGAAGGGACCTTTGAAAATCATCTAGCCCAACCCCCCTGCCACAAACAGGGACATCTTTCACTAGACCAGGTTGCTCAAAGTCCCATCCAACCTGGCCTTGAACACTTCCAGCGATGGGGCATCCACAACTTCGCTGGGCAACCTGTTCCAGTGTCTCAGCACCTTCATCATAAAAAATTTCTTCCTTATGTCCAATCTAAACCCACCCTCTTTCAATTTAAAACCATTGCCCCTTGTCCTGTCACTACAGGCCCTGGGAAAAAGTCTCTCTCCGTCTTTCTTATAAACTCACTTTATACATTGAAAGGACGCAATAAGATCTGCCTGGAGCCTTCTCTTCTCCAGGCTGAACAACCCCAACTCTCTCAGCCTGTCTTTGTAGGAGAGGTGCTCCAGAGCTCTGATCATTTTTGTGACCCTGCTCTAGACACACTCCAACAGGTCCATGTCCTTCTTGTGCTGGGGACCCCAGAGCTGGACGCAGTGGTGGTGGGGGACTCCAGGTGGGGTCTCATGAGAGCACAGTAGAGGGGAATAATCACCTGCTGGCCACACTTCTTTTTATGCAGCCCTGGACATGATCGGTTTTTTGGGCTGCAAGCGCACATTACCAGCTCATGTCCAATTTTTCATCCACCAGTATTGCTAAGTCTTTCTCCACAGGGCTGCTCTCAATCCGTTCATCCCCCAGTCTGTACTGATATTGGGGATTGCCCCAACCCATGTGCAGGACCTTGCACTTGGCCTTGTTGAAATTCATGAGGTTCGCATGGGCCCACTCCTCAAATCAGGGTCCTTCCAGATGGCATCCCTTACATCAGGTGAATCAACTGCACCGCTCAGCTTGTGTCTTCTGCAAACTTGCTGAGGGTATTCATATTACTCCAGGAGGAAAGCAGTACATCACTGAAGTCATTTTCCATATCCACTATTTCAAAAACATTTCTTCCCTAGCATAATTGATTTGCTTTTCCTTGTGCTGCAGTCCCTAACAGAGCTGCTGAGCTGTAGTGAATAGGACTATTGCCCCAAACTTGCAATAAAAGTCACCCACTATGTTCACCATTGCAGGGGTCGAGGAAGAGAGGGTCCCACTGCCTATTAGCAGGCAGGATCCTCCTAGCAGACCAGTGGAGACAGACAGGCTCTTCCAGACAGCATTTAACAGAAAAGGCTTATCTGGTATTATGTGAATTGTTGTCAGGAGGAATACTTCCCTCAATGACAAGAAGCATCCTGGATCCTATATAATACCTAAAATTAATCAGAATAATCCCACACAGTCTCCTATTGCCTTTCTACTGTGATAAGCCCTTTTCAGAAGACACTTCCTTTTGTTTATTTTAAATGCATTCCTCAGTATTGCAGCAGAAATATCTATCTGATAATAACTAGAAATCCTTCCTTCTGAGGATTTCAGAAGGCTTTGCAAGGGCAAGCATAGACACATTTTAAAGACGGCAAAATCAAGGAACAGAGAAGTTAATGGTCCTACAGGGGCTAGGCTATAAGTCATAGCTTGCAGTTCCTACCTGCTTGCCCAAAAGGCAGGATTATTTGGGATGTGAAAAAAGGTGAGAAGCGAAGCTGATGTTGGCTTTAGAAAGGATTACTTAAATTTGTCACAAGCAATGCATTACAGCAAGTCTCTTTTTTATCTTCTATAATTCCTTGCCACCAACAAATCCCCAGTATGAATGAACATTAACTGGAGCAATGTGAGTCTCTCGGAGAGGCAATACAGCCATTTGCTCTCAGTGGAGAAACTATCCTACAACATCTCTGTCGTGGAGGAAGCCACAATGCGCAGCGGATTTTGGACCCCTTTGCCTTCAGCAGGGACACACCAAAGCCTGATAGTTTTCCATCTGTGGAGTCCATTGTAAGGAACGTGCCTTTTTTTAGCCACTTCTACTAGGGTAGCTTTTCTGACGGTGCTCGCTAAAACCATTGTTTTAGAACTAGCCAAAGCCCTGAGTTACAGCTTGGAAGAGACACAGCTGATGAGAACAGGGTTCAGGCACAACTGAGTTGTCTTGTATCAGTATAGATCACTAACTGCAGGAAATGCCAAGTAATTTCACTTAACATAAATGTCTGCTGTTGCTGGTTCAATTCAATCAGATTATCTCCTATTTTCAAATAGAAGCCCAGAGTTACTACTGATCAGGCACAGCATGCATGGCTCAGCCTCGGTCTCCATGGGCAGGTTGGATAATGGTTCTTCCAGGCTTTTTACATGGCTCTAGCCTGCACAGACAGAAACACCAAATTTTAAGATAACCATTGTCACTTAAAAGATTGTGTTCTTCAGAAATGCTATAAGATGCATAGAAAATCCACTTCATCTCCTTTGAAGGCAGTAAGAGTAAGGAGCTAGCAGGAAAAATACACTTTACTTCAATTTTGATATTTGCAAAGGTGCAGCTTAAAAAAGAAAAAAAAAACACACAGGAAACAAGACTTTCAGGGTGACTTTCACATCAAAATAAAGCAGGAAATATGGATCAACACTGACAAAGAAATTTAGGCCAGATGTTCAGTTGGTGTCAATCAGCACAGTCCCTCTCACGGGTTCCTCACTTACACCAGCTGGATCCAGCTCAGCCACCCGGCCAGCACTTTCATCAGAAAGCATGAGAGGATGAAGACATAAATACCCCATCTAGTCACAATATGGGGTTTATGTGAGTGTCATCTGTTGCCACACATCTAGTTGCCAGTGATAAATTCATCTCACCTAACTTCAGACATCTAGAGGTAGACTGCTACATCCCAGCCAGTCATGCCAGGTAATCAGTATCAAGTAGACATCAGAAATACATCCATATGAATCAGGCACCAGAAGTGTCCATTTCTCCCCATCAACTGGGAAGGGAGTCTAGACACTTGAGACATCTCCATTTGTCCAGATTAATCCCATGCCCGTGTGGCAAGCCTGAGCAAGAGGGTGTAAAAACAACAAAAAAGGGTAGATCAAACTTTCTTAATTAGACAGAGAGAGACTTCAAATACAGAGAGATTGTGTAGAGTGTTTTGAGGCAAAAAAAAAAGAGATGTCTTTGTAAAATCCAGAGGATTTCACTTGAGAAGCCCAAATGTAAGGGTTTCCCTGACCTTGCACGGACCCCCGCATGGAGCACAGCCCATCTTTTTGTGAACAGAATCAGTTTAGCTCTACCTCAGGACTCTACACAAGTAACTTGATGTCAGCGTTTCTCTGGGTTGGTGAAGGGGAGACAGCAGTGCAAGTTCTTTTCCGCTCATGGTTAGAGTCACCAGATCTCCCCACTGCCAAGTGAGATTATCCATCACCCTGTCCTGATGGGGGAGTAAGTGACACTGCAAAGCCTGTCTGTGCCACCAGTGCTTTGGTCCTCAAATGCCACCTGGTGGTGCCTCTTCGAAGCCCTGTCGGGTCATTACGGGCATCCTTTGAGGATGAAAAGGGCTGAGTTGTGTCCTGTGAGCAGCAAGCTTTCTGCAGGAATGGAGATGCCTACAGTCCTGGTCCCCATTGGATGTATTTATTTGACGGGCTTGCAATAAAGAGTTTAAGGCAGAAGCAAACATTGATACAAGTAACATAAAATATAACAGAAAGGGAAGATGGGGAAAAGCTGCATCAGAACTAATTCAGCAAAATTTCCCTGAGGTGTGCGCAGCACGTGTGCATTTGCAGGCAGGACCCAATGCTGGTGTTACACACAGGAGTCAAAGCATGTTTTCCAAGTCCCATCCAAAGACCTCATCATCAGTCACCTTTTCTATCTGTGCAGTTCATTTTAGTCAGGTGAAGTTATTCAGTGATACCATTAGCAGCTTTAGGAGCAAGACCTGAATGCCAAACTCCCAGAGCTTCTACAGTAGCTCTGTAATAAACAATAAAAAGGTAATAAAATGAAAAAAAAAATAGCAATAAAGAAGTAACAAGGAGTCAGGAAGAAGAGGAATGACTTGACTTTAAAAGCAGTGGTTTCACCTTTGGCAGGGGATGTCCCAATGTGTCACTGTCACTGCATGTGCAGCAAGTTGCTGGTGGTCACAGCAGATCACAGATGATTTCCCACATTCCCAAGGGAAAAGGGAATTGGGGAGATCCCTGACTCCCAGGGCAGCTTTCTCCATCTGCAGATGGTGAAACCAGGATCTTTCTGCCCCGGATTTCCCAGGTCACCTGCTGGAGGCACAGGCTTGCTCTCCAGTGCCTGTACATCACCCTGACCCATGAAAATGCCAGGAAAAAGGATTCAAGGCATGTAACAAGGAAAGAGGAAGGCGGCTGCAATTAATGCATCCTTGAGGCAAAAAGTGTGCTGGAGGTATTTGCTTAAAATACTTCAGAGTGCCATTGATTTTTTTGTTGTTTGTTTCTCAGTGGAGAGCGCTTTCTGGGTCTCATAAGCCACCACACTTTATCTAGGTGCAAAACCAGAAGCAGGAGGTTTCCCGCTGGGTTTACAGGCTTAGCACCAGGAACTACTTCTACACAGACAGGTGATACAACCCTCAAGCTGGATTTTGCCTTTCTCAGCAAACAAAACTTGCATCCATAGCTCATGTGTTGCTATGAATTAAGGGCAGCTTGAGCAATGGCCCAATACTCAGAGCTCTAAATCTGAACTCTCAAGTTTTTCATGTGCCAGGACTTTTACACATCGGAGCTGGAGACGTGCTGGCTTGAGCCAAACTGCAGGCACTGACACATCCAAATCACATGCTTGGTCATAGCCACCATGTCAGGAGAGCTCAACCCATGACACTGAGCAATGGAGCCCCAAGACGCCAAACACCATCATGATCCAGCTAAACACGCCAGCGCCCCAGCAGATGTTCATTTCATGCTCACATGCCAGTACTAGATTGTGCCATGAGGCACCAGGTTGACGAAAGCAAAATGCTCCCCAGGGAGCTCATGAGGGGATTCTCCCTCTCTCTGCCTTTCCCTCAGCAGTGGTATGGATGATAATCCATAGCACAGGGCAGAAAAAGGAGGGATTACAGATCCCCGAGTGCTCACAGAAACTCAAACCCTCCTCCAAAGCAGTGTCAGCATAATCAGGTGCTTCTTGCAGCTGCCCAGAACTTGCCAAGGGGGGGTCAGCTCCTTCCTTGCTGCATGTTGTGTGGGTTTTCTGACAAGCTTCCTGTGCCTGCCTCAGCCCAAACCTGCCTTGCAATGTGGGTTTCTTTCCAGTGTTGCACCCAACACAGCTACATGCCAGCCTCAAAGAATTCAGACTACAGGGTGGCAAAGAGATATACACAAGTGGGAGCAACTGTGCTTTGTTTTCAATTGTAAAATGATTTTTGGTCTCATTTGTAATAATCGTGCGGTTATACCTTAATAAATAGCTGAAGTCACATAATTTATTTTTAGTGGACTAAATCCTGCTGTTGGGTATGCTGATGGAAACACTGAAGCAATTATTTATTTCTCTGGAGCTATCTCAGAACACGCATCTGAGATAAAATCAAAATAAATAACTAGAATGTCAGGTCTAATATTACGCATATTTTCTTACTACTAATAGAAACCAGGTTCACTTCTGAAGTTACAATAACAGTACATAAGAAAACAAGACCACTGACTGAAAGAAATACTAAATACTTCAGCATCCTCAAAGTAAATATCTATTTATGTCAGAAAGATCAATCTAAGCAAAGGACCCACAATAAATTGGTATTAATGTTTTTTAGATCATGCCATTGTGCTATTTCATATTTCCCTGTGAACAATTCAAATTCTCAAGTGCTTTAGCACTGCTTGTTTACAACGCTTTGCATTGTTACGACTATGGTTTCTTGAAAATCAACTACATCAACTGAAATGGGGTGTATCTAATCCATGAAAAACAAACTATTACCACTTTCCAAAGCTAATAAACTGTTTAGAGTCAATTTTAAAAGCCCTGAGCTTGGGAACTCTCTGGTGCAGAGACTAATCCAACACCCCAGGCATCTGATGGAGAAGATTTCTGTTGTCTGCAGGATCAGACCCACAGAACAGTAAATCACTCAGACTCCAAAACCACGTAGCTCTCTCAGCAGAACAAATCCATTTCAGTAGAAGAAACAGAAAAGTTGATCTAAATCTTACCAGAGCTAATGCTAGATTAGTTTTAGGTACACTTTCTTAGACAGTTTCAATGAAGGAAGCAAACTATTGAAACAAAACACGTCTTTTGCTTCACACACAAAACCTTGTGCAGTTGTCCTAGAATTTAGGGCAGGCACAAATTAAAAATTTTCACTCCATTAAATTATTTAACCCCTACCATTTATTTACTATTTATATGAACTAATTTATGGTAAATTCTCAGGCAATTCCTCCGAGAACTTTGGCCAAACTTTGGTCTCAGTTCCACATCTCTGAGTCTCTAGAGACGCTACAAAATCCATGAAAAAGTTCTGGGATTAGTCTACTACAGCCAGGGCAAAACTTGTTTGCAAGTACCACATTCAGCTCTACTGCAAAAGAAGGTAGAAAGAAGAAAATACATAATAAGCAGGACATCCTATTGAAATAATCTTACAGTAAAGAGAAATACAGAAACATACGAATAAACATGGATATATGCATATATATATGTATACACTCATAGGCACAAACACCCATACATTCCCCTGTTCTCTTTCAGCAAAAAGCCAGTATCCTTTCCTTATGAAAAACAAGCACTTCACAAATTAGAGCTAATCCTCAGCTCATGAATTGGATTGATTTCAGGAAAATAAGATTATTTCCAGCTGCTGCACCTTAGCATGAAAAGATTTAAGTGTCAAATTTTGCCCTTAGGTGTATCCTATTGAAATCAAAGGAAGTTCTCACTGGGTAAAGTGAAGCATACATACATCTACCTATGAAACATGGCATGCTGTTTCTACACACTTCTTCAAGGCAGAATCACAGAACTACAGGGAGACATATCAGTTGTGTTAGACCAACTGATGCGGCCATAGAAAGCACTCTTGTACATTCGAGCCCCAAAGCCCCGGACCAGGGCGTTCCGAGTGATTTCTGGTCTCTTACTTGCACTGCTGGGTTGATGCACACCAAGCAATGAACCAGGGTAATCCCAAAGACACTAAACTTCTAAAAAACAGTGGACAGGAAAAGAAAACCCTAAAGACACAAGGGAATATTCTTGCCAGAGACGTTCATCTCCTCCCATTTGCAGTTCAGTAGAATTAATGATCTTCCCTTAAAGACTTTTAAAGTAAAAAAATAATAAATACAAAACTTGCTGACATAAATGAAACCCTCACGCAAGCACCTCAATATTTAAATTCTAAGTCTTTAAGTATTTCTAAACCTCATTTTTCTTGCTGCAGAATGTCTTACATTTTCACTGCCAAAAAAAAGAGAAAAGTGAAAAAGACATTACCTTCGCTTTTTTTCCTCCATCTCCTATACTTTCCTGTTGTCCACTGTCAAACTGGCCTTCAGCAACTCATCCAGCACCTGCAAGACACACCACTCTTCTTCTCTTGGCTGCCATAGGGATTCTGCTTGTGTTTATGATTAACCCACGGAGATACCTGCCACAGTAGGGTGAGGCTGTTTAAACACTTAATTATATTCATGACTCTTATTCTAGATAAGGTTTCCCAAAGCACTGAAGTGTACAAGTGTAGTTCACTGCTTAGTGAAGCCTTGCAAAACTCTGTGGTTTTGGCTCATAGTGCTCCTTTACAGAAACGTTTCTTTCCTCCTCCTGCCACGAGTGGGTTCTCCCCGCTGCTGTGGTCAGGTGGAACCAGCTTATGACTCACCCAGCATTTTGGCTCATAAAACAGCTCCAGAAACACAATAGCCTGATGTTCTGGGGTGCAATGATGCCAAAATAGGGTATGCATTTCCTTTCACAGGGCTTTGTGCAGTTCAGGTGTTTGCTGCACTAATACAATTTCTGCTCCTTCTCCACATGCACAGACCCTCTCTCTAGACTTGCCAGTCCAGACTACTCTCCCCACTGTACAAATATCCCGATGAAATCAATGGCAGTTTGGCTAAGACAGAGACTGCTGGAGTGGACAGCCTTGGCAGTTTTGTTCTCTCCAGGGTTCAGAGATATTGCTCCCTATATGTCCTGGATATACAAAAAAGTGTTTTCATAATAAGGACAATCCAGCATCAGAACAAGCTGCTCAGCAAGGTTGTACAGTCTCTGTCCCTGCAGGTTTTCGAAACCTGGTTGCACCAAGCCCTGAGCAACCTGGTCTGTGCTCATGGCTCACCCTTCTCTGAGCAGGAGGTTGAACTAGAGACCTCTCGAGGGCCCTTCCACACTCAGTTCTCCTGTGATCCTGTTCTATGATCCTATATTCTGATACTAGTAATGGTGTGCACAGGTATATCAGAATTTACAGCATGGGTTGAGAATGAAATCTGCTCCCTATTGCGGTGTTGATGTTAGTGTGACCTCACAAGTCATACACACACCCTGAGCTACAGCTTATGCAGCTGCAATGTGGGAATGATTCTAGTTCCTTATTTGCAAGCATAGTATAACATTTTCAAATTATTCATTGTCGTGGTTTAACCCCAGCCAGCAACTAAACACCACGCAGCCGCTCACTCACTCCCCCCCCATCCAGTGGGATGGGGAAGAAAATCAGGAAAAGAAGTAAAACTCCTGGGTTGAGATAAGAACAGTTTAATAGAACAGAAAAGAAGAAACTAATAATGATAATGATAACACTAATAAAATGACAGCAGTAGTAATAAAAGGATTGAAATGTACAAATGATGCGCAGGGCAATTGCTCACCCCCCACGACCGACACCCAGCCAGTCCCCGAGCGGCGAATCCCTGCCCCCCCCTTCCCAGTTCCTAAACTAGATGGGACATCCCATGGTATGGAATACACCGTTGGCCAGTTTGGGTCAGGTGCCCTGGCTGGGCATGAGAAGCTGAAAAATCCTTGACTATAGTCTAAATACTACTGAGCAACAACTGAAAACATCAGTGTGTTATCAACATTCTTCACATACTGAACACAAAACATAGCACTGCACCAGCTACTAGGAAGACAGTTAACTCTATCCCAGCTGAAACCAGGACATTCATACAGCAAATGATGTTCTACAGTGTCACGGGATCACAACAAATGCAGCATTTCCATTAGTCCTTGGAGCAACACAAAGGTGAACTTTGGGACAAAGCACAGGCATATTTTAGGCAATGTCTTGCTTAACCTAATTAAACTAACCGAATATCAACCTGCTGACCAAATACAGAGTGTTAACTAGCTGATCATTTGATCTCTCATATCAAAAATATATACATGCTTGGCTGTGCTCCACAGTTCTGCAAAAGTAAACCTGTTTCATGTATTAAAAAATGCCATTCACACAAGAGGATAAACAAACTGCTGCAATTAATACAATTAGCACAAAATGAGGAGACCTGGCTCGCTGTGCAGTACATCGCATATGCAGTCATTTTGCTACTCAGTTCAGTAGCTTTGCAAGTCATGTTCAAGTGCTGCCAAAGACTTGTGTTTAGGAGCAAATGGTGAAGAAAAGTCTGATCTCTTGGTAGGAGGAATGTCTTACAACATGAAGGTTAATTTGGGTCTTTCCAAACAGAAACTACTCTCCATCTTGGTTAAAAACAGGTTGTGTCAGAGGGACACAATAAAGAACATCAATATTTGTTAGGATTTTTTAATTTTATTTTTTAGGGTTTATGACTGTTTTAGCACTTGCCTTGTCAGCACAGATGTTCTAGGTGCTAACAAAAACACACAGGGACACAATCATGCCACCTAGTTTAGACATTTATCATTGGTGGGGTTTCATGCAGCGATCGGAATCAATTTAACAGCTCCCTGCTGCAGAGGTGGGATGGGGGCATCACTCCCCTTTACCAATCCCCTCTTCTGCTCTCAGCCATGGTCCTGATGCTTGTTATGCCAACTGTAGCAACGCTGCTCTGAGCCAGTTTAGCTCACTAATCCACCAGAAATGAGTGGGCAGTTTGGAACTGTCTTGCAGGAGGAACCAGGGAGTCTGGAGCCAGGAGGAAAGGAGGGAGAGCCATGACAAAACTGGGAGCAGGAGGAAGGACAGGAGGGAAGATGAAGCCATCAGGTTGTCTAGGTGGGTGCTCATCGGGACAGTAACTGGAGACAGGAGAGGACTCAGGTTCAGAAACAAGGATGCAAAGGGAGCAGTTCTGCCTCCACAGGGGCACAGTGCCATCTGGGGTGCTTCAGGGCATCCCGCTTGGTCTCCCTTCACTGCTCCAGAAACATATGGGTGTCCTATGGATCTTTGCTATACCTGGCAACACTCATGGGTGACTGAGCTCCTTAGCATCTCTAATGACACTAGATACCTGTGTTCATACAGTTCCAATTTTGCTTGTGATACAGCAGATTAGGGGACCTGAGTGTGACCCACTAGTTTTCAGTAGGTAATGCTGCAGGCCTGAGTTCTGAAAACTGATTCAAATAAAACAAAAGATGGAAACTCAATTTTTTGGAAAGACATTCCAAGCTCTTCTGGGTGAATGTCAATCAGTCCAGCTCCCACATTGAAGAGTTTGCCTTTCACAATGCTGAGCTTTCACTTCATAATTATTTGGGGCACTTTTCTGGAGCGCAGTTAGCTCAGTAGATATTATAGCTGCCACTGATCATGACGTTACAGAACTGATGCAGTTTCTTTCACATTTAGGACACTGACCCATCTTAAGGAGGGAGAATCATCTCATATGGTGCCAGACATCCATCGGGGTCCAGCTGTCCTCGATTCAGTGCTCCAGGGCACTTCCTAACGTACCTGTCCAGAGGAGGCCAGCAGAGCTGAGCCTCACTGCTCTGCATGGACTGGAAAGGCGCTTTATGAGATTAAGTGACACTAATCTCATCCTAGGTATTCTTTTTTTTTTTCTAATTCCCTGGAAGATGCCAGTCTCTCAGCTCTGACTGACAGACCTACTGCACAAGGGGGCCAGAGGATTTAAACTGAATTAACTTTTAAACTGGACAAATTCAACTGCATTAATCTCTGTGTAGAGACACATGTTCAGAATTACCATCTCAGTAATTTGATTTGGTTCGCTTAAGTTTGGAAGTGAAATAAGTGAAAGTGAAATGAGGGGTACTTCAGTGCCCTGGAGGAGGTCACCCAGGAGTTCAGCAAGGTCTGTCTGATCCGCCTGAACACCATGGGGGCAGAGGAGGCTGCAAATTACTAACTGTGAGCTGAAAAGCACTGACTGTGCTGATGGTCTGTTGTCTGCAGGGAGGAAAGGAAGAGGAAAAGCATGTTGATACCAGGCTTTCACTCTGCCAGTATCTTAGGGTTAATACACACTCATAGAAATGGCAGGGTATTTTTGTAGCACAAATAGATTTTCCAGAGAGATAATAATTGACTCTATTGGAAATACACCATGGGGCTTCTGCTGTCCTCCGACAGTGGGATTTGGGTTGGTATTAATTGATACTATTAACTCAAGAACAACACATCAACATTTTTTTCAAAACAGCTACTCGGTGATTAAACATGGAAGACTTTCTTGTATTTCAATAGGGGGAAAAAAAGGCAAAAGCAGGTCTGTCTGCACCCACATCCAGCGGTGCAATGCTGATCAGAGAGAGCTCCCTGCCTGAGGGATTATGTGAGCCTGGGCACTTTCCTGCTTCCCAGGCAGGTGACTTCTAGAAACCACTGTGACTCATAAGTGTTTACCCAATAATATTTCCTTAAGCCCTGACAAGGCAAGTTGATTAGAGAGTTTAGATGAGAGTAACAAAAAGGTGTGGCTAGCTTTCATTATACAGCTATCATTAATAGTTTGAACAGTGCCATTGTGCTTGCAAGGGAGGGTTTGAGTAACATAATGTAGTGCGTTGAAATGCCGACGAGAAGCACTGTCTGGATAAAGCACATTGCTGGACAGAAATGAGAAAACAGGCAATGAGGAAAAGGGCTCCACCCAGGCAGATGCAATGCTGGCAGAGGCTCTTGTACACTTCAGAAGGAAAGGGGAAAGACAAATGGAGTCATTTATTGTGAAAATTCACTTGGGGATTCCATTGCAAGGACATTTTATTTATGCAGTGGTCATGTCTAAGGATCCCTTTTGTGGACGAAGCTTCCATCATTTCTTCATTTTGTGACAAAAAGTATTATGCCACTCTATGCACCTAGTTTTAACATTCTGTGCAGTCTAATATTCTGTGCAGTCCTCCCAAAAGAAGACAGCAGAAACTGGCACGGAACAGAGGAGAGTGACTTAGGTGACCAAGAGCACAGAGTATCTTCCAGACAAGTTACAGCTACAAAAATTAGGATGCTGATGCTTGGAAAAGACAAATGGGTGGGATACATTAGGGCCTCTAATCATTAGCAGAATGGCAAAGATGAGCAGGAAACACTTGTTCACAGTTTCTCGCTGTACAGGTATTTTGCATAAGATACATAACTACAGTGTTGAACAGATGAAGCAGTTCAGCTGTTGCTACTTAGCACAGGACCATGTAAAGTTGATATACCAGAACAAATTCAGAGTAAAACTACTCTGTTCAGAGCACAGAGGATAAGGGTCTCAAATGCAGTAGGTTTTTAAAGCAAAGGTTTTTTAAATCACAATTAATAGACCATCATCTTTGGCTTGTCTAGAAGTTCAGACTTCTCAGAGGAAGTCGCTGGGTTTTCATGAATAAATTCAGTCCTGAAAAGATGGTTATTGATGTAAAAGGATTGGAATAGACATCATGCACAGCTACTATAAAAAACATTTTCCATGCACTGAAATGGAAGAAGAGTTCTCATGTAAATTATCTACAACCTGCCATAAAAGTTTGATGGCCTCTTTCTGCTTTCTGAACAGCAACCCCCTCCCGCCCCCAGGCACACAGGTAACATTTTATGCTGCCTAAGTGAAGCTGGTGTGGAGTCTGGAGCATACCAGGGAGGCTGCAGCCTGTCTCTCCCCTGCCACAGCCTGGGAAAAGCGTAAGCCTGGGCCACCTTGTCCAAGAAAAGCTTGTGCTAGAAGTGGTTCAGGCACGAGGTCTCCTGGAGGTCCAAGCCTTCCAGAGAAAGGGAGGTAAGGAGCAGCTCTGCTTCTTTTCTCTGATTAGTTGGTAGAGATATAAGCAGTTATGGCAAGAGGAATATCTTCTGGGAAATGATGGCAGGGCACACTCCTGAGAAACCCTGCTAAGGGAGCCAAGCCCCTCCAAGGGTTGGATTTAAAGCACTTTGCTCCAGCACCTCTAGCAACCACAGCTCCCCAGTGCCACCTGCTCCACAGCTTGCCTAAACCTGATGCCTAAATCTTGCCTAAACCAAACTTTTTTTTGTTTCGACACTGTCTCTTAGTGCAATTGGTTGGCCCAGAGTTCTTGTGTTGGAAGACGCAGTGAACATGATGTCCACCCGCCTCCCCTCTGGGTTTCATAGACCTCTACCACGCCCTCCCTCATCTCTTTTTCTCTTCAAAAAGTCACAAAACTCTGTTGTTCTCAGCTGTTTCCTACCCTTTGGCTTATCAAAGCCATTCTCTCTGAAACCTCCCTGTTCCCCTATAGCCTTTCTGCGGGGGGGAACCTTCAGCTTCCCCCACCACAGGGGTTTTAGGAGGGGCCACCCCCATTCACTAGCACCAGCACAGCCTGACCACAAGGTAAGACATCTCTATTTCCAAATGCACAGCAAAGAACGAACCAGGCATCTGTCACACAACCGAAGGATGTGAGTCGCAGCTAGTGCAGAAGACAACCATGGTCAGAGACACCACCACAGTCATGTCCTCCTCTGTGGCCTCACTCTCCAGCACCCACAGCAGCATCTGTCCCAAGCCCCACAGCAGCCACGTGGCCACCAGGACGCTTGGTTCCTCCGTCCACAGGCAGCTATGTGTGAGAGCAGGTGATGTACCTGCGTACACTGTGGCACCTTACCCATCTCAGCAGCATGAAGCCTGCTCGTCCACCTCAGGAAACTCTGAGCGCCACATTCCAGCACAAGTTACGACAGGGCCAAGGAGAAGGTCTGTACCACTGTGAAATCTGTGGGCTGGAGCACGTGGGACTGCTCGGCAAAGTCAGGGCCCAGGGATTGCAGTGGGACTGTGGGTGCTCAGCACCTTGCAGGCCTGGATGCTGAGCACCCATGGACATGGGTGCTATGTAGTCATGATGTTACTTTGGGCACATTTCTGACTCCCTGACATGACAGCCTTAAATGCTCAGGCTTTTTTCCCCCTGACTTGCTGTGTTTATGCACCAGGAAACAAACATGGTAAAGATCTGTTGTCTCTGTAGCCCATGCTGTAATTCCTACAACACTGGTATCTTCTCTCACTCAAACCCACCTACTACATGATTGCCTTTACAGCAGGAATATTTGTAATTCTGCTGAAAGCACACACAGTATTAGTCTCCAGAATACTGTCAATTTTGTAGACGCAGAGCCTCCCTTTCATTTTAATTCACTTATCAGCATAGCTTCATCTTAAAACAATCCATTTCCCCTCTTACCAAGAAACCTAACAAAAAAGGTGCAAAATTAAGACAGCCATGCACAGGCCAACCCTAACATAAAAGGAGGAACTTGAACCTGCTGCCCAATTTCCTGTTTTTCTTCTGCTGTTTTCTCACCTCTTTCCTCTGAGAAAGGAGTTGTGTTGCAAGTCACACAATTTCCTAGGTCATGATCCATCCACCTAATGTGGATGACAGAGGTGAGATCCATCTCTCCTAACTCCAGATGTCTGCAGACGAAATGTTCACATGTGACTTTGTCACATAGATCCTCTTGGTCAATGGAGGTAAAGAAGCATTTTGAGAACTTGGCTCACCTAACACACTTCTAGAGAGCTCATGCAGGTGTGGACATCTATCAGGGCAACCCCTTGAGCTCTCCCAGCATGTTCAAGTTTAACATTTGCAGCCATGGCCGGGGTCAGAGGGTGGAATGAAAGACCCAATCGTCCTTCCCAGTCTTGCAGTAGTAAGATTACACTTACTGGCATAACAAGAAGTCATACCTAATAACTAACACCTTTAAGGGAGTAGCTCCTGTACACATACTCCCATCAAGCTCAAAACATTGGAGCACCATAGTCTTGGTACAAATGCAGCCTCCCCATACCATATTAGCTGACACCACCCAAGAGCTCTGCAGTGTTGATTTTGGCATCAAGTAGAAAGGACATCATGCAAATATACACCAGACTAACCTGCCCTGCAGTGTCATCACTGATACCTTATCTGCTCGACAGGCAAAGCTTCAACCACGCCCCTCACCTAGTTTTACATAACAAGATCACATGTAGCTTAAAAAGGCTTGTACCTGGATCCCCCACTGCTGTTACATGAGCACTTCCCAATGGTTTCAAGGTATTACAAGAGGAGATGTCTCTGCTTCACATGCATCCCTTTCTCACTTTTACTTACAGTATGGAGAGACAGGAATTTAGATGGCCAGATTGCTGCCATGTGAATCAAATAACATTCTTCTCCTCATTTGCATTCTTACAGCTTCCCATGCAGCTCAGACATAGATGTTTCAGTTTCCCTCTGTTATAAAATTCTGTAAAAACCATTCAAACAGTCATGTCTGCACAACTATAGTTAAAAACATGATAAAGTCAGTTTGCTTTCTTCTTCAGCTGTGTTGCATTAGAAAAGAGAAAGAAAATTTTTTTGGAAACTGCACTTCTTGGTATCCCATATAGATACGCTCTGTTAGTTTATTTAATCCACAACAAGTTTGTTTATTCATTTAAATTGAATCTGAAATCCTGTGGGTGACATTTCTATGTTCATATGTCAGCAGATGCCTATTTTGCTTTTTTTACTTCAACAGAAACAAGTTTATACAGAATTTTCTCAGCAGTGTCCATAATACAAATCCCACCTCTAGGCAAGCTTCCAAGCCTCAGCTGCTTGGTCATATGCATGAGGGAGTGTTTTGTGCTTTTAAAACCTCACACAGCATTGCCCACAGTAATATTTCATTCTCCTTTCCAAAATTCATCTTATCACTCTCCTCTGTTGCCCCTGAACCTAATTTTCTACAAACAAGTTGCTTTAAAGTTAACATTGCCTATAGAATCATTTGTATACCTTCTCCCCTTTTGCATGACAAGGTAGTTATTGCATCTATAACACCACGTGCTTCTTCATTTGTTTAGACCTTATTCCATAGTACAGGCTTGATAAGGCAAAGACAGCTATACCTTTGAAATGCTTTTGATTTTGGTGAGTCAGACTGAGCCCCTGATTATACCCAATGATTCTTCTCCTTTTTCCTAATTTGTGTTTAAACAGACTTAATTACTTCTATAAGCACTTGTGAAACAACCAATTCTTCTTTTTAAGTTAGATTGCCATTAATTCTGAATTTTCCCAGCCTTGTCTTTGTTTCTCTGTGTGTATAGTTATGGAGAATACTTAGTCTCAGTGCCATGCACAGCTCCCCCGTTACTGTTCCAGCCACAGCTTTGTAAGCATTGCTTGGAGTATGCATTTTTATCAATTTATGGACACCTGCCCACAAATTTCCATAATAGACACAGGGCTTCTAAGCAAATCCGCTGCTAATGGATTTGGAATTGCTCTGTGTATTTTATCTGCACTGCTTTGCCTTCATAATACCTGTGGGATAATTTGTAAAGCAGTTTTTATATTATCTCCTTATTTAATTTTCTCCCATGATGTCTCCAGCCAGAATGAGACCAGAATGGTGATGTCTTCATATGGCTCTGCTTCAAAGCTGCATGCAGGTCTTAAACAGGAGATTACAGCAGTAATAGGTAGCAGTCTTCCTGATGCCTTAACATCACTGCAGACCAGCGCCAGAAACCAAAATACAGGAGAGGGCCAGATGCAGACAGTCTCTTCAGCCTCCAGCATAGGTACTACAGTCCCTAAAATGCCCAGTCCCCCAAACACTGTAATTCAGAGCCCCTAAAATAATACCCAACACTGTTGATAATGACTCCTCAGGTGTGGTCCCACTTACCAATATGAGGTGCCACTTTCCTCCTCATTTGATTTTATAGGGAGGTAAAAGCTCCCCCGTGCTCCATATACTGACTGTGCAGCTGACCTGGGCTAGAAAACACTGACGCTGCCTCTGAATTGGCAACTTTTGATTCAGCTGATTCAGGATTGAATTTCTAACCAAACAAGCTTTCCAAATGATTATGTTAACTTTTGGGCATGGTAAACATGTTCACAAATAGCCACACTGGTACTTCTGAACATGTGATAATTTGGCCCCGATTTAGGCATCCAGATGGTGTTCAGCTCTCATTAGTTCTTGCAAACTACTCGGTCAGTACTAGCTCAATTCAGTTAAAGAAAATGAGGGACAAATGTCGCCTTTTCTGATATCGAAGCAGCAAGTCAGAAGGGGTTTTTCCTAGTGGGTAGGGCACAAGGTCATTATTTTGACAGGATCAATGCTAGAAATTTTTCACAAGTATTTCCATGACCATGTTTATCTTGATTTTACCATGATTTTATCACTAGAGGTTTTGCAAGGTATCACAGTCTCCTTTTGTGTGTTTTGTTGTGGTTTTGGGTTTTTTAATAGCCTGAGCTGTTGGAACAATATCACCTGAGGATCTCAGCCTTTTCTTAAATATTCCCCTCCATTTCTAGCATGATTTGGCTGCAGAGAAAAACCCATCCATACATGTGGCAAAACCACCTACAGGCTGAGAAATCAAGGAATAACTCTGAGTCTTACCTGTTGGGGCACTCCACCCCTGGGTGGTTTGCAGTTTTAATGTTCCCACATATAATGTAAATCATTTCTAAGAGATCAGAGAATTTGACACAATTATTGCAAATTATTCAGGCATAGCATGGAGAAGAGAAAGGAGATGTAATGCAAACTCCCATTTACAGTTCTGCCAATGGCACTCATTTTTTCTCATTGCAATGGCTGTTTTTCAGTTCTTGGCTTCCTTTTGATTGTCAGCCCGTTGAGATAATTATGTGGTGCAGCTTTTATAGCAGGTATCAAATGGTAGGTCAGGTACAAATATAAAATTGGACTATAACATGGAGTTTCTGCCAAGTAGGCTGGTGTGTCAACACTCCTGTGCACTGTGTGCTCAGACCAGTTTGAGTCAATATCAAACATACAGCTAAATTTGAGGAAGTATCTTGTTATTTCAGTGCTGCAGCCATGAGAATTTTCCTTGTGCTTTTGGCAAATGTGTATTTACACAGTCATGATTACAGGTGCAACTTCAGATCAGAATATGCAAAGCCAGGACGGTGGTTTCTCTGGCTCCATGGACTTACGTCCCTTATGAGGGCATGGAGGAGATCATGTAGACATCACCCAGCAGTGTCATCTTTGTGGATCTCACCAGCCTTGTCCCTGGTGGGTACATCCTGGCTCCATGTTTGCACTGCACTTTTTCCCTGGTCACTCAAACCTCTTCCTCAGAAATGTGCTGCTGCTGTTGCCCAAACACAAGTATTTTACATCTCCCTGAATGGCCTCAGCAAATGCTAGGTGCTTGTGAGTGTCTCCGTTTTGGCAAGAGTGATTACTCTTTAAGGACCCCACTTTAAATTTAGGTGCCATCACCTTAGCACTCATTCCGACCTACGCAGAGGGATAGTTCCTGCCCCCAAAAGCTTAAAAACCTGAGCAAATAGGGCATGCTTCAGTAAGAGCACTGCCCTATAAATAGGCCCTGTGGTATGGTTTTCTCTTCATTGGCTTCGCTTCTCATATCACTTTCATATCACTCCCATATAAAACTGATTTACAAAATGACAAGGTGCAAGAAAGAACTCTATTTTACTAAAAAAATGAGCTCAGGAAAACAGGAGGTGGGTAAGGTCACACAGGTTGAGCCCAGACCACTCAAATCCCACTTTAGAGAATGAATGAGGCAACCCACAGCTCCGTACTGAGTCACAGAAGATAGCAGTGCAAAATGGAAATACCAGAAGCATCAGTGTGTCCCCACGACAGGTCACTGCTGAAGCCCTTGGAGATGCCAGCAAGGGACAGTCAGCCCAGGCTGTGCTCCATGAACGGTGGGACAAAGTTGGGACAGAGGCTTCCCCTTTGCTTTGCAGTACCCAAAACCTGCCCCAAGGGACCCTGACCCCCAAAACCCTGGCCCTTAATAAGGATAATTATAATGACCAGAATCCTGTTCATTCTCACTCCACACAATTTTGTTCTCTCGTTTTGTGATGGTGATCTTTAATCACGGGCACAGAGCTGGCTGAAACACGGGACTGAGCTCCCTCTGCAGCAGCATCTTTTCCCTACTGCGAGTTCAAAGAATGGACAAGAGCGTTTTGGCCCCAGAGCTTTAATCCAGAGTTTTAAACCTAAGCCAGGGGCTGACAGGAGCTTGTATATGGCAGACACTACTCCATCTCTCCCCAAACACCAAATATGCATTCTGGTTGCAGGATGAACTGGTTTCACAGTGCGAATTTGACATCTTCATTCTGATCACTGCCTCAAACTATACTAAAAATACAGTAACCACGGAAGGCAAAGGTAAAAGAAGAGGAGATGATTCTTTTTTATAAAAGCCACTTCTATGCTCCTTTTATAAAACTCTGTGAGATGTTAAAGCCAACAGTTCACCAAGCTCGGTCCAGACTGTCAGAGAGAGACAGGAAAATGTAGCTGCTGCCTCAAAGTACCCGCTGTCGAGGAAAGAAAAGAGCACATGGGAGATGAAGCATCTCCTTAAGCTCCCTGTGATTTGCCTCGTTGTTTATTATGAGGGTTTGATTTGTAAATGGGATGAAATACGCCACCATCAAATTGACTTTCCACACTAAACACATGCTGCACAAATTATAGCCCTTGTTAAACAAGGAGACACACAAAAAGCTTCACATCAGTTATTTTGCACAAAATGAAGTTAGCGGTAATATTCACTATTCTGAACTGCCTTAAGTCACAGTGGAGATGTCTGGTCATTGAACACACCAACATTCTGCCAGGATCAACACAGAAACAACCCACCTCCTCAGAGCATCAGCACAGGTTAGTGAAGCTCCTGCTGTGGAAGCACATTTGTTGGCCTGCAAAGGAACTGCTTTATTTTAAGCAGCAAAAATGCACTGCATTGGGGACTTGAAAGCCAGACAAAATAGGCATCTCAATAAACATGAATTAAAATCTTTTTTTTTTAAGACATTTAGGTTAGTTTTGTAAATGACACTGTGTAGGCTGCTAGCCATGCTTTTCAATTTTAATTTAGATATTAATATAATAAAAAAAATACTAACGTGAATTTGAGACATACTAAAACTTAATCAGTACAAAGGAAACCCAAGCAGCACTGTGATAATCATTGAAATTAGAAATCCAGCTATCAGTCACCTATGATATAACTAACTTACATCAGCATCAAGCATGTACAGCCTTTGCTTTTTCCAAAATCTCTGTAAAACACAGACCTGGATTGTTTTCATACTGGGTTTCATATCCAGAGGTAGTTTATCAAACAACTTATATCCAAGAAATGGGCTGATTAAGAAATTTATAGCTGTCCCCAAAAGCCTGCCTCTTCTCTTCTCTGTAAAGATCCTTTTAAATAATTAGCCGATCCTTCATGAAAAAACACTGGATTTTAAAACACTGTCACATTTACACAAAATTTTTCTCCCATTTGGAAATGGGAGAAAAATGACTCCAGATGGAATAGAAGAAAATACAGGATCTGTGAGATTTCTCCCTTGAAACAGCCACTCGTTTCTGTGTGCAAAAATGAGCAACTGCATGTAGGAATCATAGATTTGCAGAGCTCGGTATTTGTAGGAGTCTCTGCAAGAAAGTCTGCAGGGAAAATGCTAGACTTTATTTTAACTCCTCTGCCTTCTCCACAGCTAGCATGTTTTATAAAAGATTTAACAAAGCTCATTTAACTGTCATTATGTTTTCACACAAACACAGAACAGAACTGCAGGGAAGAAACCTTGATGCTTTTTTGCAAAGTATAACCAAAATCCTTTGTCACTTAATTGCTTGCTTTCTGACTAAAGAACCATTTGCTTTTTTGCGAAGTATAACCAAAATCCTTTGTCACTTAATTGCTTGCTTTCTGACTAAAGAACCATTTGCAAGCAGAACCGGAGCCCGCCTGCTCTCTCCCTTTCCACCCCTCAAAAGCCACAGCAGCAGAGCCCCTGTCCCATTTCTTAGAGACCCATTTCCACCACAGCTACGGAAACTCAGCTGCAGCATCAAGAACACACACAGAGCTCTGACCACACGCTGCAAACAATGCCATATCTTGGAGCATAATATATCTATTTGGGAGCCAAATATCCACTTATCAGAGGCTGGATAAAGCCAGTTACTAATCTGAAATGACATTTATTTCCAAAAACTCTAGGCGTTTCTCCTAAAGTGCCTGTACAGCAATTGAAGCTTTCCATGATAAAGTCTTGACACTCAACACCTGCTAAGGTATTTCTTTCAAAATGTGGGAAATGCCAGCTCAAGCCAATGTCTGACAGAATCCCGACCACAAGGTGAGCCTTCTGCATCCTGCCTGGACGTGCTAATTGTGACACTATGAATTTAGGGGAAATGAAAAGAGAAAGGAAAAATGAGTCTCTTTCAGTCTCTCCTGAACTTGTTCTTCTGCTCTATATAAATAATAGCATATTAATAGGGCAGCCAGGGAAGGGGTGCCCAAACCAGCGCATACACCGTACAGCCTGCAGCTGCAGCAGCCGCAAGCTCACCGCCCTCCGCTGGGCTGAGTCCAGGCTGGGTCTCGGAGCTGGCAGACAAACATGCTCTCCACGAAACAAAACAGAAAATAAAAAGATCTCAGATCTCTGCCAGCCCCATCCCTCAGGTGTTACGTTGCTGTGGCACAGGATCGCCTGATCCTGGGGCAGCCCTGGAAAGCAGTATGCCAGCAGAGAACAAAAACAGGCAGTCAGGTGCTGAACATGAGCAAATGCACCCTGGAAGACTTTGAGGAGTGGTGTCAGTGTTTTCTATTTTATTTTTAGGTCAGCTATTTCCAAAACCAGTTTGCCTGCAAGAAAGGTACAACCACCTTTATTTCTTCTGATGGCAGTTCCCAGGTTGCTGGAGCTTTCCCATCCCACTTTAATCCCTCTTGGGCTGGTTCTTAAGGGCACATTCACCAGCACAATTCTCCAGATTTATTTAACTGCAAGCTGTTCCCATAAAGCAAATCCATGTCTTGGGAAACCTTGAACCATTGCCTGCTCACATCTCTCTTTCCAGAATGACTGCATCTACTTTACCCCCCAAACCCAGTAGCAATCTCCTTGGCAGAGTAGAGGTGACATATCTGGTTGAAGACCAGTGTTACCTGGTCTCTTGTGGCTTTAAAAGCTCCGGCAGATTTATGATCTTGAGATAAATTAAGCATTGAATCTTGCCAGCAGTTGCCTAAATAACTCAGGACTGCAAGGGTCCCTATAGATACAGGTCAGAGCGGCTAAAGCTAGATCTTGTAGGTATGTTATCTGTCCCATTACAATGCAATGACTGCAGCATCAAGTTCAATAACATTTGTGGGTTTTTTACCCTGATTGAAGTACACATCAGGAACAAAGTCCCCATTTTGGCTGACAGTGGGATATAAAACTCTACTGCAATCAGGAGTAGGGTCAGGCACCTGGATTTCCACCCCTGCGACCCCCCCATCTTTGGAAACATCAAACCATTTTGTCCTCTAACTTGCAATGACAAATCCTTAGTGTCAACAACAGCAGAGCAGGGCACATTCCTAACAACATCCAATTACCTAAATATTTGCCAGAAAGGCAGGCCACGGTGCATTTTGTGTGTCTATTTAGAAATACACTTACTCTCTGCCAAAGAGCCGTTTCAAACTATGCTATGCAAACACAGCTGTATTTGAAACTACCAGACACAGGAATTTGCAAGCTATTTTTAGAACTAATCTGGTGCATTGAAAGACAACACATTTTGCCTCTTTTTTTGTTACAGATCACATTACCTGGGTTGCTCCTGGTGAACTCGCGATTGTGGTTACCATACTGGCTTTGGAGTATTTCAGCAATCCTGCATTCAGCACAACTAGGAAATAAACATTTCTTCAGTTCAGTGTGATGATGTGGATCTCTGCTCTTCTCCTCTAAAATAAAAGGAATTATTTGACCACCACAATGCCATACATAAAATTGATGTGATGGTGAATCTGATGAATGAGTCAGTCCTAAGAGGCTGGTAGGGACCACTGTAATTAGGACATCCCTTCATGTCTGTCCTTTTATTTTCAACCAGGTGTTTACTCCTTATTCCAAAGTATCATTGTTCCAGGTATCAGCCAGATGACACACAGACACAGCACTGCTGCTCAGCAAGTCAGGAAAATTGAGGGATCACCTAGAGCAAAAACATTTTTTGCCCTTTACATCTCTCCAACAGAAAAACCTATTGACATAGATGGTTACAATCCCACTTTAGCACTTTGCCTCCTGTTTGCAGCTGCTGTTCTGTCAGGCACGGGCACCACGCGGGTGCCAGTGGGACAGGGCACAGCAGCAGCCCTGGCCGAGCATCCCTCCATGCAAGGATGCTCCCATGGTGGAGTTTCAACCAAAAGGGTTTGGAGAAGAGGAAACTGGGCCCACAAATTTAATGCAGTCCCTCGTCCCTTAAAAAGTAGCAACTTCTATAGATCCATACAGTAAAATGCGTTTGTGCCTCTAGATGTGTCAGGACTCTCCCCAGGGGAGCAGCCGGCATTGATCCCCATCGGATGCCAGGGAACACACAAGCAGCCTCGTTGCTGTCTCACGTGTTGTGTCACCAACCGAAAGGAGAGGACCAGTTCGGTTCTGCTGGTGAGGTGAGGAACACAACCTTGGTCAGTTTGGGATTGAATGAAATGCCTATTTTGGCATTGGTTTTTTTGTGTTATTTTTTTTTACTTTTCAAATTTAAATGTAGGCAAAATATCTCACAATGGAATATATTTAGATTAAATCAGCAAATAGTTCAGCAAAAAAAGCCTGTTCCATTTCCATTTTTTCAACAGGTAAACTAGTTGTAAAAATATGTTATTCAAATGGAGTGTTTTAGCTCCAGTCTTAAGCTTTAACTGGCTTGTTTGCATCAGGAAGTAAATGGAGTCATGCTTCAGCCTGAATTTTTAAAAAATATTATGATGATTCTTTCAGAGATGATCATAAACCATAACATACCCCTGTAAATAAGTACTTTGCTATTAGGGTGACTTTTTTTTTCATTTCTTGTATAAAATTGCCTCAACAATATTCTGTTTAATTTTTTTTTATGCCTTGTGTTGGAAAAGATTAACTCCATTTCTCTAGAAAATACCACTTACCTGTATTCTTCAAAGTAAGTGATAAAAACAAATTAGAGCTTGGTGCAGGCATGAATCTTTTTGCCATCCTACTCCTTGTACAGGACTGCAGATTGGTTTGCAAATTTTTTAATCAAGTGAGGGTGAAATCTCTAGATAAATTTGAGCAGCAGAAGGTAGGCAATTCTTTTTTTCCTGCTGTCTGCATTCATCCCAAGGAAGAGCTGACAAAAGCAGAGCCTGCGGAGCACACCTGCGAGAGGTATGCAGCGCAGCAGAAGATGTGCACAGCACGGCCGCTGAATCTCCTCCTCTGTAGCCAGCCATGCAGATGTAAAAACTATTCCAGTTTTCAGAGTTCGAGTTGGCAGGCTGTCAAAGTGAAATTCTACCTATTTCAGAAAAAATAAAATACAATCAAAGGAAGACACACAAGTAATTTTTGAAAAAGGGCTCACGGCACATTGAAATGAAACATCTGATATTCCCAGGCACAAACTATCTTAACCATATTTCTCTTACAAAACCTTTTCAGCCCTAATTCCCAAAACAAGGAATTACAAAGGGAGAAAGCACAATTAAAACACAGACTAGAGGATACATGTATGTGATGCTGTCTCATCCATCGCTTCTTTCTCACGTGAGGACGCTAAAAACATCCAATGAGCATCTAGCATATAACACCAGCAAGAGGCCACGCATGTCTTGGCCAATAAAACATTTGTGTGTTTTGCTCCAGAACCCACCAGAGAAGTTGGTTTCTCCTCTGCTTTGCCCCAAGGCAGGCAGCAGCCCAGGCTCACTGCAGATTACCCTGCAGTTCGCAGCGCCTGCAGGCTGGAGTCAAGCTCAAAGTGAGAGCCTGGGAACAGCGCACAGCATCTCCACAGGAAGAATACAAACCAGAATATTATTTCTTACAGTCTCAGTCCCTGCCTGCACCAGGCAAGTGAATGAACAGCCCCGTCCCCGCTGGAAACCCTGCCAGCTGCCCTCTCCATCCCTTGCCAGACACCTCATCGTCCCCCACACCTCGTTTCTGCCTGCACGTGAAATTCGGGATGCAAACAGGGTTGCATGCTTTCCTCTCCAGCCACGACAATGTTGGACCTGAAATACTTTATATCAGAGAGACAGCACTGCATGGGGATGTTTTAATTACCATTTCCCAGGGCTGACATCCCAGCGGGCAAGAGCCCGGCGCTGCCGTAGCTCAGCCCACGCCGTGAGCAGGGCGTTAACAGAGCTGTCACACCGACTTTTCTTTCCCACATCATCGCTCAAGATGTGACACTCGAGTAGGTAAATATACTTCAGAAAACCTCTGTGCTGAAAACGGCCTTTCTCACCTCAGCACTCAGTGGAAGCAAATAATTACTATTAAGTAACACTACTGCCAACAGACCTTTGACTGTGACTCAGGTTCCCAAACACTTTTCTATGTTTTCAGCGCTGAATACCTGCTACAACCACATAAGAAAGCTGCTGGCACAATTTGCAATTGCATCTCAATAAGTTTATAAAAGTTGAAAAGTTTTGTGTCTAACTTAAAAAAACTATTTGGATTTTTTTTATGTTGTTGTTGTTCAAAATGCAAAAACTGCATTATTCTTAATATTTTCATCTCAGGTAGTTCTCTTTTTGGAAAAAGCAAATATCAGACTCAAATGATCTGTAAAACTAGGAACAGCTCCTCCAGAGTCTAATTCAGTGACTTTTCAACCTCTTCTGATCAGATAGCTAAAATCCATTTACAAAAATGCCAGCACCCTGCACAGCTCTTGAATACTTTGTAGAGAACTACTACCAGCATCAGAGCCAAAGCTTTATGGCCAGCAGGTGTTAGGCAGGGATTAAACACCACAGGGAAAACACTCACTTCAAAATCACTCTTTTTGCAGGCAAATAATAAATCCTCCAATCCTTTCTGCTTTACTGTTCCCATTCTCAGAAGTGCAACTCCAGCCAGAAGCTGCTAACACAGATAATGCCCATTTATGCTCCTGTGCATAAAGTCAAGATACAAACCACACTAAATCCCTCTGTCTACAACAGTCTAATAGGTTTTAAAGGTATTGTCCTGGCTTCGGCTGGAATAAAATTAATTTTCTTCTTAGTAGCTGGTATAGTGCTGTGTTTTGGATTTAGTATGAGAAGAATGTTGATAACACACTGATGTTTTAATTGTTGCTGAGCAGTGCTTACACAAAGTCAAAGACTTTTCAGCTTCTCCTGCTGCCCAGCCAGGGAGGAGGCTGGAGGGGCACAAGAAGTTGGGAGGGGACACAGCTGGGACAGCTGAACCCAACTGGCCAAAGGGATATTCCAGACCATAGGATGTCATGTCCAGTATATAAACTGGGGGGAAAGTTGGCCAGGGACCACTAGTCAGGAACAGGCTGGGCATCAGTCAGTTGGTGGTGAGCAGTTGTTTTTCATTTGCATCTCTTGTTTTTCTTGTGGTTTATTTCTCTCTCTTTTTGTTATTTTCCTTTTCATTACAATTTAGTAGTAGTAGTAATAGCAGCAGCAGCAGTAGTAGTATATTTCAATTATTAAACTGTTCTTATCTCAACCCATAAGTTTTCTCACTTTTACCCTTCCAATTCTGTCCCCTATCCCACCAGGGGGGAGTGAGCGAGTGGCTGCGTGGTGCTTAGTTACCGGCTGGGGTTAAACAACGACAGGTATAGTTACAGTATGACTATGCATCACATATTTGTTTGGGGTTTTAATTCCCATTAGTTTGCCATCAGAGTAGTCTGATGAAAAAATATCAACTTGAGTCTAGAGTGGCTGGTTCACAAAATCACACTGGGAAGTTAAATATTCACAGTAAAAAAGCAAATATTAAAAATGACAGCAAAAGCCATGAAGCTCAGCTGAAGTCTGTGGAGACTATGGTAGACTTTCAAATTACAATGACAAAATATTGTTCCTGAATCTGGCATCCTCAGTCCCATATTCAGACAAGTGTTTCAGATCCACTTCACGCTTTGAGCACCCCTGCTGCCGTTCAGACTGGAGAACCTCAGCTCAGTTTTGGTGACCTCCTTGCTGCCTTCCTGAGCGCTTTCAGCCGGATCTATTCAAAAGCTCAAAGGCTTTCTCCCTGACCTGCCATTTTAAGAATGTCACACAGACATCTTTGCAACTTTTCACTTGTTTCTTCCTTCATCTCATTAAAATATAGACATCTCAACTCTGCCATTCAAGAACTTCACAGGTCTGCTCTTCTCCACCGCAACATGGATGAGGTTTAATTTGCCACCTGATCCTGAGACAACATCACCTGCAAGTCTTGGACAACCACAAAACCCCAGCACATTTTTGACAATATTACTGCTGTCTCTGTGCTTACTTATTGCTGTATCAGAGCAGCATGTCCCCCACGGTGTTCACAGCATCACTGATGCTGGATCTTCCGCTTGTGTTTGCCCAAGACACTTGTGTTACACTGTCAGCGTGGCCAAGAGCAGACTGTATCATGGACCCCAACTTCACTAACTGCAATCAAATACTCTCCGGGCTCTGCTGTGCCGAAAGATGCCAGGTGATGGGAGTACATACTGCCATGACCAGCAGCACTCTCCCTCTCCTTCAGCCTCAAGCTCCTGGGCCAAAATTACTTTTGATAGAGGAGCAAGACCCTAAATCAAGAAGAAATCAGACCAGAAGCCTTTTACTCACAAGGTTTACATAGCACTGCAGGCAGCCAGCATAATATGTCAAATAATGTCACCTGTGCTCAGTGACACCATCATAAACTTAAACCCAGCAAGACAGAGAGTCACATATGTGACCTCCAAACCAAGCACAATCCATTTCATGCCATTACAGTCACACTCAGCAAAATGCCCACTTGTGTGTTTTGCTGCACCAGGCTGAACCATCATGAACTGTTATAACAATAACTTTAATTGACTGTGCAAAATATTTTAAAAATTTGCAAGAGAAAGTTCTGGGGAACGTGGGGAAGAAAAGGTTAGCATCTCCTGCAAAAGTCAGTTCTCCGTTTCCTTAAAATAATTTGTGTCCATTGAAATTAAGAGAAGAAGAATATGTACTGTGAATTGATGTTTTATTGTCTTTGCCATCTGTGATACAAATAACCATGTTTTAATTGCTGAAAGTGACATAGACTAAGAAAGTTGTCTTGCTGCATAATTGGTGCCACAGATAACAAGAACTTCAGGGTTTCCTCCTTGAGCCATGTGACTGCGCTCGATTATCACGTTCATGTTTTAGAAAACCTAGACCTGGCCCGTGATCTGAGCATAAACCGCTGATTCTACAATCAAAGGCAAAAATCCCTCAACATAGTTTTCTCATATTTTATTACTTTTTTTAGGTTGGGAAGACTCATACTAGCTGGACACTTGAATGCTGCATCTCCAATAGGACGTGGAACAATGGCCACTTTGGCCAATTTTAGTCACTTTATGACAGTGTGGTAACACCTGCCTTGAAATGAGGCACACCTAGCACAAAAAGTTGAGCTGTTTTCACAGGATTACCAGATTTAGATTTTAATTAGCTCCAAACTATTCGTTAACACCTCTGGTTTTTTCTTTGCTCTTCAGCATTTCAGTACAGGAGTTTTAATCAACTTACCAGTGGGATAAAGATGATTTTTCCTATGGATTTGTACATTTAACATCTGTCTCTTGAAAGTGGCAGAAACGGATGATGTGGATCTCCCCGGGACAGTCTCTGACAGGGTAGTAAGGTAGGAGGCTTTTCTGTATTTCACATGTAGAGACTCACCAATCTGAGAGCATTTCCTCCAGAGGCATTTGACAGGGGACGTTTCAGAGCAGGAAAAGAGGGTATAGAAGAAAGGAACATGTACGTGGCATTGTATATACACCTTCCACAGATACATACACAGCTTCCCTACCAGCTTCATAGAAAATTGTCCATTAGATCCCGAGGTTTCAGCAGCAGCAGGCAACATTGCATAGGAGCTCTTCACAGCAAGGACGGGGCTGTCCCTGCCATGGAGGATGCAGAATAATCTTCCAGTAGCTTTCTGGGCAATTAAAGTCATAAGTTCAGTCAAGTTTGCAAATCTACAGCAAATTCATTCCTTCAGGGCTTGGTGCTTTTTAGACACAGCCCAGCACAGAGGCAGCACAAAGCTGGAACATCTCCTGAGGCATCTCCCTCCGTTCACCCGCATTTGACCTTCTGCTGGCTCAAGCCCTGGCAGTAACACAAGCAAGGGATAAGTTGAGCGGAAAAGGTCTCCATCACTTCCAGAGCATCGACGCTGTGTTCTGCACGTACCATGCAAACATCGCAGTGCCAGCTGCAAGACCTTTCTGACCTTGTTATAATTCCTTAGAAATGCAGCCTTCAGGGGTGAAGTATGTTGGTTTGTTTTTTTTTTTTAATTATTAATAATGAGGTATCTATACTGCTTGTAGCAAAGTCACTGGTGGCCTACCTACTTTTATTTACAAATAAGATGGCACAATGCAGTCACAGTCATTCTCATCTGTACCACTTAGGGTAAGATAAGCCTGCAGCAAAATGACTTGATACACACCATGATTCTGTAATTTTCAGAGCTAGGAGCTCTATTTCTAAATATTAATAAGATGTCCCAAACCTCAGAAGACCTTCATCCATTTTCATTTGGTTTAAGCATTCTTTTCTTCCCCCAAAACTGCAATCTCTGCCCTGAGACCCCTCCCCACACCACCCATCTGTAGGCAGCCTCACACAGCCTGAGAAGCCACTGAACACTGAGGCCCCAAGCCCACGTGTGACTGGCACAGCAATACAATACAAATTAATAGAGGGTGTCTGTGCTGTTACAATAATAAAACCTAGAACTGCTACCATGATTAAATACAGATCTGCAGCAGAAATAAATTCTTCCTGAGTCTGACCTGTACCTTAGCAATGCAGATGAGCTGTTGGCAGGTAGGGTTAACCTTTCCCTAAAGCTATAGTTAACATGATGGATTCATCATTACATGGAAATTTAGATTTGTTTGGAGAAGGAGAGAAAAAGCCTCCTGGGATCCTGATGACTGTATTAATTACCTACAGAAATGTTAGCATCTACCTCAGGGTTGGACACAGACAGCTACAGGTACTGCTACAAAATTCAAGAGCACACTCCCTGGTCTGTACATGTGGGACTGGGGGCATCCCAGGGACAGCCACTAAACCCGTCCCCTTCTGCACCACCAAAACCTTTCAATTTCTAAATAACCAAAGCCAACCATTCTCTAGCTCTTTTCTTTCACCCCACTGTAGCTCACAGTTAAGATGACAGAGGTGCAGAAAGACTGGGGTAATGAACTGTATCTCAAGCATCCAGACCTCTGCATTGCCTTCCACAATCCTAACTGGAAAGTACACAGCTACATTAAAACGCAGCGTAGCTCGGGGGTGGCAAAAAGAGAAAGCACCTGCAGTGTTCCACAACACCGTGATGGTTTATCAGTCAGGCAATAAAAGAGCACCTGAAGAACAGGGTGCGAGATCCCTGCAGTCACCTGCTGGTTGTGCTCAGGCTGGAGACATACCTAACCCCAGCTAGTCCTAATGAGCTGCATGTTAAGCATATTAGATTGACATGTTAAATAGGTCAGGGTGCTCAGGCATGCTGCTAGGGAGGCTGGGCTGGAAAGCTTAAGTGCTGCCTTGCTGAAGTCCTCTGAAGGAAGGAAATTGAACCTGCTGGGGAAATCGCAAAGACCTAAGATAAGCCCCATTTAAGCTAGCAGCTTTCTTGCAGCTTAACCCTGGCAGAAGGGAGCTCGGCACAGCCGGCCCAAGGACCCAGCAAGCCCTGGCTGTGCTGAAGTGTCCCCAGGAGAGCAAGCAAGCAACTAACTCAGCCGGGCAATCTCCGCTGCACTTGCAGCAACAGAAATGCTCTTACAGCACCCGACTCCTCCGTGAGAGGTTTTGCAGAGGTGATGGCAGCGAGTCCTCATGGCCCCTCAGCGAGGCCGGTGATGTTGGATTTGCATCTCACCGACGAGAAAAGCAGCAGCAAAGCAACTTGCAAAAGCCCAGCGGAAGCCAGCAGCAGTGCTAATGTCAGAAGTTGAGCTCCTGCGCCCCGTTTAACCCGTTGTTTCCTCACCTGTGAACGCAGCAGGGAGCAAAGAGGGGCTCTAAAGGATGCCACCACCTCTCCCTGGGTGCCCTGTGGTTCCAGGCTATGGACACGACACTCAGCTCTGCCTCTCACCTGGGAGCCAGGTCTGACACCCTGACAGCATACAGAAGTGCCCCTCCAAGAGAAGCACGTTGCCTGTTCCTAAAGCACCTCAGTCTGCTGAAATAAAACAAATTGCTGAGAGGTCTCGGGAGCATCAGGGAGAAGATCCACACTCATACAAGCTATCCGAGCTCAGGTCAGATGTGTCAGCCCTCCTCTTTACACCCATGTTGTTTATACCCCTGTCCACCTTGGCAGAGCTTCTTTAGAAAGACCGAAACAAAGAAATTCATGTTACTCTTTGGTGATAACAGTTTTCCTCCTGAAAATAACCAGCTTCAGTTTCCATAACCTTTTCAAACTGATCTGCTGCAAGGAAATTTGCTTTTGATAGTTTCCCACGGTTGCTCCAAAGCAGGATGTTTCCAAAGGCAGCAAGGGGCAGAGCCTGCCCCCTCCGCCCACTGCTGCCAGTGTTATGTGAAAAAACAAAACTGCTCTGGGGACAACACTTTTGTTGTTTTGCAAAGCAGTTAAGTCAGTAAATGAATCTAATTCCTCTCCAGTACAAAACACCAGTGACAATCATTCACATCAGGGCAGAAAAGAATTGCAGAGTGCTCCCCAAATGCAAACTCTGACCATTTTGTCAATGTAAACATCAGAGGCTGTAATTACTCTATAGCCCCAGATAATTCAGGAAAGTGCTTTCCTGAGACTGGCCTTTGAAGCCAGGAGACCATTAGGTATCCAGCTACAGGATCATAGCAAGGAGACGAGAGGTATATATCCCCACAGTGGACATTTTAAATATATGTAAACCATGCTCAGAATGGACATTTACATTTTCTACTAGGATTTCTATGAAACCCAAGAGGAAACCTTTTCATCCCACCGCTGTATGCGTGTGTTGGGTGTCCAAGAAGTGAAGACAGCAAACTGGCTCACTGGAGCCGCTATAAAAAGCCAAAACCCTCCATGAAATATTCCCAAGTGGGAAGTGACATCCAGTGACACTTCAGTGTCAGAGGCCATTCCCTCCCCTCCTCCTTTAAACATTTTTTAAAAGAAAAGACGATAAAAAGACTACAGAAACCGAAGGCACGGGAACACATGCTCAGCCCGTGCACTTCTCAACCGTGGCAGCCAACTGTGGCCACGTCACCCACGAAGCCACCACCGCCAAGGCCTGGCTGGCCACCACTTCAGCCACCCCACTGCTTTGACTTATGACCAGGTGAGCTCAGGAGCTGGAGCCGCCTTCTCTAATAATCCCTTAAATCAGGTTGAAATCAGCTGGGCTGGACCAGTCTCTGCACAGAGGTGGGTCCCTGCAGAGAAGCTTTGCACAGAGAGCAAACTCTGCAGGGTGTCCCACCTCTGCAGAGCTCCCTGGGGCAGAAATTTGCTGAGGAACAGGGAATGGGAGGCAGGAAGGGCTGGTTGCATCCCATCTGTCAATAAATTTATCTGCAAAAGTCAAAGCTAGTTTGGAGGTAGGAGCCCAGTTCTGCAAAAACTTTCTTTTTCAAGCTAAGCCTGATCCCAGAGGATAGCTACAGTCTTTACCAGACATATATGATGATTAAAAAAAAAAACACCACCAAAACCCACCAAAACCCAACTTATTTGACAGATAAGCTCATTTGAAGACTTCTTTGAAGCATTTGAACATTTTCTGTCATATTTCCCTTCATGTGCAAGTAAAGTTTGATTGGCAGTTTGAAGCTTGCTATTAAATTAGCTCCTATTTTTAAACCGTGGGGACCATAATGTATGACAAAGCAAACTTTAAACAGATGAAACCTGTAAGACCACGTGAGGACAGAGGAAGGGGCAAGCAATGCTCCAGCAGTGATCAGGCAGCTCAGGTATGTCACTAACTCCCCATGGGGGCACCTAATCCCAGATTAAAAATAACCCTATTCCAGAATGACATCTCCACTTTGAAGCATAATTACCCTCTTCCTGAGATGCCATTCGATTCCCTACTCTAGAAAAATTAAACTTTATAGTGATTATGATTGGAAAGATTTATTTCAGTGACACAAATACAACCTAACAGTAAAAAGGAGTCCACGGCGTTAAAAAAAGCTTGCTGCATTTTTTCCCCACGTGTAACCCTCCATGTCTTCTAACACTTTGCAAGGCTTCTGCCAACATCAGTCTTTTAATTTTTCTCATGCACGGAGCAATCTTTCCAAATGTAATGGCTACATACAGCTTTGCAGCTCTGAAAGACTCAGTTATCAGAGCATACGGTCAGGAGACACAGTTTGTTCTTACAGAGACAGTACAGCTCTTCAGAGTCCTCTCTGCTGGTTATTAAACACCCAGTGGCCGTGGCTGCCCAGTGGCCCAGCTGTCCCTTCCAGCCCCAGGTCCCTGCACAGACCTTTCTGAAGCCAGCTGAGATGACAGGACCCCAAGATGTTCAGGAGCAGTTTGGGATGCATTTCATCTCCGTCTCTTCTCGTCCAGCACGGTAAAGGCGCTGTGGGTGGGAAGGGGAGGTGTGCAGCCGGGTACAGGCAGGAGCCTCGGTTGACAGACACAGCGCGGTTCTGTCATGGGGAAAAACCCTTTCCAAAGAGCTGTTATGTGCTGGAATAACAACATGGAGCAAGTCGTGGGTTTGACAGCAGAGCTGGAGCAAATGGAGTGGAAAGATCTGCAAAAGCAATCCTGGCCCAGCAGTCCCGGCATAGAAATGTAGCAGCAATAACAATAATATTCCTGCGAGTCCCCTCAGTTGCATGGTACCATCTATTTCTACTCTTCTTCCCCTGCAGCCCTGCTAAGAGCTCAGAGGTATCCCAGTGTCAGACTCCTTCCCTTGGATCCCCACACTAGCGCTGCTAATTGAGCTTAGCACAGACTAATTGGTCTCAGAAGGGGAGATTTTTTTCCATCATGGCAACTTTCTTCAGTGGCAGACCTCATAGTGTTTAATCAAACTAAACTGATCACCTAAATATTTTAAATCCACCTAAGCTCTTCTCTCCTCAAGCAAATGGAAATCTATTAAGAGCATTAAAAATTCTTAAGTATTTCTTAAAGTCTAGTAAGATCTGCACACCAAGAATCATTTCTTCCTCTCTCTCCTTCACTCCTCCCACAAAATATTACCTGATTGTATGTCTGTTAGCCCAGAAAAAAATAAAGCATAACCTGGAGCCCAGGGGACACCTGTTTACAGATGACATAAGATAATCCGTCACGCCGTGCCACCAGCTTGGGTTTACAAGCCAGCCAACACCCACCCCACTGCGAGAGCAGCGGGGAATCCAGCCTCATTTTGCTAGTACGGGATGGTGCAAAGGGGTAGGATACAGGGATGAAACTTTGCTTTTAGGGACATCTGCTTGGGCCGTGCTGCTGAAGTGGTCCAGGGGTCCCATTTAAGTGCAAGGGGAGCGCTGGTCTTTGCACGTTGACTGCAAGCAAGCACACACAGGTTGGCAGCGGGGCTGTTTGAACACTACAAACTCACCATCTTTGAGAAAAGGCAATCGGCCAGGCGGGGATGCGGCTTGCAGGGCACACCACGCCGATGCCTCCCAGGGTCCTTGGTGGACAGCTAGGGACCACTGCTGCAGGCACCGCACCAGCACACAGCGAGAAGCCGCTTCTGCCCTGTAAGCGCTTGCAAAGATAAAGTAAAAGCAAGAAGCCAAGCCAGGAGCTGCTGTCAGAAACTTAACACCTTCACAAGCTCATCCACTCTCTGCAGATGGAGATTCAGCCAGGAATAGGGATAGGAGAGGAGAGGGCCTGTTTAGAAAAACAAAAGTATGTTTTTCTAAAATCAAGAGCTTCTGGGTAGCTGCTCTCACTCCTAACCTAGGAGAGGCAGACACAACAGCACTTCTCTGCAATAGATTAGTCTCATTTTTTAAATGCAAGACTGCTCTCTGTTGGATTGGAGAAGCCCTGCCTGCTGTTTGCATCCTATTAAAACCCTGTCAGCAGCAATTGGTACTTTTCCAGTATCAGCAGGACAGTGGTACCACTGGCTGAGAGTTAAAAATCAGTTTACAAAAAAAGTAACGGTTTGTTCTACATCCTAAGAAAGCATTATTTAGATTTTTCCCTTGGTAAACAAAGCAGCTGTTCTGCCCAACTCAGAGCAAGGACTATAAACAATTCTTCTACATTGGACATTGATTTTTTTTAATTTTTTTTTTAATTGCGGACTACAGAGTTTCTTTCCATAATATACAGCTATTTATATAAATTATACTAGTTACAGCAAAGAAGAGCATACCACTTCAGAGTAACAGCACACCTGGCTCAGAGTAGGGATTGAGTGCCCTGCAGACATCTCTCTGTGGCAGGGAAAAAGGGTCCATCGCACACATACAGGCATCTCGGGCCCATGAAGTTCCCTTTCAGCAAATCAGCACTTCCTATCCAGGACTGCTTGTAAAAAGTTGCCAACCAATTCCAATTTTGCTGGTCTAAAGTGCAAGTTTGCACAAATTGTGCAGAGAAGGTGTCCACGTGCAGCTTCACACAGGTGCCTCCTTTGGCACAAGCTGATCGACCTGGGTGTCTCTCACTCACTGCCCTGCATCGGTTTCCATAAGCAGAGCTTGACTCTGGCACCCCCCTGTATTTACGTGGCCTCATGGGTATATTTTGTAGCCAAGGCTGAGCTCTCCGCTAGTGCTGGCTTTGCGCGGGGCGGGCTGCCTTGACCCAACTCACCTCACTTCAAACAAGCTCAGTAGGTCCCCAGGAGCTGCTGGCTCCATGAACTCAGTCTGTAGGGTTGACATAGATAAATTCATTATTTCAATGCATGAACTCAAGTAAAAAAATAATCTCCAGACCATCCTGTCCAGAGGAATTGACTCTATTTTATCTTGCTTTATTCATACCCCACAGCACCTTCACCTCCTGTACAGCTAGCCTGAAGACAATCGTACAGAGCACTTCAATTATAGAATGTACCATCTGTTTAATAATGGATTTGAGATGCATCTGCTCTAAAGAGTAGAAATGAAAACACAGTATCTCGTTCCGAAACATTATCACATGTGTGTTACCATGCATAAACCTTCAGTTTCATCACTGACATCTATTCAGTCCCCTCAGAATACATTCTGCATAGCTGTAAAATCAGCTCTCTAGGAAAAGGACAAGAAATGTCAGTCCAATGAAGAATAGGAACCAACATAACCAGATTTGTTAGCCAAAGAAACTGATACTTTAGAACGCGCCATATGGAAATTCAGCTAATAATACTTTATCAGACTGCCTTGGAAGCTAGTACCAAGGAAAAGAGCTCTCTTTGATAATTCACAAGGTCAGAAATACAGACACAGCCTAGACAAATTGCCAGCCAGGATCAATGCAGAACAAAAAGTGCAAGGAATGCTACAAAACTGAGATTCAGCAGTCTTCGGAATACAAATCCCAAATCTATTTCTGAATCAAATGGCTACACTAGCACTGTCAGACTTGCGAGGCACCTGAGAGAGTACCAAGTCTGAGAAAGAGGGGATGCACCATGCCAATTTTCTATGTATGCATTCTTCCATCCTCCCAACCATGATTATAAAAAAAATCTTATGTAAACAGCACCGGGCTGAAACCACACTCCTCCTCCTGCTTCTAAGGTGTCTCAGAGCCAGGTTCCCCAGACACTTGAGTCCCATGCATTTACTCAGTGATGAACCACTTTTCCAGAGCTGGACTCCAGCTCTCCAGGAAAGCTGGGTTAAAGTAAGTCTGCCCTCATTAGGTTTACAACAGACGAACAAACATGAATGTGAACCAGTTGCACCTAAGCAGTAACAAAGTCCTACACCCCATCCTTTTCTCAGAGGTTCCTGGCTCTGCTTCAAAAGCCAGAACTTGGCCAACCTGGAGCTAAAAGATACTGTCATATACAGCAATGATTATGGAATCAACAAGTTCATTACAACAGATGAATATCATTTATCATATCAGTATTTGCCAAAGGCTCAGTCCTATTATTTAGATAGTTTTATAAACAGCTATATGATATTCTGCAAGTAACATTTTAACCAAGTCTATTTTCTGAAGCCTCTTTATCCAGTATGGAGAGCTCTCCCTATTTATTATATAAAACTGCCTTACTTCAGTAGTGTTCACTAGCAAAGAACATCCACTTGAATAATACTTTAAATTAAAAACAAAAAAAAAACAAAAAAAAACCAAACAACAAAACAAACCAGAACAGAACAAATCCACTGGTTTTTCCACATGCTGCCTGTTGCTGGAAGTCACGACAATAACAAGAGAAGTGCTGACACCTACAGGGCAAGACATTTGTGTGTCTAGAAACCTCAGTCTGGTAAGTGCTATTACATCACTCACACTGTACGGTTCAGTTAAAGCATATGATTTCAGAGTACAACAGCTAGTTGATCTGAGTAATGGAGTAATACCTCATCACCCATTTTCAAAATGTGTTTTGTTTTTATACATCAGGTGAAAATACAATTCAGGCCAATTCCTGTTGATTGTTTGAAGGAGTTCAGAGAGTTGGAAAAATAAGCCACTGAGAGTACTTTCCAATTCTATTTCTACTCCCCAGTCTGCTCACACCCTCGGCACCTCACATTTCTCTGTCTAACTTCTTTCCCAGTTGTTGGGGGGTAGGAAAGGTCCTTGAGGACTTGTTAAGAGGTGTGTTTCCATTTCTCAATTCTGTAAGAGGGAGCTCTAGGATATAACAGGTCAGACAGACACTTCACCCCTTCTCCCAGCACTTTTTCTAGACTATTATTCCTTCCCCCTTTTTGTCATTAGCTTCTTTTTGTTTTCATTTCTGTTCCCCGGTTTGAATATGCTCCTTCTATCGCAACAACTATTTTCAGTCAACACTGCTGGACTCTATTCACTAAACCTCATAGCTCTCATACATGCTATACATGTCACAGGCTATATACACTACCAAATAGCTTACAAATCACTGCAAGTTTAGTATAGATATCACATGGAACGTTTTATTCCTGATAACTGACTTAATTCTTCCTGTTGTTTCTAAATCTCTCTCTTCCCAGGACTAGGGACCCCACTGTCTTGCAGCTTTTGAAGCAGCACACTTAGAAATTGAAGAAACAACAAAACAGTGTCTTGTCAAGCCAAATCATTCAATTAGAACCCATGTCTGAATTCAGCAGCTTCTTCTAAGATAACTCAGAGACATTTAGAGCTATCAAAGTGTGCAACGCTACCCTTCAAACAGACGCTGTAAGCAGCAGACTTGTAGCTAGGGTAAAAGCCCACATGTGGTAGAAAACAGAATAATGGAAGTCCCTCCACCCTCATACAGGATTTTAGGTAATAACTGCAACGAAAGAAAGCTTTCAGCTTGCCAAAGGCTTTAGAAAAGGAAAAAAAAACCACATGAACATTACAAATAACAGGAAAGACATAAGCAGAGATTCAAATTTAGATTTTGCACATGCACGACAAGCACAGCGTAAAGCAACTAAAAGGGACATGCAGGCCAGCTGTGGGTAAAAAACTGAGGCTGCAGCACAGAAACGCACAGGAAACAAAAGATCAAGAAGAAAATGGGTATCGCAGAAAATGCAATAGATTTTCTGTCTCTAGAAAGAAAGCAAGCAAAAGCTACCGCCCAGGAAAAATAAGTTAAAGTCCTACGATGATAAAATCATAAAAGAACTAAACCCTTATCACTTACAAACAAAATGGCAAAGAGGTTGAAAGAAGACAAACACAGAAACCACTGTTCTCAAGTGATATTATCACTGATTCATACAATGCAGAAGCAATTCAGAAGACACAAGAGAAAAACCTATGAAAGCTTTGCAACAGATCTCTTCACAGTTTCTCACGGTGCTTTTTTTCAGCTGGGATGCTTCCTACAGGCACATTACGTCTAGACATAAAGGATGCAGCCACTTCATTAGTATTTCCTTCTTTCATATGGAGGGGGAAGACCCCAAACCTCCCAACTTCCAAGTTGCTGCAGCCACATGCCTTCTTGCTACTGTTCTCAGCAGCATCACGCTCCTGCTCTGCAGTGTTTGATCACCCCCATCTCCACCCACCCTCTCCTCCAAGGTCTCGGTCCTCTGCACTTTACTGCTGCCCTGGGCTCTAGCCCCAGTCTTCTTGTTGCCTTTAAGTTTTCTTGTCACTGGCTCATTTGCTTCCATGCAGCTGGTACCGCACAAATACCACATTCATAAAGCTGGTCTAATGCTGGTAGTCTGGTAGCAATGAACTATAGTTTTACAAAAATGTGTTGTGCTGTATTACTGGCTGTATGTTCTGCTATACTAATGTGAATTTTGTCTAGCATTTGACCCTGCCCTACTTAAGTGTATAAAATCACTTCATGTATTTTATAACCAGAAGCATAGAATAGTTGAGGTTGAAAAGGACCTCAGGTGGTCTGTAGTCCAACCTCCTGCTGAGAGCAAGGTCAGCCAGGGGATCAGGTAAAGTTGCTCAGAGCTTTATCCAGTCTGTTTTTGAAAACCTCCATGGATGGAGGCTGCACTACACCTCAGGCAGCCTGCTCCAGTCCTTGACTGTCTTCATTGGAAAAGAGGGGAAAGAAGGAAAAAAAAAAATAAATAACCACACTTTCCCTTATATACTTTGCAGGGAAAAAAAACCCCAACAAATAAGCAATTCTAAGAAATTATATTGCTGTTGTACAGAAAGATATTAGGAGAAAACATGGGTCAGCTGTGCACCTATTTTGAGGTTCTCTCAATTCTGCTTGGACTTGGAACAATAGTTTTCTCTGAATGGTTGGGAGGGTGGAGGGGAAAGCAAAGGGTGGAGAGCAGAAGCCTAGAGATACAGGACACAGATCCACAATGTAAAGAGACAACAATTAAACAAATTAGGTCTCCATTAATTTGCAGGAATCCAACATCAGTATTTCATTAAAGTTGTCATCAGCTAACGCCTCCATCACCCTATTTGCACGGCGATACTTGATTCACTTTCGTGAAGCTGTGCAGAATCATCTAACAAAAGAATCAAGGATACAAGGAGTTACCTGCAACCCTAAAGCCTGCATTACTGAAGACAGTGATTCAAGTTTGCTCAACCTGACCACATCATGCATCATTTAGCTCCAGGTGTACAGGATGGAACCCTGAGCTGTGTACCTCACTGCAGCCCCAGAAGTACTTTATGTTTCCGAGCCTAGCTCAATTCCTAAACCCTGCCCAGTCTCAGCTCACCAGAAGGCCCATTTCCAAAAGGCATCTTGTACCAAGTGTTCCTAAGCAAGTCATCTTGATTATCAAAGTCACCCAAAGCCCTCTTCAAGAAGCATTAAAAAGCTTGGCTTTGTTCCAGGGGATGGGGGGAGGATTAATATTAGCTTTAAGTGCTGAACAATAAAACCAGATACATTTCATCTGTGGTCCAAAAGGAGCCTTGGGCTCTATCATGATGACAAAGCAAGAAGCAATCATTTGGAGTATTCAAGTGGAACAAAAGGACTCAGGGTTGAGAAGGAAGGAAAAAAAATAAGAAAAAAGGTAGTTACATACCCATTCTCAAGAAAATCTGAAATAGAATAAAGGAAGGTTTAAACCCAGGAAGGAGGTTTTTAGATGTCATTCACCATCTAGGATCTAGGTCTGTATTTCTTTTTTATATTGTAATCAGTCAGACTCTCTGCAGTTACACCGCTAGGATGAATCCTCGGCTGAGATTACTTTAAAGAAACAAACAAATAACAATTTTGGTCTCATTTCTTCCAAGTTCCTAGTCAAAGAAAATGGGTAAGACACCACAAGCACAAGTGCTTTTAAATATCAAGTATCAAACACTACAGGTTTAGATTGTGGCTGAAGGAGATAGTGTCCACCATCCTCTTGTATTTTCCCTTCTCCTTACAGGTTAAGCATAGAGCATGGAAAAGACTACACTAAAATAAGGGGTTTCCATTGATAAAACTGCACTTCTGCAGAATTGCATGCATACAGGAAAAAAGATACTTTGATGACACTTGGTAATCTTGAGCACTGCAGTGACAGAGTGACATTTTAGCACTGTGCCCAAGAAGAAAACTACTGCATGTGAAGGATTCTGCACATAGTTTGACCTACACCACAGTTTATTTGTAAACATTTGTTACATGTGCCAATAATTTAACTGAACACAGACTTTGTACAATTCAATGTATAATATTAACAATGTCACATTAGAAGAGTGCAACTGTATTCAGTTACAGTCGTACTTTAAAAACCTTCAAAATACAAACCATTTGGAACACTGAACAAGAAAATAAAGGAAAATTTGAGAATGATGAGGGAAAAGAAGAAAGAACTGTGAAATAAGTCATGATCAAAAAAACTGAAAACAAACATAACACACTTTCTAGTTGGCTCCTGAACATCTTCAGGTACATCCATCTAGACTGAATACTACTTGGGTTGTGCCAGAGCACAAAGCCAACCTCTCTTCTGCAAGTTAAAAATCTTGCTGAAGATAGAAACTTAAAACAGCTTTACAGTGTGTAATGCATGTGATTTTCCCCATTGTCAATAAAACTACCTGAAGAAAAGAAATTGATTTAATTTGTCTTTATTTGCAATACAATATAAAATAGATTCTTTTGGTATGAAGATCTTTGAGATCTTATTTTTTACACCATATTTAAAACAATAGTCACATACTGAGTAAAGCCTCTGGACCATCCCAAGCACTGGAGCTGTAGTTGAGTTTCAGGTATTTTATGAACTTCTTTGGTTGCAATCTATTCGGTAAACTTCAGATATGCAGACTTGAACATTTAAGCTCCTAAACTAGTGTTGAAGCACATAAATTAGAGTGGCTTGAGTTCTAAAAAAACTGCAATGTATCTGGAATTTTCACCATTAACTAAGATTTATGGGTATTAAACAACTCTGAAGAGCAGGCTACTTTTATTTAGAAACTTTACTTTAGACAATGTAATAAGAAAGGGTATCCTTCACTTAGTAACACTGAAAAATATGCAGGGAGAACAAGAAATTTTCATCCATTTTCAAACTTCCATACAACTTGCACCATCATCACTTTACGTACTAGTATAGACAGTGCATGGCAAAATTCAATACAATACGCCAAACTAGCTCATCTACTACAGCTCACTGTAGCATTTAAAGTAACATCTATAGCACTGAAGGTGTAAGCCATCACCACTGCTTAGCTCCTCTACAGTGCTAGATATTGGCTTAATCTCCACATGACAATTCTCACAGTAAATGTTTCCTCTGCCATTTCTAGAAGATTGGCATCTAATTCCTCTTTAATTTCTTTTGAAGGAAATAAGGCAACTTAAAAAAATGCTATGGAGAGTATGCATGTCCAGTACAAAAGTCACTGTAGTGTAAATGACCAATTTTATATAAATAAGCTAACTCTGTAATATATGCAGAATAGTAAGTTCAGCTGCTGTTGGTAAAATACAAAACCAAAACAGATGTAAGAAAGCGGCACTGAGCAAACTGAAGTACTACAGACTTCCAGTTTCTTAGAGCACAAGTCCTACACTTACACTTTAGGAATGTATATAAAGCAAAAGAAAAAAAAAGGAATTTTCACAGTTGTAACTGAAGACACTGCATTATCCTATCGTGGTATGTTTGTCCTTTTCAAATTTCTGTGATGTTTTTTCTTACAGCCATATAGAACAGGATACAAACCCATATGTTGCCATTTTTCTCCTTGCTGTTGTCCAGCATCATCTATGCCACAGATTCTTCATCCATTACATACTGTAGGCTAGTAATGACAGGATGGTTAAGTCTCATTTTTAATTATGACTATTTAAAACAAGGAAGTTCCAGTAAAGAAGAGAGTTGGCAGAGTACTTTAGACAGCTGGTTTAAAAGTCCTAACATTTTACATCTCCAGTTCTCCTTGTGTGTTAAACGGGACAGACTTTTTTTAAGCTGGCAGAAAGTTGTTAATGCCCAATATAAACAAAGTGAAATCACACTACATAAAATCATCCCCTACAAATAGAGCCAGAACATGATTTTAGATGAAACAGCTCACTGTTAACGTTTGTCATAATCAGCAGGTAATGGTTCAAGGAAAACAGATGCAGAGAAGTCTCTGCCTACACAACCTCTGCTATTATCTTCCTTTGCTAACAACTGTCATGTGAAAAATCAAGAGCTCTGTTCTTTCAAACATTAATCAACAGGACAGATCTAGTTATCTACCTTAAACTCAACTTATGACATCAGGAGTTTTCCCACAGCAATCATCACCAGCTTCAAATAACAATGAGGGACTAACTCCCAGTGTGATCAAATCTCAGACACTCCTGGTTTCATACAAAGATCAAGATGAATCCATATTATCATGGAGAACCCCATGAACAGAGCTGACCACTTCAGCCCTTCCATAATTCTGCACCTCCATCAAATTCTACCAGAGGTGAAAGTGCACCACTCATCTTCAAAGTGGCCTTAAGTCATCAGCAGGCCATTGAGTCTAATTCAGCCTCCTGTAAGCACCAAATCTCTTTCCACTGTACTGATTTGTCAAGGCCCCAGTATTAAGCCAAACTGCAGAATTCAACAATTCTTAATGCCCCATATCACCATGATACTTTTTTTTTTAAACAGTATCACTGAGCTTTCAGAGGAAGAGCCAAATCTCTTACCTTTATACAGAAAGATTTTCAGTAATACAGTACAAAACTAAACAGAATTTATGTCTGAGTAACGAACATAGAAAACTACTATTGCAATTTTGTGGTGACAGCATAGAAATTTAACAATCATCAGAAAGCCTAGAAACGGTGTGTTTAGTTATAAAAGAAAGATTGTCTCAAGATAAAAATAGTGCTGACAGCTAAAAAGCTCTCTGTTGCAGCAAGATATGCAGTAATGAGTAACAAGTTCTAGACGGTTTAAGCACTTCCCCAATACTGCAACACAACACGTTTTTGTAACACTACCTTTACATGGGTTATGCTGCAGCAGCAGTACACTTCTTAGTGGTTGGCACTAGGAATTAACCATAATAGAAGAAAGGCATTCAGTGATCAATGCATGAGAATCCCTATTTGACCTGTTCCTTAGGTGTGGTTGAAAAAAACTGAGGAAGGGGACCATCCGTTCCATTCAGATAAGACACCTTCTTTGAACATGAGATTCTTGGCAGGAAGTGGAACACCCATATCGGCAGAAATAGGCTGCAAAAGCAAACTTGAAGAACCAGCATCATGGAGCTGATCCAGTGTTGCAATACCTTCCTAAAATCAAAAGGAAGAAAAGAGTGCCTTAAAAACAAGACAAACAATGAAGGATTTAACAGGTAGAATATGACAGGCTAATCTAATCTGCCAATACACTTCGTGTTTCTGAAGTGTGTTACTTTAATCCTATAAACACCAAATCATTATGGAAATAAAAAACAGAATAAACAAAAGGAAGCATGAAATAAGCATACAGTTGCCTCAGCTGCACTGGTGCATGCATTATTTGGCTTCCACGAAACCTTCAGGGAAGCCTGAGGCTTAAAATTGAAGGGAAGACCTAGCAAAATGAATTTAAAGCTATAAAATCTTCAGGACAACTATCATACTGCTATTTATCCCATACTGTGCTAAGAGGTGTATATGTATTTGGAGGCACTGACTTGACTATCTTTTGATTAGTTTTGTTTCCCACAAGTTTGGTTTTCGCAGCTTAAAAAACACTTCAGCACCTTCTTTTTTTCACTCTATGATCATTACCAAGAAAAGTGTATCTCTGAGATAACACCTAAGACATTAGGACAGAAGTCACTTGAGACTGTTTGACAGATGGTTGCAAGGCTTCAAACCTACTGGGAATCTCCAACATTCCCATGAGGAGGCAGTTTCAGGATCACACCATCCATACCACCACCTGGTTAAGTAACCTGCAAGTTCCTTACCTTACTGAAAGATAGAATTTTAGAGAAAAGTATCATAAGACATAAGCAGCTAAGCAGATTCCATGTTACATGTATACATGCCTTGCTAGCATACACTTCCATGTAGAATTATAGCAGGCTGCAGACCTGGCATTCCTCCTTGCTTGCTACACAAGACCCCTATTCTCTATCTATGCTCTTAAAATCCTGCCAGAGTATGCAGTTTTACATATTTATACTCATTCAACACCAAGTTCTAGAGGAACTTTGGACAAGTGAAAAAGTAATTGGTATGAAATACATGTTAATGTATTTAATTTTTTCCTAAGGGAACACAGCTGACTTGAGATGCAGATAAAATCTCAAAAGATTAGCATATCCATGGTTTGCAGTAGATCTCCCTAACATATCTAAGAAGCGACCAAGTAACCAGCAGAGTAGGCTGTGTTACAACAGGAGTGAAGAACAATTTTGCTGTGCAAATCCCATAAAAAAAAGAAACTAATTACACACAAGATGCAACCACAGAGGTTAAGAGACAAGTATTAAATAAGGCTGGAAAAGGGATAAGGAAGTACTCACTTTTTGCTACCAGTAGAATTTGAGGCTGATAGTACTCTTAATACAATTACAATTTAAAGAAAAAGCAAATAAAACAAACCACATATGTTTCCATACACCCAAGAATGGCAAGTAGGAAGGCAAAAAGGGATGACAGACCATACAGAATGATTTACATCTGGATTATTGCTCCTTACCTGGAATGAATGAACAAAATTAAGGACCTGAAGAGACAGCTTTCTACTGGAATGTAAGAGTTTTTGAAGGCTGTCAAAAACAAAAGAGAAGAAGTTACATCCAAGGTGCACAAATTTTTACAAGTACCACCATAGTGACTTGCTCACAAGTAACTCTAGTAGTACCTAACACTATGTGACAAAGTTAAAAGCTTTCACACAAAAAGCTTGATAATATTGTCATCACTGAAGCGATGCTCGACTCATCTGCTCGAGTCTAGTCAGCTAAATGCTATTTTCCCTACCGCTTACAACGCACTAAAGTGAAACTATTGCAATTGAAAAATGCTATTTTACATAAGATATTAATATATTATACTTTATCATATTTCATTCTTATCTAGGACAGTCTGGTAACAAGACTTTTAAGAAGCAGATTAGTTACACACTGTAAAAAAGTAGGTCAACTACTATAATAAAATCCTTCAGCCATGTTTTCAAGCAGACTTATTTTTGGTCTCCAGTACCATGCCCTAGGGAGAAAAAAAAAACCCTAACCCCAAAAACACCAAAAAACACCACACAACAAAAAAATCACCACCAAAAAAACAACAGAGAACCAACCAAAAAAAAACCAAACCCAAAAATCCCACCATTGAAAGAGTAATCTTTCATAAAGAAAAGCTACAGTAAAAAGCAGAAGATAGCTTGATGATAAGCCATGACTAAACTTAGCAAATAAGATACCAATAGTAAAAAAAAAATTCCACAAGAACTAAATGCATTTTATATCAAAGCATTACCAGTAAGCTTTCACCGCCACCCCAGAACAGTTAGGAGGAGGAAAGAAAGCCAATGCTAGGCTAGGAAGGGGAAATGAGTAGGAAGACACCCAAATTTACTTTTTTTCCTGATCTGTTCATAGACAGTTTTCTACAAAGAATTAAATTTCACCTTGCAGAAACTAACAAACCAGCCTAATCTTAACCTTCACAACTAAGGACTACTAGATTATACATTATAGCTGGTATATAAAGCAACCAGCTTACACACTAGAATTAGGTACTCTATGAAACTTAGCTCAGGTCTGCTCTTAGAGTTGCACGTATCATTTTTTGCAGAAGCTCTGGACATAACACATACAACCTGTTAAACCTGTAGCTGATAAATTACAGCTCACCTTTCTTTTCTACATAATCCATGAGTGGCAATTTTTCTGCAGACCTTCTGATTCAGCTCAGAGCTGAAGAGTGGAATGCCAAAGCATAATTCCAGGGGAACCCATTCCAGTTCTGTTGTGGGTACTACAGAAAGAAAACCAAGAGACAATCAAATTTTAAGAAAAGACAAAAGCAAGAATATTGACCCCAGAATCAAGTTCTCAGATCAGGATCCATTGGACAGTTCATACTTTTAAAGACAGTTCATTTACTGAACTGCTCAAAGATTTAAGGGAATCTGATTTTAAGGAGGAAGAACAGTTAGTGTTGCACTTGTCCCAGACAATAATCAAACAAGAACGTGTTCAGATCCTTAAAAACAAGCAATCTCATTGGACTGAAAATGTTTAGTACAAGCCTTTTGTCATGCTTTTACCTTCAAGGCTTTGCTTGACTGCAGAATCCATTGAGGTTTCTTCTATTACCATCTCAAATGATTCTGTGCTCCCATTTACATCAGATCCTGACGCTAGTTCAGCCTCTCCTAAAGGTAAAGTAATTCTTACATAAACATGTAGATGAATATAAGTATAGTTACCACCTGACGTAAGAAACATCACAAGCTTTGCCCAAAGACCATACAGCTATAAAACTGGAGGAAGGGATATGGAGAAACATAGGGTCTGACTCATTTTAGAACTAAAGAGTCACTTAGGGATCCTCAACACACTTATGTGAGGTTAAGTTCTGGCATATAAAAATGACACAATTTACTTTTAATATTTTGAAATTATTCTTTTTCTCTTCTGTTGACTCTTCTAGTCCAGTGATTTTCAGTCTGTATGTGCTATTTCTGACCTAGTTGCAAAGAAGAATTAGGAAGCAAGCCTACTGCCAACAGATTTACACTCAAAAAGGGTTCCTACCTGTGTTGGATAGTGTTTTGCAGAGTTCCAAATCAAAGTATTTAATCCTTTGTTCACCTCTGCTAAAGTGATTGTATGTGAAATTAAGGGAACGCAGCCAAAAAAGACAATTATTATTAACCCACCTCTTCCATCAGAAGCATCGCTCAGCTTTCTGTTAGCATGCCGACTTGAAGGATTCAACATAGTGACATAGCCACAAAAATGCTGCAAGTCTACTTTGTTTCTCAGTATTTTTAAAGCCGTATGAATGCCCATGTTCACACGAGAGAAATCTAGTAGAAAACAACACATATTCCAGCTTACTTTACAAGAAGCCTCCTCCACAACCATATAGTTCATCTCTAAGCCAGGCTAAGTTTTTTATCTGGATTTTTTCTCTCTTGTAATGCTCCATCTTAGTGATCACATTGGTAGATCTGGGATAACACATAAATGATCACAGTCTTCCCACACCAAGCACTAATGGGTATTTTATAGTACAATAAAAGAGCCAAGGAGAAGGAAAAATACAAACAGAAGACGATCTCTCTCTCACACACAGACACATACAGACAGCAGGGATGGCAAGGTTCTGCTAGGAATCAGATGTCCAGCTCTTTCAGTGCCAGAGTCTTTTATGGTAAATTCAATACAAGATACATGTTCCACATATCTGAAATTCTGAAGAATTAGAATACAATATTAGAGGTTAACAAGGAGTTTCAACATTGAGTTGTTCATGCTAGAACTTAGAGATTCTGCCTTCAAGCTTTTTAACCTAGCATCAAGTTGGAAGAAAGACATCCCTGAGAGATTGAATATAAAAGTAACTAATTTTGAACCTAGTAAAAACTAAACTAGGAAGTTAAAAAAATCCAGGCCAACTAGACATAAAGCTAAGTTGTAGCTTAAATAATTTTAGATTTCATACCTGGAAATTCACATTTTTATGACAGCTCTCAGTTGGGAAGGCTATGGCCTCAACTATGCAAAGCTTGGGTTGTACTCATCAAGGAGTATTTCAGAACATGTTCATTCCTGCCTTTCAAAATCAGTTGAGCTAGGCAGACTTTGAAGGAATAGGAGATTTTGCTAAGAAAGCTCTTCCAGAGGAAAAACCTCCATAATAGTTCCTAGTGCTACTAATCAAGATAAGTTTGTTCAGTTTTGGTCTCACCTGTCTTACAGTTAAGATACACTGAATAGAATATATGGAAGATTTATTTATGCCGTTAATAAGCAAGTACGCACAAAGAAAGATTCAAAGGTGTTTGTGGAAGTTACTTCTTTACATCTGTGCTAGGAGAGAAGAAAGGCCAGAAAACAGCCTAATTAGGACAGAGAAGATAGAAGGAAGACGACCGTATCTCTAAGCTCAGAACAGACTTGTCAACCATTCAAATATCCTTTCAATTTTCTCATCTAACTTGACTTGTAAGTCCAAAAAAATTTGTATTAAAAGGATTATTGTAACCTTACTGCACAAGGTAGTGTGCGAGAAAAATATGGTGGTGTAGAGATTACATTAAAAGACAGTCAGTTACCTCCCTGCTGCTCAGCTTCATCAAATGGGAAAGGTATGTGCATTGTTTCTCCCATTCCGTGCATGCCATGACCCTGAACACCAATAAATTGAATTAGGAACAGAAAAAATATACTCATCAGCTTAGCTTAGTCCTACCTGTGCTCCCTTTTAATGAGTACAAGTCAAGCTGATGAAAGAAATAACCAGAATGAGATATTTATACATTAAAGTTCTTGCTTAGCTGAAGTAATTAAATCAAATACCCCACCCTTCCCCCCAAAAGGCATGCAAGTAAACACCGTGAGGTTAAATTTCAGTGAAGAGCAACAATTCTTCTCTTTAATTACTGGTTATAAACAGATTTCCTAATCGCTGAGCACTTGTGGAGCAAACGGAGTTTCCGCCCCTAAGTACGTAACATTTTTGAGCAGTCAAGGCTGTCACAAGTGGGCCTTTGAGAATGTGTAATTTTATGTTTGTTATAATATTAGACATCTATCTGAATGATTAGTTCTGAGATTTCAGCTGAACTGAAGAAACAGAATAGGAAGCTCTTTTACTTCTCCAAATAGACAAACCCACTATTTCTGCTGGTTGTAATAAATAGCATGTTCTGCTCATACTTTACTGTAACAGCTAAATACCATGCACTCCAAAAAAGTGCATTTCTTGTAACGGGGAGCATGAACTGTTATTCCTTTTACCACTGCTGTCTAAAAAGCTTGTGGATTCTTCACTTTCATTCCAGTTTCCTATATCCCCAACACTCATAAATCCACATCTCATTTCTAGCTAGCAAAACTCTATTACGTCTGCCCATAATGCAATAATGCATACATAATATGCATTCAGTTCAAAACCCATGTCTTGACCACCACTGAATCATAGCAGCACTGGTTACAGAAGTTAAACATATTTTTCAGCTCTTGGCAGAAGTGTAGCTCTCCTACACTGTTAATCTCCTCTACCACGTAACAGCTTAACTCAAAAAATTTTGCATAGTTTTCATCATTTATACAGAGCACTCTGTACCTGAATTAGAACAGCAGAATGTGTTAAAGCATCATTCAACATTGTAAGCACATTTGAAGTAGGTACTACTCCTGGGTCGTGACCCCAAGATGTTATTAGTAAGCGATCATAGCCCTAGAAGAAAGAAATTAAGAATATTTACAGTAGTAATGGACTATCAAAGCATGTAAAGTGAAATAGTGGAGTTAGGCATCAGCATATTGTTACAATTAGAAAGTTACCACAGGTAACTACAACTCTACAATGTTATACTTTGTACCAAGGATCACCCATGTTCATATTCCTGGTAAAGACAGAAGTTTGCCAACCTCAAACTTAAGATGCTATTTTGAACAGGAGATATCAGTCACCAATTCCTTTAGAGCTATGTGGCCATCGCAACAGCCTCTTAGCGTAAATTTAAAAGCAAAATATAAGCTAGATAAACTAACACTGTCAACAGAGAACAAAGATATATCAATCCCCAAAACACCTATCCAAGGGGGAAGGACAGGAAGACAAGAACACTGACTAGGAAGTAATTTCCTAGTTTCTCAGTTTTCAGGACTGAATTCCCCTGCATCTCCGAAAGACTTCTAGAAATGTCTTGACAGTTCCTTAAGAAAATGACACTCCAAAACAGTAGCAGAAGCATTCACATATGCATGCAGAGGGAAAAAAAGCTCCAATAAGTTTGTGATTGTGCAGAATGTGAGATCGTTCAGTACAAGAAAACCTGACCTATCAGCACACTGATATTCAAGCAGTATTGAAGTTTTCCAAGGCTACCACACTGAATGCTTTTTACTAATACAAGTGCACAATCCATACATTTACTGGTAGTTTAAGATAATGACAGACTAAGGTTTGAATCAAGCTCATCACCAATGGCCCACAAAATGCCTTCTGCTCTAGAAGCCTTGATTCACTTAATCCTATGTTATCTTAAAGTAAGTCTTTGAAATATGGGTATCTACAAAATTTTTGAAATCTGAAAGGGAAGGAACATGTGAAAGAGTTTTGAGGAATGGAAAATACATCTACAAATCCTAGAGCCAGAGAGGACTGCTGATGTAGGTACACTAAAGAATGCACATCCCTCTCTGAATGTCTCCATACCGTTCTAAAGTATTTAGCTCCTCAAGTATCTACTCAGAATGATGTGATGAGAACTGTAGAGGCCTCTCTGCAATTATAAATTTGAACAACATTCTTTTATTAATTCTACTGTGAGCAGCAAGACCCAAATGCTGCTAAGCATCTGCAGCATTTCAAATCAAAGTCAACAGATAAAATTATTTTTGGTTCAGGCAAGTTCAGAAGCTGCCATGGCCACTTCCACCGAGGTTTGCCTAGTATACAGAATACCTAACAGTACTCCTTTGTGGCACATTTGTCCTTATTAGCATCTCAGAGACAGAATGGGAGAAGGCAGCATCTGAAGTCTTTCAGGCATGAGTTGATCACCTGGCACTGTTTTGTGGGACTCCTTGCCAAAGCACTGTACAGATGCTAAGAAGTTAGGTGGATTCAAGGCTGGAAGGAATTTGGGAGAGCAACTGATCACTGCAGAGACAAGAATTCCACAACCTCTATATACACAAAATATTATACAGCTCAGGAAGTTCCAAACCACAACACGTGGTGGGCTGGAAAGGTCTTAAGAGGAAATATTACATACTGTGCTTATTCTTCCTACTTCCAGCCACCACTAGACACAGGCTACTGGGCTAGGAAGACCTTTTGTCCAACCTAGTGCAACCTTTATTAAATTATTCTGTCATTTAAACTGCAGGGAGAATTACAGCCTAGAAATTCAAAGTCTCCATCACAGATTTCTACAGTGGACAAGCTGGAAGTGATCATCTTAGCCATCTCCAAAATCCAGCAAAGTTATATCTAGAAGAGTCCTTCCTTGTACGATACTAGAAAAAGCATAATATACTAGGCGTGTATCTTTTGATATAGCTCTTCTACATCTTTGTAACACACTCTAGGGATAGGCTTACAACCTTAAATTCACAATGACTGCAGAACCACATTTTACACTAGAATTGAAAGGGGTGGCATCAAATACCCTGGAGTCACATTGTGACAAGAAAAGAGACGTAAGTAGCATTCCTTTTTCAGAACCTAGAAAGGAAACAAATCAAGATGCTACGTAAAACTTGCTTCTAGAAAAGGTACATCATTTATAATGAATTGTACCCCTGACTTCAACTGTTATCCCTAAATAGTGTACAGTGTATCTTTGAAACGGTTGGAGAAGGGAGAGAGAATAAATTCATGCATACGCTACCTGAAAAATGTCTGGAAGTTTTCGAAGACGTGTTCCTTTAGAGAGCAACAGAGAGGGTGGTCCTTGTCCAGTTATATGGTAAATATACAGTTTGAACCAAACTGAACTGACTTCTGGTATCGCAGGTCCAATATGCTGAAGAGAGATTATTCAAGAAATTAGAAATAACTTAATATTGCAACTGTTATATGTTACAGATATCATTTAAGAATCAACAGTTTTAAAGAAATATAAATCTATAACAGGAGTTCAAATGTATTACTCTGCTACTTATGATATTCTAGGTACTTAGCCCAGTATTGCAAGACTCGTTACAGAAAGGTGGTAGTAAGGTATTTTCTATTAATATAAATTCAAGAACAAAATATCTGTCATTGACTCTACTTGAACAGATAAACTGTTAATAAATTAAACAAACTTTAATTTCCTAAGTATTCACATTTTTCCTCACTAAATTTTTTTAGGTGAATTTCAATACTATTCTACATGACAATAATTGAGTCACTTTAAAAGGGACATCTAACAGATGTATTCAAAACAAAGCTATTAAGAAGATATTATATTATATTACTAGATACTGGGGGGAAAACCCACAGTATTTTTTTCACCTGGGGTGTACAGCTGCTAATAGGTCGAATTTCATTGGTGAGTGGTGCCATGGAAACCAGCAGAGTATAATTTTTGTTGAGAACTCTGCTGCAGGTAGCTGGATCCAAGCCGAGCAAACTCTCACATCGTAAGAGGTCCAAGGGAAACCCTATGTTGAAAACATAAGATTCTTAAATTATCACTTAAGATGGAACATAAAACCCAAAATATGATTTCAGGTTTTCCATTCCCCCTGCTAAGCCATGAATACAATATTTTCCACAACTAAGTTTTAAATTATTGGGGTGAGTTTTAATAAATCTGTACATAATTTCAGCAATTCCAGTCATACACGGTTCCCTGGCACAGAACTACAGCTTGCTCCTCACCAACTAACTGATCCCAGAAATAAGCACAGAGATACTGAGGAAGTTCAGTAAGATTGAAAAAAAAAAAATCTACCCCCATTAGAAGAATACACTCCCTTTCATGACTTGAAAAATGCTTCTTTGACAGAACAACTCTGAATAAACAATGACTCCTTTATTATGGCCTTCAGGAGCACAGGATTTGAAACCAATCTCTTTCCCAAGTTCAGCTTGTCTTGCCATTATTGTGCTTTAATCTGTTGCTTTGGAGGTTAAGTCCAAGACTTGGCACCCAAATGTCATTCAACAGGCAAACCCAGTAATGCAGGCTCAAAGGATGATGCAAAAGTGCTGTTTTGGCTTCAAAATTTTAGGATAGGACTGCTTTCTGAAACAGCAGTTTAATCAGAAAGCTGAGTCCGTGGCAGATAAGTAAACAAACTTAGAAGGATTTCCTCACAAGCATTCACAGTACCGTTATTTGGTTGATCAGGCTGTACAGCTTGCGCCCCTAGGTCTTTATTATGCCGCAAAAACAGTATTGTGTTTCTCAGTGTAAGTGCATGATCGAAGTACCGCTGTGCTTCCCCTTCACCTGTGCTTTGAACCTAAACAAGAAACAAAATAAATGCATACAAGTAGCAGGTTGCTTCCACAAGCATCAATTACACAAAAGGAAAGATCAACAAATTAGCATTTTAAAGCTTCGTAATTGAGTAACAGCCCTGCAGCTTTTATGCAAAGGTGTTCTACAGCAACTATTACATGAAAAGTAAGTCTTGGCCATGCTAGACAAACGGTCAAAAAGTACACAAAGATAACATCTATAAATCAGAACTATGACTCAGTCTTCAGGTAAAAGGATTTAAATGTCCAGTCATCCTGACTGGTATAAAATGATACAGCAATTAACAGCAGTCCTCCTACATAATTCTACAGTTGTCCTTCTAGAATTATCTTTAAAAGGTGGATAGGTTAAATATTCCAGCACATAATCGTCAAATTTTCCTACAAAAGTGATGTGCAGACTTTCAGAAATATTAACACCTTACTAAAAGGAAAGTTATTTCCATTGAACAAGCCCTAATGCAGATGTGTGTACACACAGACTCAGGCAGATGTAGTTCATGAACTCACTTTACTCACCACATTCATATACATGCACAGTGTGTCCCTGAAAGTCACTAGAGGTATAAATGCTGTAAATAAGAAACATTTTAACTGAACCACTTAGGTTTGGTATGATAAGGTGCTTGTTCTTATCATTGTATTACTAAATAAGCAGTTTTACACAATGAAAATACTGGGGGGTTTTGGCCCCTTTAACACTTCAAGTGCTGAAAAAGCATTTGGTCAAACATGTAACAGATTACCTTTTCCAGCTCCACCAAGAAGCTGTCAAGACTCTCATCTGACAGTTTCCCAACTTCAAACATAGTGACTGCATGACTTTTCAAGTTCTGGAACAACAAAACAAAACTGCCTTAATTCTGTGAGAATGGAATGGGCAAGTAAAAGTTTTATTAAGCAAAAACATTTCTTAGCAACAAACAATACAGAAGGTTTTTTTAATAATTACAGCTGTATCATATTGAAGTCAAAGTATTTTAAAGCTCTACATATTTATTCTTGACATAATACATTGAACAATTTTGACATACTGGTGAAAGATTTCCCATCATTAAAAAGGCAGTAAGAGTAGAATCAAACAGGAAGGCAATACGCTTTGTGTGTCCACTAGACAGATTCAGGCTGCTCACGCTGGCTGTTTCAGCTAATAGAGAACAAAAAGAAAATATATTATCACATTTGTTTTATTTAAAAATAAAATCATCAAGTTTAAGTCAAATCTATTAAAAAATAGAAGAGAAAAAACCACATTAGTTATTGCCATACTGAATAGAACAGAATTCCCTTATCACTACTAAACTACTGATTGACTTAATTCAGAAGTTGGTATCTTTGCGTCAATTGACATCCATAATACAGATCAGCCTCATCTTCAGAAAAAAAGCCATTTGGCTAAAGAATTTTAAACCAAGAAGTAGGCACCGCCTCCCCCACTGTATATGCCATATGAAAAATGGATCTACACAATCTGTGTTTTACTTGTTTCTAGACCCCTTTACAGCCTATGGCACTCTAGCAATATAAAAATAATTGATCCTAATGTATTACAGTTTACTGTTAGTGCTAACCTGGATCATCTTGACTGTTGGTATCTGTATCTGTGGCTGATGACCCAGCTTCCTGTATAGGACTTCTGTTTTCCCCAGTGTCCCATGAAAGCAGCATCTTTTGAGGGTCCAAAGTACTCCTATTAATGTGAATTAAAATCCACATCTATCGGTCACTGTAGCACCAAAGAACTATCTCTGCCTTCCAGTGCTAGTTAGTCCATGCACAGGCATACCTGATACATGCCTTTCAATACTTCTAAGCCCTAAACCAGTCAAGCTTGATGTCCCTCAGAGTCCTGCTTCAGCAGAAAAGTTTATTTGGGGGGTTGAAAATACCAGATTTTGAAAAAGACATCAAAAAAAAAATCAAACCATCATTGCTGAAGAAGAATCCAATGGAAAAAAAAATCTAATTCACTTTGTTCTCACAGTCTGAATTAGCATTAAAAGAGAACTCCAGCATAACAGCCCTTTTAAATAGCTTAATATGTATTGAACTAAAAGTGCCTGACAGTTCTTAATCAATGCAACTTGGCACTCCAAGTTGGAGAACCCTCTGTTGATTGGTATTAACATCACTTTCCCAAGATTAGATATAGATATGCATACATGTGAGGGCATTAGTAACAGAACTGCAACAGTACCTGACAACAAGCAAGCAAACTTTATGTACATATTCACTGACAGCAGTGCCAAGAGACAGTGTCTCTGTACTAGCACAGTAACAGCTGTTATTTCCGGCCCCAGGAGTTTAAAGCAAGTGTACACTTATCTGCTTCAGCAGTGAGCAACTAGGCATTTAAAGGTCAAAAAGCCAGCACTAAGTAACAGCAACAAAAGTAGTACATTAAACTTCCAGGCTAAATTACCACCCCTTATCCTCAGATTAAAGATGATCAAGTATTCTTGTCATTATACACATTAGAAAGCCAAGTGAGATTTGTTGTTGCAGAAGTCAAAGAAAGCAACCAATAGCTTTACAATCAGATTTTGGTTCTAAGCTTTCTCTTCAATGAGAAAAATAAGTCTTGTGAAAGAATGAAGACACTTACTTCAGTCTGTTTACCGAAGGAACATTCTTCCACGATGGATGAAGATTATCCAGGTTTATTACTTGGCCTTTTTTATGAGCAAAGCCTAACCGACAATACATGGACACAGCATTCTGAAGAAACACACATACACATAATAAGCCACTGCTATACAAAACCATGTTGCAAGACAGTGAACTTTCCATATAAAGTTCAACAGATGCATTGTACACACATACCTTTACTAAAGATAAGTCAATCTCTAGGACGTTTGCAAGCTTAAAAAAAAAAAAAGAAGAATCAACATCAACAATACAGTATTAACAATCCAGAGTAATTCACCCACTTGTGGTCTTCGGCATCTTTTTGTTGGTTTTCTTTATTTTTAAACCCAGCCTGTACTGGTAGCAGCAATTTTGTCTTTATCGAAAGTGATGAAAAAAGAGGACGAAGTCTCATAATTGCCACACTTGAGAGCACGCAAAAGAAATATGAGGTTATCTTCCACTGTGTCATTTCAAGGTTAATCACGTACATCACAAGACAGGCAAGGAGGGAAACAAATCCTGGATATATTTAATAGGTATTTTTCAGGCACTTATTCACCAAGTTTTAACAGTAAAACCTTAAGAAAACATATTTTTCATATTAAAGTTATAAATATGCAAAAGTTATTCCTACTTTAAGCCAACACCCTGCATGTTTCACTGCCAAAGAAAAAAGTTATTTTAATTTTTTTTATTTCACACTAGCAAAACAGACTCAGTTCTAGGTCATATGAAATAGTCTACATTAGTCACCTTTGTATAAATTCATTCCACCTGATGGAATTGTTTCACTGAATTGAAGCACTTCAAGCCTGAAGCACTGTAGAAGTTACATTCAAGATAGAAGAAACAGGTTGGATCTTAAGCCTGGCAATACCTCTAAATAAAATAACTTGATATCGATCCACATCGCTGCCTTTAGTATTTTCAGCAGAGTGCTTTGAGCCCTTTCAAATATTCCCATCTCCCTGACACAGGGAAAGTTTTACTTACCTCTGCCACATTAGTGTGTTCATCTATTGAAACAAATATCTTGTACAGGAGCGTTTCAAAGTAATCACCTTGCACTCTGTTCATCACAAAACCTTCAAGTGGTGGCACTAAAAAGAAGAATTACTTGCAAAATTACAATTTGGTAACTTTCTTTATTAAACTGAAACTGCATTAAAAGGGAAAAATAAATTTACACTTCTTTAGTTTTCATGGTACCTGTAATTTTGAGGATTTCCCAGTCACAAAGAATAAAAGCCTAAAGACAGTATACATGGTATTTAAAATGCTCCTGCTCCTTAAGAAAAGTAATAGTTGGCAGTGTGTTTTCTTATAAAAACTAAAGCCACTCTACCTGATATCATAGCTTTGCACTCTCTCGCTCATCCACTACAGATAATTTCCAGTTATCCAGCCTATAAAATGATTTTGTAATGTGGATGGAGATTAAATCATAGCTTTGGAGTAGGACACAAAAAATACACCCCACCCACACACTCCAGAGCTGATACTCCCAAAACTATTATCTACACACTGAGTCTCTTGTATTTAGAGGACTTTCACTTAACTGATCTTTACCACAGCAATGACCGGTACTTCTGCATGGCCAGGTTCCAAATGATTTATGTCTTTGCAGATTACACTGAATTCAGAAACCCCTGAGAACTAACATAGTATAAGGAGTTGTTCAAAGGGCAGCCATATGCTGTGCTAGTTTAAGCTCCTACATAGTCCCCAGACAGTGCATGACTATAATTGAGGTGACAAGACCATGAAGGATGGAACCAATACTTATAAAAAAGTTGCATCTGTCTAGAAAATAGGAGTCAAAACCCCATGTCCTTTTGGTAAGGCAACTATGTTCCTCTATGCTATTCTTCCTTTTCATTACAAACATATAGGAGGGTACTTATTAATTCATGCCATGACTCTTTTAATCTCATCTGATTATGCATACAAAATAACCTAAGAATTCAAGTTGAAATAAATCCTATACACAATTAAAACGTTTTAATATTGTTGAAAACATTTAGTCAGGAAAACATTTCATAGCTCAAATGTTTTGTTTAAGCAAACTCATGCACAGAGACAAGCAGCTTCCAAGACAGAGAACTACAGGATAACTGAAACAAAACCAAGAAAACATAGGTATAGTACCATTAAATATTTACTTACCTGCTATACAGCTGTCATCAGATATTGGTACATCAAGGTAAATAAATCCTTTGTTATACAAACCTTTACAAATAAAAGCACATCATTTTAGAAAAAAGCATTTTCCAGAGTACTACTGATACAAAGTAGGCTTCCCCATCAGCCAATTCAGTAATTTTTCCTAATAGCCTCCACAGTAGCATATGACTTTGCAATGCATGGATCAATAAACCACATCTAATATTACACAGGTGTTACCCTAAACCAGAGTTCTTTAATTGCAGTCTGATGCAATACACTTAGAGCTCTAGAAGTACTTTCAGGACAGCACAGTATAATGACCACAGATCAAAGTAGCTACATTTGACAAAGATGAGTGCATCTCTGCCTAAATGTTAACTTAGTTTTCACCATCATCACTGTACTGTCAAGAAGTGTTTTTTTTATCCTGAATTAGTTTTGTCAGCTGAGGATGCTGGCTACATTTTGGTTCTCCCCTAACTCAGGCTGAAACTTGCACACTTAGTAGCAAGGATACAAACTAAATCACATCAGTTCAGATGGTCCTCACATGTCCTTCCCACACATCTTCACAGAAAGTCTTTTATACACAACTGCAAAGATAAATTCTGTGGCACTTCAGCACAAGGCATCAGCAAAGCTGCAGCAGATATAGACAGACATTGCATACAATAAAGACAGTAATATGGTAGATTTTTAAGTGACACTTTCCCCACATGAGATTGATTTGAGTGCTAAGCACCTCAATTCAGTTCTGCAGAGTAGATAAGCCAGGGAGAAGTTTTTAAGGAAGGGGCAAAACATTTCAGTATGGTTATCTTTAGACTTTAAGGTTTGTAACAGCTATAGTCTAACAGTAAAGCATAAAGATAAATTACACAGTATAAAATAAGCCAAATTTATTGTCAGTGGTTCCTTTGATGTTACCCAAGATCACTTCATCTACACCATATTCATTACAGTGGGGAGGAATTGTATCAACAATCCTCAGGTGAAGTGCTATCAAACACCTGAAGTAGAATTGTCAGGGTGTTTTACACACACACAGAGCTCAGCCCCACTATAGCATGTGTATGTAACTATAGTATATCTAATAAAATTACTACCCCCAATCAGATCTTAAATAAAATGCCTGCATTAAACCAACAACTAAGCTGAATTCATGCTAATATAACTGCTGTTCAGCACACGCAGTGACATATACTCAGCTATGCAAACTAATGTGTATGAATAAACCAGCTTTAATGGATCAGGATGACATTACAGGCCATCAACATGCTAAGGGTGCTTTTCACTGTCTCTCCTTCAGATTCAGCTCTCATAGCTGATACATCTGCACTTACTGTACCCAAAATGTATTGATGGCATCATTGTTCGGACTAAACAGTCTGCTTTCCCCATAAAATTCTATCCTACTGACAGTCCATTACGTTAATCATCTGTACATTCTTTTTCTACCCATGAGTTAGGGTAGAAAGGTATGTTAGATCCTTCTAAACCTACTAAACCCAAGTTGTAACCCTCTCTACAAGCAACACCAGGCCATCTATAGAGAAAGATCATGAAGTGTTTTCAGAATTCAAATTTTCTTAAGCCCTATACTGTTTAGGATCCACTCCAGACCTTGAATTTCACCTACCTCACTTTTTTTTTTTTTTTTGATTGCTTTGTTCTGCTTCAGTAACAGGCAGTGGAATTCTGCCACAATTTCTTAGGAAAACTACAGTGCATAAGTTCAATTGCTTGTAATAAGCCAAGCATTTACAGACAGACTTCTCAAGGAGGAGTTTATCAGTGAATTTGTACTCCCTTGCCTAATATGATCTGTCTATATTTAATACTTGTTACCGTGAAATGGGGAGACACATGCACACCATTTTTCAGTAACAGCTGCAGACCTTTGAGAAACAAGACAGCCTCTTAGATTTAAGCCCCATTTTTACAGTGTTCAAACAGTACAAAAAAAAAAATCACAAAACCTCTCCTTTGAAAAGCAAGGAGTGAAGTTTTACCACCCAGGATTACCAACTCTTGACATTTTTAATTTTAGTTTCTCTTGCCTAATCTACATCCCCCTCCCCTGCAATCTTTACCAACAGTTTCTAATGAATGAATTTGTTGAATCAAACAATAACAGAGCAACAGCTGCTAATGGCTCACTGTTAAACCATTTACAAAATCTAGACTGCGATCTGTACAAGCTCTGGAGTATTTACCTCCTCTTATGCTTCAGCTTTCTACATCCCCTTTTATTCCTAGTTTTCAGACACTACTCTCAGAATTTACTAAGCAAAATCCACAAACAGAAAAGGACGTTCTTTAAAAACTTACTGTGAACTACATTGAAGTCTAATGAACCAGCAAGCTGAGGACCTGAATCAATTATCTTATCAATAGCAGACTTCTCCGATGTAGTACAAATCTAGGTAAAAGAAATCATCTTAGTCTTTTGTAGAAAAGAGTCTATGCAACTTAATTAACAGCACTCAAAAAAATCCCTAATATTCAGCCTTATATCAGTCATAAGTAATGTAAGAATATAGGAAGTAACCCACGGTCTTGATCAAAATATTTGCACTGAAGAATTCACTGCAGTTCCCATTGAAGTCTTCAAATTTTTTACTCTTGTCCCTGCACAAAATTATGCATGCTGTAGTACTTAATTGCACAGGTATTTGGCAAGTGAAGTCCACAGTATAATAGGTTTGCTCTTTAAAACTTTCAAACTGAGTGTTCAACCACACAACTAGAATTGTTCTAAAAAGAGGTCCTTTACAATATCAAAGTAATATGCTTCAGGTTAACTACTCTGGGTTGATGGGATGTCAGAATATAAGTAGCCACTGCCTAAGATATTCCAAATAGTAGCCAAAAAAAAGATTCCATCACTGCTTTAAATATGTTCCAATCTAAACAAGACTTACAGAAAAGGAATTAAACCCAGATCAAACGACTAGCTGACTATAAAAAGAAACTGTGAGAATGAAAGTAGCACGAGGATGAAACATTAAGTCAGCTCACAAGTTTTTCACCTGCAAATAATGATAAAAATAAGGAGACACGAGGAGCAGAAACAATGAAAATATATATCAAATAAAGTCCACTAACATTCTGATTCTAATTATACTAAAGGTAAAGATTCAGTCAAAACTGAGCTGTCAGGGCTTAAACATGAAATTTAAGAAAACATATTTTGCTGCTTGTTCCCTACAAAGCACGTTACCACGAACATTAGTTACCACAGGTTGGTTGATGCAAAACCACCTCAGCACTGTACATAGTGCAGAAAGTACAAAGGAGGGAGAGGGCAGAATATGTCAACAAAGAAAACATCACATTTTCCACTAGTTCCAATCTTTATTTCTATAAAAGAGTCGTTATAAACCTGCAACATAATCTTTGTGTACTCTACACAAAATGAAGCCCCTGTTTTCAGGGACTATCAATATTCAACCAAAAGTAGAGATGCAATCCACACTACAATACCTTAATGTCATCCTCAGTGATGTAGCCAGACTGCACAACCCACCACGCTTCTATAGTGATCTCCACGGGTTTCACAGGTAATAGATCGTGAGCAGTTTTCCTTCTGAAAAATTTCTGCAGTGGTACAGTCCATTTGAGATAGTAATAAAGAGCACTTCACATGTGCAGACAGCCATTTCCCTTTATATAAACTGATTTTTATGAACATCCATTTTTAGGTACATTATATTCACAGACTGGACACATGCAAATACTACTAGCCTTGTCATTTAGTAAGTTTCCCTCCTCTCTCAAATAACATGAAAATGGGAAGGGAAAAAAATTATTTACATCCAATACTGTTATTTTCATCCATATTGTAGGTGTCACTAATTAAAAACCACACTATTCAAACACATCAGGATCAAGTTCAAATTTAAACTATTTATGACATTTTCTAATATGAACAGGTAAGAGAGCACAACAAACAAAGTATACAAATGGGGTATTTTAAAGAGTTTCAATGATCTTAAACACATTTCAGGAATATATTTTATTTACTTTAAAGGACAACACATCCTCAATAAGCATGGTGGTAAAAAAGTACAGCGAGTGTCAGTCCAGGAAAGAAAAACTGGAGGATACTGTTTACTTATAGACCTAAATAGCTTCTCTTCCATTGTTTAGCCATTACTTTTTGGTTCACTCTATCAGCTTCATATTTTGGTAAGCACACTTTTGGTTGAAGGAGCACTGTGAAGCTACTGCAAGAGCACTTAACGAGTTTCCTGAAGAAAGGAAGGAACTGTTGTGAACTAAAGGGCCTACTTCTACCAACAGTCATTACAATGTTTTCTACATGTGCTGTTCACATGCAAGGATGCCTATTCAGGCTCATCGCCATTGTCTTAGTGAAAAACATACGTACTACAAAAATTTACACCTAGATGAAGGACTGTCCCAGAATAAACTCTGATCTCAACTGCACTCATAGAAACATGGAATAATACTTCCAGAACCAGTATCATTACTCCATGTTTATACTGGCCAGAAGACATTAGTTATCTGGTGCCATAGAGTAAATATAGCTCTGAAAATATAAGATAAAAAAAAAATACGTAGCACTCAATCTCTTTTTCTTTGCTATCTGTTGATTTTAAATTAAAAAGCTCTTTATTAACTTCAGGAAACACAATATAATTGGCAATACACTATGTCACACTCAATTAGACACACTATTAAACTAACCAGGCCCATGAAATTATTCCATTCTTCATTTCCCATGAAATAATATGGGGGCAGAGGGAAGGGTGAAGGAAAGGGAGGGGTAATTAAAGACAAACTTACTTTTGAAGACCTACATTGGTTCATTAGATCTATATACTGGTTTCTTCCTATACCAAGGAGTCTTAGACCTGAAAAAAGTAAGGTTTTATTTCTCTTATGACAGGTATAAGCTGCAGATACATAAAACATTCTTCAAAGAATCAGACCTACATCTAGAATAATAATTTTAATTACTCTTTCTTCCCCAAAGGATAGTTATAGGAGCTAAATTCAGTTCTGACTGAATTTGACAGAGAACCATGTCCATCTAAAACCAGAATCCATCCCCATTCATTTACTCTGTATGGGCAAAAAAAAAAATAAAAATCCCCTATCACTCAAGTCACAAGATAGCAGGGAATAATCCCATCCCTATCTTTCCTACACTCACATCAACAGGTAGTAACTATGCTTCAGATTAACACAACTAAAGTTGTACCAGACTTCGGTTGATAATTTTTCTTCCCCCTAACAAAGCCCACACCACACACTGGATTAGAACTCTAAACTAAGAATTAGAGCACAAAAGGCCACATAAGCCTCTAAGGAAGATGATTAAAATATAGTTGAGTTAAACCAAATCAAAATTTAATTCTATGATCTCTATCCTTCAACCATTAAGGAACTATGAACAGATACTGGAAAACTACTCATTCGTTTCAACCCATATTCTCCTGAGTTTTAACTCCAACTTTCTAGTTTGACAACAGTTTTTATGATAAAATGTTAATAAACCTGTTTAACTTCACTATACTGCAGTCACTGACCTGCAGCTACTGCTAAAATAACAGAATTACTAGGGGGAAAAAAACAAAAACAAAAAACAGGGAAGCCTTTCCTCTCTTCATACTCCTCACTAACACTAGATTTCCAACAAGCTACATGGCACTGAGGAAAAAAGTTTTTCATTATCTGTTTCCCCAGTGTGAACATTACATAGAGGCAAATCAGTAGAGTTAACTGACAATATCCTTTAAAAAAAAAAAAAAGAAAAGAAAAACACCACCAAACCCAACTATTTTCAAAAGCTGCAGGCTACTCCTCACCTGACTACACATTATCTTTAAAGCCAACTTTATAAATTCATACCAAAGGTGAGGAATGAAGTTTTTAGCTATAAATAACTTCTCAGTGGCAGGCTTGATTAACACCCTCCCTATGCCAGCAGTTTACATTTTGTTCTACAAGACTTATTAGTAGGCTATTGCTCTTACTCTGTTCTCCACCAGGTTCAACATTTTTGCTTTCCTAATCTCCCCATCCCATACCCACAACAGTCTAACAGAAAACAGGATAAAACATCTGGCACATCCAGGAGTGTCATAAAATACCAGTGTGATGGGTTGACCCTGGCTGGACACCAGGTGCCCACCCAAGCCATTGTATCACTCCCCCTCCTCAGCTGGACAGGGGAGAGAAAAATATAACAAAGAGCCTGCGGGTCGAGATAAGGACAGGAGAGATCATTCACCAATTACCATCACAGGCAAAACAAACTCAGCTTGGGGAAAATTAACTCAATTTATTACAAATCAACCAGAGTAAGGTAATGAGAAACAAAACCAAATCTCAGAACACCTTCCCTCCACCCCTCCCTTCTTCCCGGGCACAGCTTCACTCTCGGATTCTCTACCAACCCCCCAGCAGCACAAGGGGACGCAGATGGGGTTTACGGTCATTTCATCACACGTTATTTTCTGCCACTTCATCCTCCTCAGGGGGAGGACTCATCACACTCTTCCCCTGCTCCAGCGTGGGGTCCCACCCACGGGGGACAGTCCTCCATGAACTTCTCCAACATGGGTCCTTCCCAGTGTGCAGTCCCTCAGGAGCACACTGCTCCAGCGTGGGTCCCCCACAGGGTCATAGGTCCTGCCAGAAAACCCGCTCCGTGGGCTCCTCTCTCCACAGATCCGCAGGTCCTGCCAGTAGCCTGCTCCAGCACGGGGTTCCCACGGGGTCACAGCCTCCTTCGGGAACCCACCTGCTCCGGCATCAGGTCCTCCCCAGGCTGCAGGTGGAGATCTGCTCCACCGTGGACCTCCATGGGCTGCAGGGGGACAGCCTGCCTCACCCCACTATGAGGGCTGCTATGGGGAGTATTAACTCCATCTCAGCCAGACCCAATACAACCAAATTCCCTTCTCTATCTTTTCTGGTACATCATCCCTCAATCCACACTGATGGTAACTCAAAGGACTGTCAACAGCCTTTCAGCGTCTTGCTAAAGGTTTCTGCCCAACACATGCCAAGAAACACATTAGGAAAGGACCAGCAGCTCAGCTTGCTGATGCGCAACAGCCAGTAAGATTTTTCCACCCAGAACTCCAAGCAAACAGGAATGCAATACAAGCAAGGACAGAAGCTGCACAAGGTTTTGCACATGCCTATATGTACTCAAACCAGCCCAATTTCAGTGCTGACCATATGGACAGAACTCTGGATGGAGAGCACACACTCCTTAATATCACTATTTAAATGCTTCTACACGCTCATTCACATGCTTATGTTCAAGCAAACAGATGCCCATAAATCCGTTTTCAGAAGCTCCTTATTTTTAACTCATTGAAAGCAGTAATGCAACTAGATAATACTTACAGTCAGCAGCAGTGAAGTTGGGTAATGAATCATAGCTTTTTTCACTGTTCATTATATCCTTAAAAAGACAAGAAAACTTAGTTGTAACAAGAAAGTCATCATTTCAAGAGAAGCAGGTCCAAAATTCTGCCTGCTTTTTTTTTTAAGAAAAAAATGAAATGAAAACAAATCTATTAAAGTCAGTTACCATATCAAACTTGCCAATTACTGGATTAATTGTTACATAATAAGTTAAATACATTAAAAATGAGACTTCTGTTTAATGTAAGCTTTACAAAGAAAAATGCTGATTGAAACAACAATAAACAAAATCCTTTATCTGTCTTCAAAAAAAAAAAACAGCACACAGAATAACAGTAATAACAGAATAAGCTAACAACTAATCCGTTATGTCTGCAATCACTACACACAAAATAAGAAAAAAAGCACTTCTGATATCCAATGAAAATAGAAGAAGGTTGCCAGAGTGCTGACAGAAAACAGAACCATCTTTGTTCTCATAAAAAAGGATCTGCTTCAAGCATTTGAAAAAGCTTCTAATATCGTTAAGTGTCCTTTTTAAAGAACAAAAAAGAAAATAACCATTCAAATGTGCTGGTTTTTAAAAATGGTAATTCTCTTTGGTTTATTAATCTAACAGAATGAGGTATTTCTTTTACAGTTTGAAGTGAAGAATCACAAATCTCAAACATCAAAATAGAAAGACTGGCCTCAGAGTGAGTCCCACCCCAGCTCCACATGACAAAGTCCAACTCTTGAAAGGCTAATAGGGCCAGAAGGGAAAAAAACTGCAGGTACAAGTAGTTCTCCGGAAACTTTCTTTACTGTTTCCTTACTTGTTAGCAGACCCTACCCAAAACCAAAGAAACTATGTGACACTACCTCATATGCATTACAGCGCCATTACCAACATCTCTACGACAGAAAACAACATATTCTCGCCACAGTTTTGTACTCACCTCCATTATGCCCGTGTAATAGGAAAATGGTGTTACCCTCAGACCTTTTACCATGATGTCAGACAAATGATAAGGGTACAACATGAGATGATCTCGACTGTATTTTAACAGATCCTCATAATATTTCCGTTCATCTTTCTTGACATGCTTAACTACAAGGGGAGAAAAAAAAAGTTAGTGTTCTATGATGTTCAATTTAAAAAAAAAAGTGTTACAATAAAAGGATTAAAAATAGTATAATGGCAACTGACAGAAAAATAAAAACAAAATAAAGGACTGGTGCAGGGCATTCAGCATCCAAGGATTTCTACATACGATACAAGTACTCTCAGAGCCTTTAAGGATGACATTAGAACAGAGCAGATTTATTTTACAGGTTACCAGGAAGTGCCCCATTGAGAGAGAACTCATGCAGGCTGTAGAAAATTATCTTTTAATTAGGGAAACTATTATCTATTTTGGGAAGACAAATGGATGCAGTCAATGCAAAATAAATTGAAAGTCTGCAAACAAGTCATAGCCAATAGCTCACGTTGAGTCAGGGCCACTGTCTGCATCTCATCTAGTGATAGGCTTTATTTTATTAGTCAAATCCTCTCGTAACATCTCTTAATTTCTTGGAAAAGGGGAGCATAACTACAGCAGGAATTCAGTTCCACCTGCCAACTCAGTAATCTTAAAAAGTACTTCACTAGAAAACCTGCCAAACGGACACAAAAGTCAAGACTTTTCTTGATGTTTTGTCATTTAAAAGTATTTATTTTCAGGGAAGAAGGGACCTTTGAACAGCACTAGTTCTTGCAGTTTTACGGTAAAAGACAAGCTTCCACACAGAAGAATCAGGAAGCAAACAGACGTTATTTAGCTTCTTTACTCACCTAAGTTATTCCTGTATCGTAACTGATTGCGGATGCTGTACAGTACAACCTGCCTTTCATATTCCCTCTGAGAGTTTCCAAGACCCTTGAAAACATAAAGGCCTTTTAGCTGACATGCACAAAACCTTTTTTAGTTAAATCACTGCAAAGTGTCTTATGAGGAAACATACGCAGGCAATTGTCCTTACTCAGGGAGTCCCCCAGTTCAATACAGTGACAGTATCTTTAGTCTCTGTACAAGGTCAAAAGTATTTTTAGTTAAATAGGTCTCTCTACACGGGATGCAGATTTAAGCAATTATCTTTAGATTTTTTTTTCCTAGTACCGTTCTAAGAAAAAAGGGAGCATTTAATTCTCAAATCAGAAGTTTTTAACTGTCTCTTAGAAGACATGAAACATCAAGCTTTTACCAAGCATTCAGCATCTTGCAGCCTTGAAGAATTACCCAGAATTAGTGTAGCATAAACCAAGCATAGTGAATGATACGTGAAGCTTCAACCGCTGCACCCAAGAAGCTTATAAAGCAAAAAATAAATAACGAAACAGCTCAAGTTGTAGCTTCACACAAGTAAGGCAATCAAGTGATCTTACATCACAAGATTAAGGCATAAGCACAGCACATTACTTGACTATCACAGAAGAAGATAAAAAGAGAGCTTTGGTTGATGCTTTAAATGCCTTATTTCAAAAGCTGTCCCCTCAAAATTCTTCATATTACTCTTCTCCTCTGCGATCTGGTATTACTCTTCTACAAGTGATCTGGGTTTGTTTCCCCCACCATCACCCTGCTGGTTCCCTCCTTGATGCTCATATTAAAAAAGATCCTCAGATAAAAAGGTACTTTACTGCATATACAGGATAAACAAGTAAGTTGCACACATACTGCAGAATCGGGTATTAGAAAAGAAAGACCTGATATCACAGACACGGTTCATAGTTGATTAAATATCCAAAGAGGTATCGGAGTATTTGCTCCAAGTAAAAAAACATTAAGGACTATTCTAAAGTAAACAAAACAGCATTTCAGAAGTTACATCAAAGTAAATAATGCATTAACTACTTGTATATTTTCCATCCAGAATCACATAGCCAACAGTATGGTACTCAGCTGGGTAGGTAAAGAGAAATCATCATTCATGCCCCTCTTAGAGCTCCTGAAATCTCAAACTCAAGGAATTCAATTACTCAGGGCCTGCAGTCACCACTCATTCTCCCCATCCTTCCTTTGCGCAAGAGCAGCAATTGTTTAACAGCATCTGCTTTCAAGCAACGTAAGACTTGGGAGACAAGGACCTCCTCTTGACCTGAGACAATACCTCTCCTCTGCTATCAGAAGCCCATTAAATCCAGCAAATCAAAATTTCATGAGGTTTTCTGTTCCACGAGCCACTCACTGCCACAGTTCCCTGGCTAACAAAACACTGGGCTGCACAAGTCTCTGAGGACACCTGTCCTGGTTCAGCTCACGCTATTCAGGGGTTGTGTGAGGGATACCCACCTCAGCTGGTCTCGAGTCTGCAGAAGCTGAGACCCCCACATCTCCCTCTGCCTACAGAGACCTCAAACCACCTTTACGCCCCCCCTCTGCTCACAGAGGCCCCGCACTCCGCCTGGCACCCTCCCGCTCTCCTCTTCCCCGGGCCGGGAGCTCGGCAGCCCGGACCCTGCCCGCCGGCCGGCACCTGCTTGACGCTGGCCGGCAGCCGGCCCCAGGGGTAGTTGTGGCGGATGTGGAACTCCACGTCGATGTTCATGGCGAGCAGACCCGGCCGCCGGCAGGCGCTCCGGACCAGCGGCCGCCCCGCCCTCGGCCCGCCGCCTCCGTCTCCGTCTCCACCTCCCGCCCGCCGCCACTTCCGCGTTACGCCCCCGGAAGCGCCCGTAGACGTCAGTTCCGGCGGAGCGGGGAGAGGGGGTGGCGGTCACCCCGGGATACGGCCGGGGGCGGGGGGGGGTGCGGTTGCGCATGCGCACGGCGGCGGGCGGGAGGGCCCTCAGCGGCGGCGGCGGTCCTGAGAGAGCCGGGGGTTGGGATTCGGCTTCTCGCCGGGGTGAGAGCCGGTCTCCCGCTTCTTTCTCCTGCTTGGTCGGGCGGCGGGGCCGTTTCGGTCGGTTTTACTAAGCTGCTGCGAGCGGAGGCGGCGCCTGTCACGGCAGCAAGCGGCCCCAGCGTGGAGGCCTCAGGCGCTTTGTGCTTGTACAGGAGGTTTGAGACCCAGGCACCTCAGCCTTGAGAAGGTTGTCCCTCACCCTACACTAACGCAGCCGCCCAGATCGGGAACAGATTCGAGCTGAAAATACCCCCGTTACCTGCTTGGTTAGTTTTAACGTCAGTTTCCTAGTGCAGTTCACCGTACACCTGGGCAAATGCTAGCGACCACTCAGAGCGAGGGCAGGTGCAGGAGCAGAAATAAGCATTTCACGACCAGGAATGAGCAAGATCATTTATTTCATTTAGCGGCAGCCCTGGGCTATGCCAACTGGGTGTGCCCCCGGTATGTGGTTTGTATAGCGTGGGGACTGAAAACCTGCAGACCTGAATACCAACAGCAGCCCCTCCTATTTATACAGGGTCCTGATTAATATCAAGGAAGCTGCTTCAAATAAAATAGCAGCAGATGCCCCTCCTTATCTTAGGATCTAGGTTTTTGTGAGTCATTTGAAGTCTTACCTGGGTCAAAATCGGTGCCAACTTCCCACGCAGAAGCATTTTCTTACTGTTTAAGTGTCAGGGAATTACAGACAGGGGAAGGGCTCTATATTTTTAATACTACACAAAATTTAGTGAATGATTTGATATATAAGTAGAATAAACAAAGCAAGTGAGGCCCTGATCACTTGTGCTGTTTATGCCGTTATCTGGCATGCTCACTAATAACCTTGGAGCAGTGGTGACGGAGCTGAAATGGGACCAACAGCAATAGAAAGAAGCTCAATGCTCTGTTACCTTCAAGTAGGTCCCCAGAGAACTACAGACCCAGTTCTCCTTCAGTGTCACCAGTATCTTCAGGATCACACTTCTGTGTAACTGCAGAGATACAAAGCCTCAGCCGGTGGATGTACCCCATGGTGCCGACACGCAGAGGTCCCTGCAGCCACAGAGATGGTGAGCAGCTCACATGATCCCCAGAGTCTCAGATAAGGCCTCCCTGCTCATATCACTGGCAGGATTCAGTCCAGGAACAGTCAGAGCCTGCAAATCTGACCTCATCCCTCAATTCTTTTAAGCCCACTTGTCAGGTTTCTTATGAGCCCTTCTCTGTCACACCCTACGATGGTTTATAAATAAACTATGAAAAGACATTAATAAGAAATCCTTTTTGCCTTGCCCATTGCCACGTAAACCAGATGGTATGGGTCTTTGGCTGGTACTGTCTATTTGCTTTTGATATCAGTAATTAGACACACCTCTCAATAGTAAAGGACAATTTTTTTTCTTGGATGGTTCTGAGGTAAATTATCTTGTTAGTGGCACCAGCACCTGAATAATACTTTTAGTAAGACACATGTATGACAATCCACGAGCTAAAAATTTGGGTGCTCAGAATAACAGTAATGTAAGCAGTATTCCTATTCCCTTATAGTCCTATCAGCTGCCTCATACTTCTCAGTGATAGCACTGGCAAAAGGGAAGAAAAGACAATTAGAAAGAAACTATTGACGTGGGGTAGATCTTCAGAGAGGCAGAATAATTGAGCAGAGCTGTGATTAGAAGCCAATAGTGGAAGTCCTTGATTTTTAACAGGATTTTAATTTATTACCAGAAAGGGTACCATACAAGAAAATTGTTCTGTGTGTATTAATGAGTTTGAGAATTTGCAGACAACTGATTCAAATTCACTTTCTAAATGAAGGTCATAGATAAAACGCTCTGAACTCCAGCACCTTCAGTTGAGGTCGTTAAACTCTGAAGTTATAATCACACTGGTTTAAATCATGTATGTAAAATACAGTAAGCACTGAGCATCAGGCTGCTGATCCTTTTTTCCAAACCTTAGGATATTACTAAAACCACACCACTCCCTGCCAGCTCTGCTCCTCAGGATGGATATGTATGTGTGGGGTATTGTGCAGTTTACAGTTTCTCCATCTGACCCCTCAGGCAGTTGCAGCAATAAGCAGATTTATCCTGGAACACAGGCTCTATGTGTAGCCTTCTGCAGTCCTTTATGACTTTCCCTGACCTGCATTAGTGTTCACAGGTAATCAGCCCTGGTTCAGAGATTGCTACCCCTAGTTTGATGCTTAGTAGACCTGTGCCACTGACTATATATAATGAATAGTCATTAACACCACCCCCCCCCATTCTGGTTGGTAGACATGACTACTTATTTAAATGTGTTCATTTCTGGCAGGAGTAGTCTTCCTTTGTGAAGACAAGCAAAACAAGGATTGAACATTTTAGCGTGGTGTGCATCATCCATTAGCTGCTCTTCTTCCACATTCTGTAATAAATCTCCACTTACCTTTGTTTATCCCTTACTTCTGAGATATTTTTAGACCATCTTCTTTTTGCCTTCGATGTCTCTTGCTGTTCATAACTCATTTTGTCCATTTGCATTTCTAAATTAATTCCTGTTTTCTTATTCTCTGTATATACTTGCAGACTCAGTTATGGTTAATTGTCTTTTGGAGTTTAATTTTCTCAAAGAGCACTTGTTGCATACTTATTGCTACACATTTTTCTTACTATGCTTCCTATCTTTCCTTCCTATAGAGAAAATTTGCTTCCAATTATTCTCAGCAGCCTTCGTTCTTGAGATCATCTTCTCAAAAGACATTACCTTTTGGTTCACTGACTTTTCAAAAGTCTGCCTTTTTTCTTATTCCAAGACTTTTGTGCTTTTTCCTTGCAACAAGTCAATTCCATGTGTCATTACTACTTTCAAACAAGCTACCTACCCTTTCTGAATTTTCAACCAGTTCCTCCTTGTTTGAAATCAGAAGTAGCAGCTTGGCTTCCTCTAGTGACTTCCTCTATTTCCTGAGACAGAAGTTGATTCCAGTGTACTCAGCAAGCTTGATGGACTGGTGGGGGCCTGCCAGTTCACTTTTCCGACCGACAGGTAGCTGAGGCATATCTACGCAGTAAAATATAGTGCTCTGAAAGAGTAAGCTGAGCTGAATCAGTGCAGCTCTCCTCTGAACTGAGCACCTGCACTGAGAAGTTGCAATGAGATCTCTTATTCACATTCCTTCTAGTCCTGGCTGGCCTGATCAGCTACATGCCACCTTCACCAACATGTGAAGAATATCTGCTCTCCAAGATGACTCTTGTCTCTTTCTCGAGAGAGATTTGTGCAGCACCCTTGAGCTGCTTATTCAAATTGACAACTGTTGATCACATCTCAAAACCAAATAGTTCCCAGGGAATTTTTTCCTCAGAAATAATGGGGTTTTTGCATATCCAGGAATGGGACAGTGACCTCCTTCAAGGACAATGACTTCCAGCTGGAGACAAATTCATTGTGAATGCCTGGTTTTAGCTTAGTATGTTGACAGGCTGAATTGTTTGTTTAGGACTTCCACTCCAGTTTTCAACCCCTTAAATTCCTCTCCAGAGTGAACATTTGAAAGCTTCAGTCCTTCCTGCAGCTTATCGCTGTTAGTGAATGTCTTGGTAAACCTGTCTGAAAATCTTTTGGTCCCTGATATTGCCCAATCAGTCTCTGGTCAATCCACTGCCCTTTTTGTCTGGTCTGGATAAATCTCCAAATACTGTTCAGAATTCTTGTGGTTGTCTTTACTTTCTTCAAATTCTCTGTCTCACACAGGTTCACCAGGGACCAGCAGAGCTGAACAGGAATGCCAGGCACTGCTACCACTGTAAGCCGTTTCACAGCTCATACCAGTGCTGCAGTCAAGGTTGATGAAGGCACTAATTCTGTTGACTCTGATGTAATCCACAAGCCATGTTTCTCTGTCACACAGAAATCCAGGTGCCTGTCTCTTCAGGGAAAGTTCTGACTCTTCTTGCAGACAGGCAAAGCACAATCCTTCTGCCCAGCCATGTGGGCACGCTGCTACCACAAATATCCTCTGCAAAAAGCACAAAGCTCAGCTTCACTTAGTTCTTACTTGTTACCACCTTGGTCCTTTATTATTTCACTTACTTCACAAGACTGAAGATTTTCAATACCTCTTTGTCCTGGTTTTGGCTGGGATAGAGTTAATTTTCTTTCTCGTAGCTGGTATAGTGTTATGTCTTGGATTCAGTATGAGAAGAATGTTGGTAACACACTGATGTTTTCAGTTGTTGCTAAGTAGTGTTTGGACTAAGTCAAGGATTTTTCAGCTTCTCAGGCCCAGCCAGCAAGAAGGCTGGAGGGGCACAAGAAGTTGGGAGGGGACACAGCCAGGACAGCTGACCTAAACTGGCCAAAAGGATATTCCATACCATGTGATGTCATGCCCAGTATATAAACTGGGGGGAGCTGGCCTGGGGGGAATCGCTGCTTGAGAACTAACTGGGTATTGATCGGCGAGTGGTGAGCAATTGCATTGTCCATCACTGGTTTTGTATATTCCAATCCTTTTATTATTATTATTGTCATTTTATTATTATGATTACCATTATTAGTTTCTTCCTTTCTGTTCTATTAAACTGTTCTTATCTCAACTGATGAGTTTTACCTTTTTCCTTCTGATTCTCTCCCCCATCCCACTGAGTGGGGCAGGGAGTGAGTGAGCAGCTGTGTGGTGCTTAGTTGCTGGCTGGGCTTAAACCATGACACTCTTCCATTTAGCCTCAGTTAAGGCTCATCAGCTGTAACCAATTTTGTGGTTACCTTCAGAGCAAAGACTCACTTGATGATCACTAGCAATAATCTCCAGAGTAGCAGTGTTATCAGTCAACAGTTATGCGCTGCAGTGTGTGGTGTTTCTTACCTGGGATAATATTTCATCTCCTTTTCACCTCTTTGAATTCTCCCCACTCCACCTTTCGGATGAGAATGTTTTTAGGCACCCTTTTGATAAGCCCTTAGTGCCTTCTCATCCTCTGCATCCAGCTTGCTTGAGCTTGCTGTGGCATAATACCTCTCCCTCAATTTTCCATACTGCCAGCAAAAGAAGGAAGAAATAGGTGGAGGCAGACTCCATTCACTAGATACCAAGAGATGCCCCTACCTCATTGCCTGGGGTATGTCACCACAGGAGTGTGGTCCTCAGGTCTTCTGCAGGGAGTCAGTCTTGTTATTTACAAAGCTGAAAAGTACCATATAATCCTTAATTTTTGTTAATTATACAAACTTTTAAATTCCCAGTGGACAAACTAAGTCAACCAAATTGATCGGTGGGAGTAGCACATAGTTTTCCTACTGATAACCTATTTGCATGTTTAGATAGACCATTTGCATGCATAGCACGGTGTAGTATGGCTTAATCAGCTGTTTATTTTAAATCCTTAATGAGTTGCGCCTTCTGGGCTGCTGTATTTCGTTCACAACCAGTAAAAGCAGTAGGATTACCAGTCTGTATTTGAGCTTATGAGTGTCCTCTGACCTCACAGATTCCAGAGAAACCCTGCGGTTGCTTTCTCTCCAACTTTAGTATTTTCTTTAATGTCAGTTGGGACAGCTTTATTTCCAAAAATATTATGATACAACTGGGTAGTTCCCAGTTCAGTAAAGGCTTTGAAGATGCCTTTGAGACAGTATGTTACCCCAAAGCATTGAAGTCTGGATAAAATTCTTCATACTCACATTTGATTTTTACATTGCATGTGTTTGAACACCATAATCAAAGCTGATCATTTATTTTGAAGTGTGTTTGAATGGTAGAGGTCTTTGCAGGCAAGTACTGTCTATCAAACCATTTAAAACCTGGAATTATTACTGCACTTTCAGTAACACAGTGATTTTCTTTTGCTTACTGTTTAGGTAACCACATGGATTTTTTTTATTTTTTTCCCCTGAACTGCTATAAATTCAAGTGTACTTGCTTTCTTCTCTTATTTTTCTCTGGGTGTTCTACCTGAGGTCTAGAGCAGGACTTTGACTGGCTGCCAGATGCCCACCAAGCTGCTTTCTCACTCCCCCTTCTCAATAGGACAGGGGGAGAAAATCAGATGAAAAAGCTCGTACATTGAGATACAGATAGGGAGATTGTTCACCAGTTACTGTCATAGGCAAAAGAGGCTTGACTTAGGGAAATTAATTTACTTTATTGCCAATTAAAAATAGAGTCGGGTAGTGAGAAACAAAGACAAAACTAAAAACACCTTCCTCCCCCCTCTTCTTCCCAGGCTCAACTTCACTCCTTCACGCCCAACTTTTCTACCTCCTCCCCCTAAGCAGCACAGAGGGACGGGGAATGGTGGTTGCAGTCAGTCCATAATAGTCTCTCCTGCTCCTTCCTCCTCATGCTCTTCCCCTCCTCCAGTACGGGTCACCCACAGGGTGACAGGTCCTGCCAGAAAACCTGCTCCAGCATGGGCTCCTCTCCATGGGCCATTGTTCCTGCCAGGTGCCTGTTCCAGCGTGGGCTCCTCACAGGCTGCAGCTTCCCTCAGGGCACATCCCCCTCCTCAGGTGTGGGGTCCTCCCCGGGCTGCAGGTGGAGATCTGCTCCACTGTGGACCTCCATGGGCTGCAGGTGGAGATCTGCTCCACTGTGGACCTCCCTGGGCTGCAGGGGGACAGCCTGCCTCACCAGGGTCTTCCCCACGGGCTGCAGGGGAATCTCTGCTCCAGCGCCTGGAGCACCTCCTCCCCCTCCTTTCTCACTGACCTGGGTGTCTGCAGGGTTGTTTCTCTCACATTGTTCTCATTCCTCTCTCACAGCTGCTGTGCAGTATTTTTTACCCTTTCTTAAATATGTTATCACAGAGGCATCACCAGTATTGCTGATGGGGCTCAGCTTTGCCCAGCAGTGGGTCCATTTTGGAGTCAGCTGGGACTGGCTCTGTCCAGCATGGGGGCAACCCCTGGTCTCTTCTCACAGAGGCCACCCCTGTAACCCCCCCCCAAAACCTTGTCACATAAACCCAATAAAAGCAGTGAGATTCTGTTTGAAATACTTTGTAGGAGCTGAGGGTCCTCAGTAACATATTAAATACTATTAAATCCTGTAAGATCTGATATAAACTCTTCAGAGGAGGCATCCCTCTTTCTAAAATGTTTGTAAAGCTTGTGTTGGGCACTACCATAGCTATATGTTTTAAATCATTGTAATAACAATTAGATAAATGAGTATGTATTATCTCGAGGCTTATATTGTGAAATCTTTACTTTCCCTGGAGAAACCAGCCAGCTCCATGACCCAACAGGATGCGATATTAGATAACAGGGATAATAAAGCCACCATGTAATGATGAATACACCCCACCTTGAAATGACTAGAATTTAAATAATGTCAGAAGTTATTGATTAACCCAGGGTTGGGTAGGATTTAGCTGCTCTAGTAAAAGTTGACTATTCCGCCTGTATGCTTGTTTTATTTAAGAGCAGAAGAGTCGCATCTTCCACACTCAGGCTAAGCAAAAATGGGCAGTTCACATGTAAGTAATTTAATTTGGATTGTCAAGAATGCAACAATTTCCTGTTTTTATTTTTGTCAATTTTCACTTTAAATTACATTAATACAGCTGCAAATGAAGATTTAACCTTAAAATCTACTTTAAGTGTGGGTGGGAAACTTGTATGTAGCTGGTAACATTGTTTAATTGCAGTACATGAGTGATGAAACTATTACTGTAACACAGGTTCTAAATGTTTTAACGCTCATTGTGGCTTAGTTAAAAGGGGCAGCTCTTTAATTTTGAGAAAAAGAAATTGTGTGTAGGATGTCATGGGAAAAATAATTTTAGTTAGTTTAGTGAATTTCTGTTGGAACATTGCGAATGCTAAAATAATTCCCTAAAGATGTATGAAAAACTTCCTGTCCCAAAGGCCATCACTTTCAAAATTTGGCTGTTTTATCACTGAATAGTAGGGACAGGAGTAATCTCAAAGTGTGGTGCTCGTAGAGGGCCTGATTAAAATCCAGGTGTCAGGATTTACTACATCGAATTACCGTATGAGTTTCAGAATCGTAGAATCATAGAATGGTCTGGGTTGGAAGGGACCTTAAAGATCACCTAGTTCCAACCCCCCTGCCATGGGCAGGGACACCTTCCACTAGACCAGGTTGCTCAAAGCCCCATCCAACCTGGCTTTGAACACTTCCAGAGATGGGGCATCCACAACTTCTCTGGGCAACCTGTTCCAGTGCCTCACCACCCTCATCGTGAAGAACTTCTCCCTTACATCTAATCTAAATCTACCCGCTTTTAGTTTAAAGCCATTACCCCTGGTCCTATCACTACATGCCCTTGTAAAAAGTCACTCTCTGGCTTTCCTGTAGGCCCCCTTTAGGTACTGGAAGGCTGCTGTAAGGTCTTCCCAGAGCCTTCTCTTCTCCAGGCTGAACAACCCCAACTCTCTCAGCCTGTCCTCATAGGAGAGGGGCTCCAGCCCCCGATCATCTTTGTGGCCCTCCTGTGGACCCACTTGAGCAGGTCCATGTCTTTCTTATGCTGGGGGCCTCAGAGCTGAATGCAGTACTCCAGGTGAGGTCTCATGAGAGTAGAGGGGGAAAATCACTTCCCTCAACCTGCTGTTCATGCTTCTTTTCATGCAGCTCAGGATATGGTTGGCTTTCTGGGCTGCAAACACACATTGCAGGGTCATGTTGAGCTTCTCATCAACCAACAGCCCCAAGTCCTCCTTGGGGCTATTATTCTATGATTAACAAAGCTTGTCAGCTGCACTTTGTTTCTCCTAATCTTGTGTTTTGCAACCATAGGTTCATGAGTGTCTTATGTATTGTGTTTTTTAAACCTCCAGAGCCAGTCTTACAGACTCACAGAGGATATACGGAAACCAGCCATAGGGACTACCAGTTTGTCAGCAGATGAGCCAGTAAGCACTTTTTTTATGAAGGACGAAAGGGACACCATGGTGTTACAGCACCTGTTTCCATGGTTTATGGTGGCTTTGGGAGGCACTGCAGTGCACAGAGGCAACTCCTCTTTCATGGTCAATACTGGCACTAGAAAGCTGGGTAAAACTGGGTTGTTTCATTCTTGAATACTGCATCTTTCCAAAATTTTGCCTGCTTTGAAATTTCAGAAGTGAAATTTTTTTGAATAGCCCAAATTCTGCTGGGAAAAATATAAAATTAATTGTCTGTGTCAAATGAAGTATTTTATTTGGTTAAATGGATCTACATTTTAAAACTTATTTTTAAAATATCATTATTAAATGAAGTTTTCACTGAAAGCTAAGCATTGTTCAAAGAAAAGGTTCCATTACGTGGATGTTAAAATGGCACTTTTCAGCTATATCAAAATGTCTCATTTTAAAGTGGAGATATCTTCCTGAACATGTTAATTTGAACAAAATACCAAATTTTACTGAAAAAAAATGCTTTCAATAAAAAATTGCCAACCAGCTCTAAAGTGTACTTTTCTCTTAGAAACTGAGCTCTCAATTAAGAGCTGCACCTAATGCAACATTACAGCTCCAAATCTGCATATTTCCATGCACTTTTTGTACTCTGAACTCAATCTGGTCCCCTTTTCTACAATCAAAGTTTTTGACTGTATGTCCTTAGAGATTTAAAGACTCCAATTGTTTTCTCTGTTTGCAGTCTTGCATGAAGCTTATCTGTATTTCCGCTGTCTTCAAAATTACCACAAGTAGAATCAATCCACCTGATAATCTGGGTAGCTGCTGTGCTGTAAGCAAGGTGCTTGGGGGACATTTTGGAAATAGCAGCAATGGTTTTGATGATATGATGGTGTGATAAGTTTGATGGATTTTGACTTTCGTGAAATTGTGTAATTGTGTTTTAACCTTCTGTCTTTCAAGAATCCAAGATGACTATGCATTATTCTGTTGTTCTCTGTGACGTTTGCGACTTGAATTAATTTGGGGGGTGGGTGAGTTCTTTGGTTTTAATTTAAACCACTCTTTGAGATTCTCTGGGACTCCCTTGAGTTTCATCTTCTCATTGTAAAGCAGCCCAAACCTTCTGCCAGGGAGGACTCTATAATGTCAGAAGTGGGTGGCAGGTTGTTGTGGCTAGATGGTTTGAGACGTTGAAGGTAAAAAGGAAAGTATAACCTGGAGAATATATCTGCCTGAGGAGTCCTCTTGGGGATAGGCTCACAAACATCACAAGGGCCTCTGTGTTGCCTGTGGACATTTCTATCATTGTATAAATGTTTCCTTAGTACAAGTATTACTTACCACAGCCTGATTTTATTATCTCATCACAAAGCTCAACAATTGCTATTTGTTGCTTCCCCTGGCAGACCAATATTCAGTCACAGTTGATTCTTGTTCAGTCCCTGGCCATAAGCCCACAGTCAGCAGAAGACAGAAATACCTTCTTGTTGAGCCACTCAGCACTGGGGAAGAGCTGTGGCAGATTCTTTTCATTTCCATGGTCCCCTTTTATCCAGGACATTTGCTGTTCCTTTTAGGTCTGAGGCTATCCTGTGAGTGCAGCTGCGTTAGGTGTTAACAAGCATCTACCCATGAAAAATTCATTATGCACTCGCGGCAAAAAAAGAACCCATCTGAAGTATCAAAAGGTCATTACATTTATGTTTTACACAATGTAAACAGGTTGAACAATTAGGTTTTACAAAAACATTAAAAAAATCCAAAAAATCTGGATTCTAACATTCTTCTTTGTATACAACATTTTTAGTATATTGTACCAAGTCCTGTTGTTACTATCCAGAAAAATTACTCTGCCTTTATTGTTAATTACAACTACCGACTGAAGCAATGGACTGATTACTGCTGCTCTGGGTGACTCAGCTGACCTGGGAGTATCTTGAGACTTTCTCCACCTTGCAAGGTAGAAAGGAGTTAGAGACAGAAACCTCCAAGTTTAGTAGACACAGTTGGTTTGTTGGACAATAAACATGCCATGTCTGTATAGTAACAGCACTTCTATGTGTCTATAAATATATAGATGGTGTTTAGATAATGCATCTTGCAGAGGAATGTTTTAAAAACAGCAAAGGGATCAAGGGGAGAAGCATGTAGTCTTGGGGCTTCCCTGATGGGGTGCAACATTCTTCCAGTTCTTCTTTTAAATAATTCAGCTTTAGCATACATGAAGAGTCAACATGATGTTCCCAAATATTGTGTCCATGTTTTTCAGCCCTGCGTAGGAATACTTAAGTCATGTTAGCTTTCATGCTGACATACACAAGAATTTACTTCAGTGCCATCAATGTTAACTTACCAAAACTCATGACAAGTCTTAGTTGAGGTAATGAGTGTAAAATTTTTAATAAGACATAAGAACACTTAAGCTACAGTATGCAAGTCAGAGATTTGGTATCTCTGCTGAAAAAGAGGCAGAATATGCCAGTTTCCAATCATTTTAGTTATCATCCCTAATGGCCCAGCATACAAAGTGCTTTCCAACTGGGCATTATGGTCAATAAAATAAAAGTAGACAAGTGCACCCCAGTGTAACAGAATTATTCCAGACTTGGAATTCTAGATTTGTCCTAGGTGAATAAAGCCATTTGTTTGCCATTTTTCTGTGGCTTTTATTTGCAAGATAAGTATTAAAAGGAAGTGATGTGAGGCATGACTCATGACTAACCACAGGCATGACGCCTCTAGAGATTTCTAGCATCCTTCCCTGCCTTGGCTTCAGCTGCCACACCAGGAGGACTCAGGTCCCTGTCAGCCCTATGTCACCTCTGCCAGCCCCATGCAGGTGCCGGGGGCTCTGGCACATCTCAAAGGTGTCCGTATTTAAGCATCTGGATTGAGCCCTCTAGAAATAAAAGCTGCGGTTTTGCAGCTTTGGCATTCCCACTGCATGCTACCCTGGTAGCTAACTGATTTTAAAAGTAATCTGAGTTAAGGAGTTCCACCAGCCACAAGAAGGTCTGGACACATTAAAACTGGACAGTGTAAAATTCAGCCATGAGAGATCCCCCCCAAATTTTTTTTTTTCTCTTAATTGCGGACTTAATTTTTCTCTTAATCATGCTGATGAGCATACATAAGTGGAGTGGATAAAAAATTAGCCATAAGGTATTATGAGATGATATATTAACAGCTACTTAGAAACATGAGGGACATTGTAGGAGAGAGATGGTTTTAATTTTGCAGTTTAAATAACTGTCAGAGAAATTACCTTCACTATTGCCACTTCTTTGTAATAGGAAAAAGTAAATGCGACTAATTCTATTAGGATCTTGTTGTCACTGTAGTTTTAGTCTGACATGTAGAAAATAAGGTTATTTGCACCTCTCAGTTTGGAAAGAGTCACTGAGTCATTGCAAAGGCTGTTCAGTAATGAAGTCTAATCTACATGACTTATATATATTGTATTAACCAATAGAGACTTCATATAGAAATTGTTTTGTTCCTGTTAGCCACAAACTGTCAGCAACAAGCTAGCCCAACAGTGCATGTTGCTTTTGTACAGCTGTTAGTTCTAAAACAGCCGTAAGGATTTGGGAGAGTGACAGCCTGCCTGGCAGATGGTGGATGGCATTCGGAGATGCTGATACCATTCTCTGAGCAGTCAAGGAGGCAGATGGCAATTTTCCCGTTACATATTGTGGTTGACTGAGAAAATTGCTCAAACAAAAATGACAGGTACATTTTAAAAAACAGCAGAGGAAGAAACCTTGCGGTCAAAAGGACACACGTAGCCCTTAAGGGAGCGCTTGCCAATTGACCTGTGTCAAAAAGGTGTTTACTGACCCCACCTTTTTATTACCGTAGCACAAACCTTGGTGCTTGCTGATACTGCCGCACTGCCAACATGCCGCAGCTGTTTGCTTCTGTTTGTTTTTAAATGTTAGCGCCCATCTACTCTGACCTGTGTGCTAAAAGCCTTTACATTTCACATAAACTCCTACCTGAATAATTGAGCCAAATTATTTGAATTTCGCTGAAGAAGAGCTTGCAGAAGAACACCTTTCTTTGATGCCAGGATGATAGGAGATGGTGAACCCACCATCTGCTAATGACCAGACATCCTCACCCCTGAACAGCCTTTCCCAGTTAGATAAGACCCAACCTTGCCTACCAGTAACTGCTCTTTGTTTCTTTTGCTACTCCACTACATTAAAGAGCTGTAATATTTGGAAGTTTTTCTCATGGAAGTACCTATACACTGAAATGAAATGGGCTTTATCTGCTTTTCTGCCCTTTCTGATTGACGGTCTGGAGCTTTGTGAGAAAGTCACCCTTTTAACCCCCAGGTATATTTGCAGCCCCGTGCCAGGCTGGCTGACACGGCCAGGAACAGGGCTGTACCGGTGACCCAGGGCCTCGCTGCCGCAGAAGGCAGCCACAGGTCACTGGACCTCATTGCCAGCTTGCCCCAGGGCCCTCGTCCACCCCATGGCAAAGCCAGAGGCTCCTGGTGGAGGGGTGATCCTCTGCCTGCCAGCTCCGAGAGCGCTCCCACCCACAGCTCTGAGATGTGTGATACGTGTCTGCAGGCTCTTTGCCATGGGCGAGGGAGGTATGTTGCTTGTCAGGCAGGTTGGATGCTACCACTGAAGTGGCTTTTCCTCCTCTCTTTTGATGTTCAGTCCAGTCTCAACTGCATTTTTAACTGACACAAGCAGGCAGATATATTTTCTATTAGGAATGCATAGGTTTAAAATAAGGTGGCAATATTATAAAGGAATAATATACCTTATATAGGGGTAGAAGGCTGTGACTATTCCTGTTATGCTCATACCTTCTGCTATGACCCAAAATTTGATGCAGTTCAAAAGGGCCTAAGGTAGCATTAAGTATTGAAAAAAAGACTTAGGACTGGAAACGTCTGTTCTAGTAAATCATGCTGTCGATGAAGTACAAACGTAGAATCGTGTTTTTCTACATGTCTTTGGAAGTAGATCAGAATCAAAATACAGCAGCCTACTCCCTTGTTTGTTCTTGTGTTTTATTCTTAACACACGGAAATGCTTGGCAATGAGTGATAAGATTTGGGCTGTTTGTCACTAAGACTGTCCCATTGGGTGGGAGTTCAGAGTCTGTTCTGCTAACAGGGTGTTATCCTGACAATGTGTGATGTACTAGAAGACTAAAACCACAAGATCTAAGACAATGTGCCCTTTTTTTTTTTTCCTATCCAGTACTGTTAGTCTAGTTAACCTTGGATTCTAGTTGCATTGTAGCTCATTAAAGGTTTCTGCCAGGATAAATGATTAATCTTGAGTATATGTGTGATGATAAAAAATTAATCATTAGGTGCTGATTTGCCAAAAGCTGTCTTCCATGATCATAGTATATTAGATACAATTTAACTAATGAGATGAACACCCCAGTCCTGTAGTTTATTATGCTAACAAGGTGAGTAGATGGTTTGGGAGATTTCTTGGCAGATAGAGAATATAAATTTTCCTCTCCACACAGAAGAGGAATACAGAAAATCATAGAATTGGAAGGCACCTTGAGATGTCAGCTCACTTATCCTTTGCCTACAGCAAGATCAGCTCTGCCCAAACCAGTCCTGACAGCTCTAGCAGTGCTGAGCTGGAGGAGAACTGGTTCATTAGTTGGAGACGAGGCTCCCCAAAGGTCTTTGGACTGGTGACTCGGTGACTGTGCGTGGTGAGAACTGAGAAATCTCAACACATTCCACAGTTTCTGGTCTGTGATGGATTTTCAATTGTTTTCGTTTGTCCGTTTGGTTTTCTGGCATTCCTGTGCTCACCTTTGGGACATTATGGATTGTTTGGGCCTTGGCATCCTAAAGAAACAGGATGCATGACACTGCAATATGTATATATCTGTTACCCTAACTAAGAATATTTGAACCCACTGGACAATTTTTAGATTAATTTACCAGCAGGGAGTTAGTCTCAAAATTATTAGGTGCTTGTAACACTTCTTGAATATCTTGAGAAGAGAGAGACTGTGTTAGAAATCCCCGGAGCAAAAAACTGAGGCATGAGCTCAACCTTTATAAGACAACAGAGAGTCAACACAGTGATGGGCCAGTATGCCTGTGCCCATCACAGGAACTGCTTCAGCTGCAGTAGGTGGTAGAGGCACCAAAATAAGCCAAACAGGAGATGTAAATCTGTGGGAAACGAGGCAGAGGGGTTTCTGGTTCTCGCCTGCTTGGTAGAAAGGAAACCTCAGATTGCTGCATATGGAACTGGTTTATGTCATTCTTTTCAAAACCTTGTTTTTCTCCAATGCATTTTTGTGAACATAATTAAATATATGTGAAGAATAAGAAAAGTGGTAAAATAGCTGTGGCATGATTCTGTTGACCACCTCCAGTTACTGTTGGTGATGCCCTCAGGTATGTCAGACATCTGCACTGGGTTGACAGATGCAAGTCCCACAGGAGACCACTCATTTCTGACAGGCAGCAGGCAGCATCTCTAACAGCATCACATACCCACATTTTAGACAACTGAATACTGCCCTAAATTTTATTCCAGACCTCACTCAAATGCAGGAGTCAGTGCGGTAAAGAGCATGGCTGGGTTTGTCTGCCCTTTCTATGTGCTGCCATTTTGAGATTTAATTTTTACTTCTGTTAAGCTAAAGAAAAATGAAAACAGCACCCAAAGAGAAGAAGAGAAGCTTGTAATTAGACATCCACTAAATAAAGCACATAAAATGGACTTGGCAGAAATGAAGACTGGATTAGACACTCAATATCCCTGGATCAATCCAGCCCTTTTTAGAGCTCTGCCCATAGCTATTAGACCCGCATCTCGACTGCTCTGGTCAGCAGCCACATTCCTGCTGGCTCTTCCTAGTGATTTGTTTGTAAGGGTCTGCGTCTGCATTTATCCGTGTTAGTTATCAGCATCGATCTGTGTTAGAGCTGCAGCAGGTGAGCACTGTCAGCAACATCCCAAGGAGCTACCCTTTCTGTTCTTTGACGGTACTCCTCCATAAACCTCTGTTCCTGTGCATGGTTGTGGCATCTGCTTGAGATGATGGAATGGAAAAATTGCTGTGATTGCTCAGCTCTATTATCAGCTATTTTCAGGTAGGGTACATTGTCTCTCTTTTGCAATACGGGAAGCTACCTGGCATGCTCATGATAGTGTTTCTTCTGTTCTTGTCTACTGACAGATAAGCACTTTGTATCTACTGCAAGCTTAATTGTCTTTAGCCTAAGGAAGAGATTAGATTTTGTCTTCAGAAATGTCTGCAATGTATTGCAACATCCCACCAATTCTAACTACTGATGCTTTGAATCCACCAGAGCTCTTATTCCGCTCCCTCCACCCCCTCTGCCCCATGTCTTTCTTGGTTTTGCTGGTGGTTTTTGTTAAACTGTTTATTTGCGTACCATAAGGGCTCCACATGCTGAAATATCAAAGAACAGTCCCCAAATGCTTCTCTAAGCATTGCAGATCATCTTCAACTATAAACTCATCTTACATCTCCTTAAAGTCAAATGTAATTTACAGTAGGAAAAACTACTTGGTGTGCTTTACAACAAGGTAGAACTGTTAGTTTTAGATCAGTTATAATCTATCCATTTTAATAGAAATAAATTTGTGGCAATTCTAGCCAAAGCTGCAAGGGAAAATGATTGTTGTCTAAAATATGCTTGAGTGAAGCAAAACCTGTTCAAGCTAAGGAACACTGTTGGCAGAAAAAACAAGTGGACACAGGCCATGAATACAGCTAGGCTGGAAGTGAAAAGAGGATTTCTTACCACCAGAACTCTGGTTACACTTACATTTATTTATACAATTAATTATTACACTTACATTAATTACACAATTAATGTAGAAGTATTGGAGAGAAGTATCGAAGAAAATGAAGTAACTGAGTAGCTGGATCTGGACCAATTTATGAAAGCAAGTTCCCTTACATACTATGTCCAGCTGCAAAATTTGTGTGCAATATGTCCATCTGCTATTTCAGACTCCACATCACACTGTCACCAAAATTGCCATAACACTTGTAAGTCATTAACTACTCAGATCTAATCTAAGATCCTAACTCTAAAACAAGAGCTATATTAAAGTGATTCTGCCCATATTTTTAAAAGGAAAATGCCTGCAAGTTACAAATGGTATTAAACATCAGTTTCTTTTGGCATCTATGCCTTGCAGAAAAATCTACCTGTCAAAATCTGCAGAGTAGGAAGCAGTACAGTTGTGAACAGCTCTCCCTCTCCTGCATGGGAAAGGCTGTGTCAGTGGGCAAGATCAAGGCTGGGACCCAGCAGGTAGTGGATTTTAACCAGGGCTTTCCAGAAGACTCTTGAGTTGGCCTTGACAGTCACTTACCCAGAGTATCAGATTTCTTATCTTTAAAGCTGATGCTAGTATTACACACAGTACTATAAGAATTATATCCCCCAGGTGTATCATTTAATGTTTTATAGTGATTTATTTGAAGGCGGAAGCTTTAGCAGAGCTGACTCAATATATTCCTCTGGTGCTTTTAAACAAATATGTCCTGAACATCATTAAGAAACAGGTCTTCCTTCCCTTCCGCATGATTTTCCCTTTGAAAAGAAATAACATTTCTTTTTTATGTCTTTATGAATCCTTGTAAATCCACAATGTTGTTTCAGATGCTGGTGCTACCATTTTCCTACCTGTTGCAACTGTGCTACGCACAAATACAACAGCTACAATGACAAGTTGCACCTAGAAGTTAGCTAAAACCTGAGCATAACTGACCAGCCATCAAGGCATAAGAGAGCAAATCACTCTCCCAAAGTCCTGTAATGACATTACCAGGCCCAGGTGCATCTGTGATGGGGCAGTGGGAGCTGCAGAGATGGCAGCATTAGCATGATAAGGGCGATACCCACAGCCCAGCACTGCTGGTAGGTAAGGCAAAGCAAAGTACAAACCAGCTCCTCGCCTTTGGGTGCTTGTGTAGGTGTTTCTGCCCAAGCTGAATGACTGAAAAGTGGGAGCAAATGCCAGATGAAGCCTTTTCCCTCTCACTTCTCACTAGTGCATCTTCTGTCCCAGGTTAGGAGGAAGTGAATGTGGAGCAACAGTTCTCAACTCGTGTTGTTGGAGTGAATTTGGGGGCCTATAAATTAGAATAGCACTTGGATACTACAAAACAGTAAAATCTGTGCATTTGATATGTTAGCACTTTTCTCTCTATTTTGTGCTCCACAATCATCCCTTCTTTTGCTGATTTTTCAGCTGTTTCCCTGGTCCTTACCCTCACAAAGAAATGCTTTGCAAACAACTCTAGGATAACTTCAGTACTGGCTGCCTAACACAGACAGCAGGATCAACTGTATGAGTGGCATTAACATCATCTGAGAAGCGTACTAACACTATAGAGACGAAATAATGATCGCTTAGTGTCACCATCATTACTGCATTCCAATATTGTACCCTGTTCCTACAAGCAGTTTTACACATGGCGCAGGGGAAAGGCAGAGATACTGTCTCTCCAGCTTACAGTGTCCTTTGGGATTGCTTTAAGGTGCATGATACAGATGCAAGAAGTAATTAGGAGCGCATTACCCAACACAGCGGTAACTCTGACAATACTACCAATCATACTTTAAAGTATAGACTGAAGTGTTTAAAAACAATTTGCATGTTAAATTTGGTATTATGGAGAGGGGAAAACCATACTGGCACCACATGCTGCTGTCTGCGGGGTACACTCAATTGAACAGGCAGCAGAGCATCCTCCTGAATGCTACACCATGCTGCTCATTGAATTCGCCACACATTGAGAAGCACCTGGACCACGCTCCTTGTGTCAACACTGTGCCTTTACGACTCTCCTGCAAAGAGGCCCATTGTGCATGCAGCATTTGCATCCTGGGGCTGTATATCCAAAATAAACTTTTGTTGTATTGTGGGATCCCATTATCCTGTTCCCCTAAATTCGTCACTCACCAAGTCTGGTTAGCTGTCATTGTTTGTTTTGGTATTACAGAGAACAAAGGTGAATTTTATTCTCACAAGAATGAAAATGAGGGTATAGTAATCAGAAAAGAAGAAAGAAATTAGAGTTGCTTAATTTTCAAACATGTGTGCAAAAAGATATCTTTTGTACATGATTCCATCAAAGGAGAAGCACGTACACCCTATCATAATAGAAAAATGTGAATGCAATTCATTTTGGATAAAGACAGTGATCAGTGCATCTGTTTTCTAACTTTGTGCTTTTCCCTTTCCTTTTTGACAAAATTCCTGATAAATTTGAAGACCGTTAAATAAAATCTTTCACTAGAAGGTGTTACTTATATGCATCTATTTCCACCTTGTTTGAAAGGTTTAGAAAAGCATGTGTGCGGGTCAGATCTTACAGTAGGATACATGTTTTACAAGCAACATTTGTGATAATGATGTGGCAATTAAAGTGTTACTTTGCACTGTAAAGACCAAGAGAAATTATTGCATTGTTATTGTACCTTACTAATTGCTATTGCTGTAAAAATAACTTTCAATTTCAGTGACATGGCTGCGCTACAGCAGCTACCATTAGCAGTAAGTCATAACCTACCTGCTGACTGCATTAGGAAAGCCAGGTACCTAAATTGTCTTTAGCCTCTCACAAAGGTACATTGGTAAAGCAGTGTAGGGACTGGACTTGGGTTTTCTCCTTGAGAAAAGACCCTTTTTCTTTTGACAGAGGACTCCTTTATCCAGAGCTGTAGCTTTTCCACCAGAGCTAGTAGATCACAGCACAAAACTTTTGAAGAATACCAACAAACAGATTTCCAGGCTGTATCTATACTTGTAAATAAACCAGGTTGTTCTCTGGCCAGATGGGTACGTGGCAGAGCACGGCCCACAGCCATATGGCTAAATTCTCTTTATCGCACAAGCAGAATGATATTGTGCCTAATGTCTTTCGGGAATCGTCTCTGCTCTGTGCTATCCCCAAAGACAAGGAGGTTAATCAGCCCTTTAGCCTCTTCTGCTCTTCAGTAGGCTTGTGGCATTTTCAGAAGGGCCTAAAAGCAGACTATCATGCGCTGGGGTGTCATATAACCCTTAATTTAGTGGAGAGCAGAGTGCCATGCCCTGGGGTATCATAACTCTTAATCAACAGTGGTGGTGCCAATGCCTGGCAGCCCTGCAAAGCAAGTAGCCTGATCCACATGTTGCCATTTGAATAGAAATGCCAAAGCACTTGCAGTGCCCGCTTAGACCTCCTGAGTCCGTGGTGTGCATATAGTTCTATTTGATTTAGGAGCCTAGGACCTATTTTCCAGTATTATTTTAGAGTTTAGGCATTTAAAAGATCTGATTCATGATATTACAGGGGTTGAAAACCTTTCCGACCTCCTGGTCTCAGATAACTTCTACCCTTGTCTGAGAAACAGCAGAATAGAGGGTGTACCAGCATTTCAGCCCCTGTGATTCACAGCTTGTCAGATTAGTAGGAACAGGCATGGTTTTCTGTTTACAGTGGTATGTCTGGATGTAAACTGCAGCGGCTGTGGACTTTGAGTTATTATCACCTATAGATTTAGCTCAAGGTAACCCCATGTACTATTTTGCCAAAATAAAAAAACCACCAGCTTTATCACATTATATATCTCCAATTATCTTGATTGCATGAATGCATCGATGCAAGAAAGGTTTGCAGGACCAGTTTTTATTCAGCTGATTCAGGTTGTAAGCTCCTAGTACTTACAAACATACTGCAGAGACAGGGCCTGGTTCTGTACACATCTAATAGGGCGTTTTTATTGGCCTACTGTAAAGTGATTTGATCTGGCATGAAGATGCCTAGTATGAAGTTACTACCTTTAAATTATTTTAATAAGCCTGAACTGGCAGAACAAAGTTATATATGATCAGCACCGTTTGTCATGTGGTGACAGCTATTTGTGGATCCATTCTAAGAGCCCTAGTGACAGATAGAGTGTTTCAGCAAAGGCTGGCATGAACTTCATGGTTTAGGTGGTGTAAACAAATACCAAGCAAGAAACTGGCCCAAACTGCTGTCATTCAGAGAGACTAATGCAAAATTGTCTCCCATGTATGTTTTGTGCCTCTGTTTTCCTAGTCAACCAATAAACACCATCATCATGGTTTTGATCCAGACCGAGATGCCAAGAAAATACATAGTGCCTGCAAAGGAGCAGGTAAGAAAGCTCTTGTTTTTTATACGAAGGGAAATTAATTATTATAATTAATAATTATAATATTCAATATTATAAAGAGCATATACATAAACCTAGGGCAAAACAACTGTTCCAACCAGTTTCAGGTAATCTTTATACTTCCTGTCACTTACTGACTCAAAGAACATGCATACCCATGAAGTTTTATGTGATTAAGATAAATGGGAAGGGAAGCCAGCTTGTTCCTCAAAGACTGGTACGATCTAGTTTGTTAATTGCTTGGCTCCAGGGAATTGGGATAAACATGGTATTTGCTCCCTGTGATAGGAACATCAAGCTGTCAAGACTGATATGACAGTCAAGGGGTCCAGCTAGTCACATTGGATTAGGGTCATGGTTATATGTCCTTTCCCAGACCTTCAAGGACCAGTAACAAACATCACCATCCCCATATGTCCATCAAAGCCCACTGCAGCTCCATCAGCTGAAAGGAATATATGGTGCTCTCAAATTGCATCAGTGATTTTTAAACAAAAATACTGGCTCCCACCATGTTCTAAGGTAGTTTGAAGTAAGCTGGCTGGCTGTGCACTGATGTGAATGAGGAATGCACAGTGGTCACGGGATCTTCAGGTCCATTGAGGTGAGAGTGTCCAGCAGAGGAAGAACAGCCAGGCAGCACATGAGAGCAGTAAGTTATTAATTCACTCCAGGCATTTGCACAGTAAACATGTATTTAAGCATTTCTTCCTGGTGTAGCACTGACGTTCAGAATCAGCTAGTTAAGTGCTGCATTTTAGGAACTGTTCCCATCCTATCAGCTGAGCCCCCTCAAGACAGTTCCTCATAGGACTCTCCTAAGGAGAGTTTAACCCCATATTGTCAGATCGGGGTGCTTTTCCTTCTAAAACTGGACCATGCCTTCTGCCTCAGTTCTAAGCAGGAAGAACTGGACAAGATGCCCTAAGCTTGTCCTGTATGTACCTGATGGTGATATACAGGGATGAAAATGCATCAGCTGCTGCCGAATGCCAGTACCATTTGTAATTTTATCCTTTGTACTGGTAGCTCCTCGGAAAGCCTTGTTGATCCCTGCTCCCGAGAGCCTGAGATGAGGCATGGCACAAAGCCCAGTAGGTGGATGCAGCAGATGGAAGAGCACAAGGAGAGCATGGGGCAGCGTCCACCAGCGTGACATGCGTGCATCAGCAGACCTAGCATATGGCTTGATGCCTCTGATCAGCCATCTAAACCCGTTATATGCTATGGGCATTTTGGCAGTGCCCATCACATGCAGAGTCATAGGTCTCTCCTGATACACATTCTCCATTTCAATACTTGTCTTGAAGAAGTAATGCCTGAGGCAAGCTGCTGGCCCTTAGATGGAGGTGCGCCAGGACACGCAAGTTAATGCAATAGCTGCTCTATTGTGTCTTTTGGGCATCCAAGTAACGTCACTGCGGTCCTGACCCTTTAGCCACAAACATAACGGATGCCTTACAGCAACTTTGTTTAGTGCAAACATCTGTTTATATGGCTGAGGGCAAGAAAAGTACAAGAACAAGGTCATTGCCTTTAGTAAGCTGCTTCCATCCATTGCATGAGCTACAGCTCAAAGCTGCCGGAGGGTTTCTGCTGGAGGGGTGCTGTGTGTTCGGTTCCCCCATGGGTTCCCGGGAGATGCAGCTGCTGTGGTGCCCATCACGGGGGCACCGCACGCTCCCTCTTCACTCTCACTTACTTTTGCCAAGCAAAACAGCATCAGCAGACCACGAAGGCTGGTTCCTGCTCCTCTTCCTGACTCCATTTAGTGCAAAGCACAACCCATTCTGTACAGGCTGTGGGTTACTGAAGCTGATTTAAACACATGCTCACCTACCCCAGCTGATCCCACCTACTGGCTGATCCCTCGGGACTACACAAACAAACATTGCCACCAAAAATGTGTACGTCAGCCCACGGGCACTGGCATAACCCTCGTTTTAGGAGCAGTGTCTGACCTTCTCAAACAGAAGACTCAATTTCCCTGATAAAATATGAGCGGCGTGAGATGGAGAACTTTTATTTTATGGTCTGAACATTGTAGCTGACTACAGTTAAATATATCCTCAGAAGAATCTTAGACGCTACAAATTCTAAAGTTGGCACCAGTGGGGATTTATGGATAGCAATTTTCTTCTCTTTAGAGATCATTTTTTTCTTTCCTCTGCATTAGATTCCTGATTAAATAATTCCTATGCACAACTTCTCTTTCAGGAACTGATGAAAAGAAAATTATTGAGGTCTTGTCGAGTCGAACAGCAGAGCAGAGACAACAAATAAAACAGAAGTACAAGGCTCTGTATAGCAAGGTATTTTTGAAATACATGTCCTCTCTGTTTCAAACCACATGACTGCTAGAAATATAGCCTACAGGCCTCTGCTTTTGAAAATATCAAGGGTGCAGTGGATTTAAGGAGGACACCAGTTAGTTTCTGATTCAGCAATTTATTTTATCTCCCAAAATACCAATTATATTTCTAATCTTAGGCCTCAGAGTCTTCTTGAAATCAGGCTTAACCAGATGAGAGCATTTTTATCAAAGTTGGGAAAGATAGAAAATAACTCATAACTGAAATAAAAAAATATTTCAGCTTGTGTTCATCTTCAGCACATTCAGAAAAAGAAATTAATGTAAAAGGGAATTTTAAGTCAGAATCCTTCTCAGACCAGATGCAAGTTCAGAGGAACTATTTGATCTTACCTCATTGTATTTTTGTTGAGTTTAATAGATGTAGTATTGATTTCTTCCAGTGATGAAGTAGAATACACCTTGTAAAACTAAGAAGTCTCATTGAGCGCTTGACTTCTGGAGGAGGAAGCATAGATTTCCTTAACGATTTTGCATGTAAGAAAAATACAGCTTCCAGTATATTATTTAGGTAAACAGCTGAATCCTGCAGAGCTTATTATTAAATTGGTATTTTCTTAAGGTCTGCTTGCTCATTAGTCATTAATCAATGTTAATAAGACAGGCAGCACTGGACCTGAAAGCCTTCTGTATGTAAAACTTACAGCAAGCATGATAAAGATTTTTTGGTTACATAAACACTATAGAGTTAGTTCTGTAATGAGGATTAATAAAAACAGGCATTAGAAATAAGCAAATACCATGAGACATCCCGGTTACATCAGCATGTAGCAACCCTTCTTCCTTGCCTGGGCAGCCTGAATCATTCGGGAAGGAGCCACAAGTTGAACCATTTTGCTCTCCTGCTGCTCCAGGAAGCAAGGTTCATGGTGCACGCATTGAAACTGCTCCAACACCAGTGTCAGGCTTTGACTCGAAAAGATTGAGTGTTCACTTGCAATTGTGTAAGAGGGTATTTAAGAACAATAGATTTAGAGCTGGGCTTCTCGTTTGTTGTTCTCAACTTGTCAAGTACTTCCCACTACAGGAAATATTAACTGCAGATAGGACTTCAAATAAATCATCCGTAGGCATCCTTCTCAGTGTACATGCACTAACTAGTTCTTCTCCAGGGTCTTACTAAATTTTGAATTAAGTAGATCGTATCACAGAAGGTTGGTTTGTTTGGGGTTTTTTTGGTGGAAAAAATGCAGATTGCTTGGCACCAAAGCACTTTGTAGAAATTTGTTGCTTTTTCCAGTAAGTCAGTTTTAACTGGAAGAGAAGTTTCCTAAGTTGGATCGCTTCTTTTGAAGGGATCCCTGCTTTTTTCGAAGCAGGAAGTTTCTGCATTGTGTTTCAGAGCAAAGTCTCCTGTTAAGCTTTTAAAAACACTAGTTTGCAGTTATTTAAACAAGTTAGAGTCAAAACTGGAAAGATATCATCTGGTATTTGAAGATGGGACAATCATTTCACTCAATCTGAAACAAAACTTTTTAGGGAATTTATTCTGAAAAAAAAAAGGTCCACATATTTAAAGGCTTTTTTATGTTTTTGTCCCTTTTTGGTACAGAGGAAGCTTTAAAATCATGACATTTCCCAAAACAAATTAAGAAACCCTCTAATCCCACCTCAGCTTTTGTGCTAACCCTTCCAACTCTCCCCGCAGGATTTGGAAGAAGACCTGAAGGGAGACCTGAGTGGGAATTTCGAAAAGGCTGTGCTGGCTCTGCTGGACCTGCCCTGCGAGTACGAGGCCCGAGAGCTTCAGAAGGCGATGAAGGGCGCTGGGACGGATGAGACACTGCTGATTGAGATTCTCTGCACACGAAACAATAAGGTTGGGACACCATGCGTGACTTTCCTTAGGTAGCAGGGCAAAGAGCTTGCCAAAAGCATCCCCCCGGGAGGGGGAGAAGGGATCAGACCAGCTTCCACAGCTGAAATGCCTGTTGTCACTGGTAGCAGTGGTAAGGTTGCCATACCAGGGCTGGAAGTCTTGCAGGAGTTCAGAGCAATATAATTCAAATTCTTTCCTTGGTCCTACTCATATCTCCCACGGATGGCACAGAGGCAACACTGATGATAAAGAAATCCCCAGGTGCCCGTGAAAGAGAGCTTTGGCACTGCTCTGACCATTCAGAGGTGGCTCCTACCAGGTACAGGAATGCAATCCTCTTCAAAAAGCCCTTTAGCTTACACTGAAATGCAGGTGAAACCAAGGGATGCCTGCACGAGTCAGGCATCCCTTGAAATGCTGTCCTGAACCGGGCTGGGTTTGAGCTGTGTCTCTGTGCTGCAGTCAGTCCCGGCATGAGCGGGGAATGGGAATTCAGCTTCTCCCACCCCATGCTTGCGATGCCTCATGCAACATGGGCATGGTACTGACTTGCTGGGGTTTTGTTTGCTTATTTATTTATAAATTAAATTTATTTATTTTTACTTATAAATTTATTTCTAAATATTTTTCCTTTTTGTTTATTTATTTGCCCAGGAAATTGTAAACATAAAGAAGGCATACAAACAGCGTAAGTAGTATTGTCTTTCGAACACACACCTTCATTTAAAGCCTTTATCACTGGGGGAACCCTCACAGATCTTTTTTTCTCCACAGTCTTTGATAGGGATCTGGAGTCTGATGTTAAAAGTGACACTAGTGGCTCTTTACAGAAGATATTAGTCACTGTGCTAGAGGTAAGGCTGGGGGCTTCCCTCTTATGCAGCTACCTGACAGAGATATTTCTTTTTCTCTATCCTGTCTACACTAAGTAATCATAATAAGTATTAGCTGGTATTTATAATAATGTAATTATTATATGTAATATGATGATGAGGTAATTACAGTAAGCAAAAGGCATTCTTCAGTATAAGAGCCTTCTATATCTATAGCTTTTTAATACATAATATTTTAATTTATAAAATCAGAAGTAATTTTATAAATTCTGATACTTTTAAGACAACAGCATCGTTTTATTATTATTTGTACCATCGTAATGGCTAGAATACCCATTCAAGGTCATAGCTACATTATGCTGAATTCTGCCCAAAACCAGCGAAATCTGATTTCCATCTTAGCTGAGGATTTTACAGTACAGAAGAAGTAAGAAAGAAATTGCTGTTATGTTAGCTTTCCACTCACCAAAAAAGCATATTTTCCATTAGAACACACTTTATTTTAAACCACCTACATGAAATAAAGAAAAAAATTAGTATCTTCATGAAGACACAGTATAAGAAGAGTAGGATCACACCTAGAAATGCAGACAGTCCTAAGAAATGAAAAGATTCAATAAATAGAAGCTTTAACCTAACAGTCATATCACTAAATACATCACAGTTAGATTCCCATTCTGGAAAGCAATGATACAGCTGTCTTCAACTTCTTGGGATATATTTTCAGGAGTCACAAATACATATTATTCATAGATTTTTTTCATAGATGAGTCCTTCATAATTTCTACCAAGAATTACAGTGTTAGGAATGCTCAGAGTATATAGGTTAATCAGGAAAATATTTTGCAGTTATCGGGGCATAACCAGCACCATGAAAACCATCAGCACTTCACGGCAGGTACCAGGAACCTTTCTGCAGTAGCTGGATGACAGATACACCAGCTGCTTTCCTAAGAAACTTTGTGGTTTGAGCCCGGGGTACTGTACGTGCCCAGCAGCTCAGCTCTTGGGGGGTGGATGTCAAAGGCTGTGTTGGGGCCACCCTGCCCCAGCTCTGTCTGCACATCTCGGCCCCATTCCCACCCCAACATCCAGCCACACACGCTACCGCTTTACACCGGTGGGAAAATAGCTGCAAAAAATGGCAGAAAGCAGAACCAAAGAACAAGCCAGGTGGGAAGGGACCTCTGGAGCTACTCCAGCCCAGCCCTCTGCAAAGCAGAGCTAACTCCAAACTCAGGTCAGGTTTTCCTCGGATTTTGTTTTCTGCTCCATACAGATGCTGGCTGAGGGAGGGAGGGGGACCCCCATGGGATGGGAAGGAGTCTGGGGACGAGGGGACCAGCAGGCCACCCTGCGTGGGGGAGCATCCGCAGGGGATGGTCTAACGCTGTGCCGCTGCCCACCCCTGGCAGTCCCGTCCTGCTCCAGACGTATCAGAGTTCCAATCTCATTAGGGCCCCAGCAGATAGCTAATCAACCTGGGAGAAAAAAACCTACCATACAGGCTGCATCTCTAAAGTCAGCAAAACCAGGGGCTGTGGTAAACGTGAACAGACCGTTCAAAGCTGTACCACCAAGCCCCACTGTGCCCTATTACTAGGTATTTGTCAGCAGATGGCAGCAAAACTATAACCAAAATATTTGTGAGGGCCACAGGCTGACAATTTTCCCTTCCACTACGAAATGTAACCAGCACTTGGTCTGATTTTTTTTTACGGTCATGTCCTTTTCTGTAGGCAACCAGAGATGAGACCCAGCAGGTCAATGCAGAGCTCGCTGAGCAAGATGCCACAGATCTGTATAAAGTAAGTGCAATTGTGGAAAAATCCTTGTTTGCCCTGTGTTGCGCAGAAAGGGCTGCCTCGGGGGTGACTAAATGCACCAAGCACAGAGGCGATGGCAGCGTAAGCAGATGAGCAAGGGGGGGACGGGCTGGAGCTCGGTGAATCAAGGGCTCTGGCTGACTTTTTGTCTCTACTGTGAATAAACAAGTGCTTTAAAAAAAATAACATGTAATCTTTAAGGCAGGAGAAGGCCGCTGGGGAACAGAGGAGCTGGCTTTCAATGTGGTCTTAGCAAAGAGAAGCTATAGTCAGCTGAGAGCTACTTTTCAAGCCTACAAAAAGGTGAGTTATTCTCTCCTGTGATATGGGTTGCACAGGGCCTGACATGTGGTTTGCAGACCCTACAAATACACGTAGAGCAGGCAATCCTTTGCCATTTTAAAACTTCTTGAATGCTTTAAGAATCTTGGAAAACATTTTTATGCAACTGGATCCTGATCCTAAGGAAATAGGGGATAAAAGCTGTATCTTCTGCCAGTGAAGAACCTATTCCCCTTCATAACCTACACAACATCCAGCCAAATAAATGTCACACTGTCATTTCCTTCCCACAGCTGCATGACAGTGGGTGTCCCCACTCCTTCAGGAGGACCAGCAAAGGGACAGGTTCACAAACTCCTGCCCTGAAGCAGGGTTTTGCTTTTCTGGTCTTTTCCTCTCCTCCAAAGCAGAGCCTGGCAAGGTCTCTCCTCCTGATCGCCCTGCTTCACATGCTCATATTGGCTGGGCAGAGGCACATCTCCAGTCTCTGCCTCTCTGCCCACGCTGGGCAGACAGCCTGTGCAGGTACTTTGATGTGCTCTCGTCTGTCTCCAAAACATAAGGCAAAGTAGGCAGCAGGATGATCCCGGCTGTCTGGTACTTCTCCCTGTATCACCCACCAGGGACATTTTACTCGTGCCTGGGCCTGGACCTGACCTCCACTGAGGCCTCTTACCTGGAAATGACCTGAGAAAGACAAAGCAATGCGAGAACCAAGGTCCTTCTCCTGGCAGCAAGGTGGAAGCTCAACAGTGACATGTATTCTCAGGAGAGGGTCCCCCCTCTAGCCTCTGGTGCACAGTCCTGAACTTCCCTAGGATGACTCTGAGTTCGTCAGAAAACTGTAACCCTAGGCACTGAAGATGAAAAAATCTCCAGTCAAGGCCATACTTCAGTGTCAGCATAATAAGGAACCCATAGCTGGAAAAATGTTTGCAGCTTAATCCAAGTTTTGGTTTGTTGCTGGCAGGAACACAAACCCAGTCACTAACTGATACTCTCTCCCCTGGAGTGGCCCAAACCCTGGGGGTTCAGTTAAATGCTCTGATAGCCAAGCTACCTTGGCTTTTTGATTCCTGAAGCCAAGCAGATCAGGTTGCCCAAACCCATCCACCACATCCTGCCTGGCTGTACTTGAAGTAGAAGTGAGCCAAGATTAGAGCCATGCAAATATCAGTCCTCCTCTGCAATTGGAAAGATAAATAGGGCAAGACCTAAATCAGGTTGGGGGTTTGCAGAACTTAAGCCTAAATCCTCAGAAGGTACCCCTTTCTGCCTTGTATGCACCGTCTCCCAGCTCTGACCTAAAAGTCCACTAGTCTTGAACCATGCAGGGCTATCCTGGTAGACAAAACAGAGCAAAGTAAAATCCTTTGACGTTCATGAAGTTCACAAAAGTCAGGATAAACTCTGTTTTGAAGTGGCAGTCTGGTTTTCCCCTTTCTACAGAATAATACAAAAACTAGGGAACAACTGCAGTGCTTGTAAACTTTCCCTGGGAAGCCAAAGACAATAAGTAACAAAACTTCATAGAGCTGGTAAAGCTCCAAAAATTATCTTATTTGTGTGGGAGCCATCCAGAGCCTTTGATAGAGAGGTTAGAGGAAGCTCGAACAGTTTCTCCTGACTAGGGGGTCACTCAAGAAGAAGCTGCAGCTTCTTTGTCCCAGAAGCCTTCAGATACGTGCGACTGCTTGATGTAGGTTATCCATCTCTTAACCATTGTGCCTTACCTGGCTGCACAGACCTTCTTCTTTTAGTGCCAGTGGATCTGTGAGCACTTAGGCCAGAGAAGAACTTCATTTGCCCTTGAATTACTCCCTTGTAAAGGCTCTAAAAGATCTGCATTGGCCTTTTGCCATTGGATCCTGAATCTGATGCTGGTTTTATGGCAGTGGGATGATGTGTACGGACAGTAGCTCTTATGGCTCCTTTTTGTTGTCCTCGTAGGTGTGTGGGAAGGACATAGAAGAATCTATTAAAAGTGAAACATCTGGAGATCTGGAGAAGGCTTATCTCACTCTTGGTAAAAAAATAAATGTGTCAAGAGCTTTCTTTTCTGGTTCTTGCCATCATCTGACATTGGTTGTTGGGGTTTTGTGGCAACAGCCATTGAGATAGCCCTAAACTGAGCCGACATATCTGCCAGGAAAAGAAGAGACAGTTTTCATTAGTGATTTGAACCCCTTAGTTTTAGAAATAAAACTTGCTAGACATAGCTTCTCTCCACACAGCTAAATTATTTGCCCTCTAACACAGGGCAGCCACCTCCAAGCTGCCCCTGAGGCCATGGCTGTTGATAACTTCCAGCTGATGCCTGGGCATCATCGGAACTGTGCTACCCAGCCATCACAAAAATGTACAGGGTCCTCGACAGCAATCTAGCGCTGGGGATGACTGTGACTGATATTTAAGCTTGGGCCCTGGCTCTGGTATTGTTGTTATCCATCTGGATCTGGGGTCTCCCAAATCTTGCTCCTGTGAGCTGCAGAGTGAGCAGCTATGCCAAGAATGAAGGGCAAGAGGAACTCAAGAGGGGCAAATGCTTGTTCTCATTCATTTCATTTTCACTGTGGAATGGCAGAGTACTCGGTGCTCATCATCTCACTGTGTAACACGTTTTCCCCATGGAGAAATGTATGTCCCCGTTCAGACTCCAAGACTTCTCCTTGCATACTGATAGGGGACCAGTCACAGAATGAAAGCCCTACCAACTCATATGCCTGAGCATAAACCCTAGAGAGTTTCCTTTATCTCTTCCATATTTATTTCCTTCTCCTTGAAGATGTATCGCAAAGTGTAAATACACAAGTGTAATGAAGCCTCTTACTGTTTTCTCTAGTCAGCTGTGCCAAAGACTGCCCAGGTTACTTCGCTACACTTCTGTACCAGTCGATGAAAGGAGCCGGGACTGATGAAGAGACCTTGATTCGCATCCTTGTGACCAGGGCTGAGGTAGGGTACCCTGCAACCTGTAATACCTCACATCGGCTCTGGGAGAAATACAAATGTAGAGGGTATGGAGTGAGTCCTGGCAGATCATGTGCTCAGTCAACCCATTTCAGCCCAATGACATCAGTGGTCACACTCTGCTTTTGTACCCAGGCAACTCTAATTTTGATATCGCATCTATTTCTGTTTTCAAAAGAACTAAACCAGAAAGCATGCAGGCAGTTTCAAGTGGAGTCAACTGTACCTGGTTAAAACTAACCCATGGGGAGGTCTGGCCCTAATAGGATGTGTAGAAGTAAATTCATGGTTAAGTAATGATAAAGCAGCAGTTCCCAAATTGAGAATTGCTTATAAACATATGTTGCCAATTCTCTCTGATTCCAGCTGGGAAAAACAGATGGGGAGGAGGGCAGAAAAATGAAGAGCCAAAGGAGATAATTGTCATTTTAAAAAGCACAAAACTACACAAGACATTTGAGATCTTAAACACAGTCTTTAAGTCTTCTTTCCTTGTAAGCTGTGTAGGTTGTAACCCCAAGGCTGTTTCAGTCTTGACATAGAGGAGGAGTCGTTCACAGGGACGAGGAGAACTTATTTCTCAATGATCGACAGTATGAGAAATTAGGCTTCAGGGTAGTGTCTCTGTTAAGACATGCTCCAATCATGATAACATTTAAAACCCACAGTGCTAAAGATCAGACCCATGCAGTGGATGCCTTTTCACAGGAAACCTCAAGACAAGGCATTTAATTCTCCCCTTGTAGTAACCAGAATATTACTTCTGTGAGTGGAACAAAACCCTCTTTTAGCCATACTCCTGGAAGTGCCTCTTTCCCTGCTTGCCACCATGGAGTGGCCTCAGGAGCTCGCAGCGACCTGTGCAAGTTTGACTGGCACCAAGGCTGTGCCCGCACAGCACCGCTACGTGCAGGGCAGAGATGCCCCCGGCTGCCCCGGCATGGCTCTCCACACAGGCCCGTACCCCTCTTCACAGCTAGCATCCCGTCACCACACTGTCTGACATGGGCTTACCTCAAATCCGAATGTTAAGCTGAAAGTCCTCCAAGATTTTTAGACCTCCTGCTTTCTCCTCTTCTCCTCCCACTGGGTGCAGTGGACCTTGGATCAGACCCCAGGGGTCCTGGTAAGAGCAGGGCATATTACTGAAAGCATGTCCCACTCTTCTAAAGAGCCTTTTGGTGTCTCCTCAGAGTGACCTGCCAGCAATAAAGGAGAAGTTCCAGCAAATGTACAAGAAGTCGTTAGCTGAAGCTGTCCGATCTGATACCTCTGGGGACTTCAGAAAGTTGCTGCTGGCTCTTTTGCACTAAAAAGCCATCAAGAATGAAGAGGCATGCTGAGCAGCCACCTCTTGATTAGTTTCCAAAATAGCATCCAAAAAATGTGGCATTAGCACAAAGAAAAAAATCCAATTTATTTTCTTTCCAGCTGGGAAATGTGTTGCCAAGTAATGCTGGACGTGAGGTTTATGTTATGGCTATCTCGCCAAATGTCCTTAAGCAATAAAGACATGTTAAAAAAACTAAATCTAAATTGACCTCTTTGTGTTTGCATATGTAGAGGAATCTTCTGTCATTGTTTCTTCTGGGTAGATTTTCTGTCTTTCTCTCATTCTGAAGATTATCCCTGTTCTTTCTCCAATTTGACGAGTGCCATGTCATGCCGTTACAGTCCTGCCAAGAGAAAATGGAGAGTAATTTCTTCTCAGCCCTTTATCACAGCTCTTTAAACAACCTGAGGGCTGTGAATTAATGATTTAAGTCAGGCCCTGATTAAAATCCTGCTATCAACAGGGAAGGTCAGAATGATTTCCCTGCCTGTGAGTTGCCCTCTCAGCATAGTCACCTCCTAAGTTATCCCATGAAGGAGATGAGGATTTGCAGCCCCCATCGGCACCACCTCCTGGGATATGGTGCAGGAGCATAGCTGGGGAAGGGATGGGGCTTCCTGAGCTGGATCTGTCAGGCAGGGAAATGCTGTTCCCACAGGGGCAGACACGGGCCTTGGGAGAGCTGCATGGTCTCCATCCTTGGAGGTTTCCAACATCTGACTAAAACCCTGAGCAACCTGGTCTGATCTCATGGCTCACCCTGCTTTGAGCAGAAGGTTGAACTAGAGACCACCGGAGGTCCCCTCCTCCCTGAATTACCATAAAATCCTGTAATCATATGAGAGAAGATGTAGATGAAAAATAACATCACAGGGCCCGACAAGAAGAGAGACAGAAGAGTCTGGGTCAAGGAGATGGGCTTGTGAGTGTTTCTCTGTGTCTGGTTCCTTCCCCCTTCTGAGTGTACTGCTCTGCAAGGGAAGGGTCTTTCAGACCTAGATCCTCTGAGGTACGATGGCTGATGGCCTCTAATTCCCTTCGAAAATACTATTTCTGAAGCACTGGACCTGTTTCTCCCTGCTTGTATCTATGTCACAGCAGCAGTACCTGGCTGTCTAGTTACAGTCTGTAAAGATGGGGCAAAATAAATGGGAGATGGGAAAGAGGGAACGCTTTTAAGAACGATGATCTGTGTGTCACATAGGTGTAACAGGGTGTTCCAGCATTTCAGAGGCCTGATCCTCCTTTGGCAACATTTCTAGCAACGTAAAAATACCAGGGGCAGATGCTGAACCTGAAATGAACCATCTGATTCCAGATTTGCCTTTATCAAAGGCATTTTAATGTTCAGACCCAGAAAGAGCAGAGCAGTGCAGGATCTGCATATCTTTTTGTTACTGTTGCCATGGGGCTCTTGTAACCAGAGACTATAGAAAGGATAGATGAATAATCTACTTAGGTGTCCAGTGTTCCTGGTGATATTTTATCCTCCAGAGGTCACACTGTATGTTCAGTCCAAGACAAGCTGGCAGGTACCCATTCTCAAATGATGTAGTTTGAAGAAAAAGCCAGCGGGTGTCTGAAATGCACATGAAGGAGCTGGTTTAGGCAAAGGATTTGTTTTAATATATTCCAACAAGAGCGCCCAAAGCTATATGAGTGGTTTCTGTGAAATCTCTCAAAGCTCAGCACACTTTAAACCCAGCTATGTCCTTATTTAATGTGAAGCGCATAACTTTGGCAGCCAAATTTATTTTTGCCTGAAGACTGTTTTAATTAACGGTAGTAGGTCATTCTGACTAAAGAAGGAAGAGTACAACTGCTTTCATCTTAATCTTTCACTCTTTAATTAGAGATTGGCCTGAAACCAAGCCAGGAGCCCACACATCTTCACACCCACACATACTGGGCCAAAGTCATTATTGAATTAAATGCTATATCTCTCTATCTGTACACAATATATACTGTGATGGCAGTGATACTTGTAATGTTGCTCTGTGTCTCCAATGCTGTAAGACTAAAATTTGTACTTATACCTCTATAACAAAAGTTTAGGTCAGGAGTTCAAAATTCAAGTTCAGGTTTCAAGACCAGTGTCTACAGATGGAGTCTGTAACCTTGCCTACAAAATCAGAACCAAACCCAGATTCAATCAACTCTTAAACTAAGCCTTAGTTCAGAATTAAGTACCATACCAATGTGAATGACAACTGTGGTGATAGGACACTCAGGGAAATCATGTTTGCTGAGCAGCTAAATAGAAAATGAGTAATGCAACAGTTACAGAGTAATGGGTCATAAGGGTATCTGGACTTAAAGAGTAGGAAGAAAACCAGATAGTTGGCAACTAGTACCAGCAGAAGGAAGTTAGCTGACTTCTCTGAGGGCAAGAGGCAACATTCTCAGTTTGCAAAAAAGGAAACTCCTATCAGACATACAGAAAAAAATCTTCCCCAGGAGAGTGGTTCAGGACTGGAGCAGGTTGTCCAGAGAGGTCGTGAAATCTCCATCTTTCAAGATTTCAAAAATTCAACTGGACAAGTCCCTGAGCAACCTGATCTAACTCTGAGGTTAGCCCTGCTGTGAGCAGGAGGTTGCACTACATGAGCTCCCAGGGACTCCCCAACCCAATCTTCCCATGACTCTGGGAGAATTAGGTAGTTTGTAAGCAGGAGACGACACCCGGCAGTGCTGTGTGAAATAGTCACTGTATTTCTGTTGCCTGAAGTAACACAAAGGACTTCATCTTATTGTCACTTACGTCCATCAATTCCCCATATTCACACTGTATTCTGCTCACTTTCCAATGTCTTCTCCGCTACTTGCTAGCTTGGGGAGTTTCATTGCCTTCAGTGAACTTCAGATGTCAACCAGGGTGCTAGAGGATTGGGTCAAAGGGCTGTTTTCCCAATCCAGTGAAGCAAACAGTAAATCCACACTGGGCTCCGGCTGAGCATGGACAGGACTTGAGGAGGCTGCTTCAGTGGGGAGTATTAGAATGAGTCCAAAACCGGGTGCTGGGTGTGGGGAAGCATTTCCTTTACAAGTCTGGCCCAGACATCACATGTGGAGTTAGGTCTCCTGGTGGTGTTATCAGCTGGGTGAGATACATGTTGAGTAGAAATGTCCCTATCCATGCTCTCTCTTGATAGTAATTTGTTATACAGATATATCTTTGCTCTTTAAATGCACGTATTCATTATATACATTTACATGCATGTGTAAATATGCGATACATAAATCTAATAATTCCCCGACACATTAATCTTCCTTTCTGCTCGCGTATTTCTCTCCCTTCCAGCTTATAATAAGCAAAATGGTGTCAGGTCCACATCTCGCCCTAGTTGGGGCCCACCGACGAAGCTCCACACTGCCAGGGCACACAGCATCCCAGGCAGTGCTGGCTGCTTTCCCAGCCTGGGCTGAAGGCTGTCACTCCAGCCAGGCATCACTCTGCTTGGGGCATCCTCCCGTCCTCTCCAACTCATGGCATCTGATTAATTATGATCCCTGTAATTGTATCTTTTTACAATGAGGAATGTTAATCCTGGGGTTTGTTCCCTCTCCCAGTTTTATAAAGACCATAATAAGGAATATTTTTTCTTGTCCCCCTGCATATTTAGACTGCAAATTTGGGGAAAGGGATGATCTCTGTCTTGATAACTGGGGGAGCTGGTAGTCATCGAGGCAGCGCACGTAACACTGAATAAGCTCAGTGAAGTCTCTGGCTTGAACAGTCCTTTTTACTTATCCATATTTGTTCATTTTCACCTGAATTGTAATAGGATCAGTGTATGAGTTTTAGAAGTTGTCTGACATCACCAATCTTCTCTGTGCACCTGTCTGCTGGCCGATTAGATTACAGCTTTTTTCCGCTCTGTTGCTTAGTGCATGATAATAGACATTTCATCATCCCATTACATTCAAACATAAGAAGAGTTCCTCTGGGTCAGATCAAAGATTCAACCATCATAGTTCCAAAACTGAGCAATCCCAAACACTTAAGGAGAGAGAGCAGGATGAGTATACAGCATTGCAGCAAAGTGGTCGTTCTTTAGTAGACATTTCCATTTCCTAGAAACTGGCCATTGATGGAGTTCCTACAGCAGCAGTTGCAGAGGGTCACTGTTTTTAACAGCCCCCAATGGCTCCAGCCTCCCTCAAGGGCTGGCTATGGGGGACCTGCAGCATCACGTCCCACAGTGCTGCTGGGTCACACACGTAACCTGCGAACAAGCCCACTTTCCCACTTGCACATGGTGTTCAGACCAGCCCATTATCCGTGCAACATCCCACTGCCATGGTAAATGCAGTATCTTGTCCTCCTGAAAAAAACTGTTCAGGTCTGGTTTGGTCAATAACATGCCAACCTAGGAAACCTGCCTCAAGGACTCATTCAGAAAAGACTCATTTAGACTTTCTCAGACAAGTTACACTGTCCCACAGAAGAAACAGCCCTTCATTCTTACCGGGGGTCATGCTGCAGCAGTAGGGGCTGTATAGCACATACTGTTCTAGGATATGCCATGAAAAATGATTTCTAGTTTATTTATAAAGGAAATCCTAACGAAGCAGTGCTGATGTGCCCAGTTGGTTGGAGATGTGTCTGAAACCATAATCTCTGGGAAAGAAAGAAGAGAGAGTTGTAAAGCAGGCAGCAGGAGTTTCATTGCTTGGGATCCTTGGCCCCAAATTGGCAGGGACCTGTGTGGGGACTCAGCAGGGAGCAGCAACCCCCCCGAGAGCAATAAGCTATTTAAACAGCACACGCTGTACTCTGGGTTAGCAGAAGTTTGCATAACTGCAAAGCCCTCAAGCCTGGGATCTTCTAAATAAATGCCACATTTATCAGTATCTAAAGCAGAAGAACACCCCACCTACCCTTCCCCAACCCCATGAAACAGTGTCATTAGTGAAGTCAGATAGCATCATTTGTTTCTTTAAGGGTTAAAAAAATAATCCACAGCCACTGCCAGGAAGAGGCAGAACTAAACAGGCAGCAAAGAGTTAGAGCCAGAACAGAGATATAAAGCTAAATCAATCATCAAAACGGACCACAATGAGAACATATACATACAGAGCAAGGCAGAAAGCGAGAGGCGTTTTGTTTGGGTAGCTAATGTTCTCTGGACGAGGAGTGAGAAATTCTCCTTTGGGTTTTTAATGCCACTCTAAATATTTATAGCAAGATCATGGCCAGCTGGTGAGGCAGCAGCGGCGGGGAGTAGGGAGGGGAAGGCGCATTTTTCCCAGCGCCCCAACATCATCCTCCAGGCTGTCTCTACTCAAGGAGAGGGAAAAGGCTGCACATTGCCATGTTTACTCTCAAAGTGACTTATCTGCAGGAGTCAAGTACAGTAGCTCCTGCCCTTCCCCTCCCTCACCTCGCCTGGCCGTTCACACACACGTGTGCCCACACACGCACAGATTGTACAGGCAGGGAAGGTGCCACAGCCTCCAAAAAGCTCCACCCTGTCTTTAACACGGGTCTGGGCCTTCAGGGTTTTGACTAGCCTTCAGGCGTTTCACTACGTTGTTATGCTGCATTGAAAAGTCTCTGGGAAAGGCCACGTATGGCTCGACCCGTGATGCAAAGCTGCTGTTTTTAGAGGAACAGGCTGCCCCCATCCCTGCAGTCTGCTGGGCTGCGGATGTGGGGGCAGGAACATATGGGGGACTGCAAACACCAGCGCGGCACGGGAGTTGACATAAGTGCTCTGTGGCTCCGAAGGATTTTCGCTCATCTGCCTCGCTGTGACTAGACGCAGACATGACTCACCCGTGAGCCTTGGCTTTGAGAATGAGAAGGAGCTTTGCTTTAACCTTTGTGTTTCCCTGTGGTAGTGATGCTTAGAAATGGCATTTTGGATTCAGTCCCATCCCAGAAAAAAGGGAGGAACTTCAGCACAGATGAGGGGGCCCAATCCAGTTACCCAGGCATGGGCAGCCAATGCCATTTTTCTTGAAAAACCCAGGAAATTAGCACAGAGCTGGGATACATCACGCCGGACCTGCTGGAGACCCCAGCCGGGGACCAGCTGGGGTTGTGGAGGATCCTCCACTGGCATGAGGCACTTGACTGATCCCAGCGCTGAGGATGGATTTAGGCTCATCATCACAGATAGCTACATGGGAGTGTTAAATAGGGACACCTCCATGTGTTTGAGGCAGCTGAGAACCTGTGGAGACCTAGCAGTGCCTGGAGGACTGTTCACCTGCCCAAATATAGGTGGTACCTACCGGTGACCTGAATAACTCAGCAGACTTGGTTGTATTGACTAGACCTCACTGGCTGCAAAAGGAGCTCAGACACCTTGTTCGTGTGCAGGCATCCGCAGTTAGGGACCTCATCCAGGTGTCTGCTCTGGGGAGCTAAGTGCCACCCTGGGACCCTGGTTTCCAGCTTCCTGCACTCACTTCAGCAACCCGCTCCAGTCCTCCTACCCATAACACCGAGCTTCCTCGAGCCACCTGCTTGAGAAGTTCTTTGCTAAGGGTTTCAGAGAGCCGAGATCCTTACACAAAAGGCCACAACCTGATATTTTCTATGTGAAATATCAAGCAGCGTCATAAAGATAAGCTGCTCCAAGAGTGAGCTTCAGTCTCCGCTTGGCAGAGGTAGCTGGGCTCTCCCTGCCCACCTTGGGGCAGACCTGGGCGCAGGAGTCGTGGTGCATCAGCATCTCCCACCGGATTGCAACGGGCTGACACTCCCCAGATCTCTCCATAAGGTGGAGACACGGTCCGTCCCACCGGGGTCCCTGGAAGCCCTTCTCTCTCCCTCTTTCTCCATGAAACTAGGGTGACGGTGCATTACCTAGCACGAGGCGTTGCAGAGTGTTTACAGGCTTCTAGAGTTCCCAGGCACTTTAGGACAGGGTCCTGCCGCTGTTTCCAAACAGGCGGCCAGGACTTTTATAAGTGAACTTTCCTCTCCGTGTCTATTTATTATATGTAAGCATTTGCCAGAAAAACACCACTCGGGCATGCTCAGTACCGGCCAGGTCATTGCAAAAGGCAGCGGCGGCGTCACATGTGATAACAGTGAGAAGCCCGTGTGCTCCTATTCTTAGCGCTGGAATGTATACAATGCCCCACCGCCTCGCCGCTCCTGCGCACAGCTCCCGAAAGCGGCAAAAGTGACTTCAGAATAAACACGTCCAGAAATCACCCTCTATGAATCACTTACCTACTGAAAGAAACGTCCTGTGGGTTTATAGGTTTTTATCCAGGCTCTAGCTGTGGAAAATCTCAGCAGAGAATAAACGACAGAGAGTAAGTGCATGCAGTGAAGGACAACAGAAGGTAAACGTTTCTACCCTACCGTTTCACTGCAGGTTGAGCAGTTAGCCATGCCAATACTCATCATATTGTTCTGCCTGGCACTTAATTTAGTCATTGTGTGTCTGATTAACATAAAAAAAACCACAGCTAAGCAGAGTTAATAAATAACCGTTTTAATGCAGATTCCCAGTCTCTAGGGTTTCGTTTGCCCTGCTGCAGAGTTCAGCTCCGCCAGATTTACATTCTTTGGGAGTGACTAACTCTAGGGGAAAGAGGCGCAAGCTACTAAACTGCTAATACTTTAAAATAGTGAATAAATGTCTAAGCGCATTTATTCAAAGTGATTAAAATGAACAAACCAACTGCTTCAGCTGTCCAGCTTTCATCCCAAATCAGTGAGATAACTTCAGTGCTTTTGCTTCTTGCCAGGGACACAGGCAGTGCTGACCTCAGAGCTGCAACCTATCTGATAACTTTATGAAAATTTTAAAGGGTCTTAGCGACCTTTTAGCTTCTTTATTATTTTCCCACTGTGCTTAACCCATGTTCCATTTTTATGCGTTAACAGTGAACGGATATTTAGAGCAACATCAAAGTCCTGATTTGTTCCCTTGGAGCTGGATATTTCAATAAAAGCTGCTAAGAATTTGTTTTTTTCTGCCAAGTCCAGAATTCATCTCTCTCCTATTTTGCTATGGAGGAGGGATCCGCTGAGGAGTTTCTCTTCAAAGACGAGGACTTCTCCTCCGAACTGCTGAGGCAGCTGAATGCTCTGCGGCAGAGCGGGATGCTGACTGATGTTACCCTCTGCTCCAGGGGCTTCGAAATCCCCTGCCACCGAAATGTGCTGGCTTCCAGCAGTCCATACTTCAAGGCGATGTTCTGTAACAACTTCAGAGAGAGTCGCCAGGCTAAAGTCATCCTGAAGGGCATCGACGCCGAGATTTTGGATCAGATTATCCTTTATGTTTACACAGGGGAGATTCTTATATCCGCTGAGAATGTCCTGTGCCTGTTGGAGACGGCCTCCATGCTGCAGTACGCTAAGCTGTTTGAGGCCTGCTCTGCCTACCTCCAAGACAAGCTGACTCCTGACAACTGTCTGAGCATGATTAGACTGGCAAAAGTCTTGAACTGCCAAAGCCTGAATAAGAAAGCCAAGGCTATGGCTTTGAAATGCTTTCCTGAGGTGGCCTCTTCTGACGACCTGAAGGACCTTTGTCCCTTGGAGCTCATCGATTACCTTGGGGACGATGAGCTCTGTGGGGAGGAGGAGCAGGTCTTTGAGGCACTGATGGTCTGGATCCGGCATGACCTCCAGGCAAGACAAGGCTACATCCAAGAGTTGTTCAAGAAGGTCCGGCTTCAGTACGTCCATCCAACTTTCCTCTTCCACTTCATTGCCAATGACTCCCTCGTTCAGTCCTCACCCACTTGCAGGAGCATACTTGAGTCAGCCCGGAGACATATGTTTTCCTTGTACAGCACCAACACGCCTGACATCAAGCCCATGCAGCATGTTCCTCGCAGGTACTCCAACCAAGAGTTCCTCGTAGTCATTGGTGGCAGGAAGGACAGCCAGCAGACGACGAGAGACGTCCTGCTCTATGATGACAAGACAAACCAATGGCTAAGCCTGGCCAAGCTTCCCGTGCGCCTGTACAAAGCCTCTGCAGTGAGCTTACACAGCAATATTTATGTGCTGGGAGGGATGCCTGTTAGCAATAAGAAAAGCCCGGTCAGTGATAATATTTACATTTACTCCCTCAAACTCAATCAGTGGAGGTTGGTTGAGCACATGTTAGTTCCACGTTACTCCCACAGAAGCTTGGCATACAAAAATTACATTTTATCATTCGGTGGAATTGGTGAAAACCAGGAAATCCTGAATTCTGTGGAAAGATATGATAGCGTCTACAACACCTGCGAGAGCATGGCAAACATGCCTGTTGCCGTCCTTCACCCTGCTGTTGCTGCCAAAGATCAGAGGGTCTACCTCTTTGGGGGAGAAGACATTATGCAAAACCCTGTCCGGCTGATCCAGGTAATGGTCAGTCCTGCTTGTTATAGGCAGTTTCATCTAAGGTATTCATCAGTTCACCACCCTCCTGAAGAAATCAACTCCCCCCAAAAAACTTTATTGTGAGTTGCAGCAAGAGGCAAGATGAGTTGACACACGGCTTCAGGGAAGTCTTGTCTGCAAGGAGCATTGCAACTCTTTCATTTCCCCCCTGGAGTGTTTTTCAGGCACAAGCCCCGAGGTACTTCTTTAGGTGTCAGTCAGCTCTGCCACTGGTGGGCACTGGGGCCAGGCCTGCTGCAGGTGATGCTATGGCAGGCAGCAGCTGACCCCCCTGCCTGGCTTCATGCTCGTAGCCAATCTCACCGAAATCAGTGCTTTCCACTTGGCGGCCAAGCTGGGTCTCAGCCGTGCACCTGCTCGCTCGCAGCAAAAGCAAAGATTCATGATAATTAGAGTGATTAGATTCTCACTCATCAAGGGGCCAGGACTTAAACTGACAGTTATTTCGTATAAACAGTTGTGTTAAAAATGTGGCTCCTGCCACATGTTGCTGGCTTTCTGCCTGCTTTCAGCAATTACACTCTATTAGAAGGAAAAAATACATTAAATCCTTTCTTATCTGATTTGATGCTTTAGCAACATCATAGTGTTACTTTCCCTATGAGTGTTTTTCACTGGTTTACGTGTTTTAACTAAGGATCATTAAAGGCTAAGATAGCAGCTAGCATATGAGCAATACTTCTTTACAGTGATAATGCTACTTGATTATCAGGGGGAAGGAAATGTATTTATCAGCTAGTGGGGAGATGTCCTGGAGATATTTGCTATATTAAGAAGCGGATGACGTGACATAAAAGTTTGCATCGCCCAGATACAGATGGCTGAATGATCATCATCTGGCAACAGCTCTTTTTCTCCCATAAATTGATGACTTGGATACCACTCTAAGTCCCATTAACAAGTCCATTTGCCAATCTGAGTGCATACCAGCCACCAGCACAAATATAGCAGCTGGGCAAACATGGTGGCTGCCAGCAGAGCTAGGTGAAGTTGAGGTTTGTTTGCCCAGGAAATTGTGAAGGCTAAGGCAGGAATACACAGAATAACTGGAAAATGAAATGAAACGGCTTGCACTTTGGGAGAGCATTGTCCAAGAGTTACAGTGATTTAATGGCCATGCAAAGATTTACAGCCAAGAAGCTTGCATATGGCAGATGATACACTCTGCCTTAGTGCGTGTGCTAGCATCTCCTGAGCAGACAAGCCTGGAGAAGTAGAACACTGTCCAAGGGGACATATTAGGAAAAAAAGTGGGTAAATTCCCAGATTTCCAGCAGTTCAAGCCAGAGGATTGTATTCATTAGGACAAAATAAAGACCATAAGTTCCTCTGTAATTACAATTGCCAGTTAAAAAGCAACGTAAACAGCTGTGTGTGGATCTTATTTATTTGTCAGGTTTACCATGTGTCCAGGAATACGTGGTTTCGTATGGAGACCAGAGTGGTGAAGAATGTCTGTGCACCAGCTGTCGTGATTGGAGACCAGATTATCATCGTTGGTGGTAAGGGCTCTGTTTCACCCTCCCTGCCCGTCTCCCCCTGCCCAGCACCTACAGGATTTCACAGCCTTACTGCTTGGGATGCTCCCTCAAAAAGCACATGGAGCTTGGGAAGGAGAGGAGGAGTGTGTCCACCCTCCATACACATCTCTCATGGGGTCTCATGGCCATGGAAGTTGGGACGAGTTCTCCACGAGGCACCTTCTTACTCCAAGTAGCAGGACCTGGGTGGGGGGAAACTGGGGGAAAAGCCAATGCAAGTTAGTGCTCTGGAGAAGGGAGGAAGCCAAAGGCATGGGGGTCCTGCTCCTCCCCTGCTGACTCACAGTCTGGCACTCCCTGACTGCTCTTCTTGGAAGGGTGGAGAACAGCAGTTACCACAAGGCCATGGACAGCTTGTAGGGATGGGTGGGCTACAGGGCTATGAGGGGTCAATTGGTCCTGTAGCTGCCTCCTGGGGGTAACTATGAAATGTCCTGAGAGGGGCATGAAACACTCAGAGAGGGGAAACTTCTCAGTGTCTTTTTCAACCTCTGCCCATGGCACTTTGATGGGTTACGTGTCATTGGTAGTTGGGCACTCTACAGTCCTTAATGCAGCTCACCTGATCACAGGCTGGCATGAGGAAGCATGTGTTAGATTATTTAAGGGAAAATGAGACATGAGGAAGCTTTAGCAGAGCAGGGGACTGAACCCAAATCACACAGGACTCAAACGTGGTGTCATCTCTCAGCTGGAGGCCACTGCTACCCTTTGCAGTGAGAATAGGGGAAAGCTGAGTCAAAAGGTCCAAGACTATCAGGCTCCTGTGTGGCAGATTACCCTGACTTCAGACCACAGTGCCCAAAATACAGTATTTTCAACTCTCTTATCTTCAAATGCATTAATCTGAAGGGCCTGTATCAACCCAAGTCTGCTGATGATAAGCTTAAGTTCTCAATTTATTTTTCACTTATCTAACAAAAGCCACAGAAATTCATATTAGCTTTAAACATCTTTCATTTTGCTTGAAAGTAGAGAGATTCATCATGGTCAGGTTTTATTTACCATCTTCCATGCCAAAATATTGGCCAAACACTTTTAGTTTATCAACAACAGTAAAAACAGTAAAACCTACAAAAATAATATTTTCTCTTGAAAATAGCTTTCATCACATTTCAGGTCCTTTTTGCATGACCAGACACATCATAGCAAAGGGGAGTGGGTTGGCCTAAGCAAGACAGGCCTTGATTTTTGTTAGGGAAAGTGGCTTCAAGGCCTGCAAAACGTGGCCCAAAGCAGTTTGTTTGCCATGGGCACTCTTGATTATCTACAGAGATACATGGGCAAGGTACTGCTGGGTACCAAGCTTCCAAACCTCCATTGCTCCAGGGCAATGGCCCTGGTACCAGCCCTTACCTCTCAGCAGATGTAAGGTTACATCACCCCTCAGTGGAAGAGCTGTCCATTGGGTCACTGGCATGGTGGCCAGCACGGACACAGCGCCGAGGGCTTTGGGAGTGGAGCGAGCACCGGTGGCACTGTGCTGTTGAGTACCCAGCCCCAGTCAGTAGACAGCTATGACTTCAACCCAACAAGGCATTGCTGCTCCCTTCCCGCGTGGCATTGGTTTCTGTATTTCCGAGTGAAACTCCAGGAGTCTGTTGGGTGAAAAGAAATACTTTGGGAGGTTTGAAGGCACATGCAGAAAACCGCAAGCTCCAACTGTGTTTGACAGGTTGCTTGCCTGATCTGATGGGTTTTATGGTGCTCGTTGAGCCTTGGCTGCCAAGGTGCTATGAGACAGGGTGAGGACAAACAGGAAGGGAAGATAGACAGGCAGGCATTCTTGTGACCCATCATCACTTCCCAGCTTACATATCTTAATTCTGCCAAATTATGTACCAGTATAATAGGTTTTATTGAAGACTAGCAGGGAATGTATTATTCCTTCTGCTGGCCATAAGCTCTAATTCCCATCTGTCTCTTCCACCTTTGGCTTTGCATTTAGGGTACACCCGGAGAATAATTGCTTATGATACAAAAGGCAACAAGTTTGTTAAATGTGCAGACATGAGGGACAGACGAATGCATCACGGGGCCACTGTCATCAAGAACAAGCTGTATGTCACCGGAGGACGATGTCTCACCGTGGACAATGTCATTGAGGACTTGGATTCCCTGGACTGCTATGATCCAGAGACTGACACATGGACACCAAGGGGAAAACTGCCACACAAACTCTTTGACCATGGGTGCCTTACACTCCAGTGTGTCCCTTGTTCTAACCTCCTCTAAATGACCTTCGGTACTTCCCAGCACGTTTTGTGCTTTCCTTCCCAGAAAGGACCCACCTTGCTCTGCAGAGAGCACATGGGGAATCCTCATGCGGTCCCACAAACTCTTGACCTTGAAGGCACCAGCGGCATTAGACATTCCCCAAACGCTCTGCCAGAAAGGTCATGAGCTTTGTGCTCGTGCCGTATTCAGCTGACCAGTATTGCATGTGGTGCTGCTAAGCCCAGCCCAGAGGCCTTACCCAGAGTCTCAGCAGAAAACAGGAAAAAGATACTTGGTAAGAACCTGGTGCAGGATTTGGCCTGGTACGGACTTTAAAATGACCAGTGAATAGGAATGCTGGTGTCTCCAGGGAAAGTAAGATCTGGGTAACCTGCATTTGTTAGCATGCTAACTCAGTTGTATGCCATGGCCCTTTGCTGCTCGGTGCTGACCAAGCTTTCCATTTCGAGCGGTGGGAGCATTTAGAATAGGAATCCCCACGCTCTAGTCTTGCAGCCAGCCCAGCAGCAGCTGCCTGTGTTAGCTATGGCAGTCATCTCACAAGAAATAAAATTTTAATGTTGCTAACATCAAATTAGAAATTAGGAAAAGGCTGATGCTTTGATCTGAATTCTCACATTGCGACAAGATGCAGATTTGACTTTTCTGAGCTGCCACTCTTTCACAGTGCAGGGAAAACTATTGTTCCCTCTGCCTGCTCTCCAAAGGAGCAGGAGAATGTGGGATGGAAATGAAGATTGTCTGCACCTTCTTTTTTGAGGGATCTTGTTTTGCAGGAAGCTTGCTTCTCCTTTTGCACCAGGGATAGCAGTGGGGTTAGTTAGGAAGGCCTTTGGCTGATGGAATTCCTGAAATCTGGAATAGCAGAGGCGACACATGGAGGAAAGGGGATGTAAAAGAGAAAAGGTATTTGTGAGGAAAATTTTTTTTTTCCCTTTCTCCTCTCTCCAAACCACTGGAAAACAACGATGAGAGAAAGCCAGTGACAGGAAACCAGCTTTCCAAGAAGAGCAAGTCTAAGTCTGCCACTTGGCAAAGCAGCTCTGGCTCCACCAATATTTTTGTGGGGTTCTGCCACTAAGTGCATATTTTTAAAGGGAGGGGATTAATCATCAGATACTGAACAGGCTGTGAACTGCTGTCAGGTCACCAGGCTTGGTAAGATTGCTGAGATAGCAATCTTTAAAGATAGCACTGATGACCATCATCCATAGAAAGGATGGCAGAAACAACACCCCTTTTTCCTCATATTTGAAAGGAAGTGGGATATTTCTGAGGGTACAGGGTGTCATGAGGAAACCACGCTCAACCCTCCTCTTCACAGAAGGCTGCACAGCCATATGGTCACCACCATGTTGCAGGACACCATCTCCAACTGCTAAGATCCCCTCCCATAAGCCTGTATCTGGGAGTGGAAGAGCGACAGAAATAGTTCACGAGGTGGGGGGCTGGAAAGAAGAATTGTGTATCAAGTGCTGTTTTAACAATGCAAAATAAAATGGTTGTTATTGTTTGTATGAGCTTTGTGTTCAAGAGTCCCCATTGTTCCCTCTGCATTGTTGATAAAGGGATTTGGGTTTGTACCAGCAGTTTTTGCCAGGGTTTCCTTCTAAGGATCTGAGTAAACCTGCAAAAAATGAGTGGGAACCCAAACTCATCTCCCAGCTCAGAAGCCTTTGGCTATGTTTCTCCTCTGTCTTTCAGTCTATATCATCATCTCCTCTCCGTGCAAAGCAGGGCTAAATCACAGCACTTGCCAAATTGGACCAGAGCAGTGATTCATTCTGCTTCCTCACAGGCCAGCTCCAGCTCTCTGGAGAAAGAAGCCTTGTCATGGCCAATTATGGAAAGTCTGCCCTGGGGAGATGTTTATTCCTAAACCCGCAGTGCCGCCTTCCCAAACTCCTTCCTGTTGTGACCCCACTCAGCTCCAAAACTCCAGGAGACGCCAGTTGCTGCCATGCATTTTAGCTGACACGGATTCCTGCCAGGCTCGTGACTGTACCCAGAACCGAGGAAAAAAAGCTGACTTGGGGCCATAACCCCATGTTTGCAAACCATTGCCACAGTCATTGGTTTATGCTTGGAAGCAAACAGATTTTTCTAATTCCCATATCATATAACTAGTGATTTTCTCAGCATTCACGCAGGGACCAAATAGTACCTTGCACAGCTGTAGCTAGGCAGGAAATGGGGAGTGCAAAGAAGAGGCACAGTCGCAGCAGCATTGAGCACAGCATCCTTCCACTGGTCCTTGGCGAGCCCTCACATCACCCCCCAAGTCCTTGGACATGCCAAGGGCTATGGCCAGCTCTGCTCTGGCTGCAACCCTGTGGTCCTTCCTTTCACAAACTCCTTACCTCGTGCCCATAATTTAAGGAATTTGGGTTTGCTGGGCAGTAAATACAAAGCCTGGTTTCTGATAGACTTCCGTCTCGTGGTCAATTGGCTTTGATGCAAACTCTGATCAAAGCTCTTGGGGCTCTTTGCAAAAAGGGTTGAGATCAGAAAGCAGTGTTGAGCCTTACCAAGGCAGACAAGAGCCGGCAGAGTCACTCGCTCATAGGGAGGCAGCAGCACACGCAGCTTCAGGGCAGGGGATATGCAGCCCCGGGGCAGACGCTATGGGGAGAAGGGATGCTGCCTTTATAATCAGGTGCTGGCCACCGCCTGGCCCACCTACAGCAATACCTAGTACCAACCCAAGTGCTTTGCAATTGTCGTGCCCAGTGGTACTATCAGTGAAAGCACTTTAGCAAAGGTTGACCAAGGTACCCCTTTCTCCAGTGTCAGGAGGAGACTCTCCTGAGCAGGATCTGCAAGGCCACCACTACAGGAACACTTTCTGAGTCATAACATGTTTTTCCAAAGGTCTCATAATCTTGATATTCAAGTATTTGAGCGCTCACTTAGGTGGGAATCCCCCATGGGAGAGCAGCAAGGTACTTCACAAATACAATGACAGCCTCACGAAGAGGTGGGAATTTGTTGATCTTTATTTAATAACCATGGAAGCCAAGGAAAAGAGACTTTTAAGAAAGGGTTGTTGACTTGGGGGTCCACTTTTAGAAGGGCTGAGCACCTGCCGCTTTTTTTCAAATCAGGGAGTGCTGTGAAGGCTCATCACCTCCAAGGTCCCATTCCTGGGTGTCCCGAGACAGTCACTAGATTGTGGAAACCATAGGACCACATGGCTGAAAGCAGCCTGCTCCATGGAACAGTGAGTTACCCAGTCCTTCATGGCAGGTACTTGTCCAACACATTGAAAATCTCCCATGAGAGACACTCTGCTACCTCCCTAAGTAACGTAATTGAGTGTGTTATTAACCTCACAGCTTTAAATACTGTCTAGCATAAATCTTCTTTGCTGTAACTTCTGCCATCCCCACAGAGATAAAGGGCAATCAATTACCCTTTTTGATACCATATTTTTTTTATATCTTTAAAGTTTATTAGGATGTTTCAAATTCTGTAGACTAAACAAACCCAGCCCTTTCAATCTTTCCTCATAAGTCATGTTTTCTAGACCTCTGATCATTTTTGCTGCTCTCCTCTGGACAATTTCCATTTTTTTTTTATTTAAGTGCAGGGCCGTGGCTCAGCTCCACAGTACTAAGAAGGGCAATAAACCCCTTCTGTGTCTTACCTACAGCACTCCCGGTCTCACCGCCCAGAAGGACTTTTGCTTTTCACAGCAGCAGCAGATTACTGACTTGGGTTCGGCTGCGCTTGGGATTAATGAATGCTTGCAAGTTTGGGCAAGGTCACATGGAAAGACTGCGGGAGATCCAGGATCTCCCAGGGTTATGCCGTAACTCCATCTTTGCTTTGGCTCACCAGGACCTCGAGCCAGATCCCGTTGAAAACAATAAGTCTCTCCATGGGCTTCAGCAAGGGGCTTTGGAGCGGGCCCTAATTATTGTGTTCTCAGCTGGGTTCATCACTAATTCTATTAATTTTAACAGCAAATAGTTAATGTTTGAGTCATTTTTTATACTAGGGGAAAAGTTTCAGACAAAAAAAAAAAAGGAAGGGAGGAGGTTGCATTTTCTTTTTAACTTTCTTCCACTTCCCTCGCTGCAAACTCAGAGCTGAATCCTGCTGCACAGGCAGCCTGTGGTGGCAGGCAGCTTTGCTTTGATCTTAGCAAAGAGCTTCATAGGTTAAGCCCGTGTTTTTTCACTGTAACTGTTTATCAAACAATACACTTCTTTCCAAGGGCAGCCTTTTTCTTGCACAGTAATATGTTTATAATTATAATGCACTTCCTGCTTCTTTTTGATTAAACACACCTGACAAAGTAGGAAAGATATCAATGCATAAATAAATGGGCACTCCGAGTTCATTGCTTCGTCAGTCCTTTTTTTCCAAACGCCAAGGAGTTCACTGCGAGGTGAATCCTTTAGCTGAGAAGGAAACAATTGGGGAGAGCATATATGAATAGCGTACAGGGTAATTTATCCCTGGCATTGTTCCTTAGCCTGACCTGAGAGCCATTAATAATTGACAGCGGCAAAAACAATCCCTTTTTAAAAATATAAACATCCATAGTTTCTTTCCAGCTGCTTGAAAGCTCCCACACAGAAGTTAAACAGTCATATTCTCCATGGCACAAATGAGCATGAATTCCTTGATGCAAGCTTGCACCAGCAAAGGAGCTGAGACCTGCTAATCTGTGGACTGCTAATAATGTTTTCAGCGGCTGTTTCTGGGGAGTTTGCCTGGGGTCAAAACGAAGCACAGCACATATGGAGAAACTGGTGTCTCAGGCTGCCGTTGCCACCGAAGTCAACAGGGCTCCTCAGGTTTTGTGCTGGAGAACTGAGATATTGATCGGGCCTCTTCTGTTTATTGAAGTTTCCAAAATAGTAGCAGAGTAGCAAGGAGCCCAACTGCTCTGTCACTCGGGAAGTCACCCGCCGGCTCCAGCTGCCGCTTGTCACTTCTCTCCCTGGGGCTCTTTGTTTGCCTGCACTTCTTTCATGTTGCAAGAACCCTTTCTGAGAAAAGCAAGGACCAGCACGTCTCGAGCAGCCTGGGGCTGTGAGGTGGATGCCTCGTGTCTGCTTTAAACACGAGGCATCCCCACAGCTGTTGGAGACATTTGGCTTTAAGCTGGGGGTGAGCCATGGGGTAAAATACCACGGGAGGTGGGAAAAGGTGGTAGTATCTGCTCCACTTCTTCATCTGGTCATGAAGATGTCTATACACCGTCCTCCTATATCTAATCCTCCCATATCTAGTCCTCTGAAGTTTGTTTCTCAATCAGGCTGTGTCTTCTGATGAATAAGCCATGTCCCACCATCCCTCCCTAAAGCAAGTGTGCTAGGACAAGGGCAAAGGCATGTCCCCTTCCTCAGGTCCCCCAGTGTCACAGCCGTAATGACATCCCTTGAGTTTTGCCCTGGTCTTGGCATGTCACTGCGGTTTCTCCTTGCTTTTGGACACTTTCTCAGGCCAAACAACTGGGCAGATGTGCTCTGCAGGTGCCCTGCACCCACGTTTGGAGGTGGCAATGACTGCCCAGAGCACCAGAAGTGACACCAAGGACTCTCAAGTCCAAATTTTCAAATTTCGAGTACAAATTTGCTCCTGGTCTGGCAAATCAGCCAAAACCAATCTGAGCCTTAGAACAGAGCCCCGACACCTCTCCGTGAGAGCTGGGGGACTTCAGAAGAATGTGTCCAGCCCTGAGCAGCAGAGAGCAAACTGCACGGAGGGTGCTGCAATGTGAAACTTGGCTACAAAGCTTCAGTGCTGGGAAAGTGCAATGTTTTATCCAGATCAGCAGCAAGCCCTGGAACTAATAGGGTTGATTAAACTGTTTTGATGTACATGGTATGTGGAGATAAGGGCCCAATTCACAAGGGCTTCCAGTGAAAATTAGATGTTAACCATAACAGTATGTGACATCCCCTGACAGGGGTGAGGAAGACTGCTGGAAGACAAGAGACAAGTACAAACCAAGGGGGCAAAAGAGGCAGCTCTTGGGAGAGCAAAGTTACCACAAACTTGCTGGATCTGTTTTGATGCTGAAATGACATGGACCCTGGCACCAGGCAGATTGAAAGCAAGGGAACTACGCCTGCTTTATGTTGTTATGACACATGTATTTCCCTGAAAATGACATTAAAGAGTACCAGAGACTCAAACATTGTTTTGTTTATCTGTTCCCCTGGTAGGGCTGTTACTCTTAGAGACAACCTGAGCACTGCAGAATATGGCCCGTGTCAAGAAAACTTTGCCTCTGGCACAAGGACCGTTAGCAAAGCCTGACGTGGGAAGCCAGCCCAGGGGGTCAGGGCGTGCAGGGCTATTGCCCACTGCTGCCTGGCAGGACGGCATGCCTTTGAGACACACAAAGGCATGAGCCACCGGAGGAGACTCCCCTGCCATGCACTGAAGTTCACAGATAGGAAGCCGACAGCAGAGGACAATTCCTCCCCAAGGTGTTGACCTGGGGTTCATCCTCTGCAAAAGCATGGAAAGGCTCCTCATCACCTAGGCTGTGTCCATGGTGCCTCCATATGCTTCAGGCCACGTTTCAGCTCTGGGACCGCCTTGCAGTGGAGCTTGCACCTGAATTAGCCATTAACAGGATTCCAAATTCCCCCAACCCATGGTATGAACTAACCCATGCTTGTGCAAGCAATGCCTACATAGCCATGGCATCTTAAGGAGAAGACTCCAGCAGCTTAACTGGGCACCAGCTCAAGGCTTGACCAAGGAGAAAGCAGAGAGGTCCTATGGACATTCTTCAAGACATGGTGATATTTAATGGATAATTCAGACCTTTTTAAAGAAGGCAGTCTTTGGGCTTGGGAGGTTCTGTCTGAAGCCCTGAAGGCTTCCAGCTGAGGGATCCTGTTTAGAGCCTACAAGAGTTGTCTTTCTGCTCATTATAACTTGGAACAAATATCAGTAAATAGAATCTGTTTTTTCTGCAGGCACAGGGGGCTCTGGAAATTTTGTCAAGAGAAAAAAAGCAACACTCAGTAAAAGAAGCTCCAAAGAACTCACAAGGGATTCAAAGCAGAGGGCACAGATGACCCTCAGAGCATCATCAGCTGAAGCTTCAAAGCATCCAGATCATTTGTTAGGCAAGAGCAACACCTTATGCCATAACCTGGATAACGGAAGTAGAACTCAAAAAAAAGTCAAGAGCAACACCTTATGCCATAACCTGGATAACGGAAGTAGAACTCAAAAAAAAGTCAGCTCTTCCCTGTGGCTCCCTGGTCCACAGCCCATCCCACAGATCAGCACACAAATGCAATCAAACAAGTGACAAGGCCCAGGGCTTCCTGGAAACTCAGGCAACACGTGACAGATGGGCATTAGCTGTCTAACACCAACCTCTTCTGTCCCCAGGTGCCCCATAGCCAGAGGGCATCATTACCCTAAAACATACCTAGGAGAAGAGTTTTTTCCATAGTTTTCAACATCTAGATTTTTTCCCTTCCTCAGGAAAGGTAGTGGAAGGTTTGGGACAACCCTAGAAATAGGCACACAACTGGGAAAGAATCCCTTCTGCTTTTAAAAACAAATGCTTTATAGAGTAAGGAGAAAACATTCAGACAGCTCAGGGCTCTCTGATTTCCAGGAACAAACTATAAAAACCATTTAGATTGACTGAAAATACTTTGGCATTTCTCCTTCACATTTCCAAAGCGATTTCAAAGATAAGGTGATAGTTAATGCAGACCAACCTCCCTAGGACTATCACTGGGGAAGGGAAATGCAGCTGCGGAAATGATTACATGGATCAGTAGGGTTTTGCCTTTATCATATTTGTTTGATTCTAGAATATATTATTCTCTGCTGATTTGTGGCTGGAATAATGCAAATACATGGATTTTCATGTAAATACAACATACCGCTTTGTGGCCGCAGGATGTTGGTGAGCTCAGCTTGATCAGGAGAAAATCCCTGGCCAGGTTTTAGTAGAAATCTGCAGACACACTGCTAGCAGAATAGTGGTACTGCCAGGCTCAGTGGGATATGGCACTTGCAAACAGCATGAGTCATTTGCCCTGGAGCTGTAGGAGCAGAGAACATCTGAAGATCTAGATCAGATTGGTGAATCAGCAGCATCTGACACAGTTTAAGAGGTTAAGCCTATTTATAGACAAATGAGGGTAATTTTCATAGCTCAGGGGATTGGATTTTTTTTAATAAATTCATAATAAACTCTAGGGAGGTGAATACTGAGATCTGTACTCAGTTAACTCCTTGGAGACAAGAGGAAGTTTGTCCAAGACAGGGATGGAGTCAAAGGAGCGAGAAACTTAAGAGTGCATTATCCTCACTGCTTTGCTTTTTATCCACTCGCAGGATTAAGTTATGCTTTCAGGACAGTACAAAGCATCCCTGTGGAGCCAGAGCTTGAGCTCCCTGCCTGGCACACCGGTGGGATTCCCTTGGCACCCGTGTGAGTGCATTCGATGGGGGAAACTGGGAGGGACAAATCAGATGTGCATCCGCGTGGAAACAAGCCCCTTCTTTACAGGGGACTTTCTGTTCATCATTTCTTGCCTTACTTCATACTTTACTCTTTGTTATCACTAATGGTGGACGTAACAGTTAGTTTGCCAATGTGTATCAGCACCAGAGTTATATGGCATCATCAGTCAAGTGAGAAAGATGGGACTTACTGAGTGATTGTGGGAAAAAAGTTATTTCTTTTATGTCTCCATTGCCACATCATTAAAATAAGGATGATACCAACCCCACAAGGGCATTGCGAATGAATCCACTAAAGCCTGAAAAAAGCTGTCTTTTGTGAATTGCCAAAAACTGCTGTTGTACAATTCCACTGCAGCTACTTGCTATTTAGGAAGTCACCACACCTATGGAAACACTGCTCTTAAATAAATATAATGATGATCTTAAATGAACTAGTAATCAGCTGGATAAGTACAAAAACTTATAAAATGAACATGGGTCTGATTTTGACTGAGGCTACCCACCCTGCCCCCTCAAAAAAAAAAAAAGAAACCTAAATTCTCCTTTAAAGACTACCAGTGTTAAGAAAAGCCTTTTATAAAATATAGGGCTGAAGTTACCTCCCACCTCCTTTTCCTACAATGTGGTTTTGTACACTGCTTTCCATAGAAATCAAGGATGGATTGAATATGAAGTTATAGACCCACTGGGAGAACAGGCCTCATTGAAAGGACACAAACAGTTGCAGGGTTTGCAGGTGCATCATGCCCATGGACTAGTAATGCTTTTACTTAAGCAAGGGCTTTTCTGCTTGGAGGTAATCTCCCAAATAAGCTCAAAGATACGAAAATCATCCCTTTGAGGTCATCTGAATTTTTTTTTTCAAATTCAGAGTAAATGAGGTATGGAGCACTCCATGCACTCATTTCATTCCCAAGTCAGCAATTTCAGATCGTGCCAAAACATGGCATTCCCATAACATGCATTTCTACATCCAAGGTCTGTAGGACCAGGTCTTTGCTTGTTCTCTTGGAAAAAGCAAGTTTTTCAGTTCTTTCAGTGCTTTTGCACCAGCCTTTCTGAGACGCCTTCTTAACCTCCCCTCAGCATCTGTTTTATTTTAGAAGGATAAAAATGCATCAGAGTCTCACACATTCTTGCTACTTTCAAGGTTCTCCAATTACGTTATATGATTCCATTCCCTTTTTTTGTTAGGGGTTTTTTTTTGTACTTTAAATTTCATATACCCAGTGGCAAGGACAGAGACCTGCAGGGTGTGTTGTTTTTAAAAGCCATTTTATTTTGTCTGTTCTGTGATGAAAACTGCCTGCAATTGTAGGATTGCAAGGATGTTTGGGCACCCGCCATCACTTTATTAACTTTAAGCTGATCCTAGGAACTGGCAGTACTTGACTATCCGGTTCCCAAGTAGCATTTGTGAACTGCAGGAGTCCTTCAACCTTGTCTTCCAAGCACGACTCCTTAGGTCCCTGCGCTCACCACCTGTCTTGGTAAGCTCAAGTCATCCTGAAATTTTAAAGTTAACATGAGGCATCTTCATTCTTTGGCCTCTGCCTGCCTGTCTCGGCACAAAAGGGGACAGAGTGGAGATGCCCAAGCTGGCAGCCCAGGAGACTCAACAGCATATGCTTCATCTGCACTTGTCCAAGTCAAAATTCCCTAGTTTATCCTCTGGAGTTTGGTCTGACAGTAGATGGGTCAAATGCTTCAAAGCAGCCTTGGGGCACCGGTTAAGTCTCGCAGGACTAGCGTGGGGCTCCTTGGTGCTCCACTGTTTCTCACACCTTCCCAAAAGCGGCTCCGCTCAGCGTGTGTCAAGTGAGGCAAGCAAACCAATTAACTGCTTTTGAAAATCCTGGCCTCGGTCTGTTATGACGAGATCGCCTTGATAATAGCACTGCTTGGAGTGACCAAAGAGCTTTCCTTGTTTTCCTCAATCGGAATTCAAGCAAACTTGTGCTGACCTCTTCATTTTTGCCATTTGATTTCAATGGGAAATGGACTTCACAGGGACCTTTGACCTCAAGCCTTGTATATTTTCTCTAATATTCTTTTATCTTCACTAAAAAACATTTACTAATATTTTAAGCTAATGTTTCTCTTCGGAGGGTCGCACACAGTTCAGCATGCAACTTGCATCCAAAGATTTCTCCAGGTCTCTAATGTTAAGTTTTTCTAAACAGGTCAGGTATTTACTTGCTGTTGCTGAAGGGAGCAAGCAGAGCCCTTCTAGCTGACATCTAAAATAATGAAAGGAAAACCATATGTAAACCATACTTTCTGGAAATAAACTGACCCTTCTACATTTACAGGGTCAGGGGAGTACAAGTGACCCCGCTTGTCCCCATGTGACTGCCCAAGTTTCTACATAGCAGGAGAGAAGAGGTCACACAGATGTAGTTACAGAAGTTGAAATGGGGATGCAGGGGAGACGAGGAAACGTCGCCAGATTTAGAGCAACAGGTGGTTCTTCTGTGGCCCCCGTGAGCGACGAGCTGAGCTGGGCGCTGAGAGCAACCTCTGCTGAGGCGCCCGCATGGCACCGGGTGGAAAAGTGTCTGCAGGGACGAGGCACCGTGGAAGTAAACAGAGGAACTGGCACCCGCAGCATCAGCCCTTTCCTAGGATTGGTCCTGCAAGGAGATTTTGAGAAACCCGACCCAGCGATAAGGCCTGTACCTTAGGGCTTTGGAAACATGGGGTTTAGGCACCTGCTGTCCCAGACCGCCTGTGACTATCAACAAACCCCTTGGCCACGATGTGCAGATCCTAGCGAGTGCTTAAATACCTTCAGAGACGTGGGCGTTGGTGTCTCAGTTCTCCTGTTTCCTTTCCATGCCGGGGAGAAAATAGCTCCTCCCTACCTCGCACGTTGGAGAAGACAAACACATTCTGCCGTGCCAAATGCTATTTGAAATGAGGTCCTTATTTTAGGGTCCCACTCGACTCAGAAGAAATAACCAATTCCCCTGTTTCCAGCTCAGCACGGGCACCTTGTGTGACCCTGCAGGTTTCTGCCCAGCAGAGGACAGGTCACACAGAGGCGGTGACAGAAAACCAAGCAGAGCACTGCGATCTGGAGAAGATTATCAAGCCCCAGGCAGCTATGGGAGTGAAATCGTAGCAAGTCAAGAAGAAAACAATTAGCACAAGGTTTGAGACATAGTCTCCAGGGAAGATCAGAAAGACTTCTCATAGACATTTCAGTGTCTCACATAGACACTGAGCTTGGTTCTCCACCATCCTACCCCTCATGTGGGCACCGGCACATAAAGTGCATGTGAAATACCACCCAGCTTTCAGTCATAGTTTACCTCCAGTTCATGCTCTTGAGCCTGTCCGAGAGAAGGAAGAGCTGGATTTTTACATACTAAGCTTATGGGATTACACAGCTGCTATGTGGCTGGGGCTTTCAGAAATTAAAGCCAGATGCAGCCAGACCCTTCCTAGTCCCACTGACCTTTTCCCATTGATGACTAACATCAGACCTGCCTGTACGAGCAGAGAGCAAACAAGTCCAGAGTGGCAGTTCCTTGGCAGGGACTTAGTTTACCTTTCAGTGCCACATTTAATGACACTGGATGGCACTTATCGGAATAGATTTTCCAGCAAGTGGCATGCCAAAGCCTTGATGAAATCAGGCCTTCTGTCTGATGTCAATCACCTACCCTTTGCCAGTTCAAAAGTGCTATCCATGCTGGAAAAGCAAGATCCAAGGAGCACTTCAGCCCAGAAGCGCACAGCTAAACGTGGTGTAGCAATACGCTGTAGTAAAAAGAGGTCATCGGTGCATGGCCTTCAACCCGTTCTTCTACACTTTGTGTTAAACAACAGACTCACCAAACTACTGGATGTGCTTCCACGTGTCTTCCTGTCTGTTTTCTGGGGAATCTTTCATGGACACTGGAGCTGGAATATGTGCATAGGCGTGGGTACCTACTGAGGTGCAACGAAGTGGAAGTGCATCCACCACCTTATTTTGCCGACATTCCATAGTCTTTACAACAGACTGACCCAAACAGCTGATTACAAACGTGACGATTTTAGGGTGTGGGCAAAGCTAATTCTCAGCTCATGGCCTGAGCCTATCCTTGCTAAATATGCAAAAATAGACATTGTTGTCACCCTAGATTAGGTTATAGTTTCAGTTCTTGTTGTTCTCTGGTGTCAATAGGAAGTATGTTCTCTGGCATCTGCATTAGGCCCATTTGCACCAGTCCCCGATGGCTGCAGAGCTACAAGTTCTGCTTGTGGGTGGCGACTTTGCCTCCTGATCTTTTGTTTTCAAAATGCAGCTGCAGAGGAGAGGAACATGGCATCATTACTGCTATGAAAGGTCTTTTCATCCTCTGTGGTTTCCGGGTTAGAGCTGTGTTGGCTGAGGATTCCTCCCCCAGGGTGGAGGAGTAATGGAAAAGCAGCCTAAAACAGGATCAGGAGGAAGATGTGAAAACGAGCACAAACGTACAGCGTATGAGTCAGTGCCACAAGGAATCTCTATCCCATAAGTCAAGATCACACCTCCTCTTGGTACGGCAGAGCTGTTCCCACACAAGGAGAAGGCATCATGTGGTGTTCAGCATCTTAAAAAGGACTTATGTCCTGACTGAAAGTTTAGTAGTGGGAAAATGTTTTCAGGTCAGTAACACTGCATCTTCAGAGAAGGGTAGGAAAAGCAAGCATGACATGCTGCATTCATTATCTGCTGTAAAATAATATGGACCGGGCACCGAGGCCAAATCCTCTGCGTGTGCAAATCAACAAAGCCTCACTGATGCTAAACTGATGCTGAAACTGATTAACTCCAGCTGATGAGCTGGCCTTTGTAAACAAAACCAGTTCTTGTACCATGAGGGGTCTCTCATGGGGTATCATGTTTCTAAATTTTTATTAACAGCCTCACCTCAGACAGTTCAGGGAATTAAACTGTAGCTTTAGCACAAGAAGTAGGCAGCGTGGGCTGAGAAATACCCAAAACAACAGCTCCCCTGTCAAGTGTCTCCAGACTCCCCGGCCCTAATGAGGCAGTCCATGGCAGCCTGGGGCTGCCGGCGGCTGGAGCTCAGACGTGAACCTGTGGGTTCTCCAAGTCCATCAGAGTGGGAGGAATTTGTCCCCCAAGGAAAGAGCAAAGACCCAAAGAGAAAGGCCTTCTCCTCTTAGGTAAGCATGAATAGGGCAAGGCAGAGTCAAGCCCAAAGAGTAGGGCCAGGTTTGAGCCCAGGCAGGATTAGGAGGTTGGCACTCAAGCCAAGGCAGCCACGAGGTAGACTGGAGAAGCTGCAGTCTGAACCAAATGCCCAAGGGACTGGCATGGTTGAGGTCAAGGAGCAATATAAAAAGACTTATTTTTATTGCTGTTTATGTCTTGAGGGCCAGAGCCTTACCTGAAGCAGAAGTGGGATGTAACGGGGCAGGATGGAGCACAGCAACAGGGGGTGGGACCGCTGGTGGGACTGCTACATAGACCTGACCACGGGGCAAGCATCAGCCCCGCTTCATCTCCTCCTAGTGAAGCTTATCGAGCCCTGCCTCTCCCAAGGAGCCAGCTGCAGTGAGGGAGCAGAGCTGATAGCCCAGGTAGACCCTCATGGACCATCCAGCTAGACATCTGAGTACACATCATGCTTGACACCAGCCCACCGCTTCTCTGGATGGGCCCCACCGATAGACGAGGAGCAGCAGCACGCCACACCGCCTGCTCATCTGTCACGCAGCAGACAGACCAATGCACCGACGGCCGTGCAGCCAACACAGCGCCGAGCCTGCCCGCAGGCTACCTCACAGCCCAGGGAGGCACCTCACATTCTTCTGCCATGAGTGTGGTTCATTTGGCTGCACCCAGCTGCCTGCCGCGTCGACGCCGGGTGTTGCAGTGCCAACCTTCCTGCCAGCAGCTCTCCTGGGGGATGCAGGAGGAGTTTTTCAGGAGAAAAGGTGCTCACAGAGGTGGTGGACCGCTGGTCTCACCCCCCACCGGAGTGGGCAGATGGCTTTGGGGGCAACCACCTCCAAGGAAGTGTGAGATGAGGATGCCTCAGGTCTCCCTGCGTGCTCGAGCATCCTACCGGCCTGGGAGACACCCCAAAGAACCCAGGACAGGGGATGCCCAGGACTTGGCCCAGGAGGGCAGCCTGGGCCATACCTGTGCCCTTGGTACCCATTTCCCAACTGGTTCCTCAGAGGTGTCCATGCAGATGTGCACCTGCACAGGCAGAGGGGACACCTCTGTCTCCCCTTGGATCAGTAGGACACGGCCGAAGGCAGGCCCTGAGCCATGGTGGATGAACGTCTCCTATTTTGGGGGGGCTGTGACATGGTACGCTATATTATAAAAGCCTCTGTGTAATTTCTTGCAGTAGCTGGTCTCGGCTGCATTCGGTTTATAAGTGCAATGACTTTTTTCCTAAGTGCTAGACTGATAAATGCCGGTGGGATCCGAGGTTCAGGATGTTCCCAAATAAAAATCATGTTTCCAAGGACACATGTATATCTTCCTCTCTTCCATGAATTTGCATGGCTGGAACCCGGTGAACTGCTGACAAGGCACGAGGAGGAGCAGGATGCAGGTCATTCTCTGGTATCCATCCTGGCTTATTTGAAAGCAGACCTTGTTTCAAATACAAAGCGCTGAGTAGAAGATGCCATTTGTCACTCTTGGGAGCAGATTTTCACTGTAGAGGCCCCACTCTCTTTGACAATAAATCGCCTCATAATGTGCAGGTGATTTATGTCATTCTTCAACTATAAATTATATTTACATCCACTCTATGGTCTCTTTACATTGTTAAAGTGTAGTAATGTGACTGTGGGGTAAGTGATAGTGATAACTTGTCTGCAAGGAGGAATTAATCAGAATAACTGTGTGCATGAAGAACAGTCTTTTTTGTCTTGGAAAAATATTCTGTCTGGTTTCCTCATGTGAAAAAAACATTCACATCGCAGATTCGATCTGCAGGCGTCTTTTCCCTTGACCCGAACACTGAAGATATGTGCTGTATCTTCCTCTGAAATGGGGTCAAGCATTATGAATCTTTTCTGTAACTAACCTTATTTTTATTCACAGTATTCATCCAAAGATCCCAAGCAAAGAATAGAAAGCTTCCATCAGAAGTGATCTAAATTGTGAATGAGGATAAATTTGTGCTGTTTGCTTTTCCAGCATCCGGAGAATATATCTCTTCCTATTATAAGCTATTTTTCAAGGGTGATTTTACTTACAGTCAAAAATGAGCATTGTGAAATCAACTGTTAAATTTAGATCTTCAGGCTGTTTTCATCAGAACAAAAACACAGGGATTTGTAGCTGTCAGCTTCCCTAAAACTGATTCATACAGAAAGACCAAATCCTGAGCTCAATTACCTTAAGGTGGTTTCCAGTGATACCGGAGCCCCAGGCATGAAATCAAGGTCCCTTTGGACCTTAGGATGAGGATCTTTTGAGCGTTTCAGGCAATGACCAGGTCGGGAGAGGTAATTGGGAGAGCGCCATTTTAGCGGTTTCTCACTGCTAGCTTCCTGCTGAAACTTTTGAAAGAGGAAAACAATATTTCTGGTTTCTCATTTTTCTTTCTATTTTAGGATATTACTTTGGCTACAGTTGGAGCTTTCTAGCTTTGAGAGCCAAATTCTACCATTAGATCTGCAGGGCATTTTATCTGGGAGGGGAAGAAGAAAGTTGGCTGGAACAGGTGATGGAAGATCAGCAGGATTCTTCCACACTCCAGATACTGGTCTGGGTGGATCCACGCCGATTGTGTGCTTGGGATAATGTTGTATTTTGTTAGAGAGGGGACAGTTCTAGTACTACCTGCACCACTAAAACACATGCTGTGATTGCCTGTACTAGGGCTAAAACCTCCCATGTAGTGTCTGATGACTTTTAAGGCCAGATTGCTTAATATGCTAAATTACAGCCAATTACCTTATTATTATGGATAGAGTATTTTCATCCAACATGCCAGAGAGATGAACATCATACATAACACGATGCCTCTGAAGTTCCCAACAGTGTTTTCTGAGGAGACATCCATCTGGTTCACTGGTAAAAAGTGATGTCTTTTACTGCTTCCCAGCAGAGGGAATCAACCAGTGACTGGATGAGCTCCTGCCTTCAGAGCTGTACTTTAGTCTTGGAATTGAGTCCAAGAACTAAATTCTGGAGCAAACCTCTGTTATCTGCCACCTTGAGTTTCTATCCTCCTCTGTTAGTCCAGCAAACCAGATCAATGGTCTGACAGATACTGTGTCAGTTTAATTGCAGGAATCGTGTTGCACCACTTAAAGCTTTTATGGCAGGCTCATTTTTATGTTGTTTTGACTGTCCTTTACATCAGGTTAGTTTGTCCCAGCCCTGACCCTGTACATCATCTGTGTGTTGCTTTTTCTAGGGGAAAAAACCAACAGCTTGCTACCAGACTGCTGCTGATAGCCTGTACAGGACAAAGTAAATTAAAACCATGCATGTGGCTGGTGAGAAAATTAGGTTTACATATGAAGAGGCATAACTCCATTGCTCACTTTTTTTGTATCCCTGTTAAACATTATGGAACCTGTAGTTAATGCACTTTATGCTGCCAATTGTATGGGCCATTTCACTGGTAAAGAGCAAAATCCCCAGGAAGCACTGAAGTCTGTCCTCCTGGAGAAGGAAAATGGTATGTTATGAGAGTCATTGATGCTGGTGCACCACAGAAGACCTTCTGTGGCTGAAACGGACAGCCCATAGAAAAGGATAGAAAAGCAGAGAAACAAAAATCCTGCCTCCTGGGGCATACTGAGGTAATATTACCACAGTGAACTCTTAATGTTTCTAAACCCAGAGTTTCCCTGGAAAGCAGATACTTTGTGAAAAACATCATACAGTTGAATTTAACCTTTTCCTGCTAGAAACATTGCAGACAGCTATTTTACCTGCTGATAGAGGACGCCTCTTTTCCTTTTTTCTCTCTTTTGTTAATGATAGAAATATTTAAGCACATTGTATGGACAGTCAGGACATGACCAGGCTACAGCTGGGGAAAGAGATGGAGTCAGAAATTGGAAGGCGATGTCCTCTTCTGCCCTTTGTGCTATCCCTGCCCGGGGAACAGGTGGATATTTTTGGAATATTATTTTAAATAGCAGGGAGGGGCTATCAGATTTCATTTCATCTGTTGGTTCTGGTCTGCGGTGCCAATCAAGCTATAATTGTAAATTTTAAAATGGAGTCCTATGTGGTGAGGAGCAAAGGAAGAGACAATGCCCTCCTTCGCAGCTGGGGCATACCTGTGGCAATCTGTGTTTTCACCACCAAGTCCATCTTACTGCAATTACCGTCTGCCTCAGACTTACTTATTTGAAGCCTATTATGTCAGCTTAGTCAGATCAGTGCTGTAATGCTCTGCTCTCTGTACTTCAGCCGCCAGCGGGAGAGAAAATGGGTTCCTCTTTCTAGAGGGAACTGTGGTTTTTCTGACAGTGTGCAATGGCGCATGAATTCATGACATAACTGACATCATCTAAATCCTCAAGTCTTTACCCAAGGTCCCCCTCAGGAAGACCCATCCAGATCCCACGCACCCCAGTGAAGCAGAATCAACAGGGAGCACGTCTGACCCCCTGCACTCCCCTCCTCTATGGGAATAGCATCCATCTGTGCTTTGCATTTTGTCCCTTCTGTACAGCCTACGAATCTTTCAGCCACTTTGTTTTTACACCAACTTCTGCTGCTGAAACAGCTGGTGATCGTACAGTCTGACCATGCAGGGAAGATGGCCCAGAGATGCACTGAGCGTCTGTTTATATCCAGATAAGGTTGGGTATTGGGATAGGGAATGGCTTTGAAGATCCATCAAGATATGGGAGTTGAGTGGTATCCCCAGTTGACTTTTCTTGAGAAATACATTTGAATGTAATCTTGCACAAATCCCAGCACCAGGGAAGGGTGAAAAAGGGATTAACTGTTCTCATGGTATCAGTCATTCTTGTAAGCTCTCAGCTACAGTGAAACCACACCAGAAGATAAGGTGGCTTCTGACTGCGGTGACAGGAACGCTTTGGGGCTGATCTTGGGTCTGAAGATTTTAAGTTGAATTTACCTTCTCTTTCTTCCTTCAACTTAAATGCTTTACTCAAAATACAGCAGGAAGGCTTGTTCCAAAAACATTGTAAAACTAGTGTTATGGGAAAAGTAATAAATTCACATTCTGGCTTGCAGGGTTGTATATTGTCTACACTGCTACAGTGATCTAATTTAGCTGGAGGAGTAAGACTCCAATATGATGACAAAGGCTGTTTCTGCACAGGCTAAACAATAAAAGCTTTGTACCAGGTAAGCTGCAGTGCCTGGGAACAGGAGGAAAAGACTGGGTTCAGGCAGTTTAAGGTAGGTAGCTGTCTTATGATGCGTCTCTGCATTACAAATAGCTCAGAGATCTGAAAATTCAGCTGTTTAATCAGCTGTCACCTGTTCAAGGTTTCCTAATTCTCCTACGCTGCACACACTGCCTTACATGATATGTATTTTCCACAGACACATGATGAGACCTCCGTTAGGCCCCATGTGTCATTACCCTCCCACACCAGAGCTAACGTCCTTCCCGTAATGGATAGAGATATATAAATATACAGAACACATCCCCTTCCAAAAAAGCTTTCCAAGCTTTTTCTCCATTAAGTTAACCTCAATTGTATTATCTGGAATTAATTTTGCTGCAGTACTTATTGGATGTTCAACAGAAAGATGAATGCTATGAGCTCTTATACAAGTTTAATGCTCAATGGAATAGCTGATCACTAAACTTGGATCTAGAAGCGTTTTCCTTCCTTGTGCTCCAGCTGGTGTGCTTACAGTGGTCACACTTTAAAAGTCAGCATACTCCACACAGTGCTCAACACCCTCCAATAACTAGCATGCTATCTGCTGGGAAGTGTTTTTTCTTGGCCACCAGCTCTGCCTCCAGACAGCCAGGCTGGAGGAAGAGGACTACTGGTCCACTGCAGCCATCAGCAAAAACCCTCACTTGAACCATCACAAAGTTTCAAGCCAGAGTATTCCTTAGGGACACAGACTGCAAATTTAAGAACAAAACCTGCTCCACTAATATCAGTGGGAAAGTTGCCAAGAGCAGCTGCAGATGCCAAATTAGCTGTTCTGGCAGCAGCAGAGGAGACTGCTTTGCACTCTCAGATTGATACAACTACTGTGTCCCACCTAGCCTGGGCAAACCCCTGGCAAGTTAGAGCAGGAGAACCTCAAAATTAAATGCAAACTTAGGAGGACTTGCCTTTTTTTGATGCAATATGGGTGGGAAATCACATTAGAGAATATAGCTCTGAAAAAAAGCAACTCCTGCACCCGAGGACCTGCAACCTAAAGAACAGGCTGGGACAGACTCAACTGACAGGCTCGTCCTTGCAATTAATTACCGAAATTTAACAATTTCCTGCCTGTGAGCTGAGCCACAGTAACTGTCCCAGAGCACACTCCTGACTCCAGTGAAACGCAAGGTAATCTGACCTCATTTAACGAGCGGGGAGGCAGATTGCATCACCCCGCAGCGGGTGCACACGAAGAACGCAGAGACACGGCGTTCCTGCAGCTCTCCTCGGGCACGGGGACTTGTTAAACCCAGGTGATTGTGCATCTTGGCTGCCAAAAAACAGAAGAAAGGTCCTGTCCCAGGCCAGGTGATGTATTTTGGTTCAGAGGGACAAAATTTTCTCCTGAACTGGCCTATAATTGTAATGTGGCAGCTCACATATCTTACCATGAGCCAAGGAAGGATGACAGGTAACTTTTTTCTCCCTTTAGGGCCGATTTGAGGCAGCTGGGTAGAGTACCTAACTGCTTCTGCAGAGCTCAGAGGCTCTTAATGCACACCAGCTCTTGCCAATAAAAAAAACAAAATGGATGTTCCAGCCATGCAGGTGGCCTGCTTGGGCTTCTTCTGAATTATGAGCCTGCTGAGCTTGCTGAGTTATTCAGAGTCCTGCAGCCCTGTATCCCAATTTTACTATGGCAGGGATTAATTAATTTTTCCATCAATCCCAAATACCTGAACCCCTGCCAATGTATAAAGGTGCCTTTTTGTGACTTTGAAGGGTTGTCATGGCTTGTACCTCAACCTTTAAGAAAGGAACCTGTCATATTCTCCAAAAAATGCTTCTGCCCATCAGCCACGTGTTGAGACAAGCAACTCAGCACAAGGCTGTGTAATTGCAGTATTAGCCTTGATTAAGAGACAGAACTTGTCTTTTAAATGGGAAGACCCTCAAAGCAGCAAGTTGCTTTATTTCCTGCTGGTTTAATCATATTTTAAAATTTAAGAATCAAGCCACTAGATATATAAAGATAGATCTGGTATTACTTAGATCTTCCTTCTATTTTACAAGGAGAAGACTGCCTCTTTCCCAGCTAAAACTTGGAAAAGAGATAACTGCAGCCCAAGAAATATGGACTCAAACTCTGAATTAATTCCTTCTGTTGCAGATACCAGTGTTGTGCCCTTTCCTTGCAGCTACCAGCTCTGGACTGATGAAAAACACCTTGGAGATTATCAGTCTCGGGTTATCTCTGGGCTGCCTCCCCTTTTCCAGCATCTTCTAGGAGGTGGACTCCCATTGCCTACAGAAAGACTAAAAGATCCTAAAGAGTAGTAGCCACCCATCACCATTTCAGCACAGTGTGTGCTGAAAATCCCCTCCTTGTAATAACAGGGATGCTGCTGTGACTCCTTGGCACTTTCTCTGCAAATCCACTTGCTTCCTGGAAAAATCAGGCACGCTGTACTCCATGCCTGGCCAAGAAAGTCCAGATGCTTTATTGCTTCATTCCCGTGCTGCGTTTAGTTTGTTAATGCTTTCATGTGAAAACAGTGTGACACATGGGAACCCTAAGTTGATACTCTATTTATTTCTTCTGTAAAGTCACTTCTTAGTGCGAGAGTAAAAGGTTACAACCAGTGAATGGCTGTTGACTCCAGGGGGTTACTCTTATAAAGCAAACCAACACTGATTTTTATTTCTGTTTATCTGAAGCTTGCAGAACACTACACGCCATGTAAACATCACAAGGCAGCAAGGGGGAAGTTGAAAGCAAGGACTGACCACTGTGATTATGTCTGCACACAGCCCAGGGAAGCACAAAAAAGCGGATTAAAAACTGTGGTTGCTGAGCCACAGAGTCTTTGCCTCTATTGGAGCAGTACCAAGCCTGAGAGAGCTGAAGCCAAAGCCCCTAAGATATGTCTTCATATTACCTACTAGAAGCAAAAAGCTCAGATGTGCATTAGTCTTCAGCAGAAGGTCTGATCAGAAAATGCTCCTCTTTCATGCAACTGTTCATAAAAAAAGGAAAGGGTTATAAAAATATCTTACTTGTATGTATTTAGATCAAGAGTGCTGGTGTTAAGGTCGCCTGTGGGCAGTGATAGGCAGGGCAAGGGAAAGGGGCCAACCCAGTCTGATGCCTCCTACCTGCTCCTCTAAAAGGTCCTGGGCATGAGAGGTGGCCCACTGAGCTCACCACAGCAGGTGTGCCCTTCTCAGCATTTCCTAGGAGTCACCTATTCCAGGACACCTAAATACCTGCAGTCCTGCATCTCAAAATTATGGGTAGCTTCTCCATAACAAAAAGGCCTCGTACGCTGGCATCTTTCCCTGAGATTACCAGTGCCAAGTACTCAAAGACCACAACTTAGCCTTAACAAACATAATATTCCTTTTTGATTGTCTTCTTAACCAAAGTGTGGGGTATTTTGCAATTTTTGAGCCACGGGAGCGTGCTTGGAAGTCACTTTGCAGCTTCTCTCTGCAACTCTCAGGGCTGCAAATGTGCATTCTGGGTTTAAACCGAGAGCTGAGCTTCTCACCCCAAAACTATGCTCCAGATATTGGTGCTGTCAAAAAAAAGCCAGCTATCACAAGACTTACGATAAAAATCAGAAAGCTGGTGACTGCCCTTCCAGCAAAGCATTCTTTGTGGCTATGAGTAGCCAGCTGAATCTCAGCTATGTGGTTTTAGAGACAGAAATTAGTACCTCCAGCTGCACGACAACAAGCCTTCACTATATTAACTCAGGAAGGCAGCTCCACCGGTGTCCCTGCTCACCAGCACCCACACTGGCCAGATGAGCAGCCCAATAGAGGGCAGTGGTACCTGCACAGCATCCATCAGATGCTCGAGAAACAGAAAACAAAGCTGAAAGAGTGATAGTGCTTATAAGTCATAGATGCAAGGAATAAAGAATAGATGGCATTGGGTAGAAAATGACAAAACGACCAGTAATTACAATACTTCTCTCCTGGTCCGAGTTCAAGCCCATGGGCCAAGTGGCCCTGTTCAATTAAAGATGTATTTGGGAGAGGTCCCACACGAAGCCGCAGCGCTATTCCTGGCCACACTCCGGGTGAGCTACGCCGGCAAGGAATGCGTGCTTCAGGAATGCAGCTGGACAGGCTGTGTTTAGGAAAAGTTGTGTATCCTTACCAACAGGGAGGAGGATCGGAACTCTCTAATAACCATGCTCCTCCCTCTGCGGGGGGTTTTACACGGCAAATCGCCCTGCTGCCCTTTGCAGCAAGCTCCCATGGCTGCGCTGGGCACTGGCCACCCACGAGACCCAGCCACCCTGGAGCAGCTTTGTAGAGCCTGCCCTGCCAGGCAGGGATGCTCACTGCATCCCACTGATGCTGCCAGGGTCATGTTGAGGTAAGGAAAATGTAGAGTGACCCAGGCTGGAGCTTGCCACAGACACAGAGGCGAGCATCCTGAGAAACTTCTGTGGGCAATTAATTGAGACTGAGTGGTCAGAGCTCTGGCTTTCGTGGAAAGCGGCTGCTGGCCCAGGAGAGGGCTTTCTTGCATATGGAAGAATAAGCTGTTCTGTAAAACATGTAGCTCTGGGTTAGAAACACGTAAGGGACAAGAGGGTCAGCTAAGGGGCACCTTCAAATCCAGCCAGGAACAACTTCCCAGGCTGCTTCCCCTGTGGTGGTTTCTATAGCATGACCATGAAATCTGCATTTGCTTAATGGCCAGTGAGAAAAACAACTCCTTTCAGAGCCCATGAGAGGGTAGGTGTGCTGTGTGGTCCAACAGCAAGGGGTTACGTTCAGGTTTTCTCCTCCATCGTGTTGAATGGAGGCCAGGAGCGGACAGCATGTACGATGGGCAGGGCTGTAACCCCCTGGCACCTTCCCAGACCTTACCTGGGGTCACCTCTTACATTTGGAAACTGCCCTGCCCCGGACGGCTCTTCACGCAATGGAAACAGCTGCTTTCTGCAGGCTGCTGGGCGGACAGAAGGGCGGAAATTTCACACTCCGTTCCCTCCATCTGCGTTCCTACCTTCCCTTCCAGGGACATCCGTCCTCTGCAGCAGGGTCTGCCCTTGGACTGCAGCATCCTTCCACCTCTGAAGGCTCCAAATCCCTTTAGAAGACAGGAAAATAAAGATGCAAGGAGGCTGCAAAAGAGAGGACCTGGCATTAACCACCTCCCTGTAACAGGCATCCAGGGAACAAGAGCAGTGGGCAAAAAAAGGGAGAATTTGGGTCACCAAACCAGGTTCCCTGAGACTGCAGGCAACCAGGCAGCACTCCTTGTTGTACAGGGGGCCACAAAAGCCACAGAAAACACTGCAGCACCAATAACAAACTTCAGACCCATTATAAGAGCCACAGCCATGATATGCCACAAGGAGGACGGAAGAGATGAAAGGCATGGCCACTATGTGATGTCCCTGGGGTAATTACAGGAGCTCACTGATTATTCTAGGAGGTCAGCCGTGACCTGCACTACAAAGCCAGGCCAAGCCAGCCCCACCGCTGACTTGATCCTCACAGACGCGATACCCTCAGAGTTTAGTGCCTTCCAGTGCCTTTTGCTTTCCCCAGCACTGGCGGTGCAGCGCACACACCGCCGTGGACCTCGGGGACGCCCTGAAGCTAATCCCGCTCTTGGCTTCGTGCATTGCTGTCCTGCAGAGAAACCTGCAGCCGGTTCAGGTGCCGCTGGCCCCTTGCCCACCGTAGCTCTGAACTCCTGCTCTTCTCTGTTGTGGAACTGAATGTCAAGTACTAACAACTCCTGGCTGCAAATCCTGGGCTTAACCCAGTGGGCGGGAGGCAGAAACACCCTTTGACATGGAAAATACATATTTTCTATGAAATCAAAATCTCCAAGCCTGCTGTCAGCTACAGCATGCACCATTTACTATATGGAAGAAGTAATTCCCGGATATACTTCCAATTTGACAAGACACAAGTGCCTCGGGCTGCTCCTCTTTTCAATCAGTTTGCTGATGTTAATTCGCTGCCAGCCCCTTTCCTCCTTTAGAGCTACCTATGGCGCTTGGAGGAAGGAGGAAGGGCTGGCCCATCGCGTGCGACGTACGTGGAAGTTGGCTCGCAGACAACACCCCGCTGTTTGTCTTTTGTGCACGGGGAACTGCCAGTACTATTGCGGCTTTCTCTTCTCTATTATCTGCCCTAACCGCATCGCTCCACATTTAGGGGTACATTTCTGTTAACTGAGGTAAAACCAGGGCATCATTTTACTTTTCCTAAGTATTTTCTATTTTCACACCAAACCCACTTGCAGGTATTTGCCCAGGAAACTATGTTGTTCCTCTCCCTCTGGTTCCCTGTGGGCTTCTCCCCGGGGAGATCAAGTAACTCGCCCAAGGTCAAGCAGCAGCTGGCGAGACCAAATCTGCCCTTGGGGCCAGTCTCCTGGCTTGAGTCCCCACTAGTGATTTACACAAACGGCCCTCTCACCCCAACATCAGCAGCCAAGACCCCATCCAGAGGGTTAAAATCTTAGGCTTGGACTTTCAGAGGCAACAAAGAAAAAGTTTGGCACCCCGATCCTGCCAGGAGCTGTTTCCCTTGGCCTTTCAGCATCCTTAACTGGGTGATCTCGTACTGCCAGACCCCGGGAGCAAGTCATCAGAGGATGCACCCTGCAACTGCCCAGCCACATCCAGTGCTGGAACCTGCTTCCAAACGTGATTCATGGCCCAGCACCTCCCCAGGGGCAGCGTGACTTGCCGCCAGAGGAGAGGCTGGCTCCCGCACCTCTTTGGATGCCAGCTACCTCCTTGATGAGTACATAAGGTCTAATGGTCACGGGACAGGCAGGCAGGAACTGCCGTGATTTCATTGCAGCCGTGACCTGATTCACCCTTCATCACATCATTCACTCTGTCTCTCTGTGGAGCAAGGGTCATGAGACTCGCCTGCCTGGTATGAAGATTAATTCCCAACAGCTAATGCTTTGAAGATGAGAAGAACAGTGTACATCGCCGGATGCCGCTGTTATTGCTGTTAGACCTGTGCTCTGCCCACCTGTGACCAGGCTCTGGTAATGCACAGGCAGGAGTCCGTGGTAAGACGCATTTATGTCATCGGCGTTTGTGCGACATCCCTCTCCTGGGAGGATCCCAAAGGGATTCACTCTCAGGTGCCTTGAGGAACCCACATCCACCAGGTAGTGACCGGGAGGCAGGGGCAGGAGGGTCCCCTCCCATACCCGGGGCCAACGGGAGGCCCAATCCAGGGCAGAGGTACTGAATTTTTGGAAAGATAAGGCTCCACAGGACACCTGTGAGCATCCAGACAGTAGAAATAGAGAGTCCCAGGGGAAAACTAGCTCCCCTAAAGCATCACTGTAACGCACATGCCATTGAGCCAAGCTTATTTCTGGCATTTGCTCTGGCTCAGTGAGTTGCAGCAGTGAACAGAGGTGTAGGAAAATAAAGCTTGGGCCACACCATGACTCACCGTTCCTGAAGTTAGATGTCCTTCATCATCACTGCGTGGCTTTGCCAGATGGCAAACCCTCCCGCAGCGGCGTGAGCCACGGCACACCGACTCAGCCACCAGCATGCCCAGCCAGGTATGACGGGGGCACAGAGGCTTACCAGACCTGTCTGCCTAAGGAAATATCCATCAGCTGGATCATTTTTGGGGTAAGAAGGATATGTTTGCTTCCGAGGTTTGAGAGCACAGGCTGCTGCAGCCAAACATGGGCTCCTCGCCTCTCTGTATCAGATGGTGGGAGCACGTTGGGATGGCCCGAGTCTGTGGCATGGGCAGGATCCTGTAAGATGTGCCAAATAAGAGTTTGTTGCCCAGAGTTCCTGGCTTTATCCCCATGCGGGAAACGCATCCTTTAATACAGACATTGATGATGCAATGACCACATTGATAATTCTCCCAAAGTCCACTTACCTGTGGGAACCCAAGTGAGTCATGACCAACAGTCAAGCACCCATTGACTTTCTGCAGACCAACGCTGCCAGGTTTTGTAACGCACTGCCCAGTGCAGCACTCTTTACCCACAGCGTCAGTGCCCATTTTCACTGCCAGAGCTGATTTCCAGTGTTAGCTTTGCCCTATGGTATCTATAAGTGCTGACCACGAGTCTACACAGGTTGAAGTCAAGGCACCACTGGAATAAAGTCCTCACCACCCCCCGTGCAAAGCAGCTGCACCATCGCCCCAGGACTGTGCACACTTCTAGCTGCGCCCTGTGGCTGCTTGGCAACATCACCCTGTACCCAGCTTGTCCCAAAAATTCAGGTTTTCCCTTCAAAACTGCGCTGTGGCAAATTCCCCCTGGCTCAAACCAGCTGTGGGCAATGGCAGAGCCACCCTGCCCAGTTCCTGCGTGCCCTGAGATAAAACTCATTCCTCGGCGTGAGGAGCCCAGGCTCGGAGGGGTTCAAGTTTGGGGAGGTGGGATTGCGTGCAGGAGCTCCATGAGGAGGCCTAAGAGGCTGCTTTGATGTCTGTGCAACGTGCACGCGTGCGTCGGGCCGGCTGCGTGCAATCGGTTTCTACAGAGCCGGTGATGCCGGCCGTGATGGACGTGCTGCAGCGAGGCCCCTGCAAGAGCCACTGCTCTGGTATAGGGAGGGCAACCTTCTCCTTTCACAGCTAAACACGCTGCTTTTAATCCCTCTGCTGCCGATTCCTAGATCTGTAAACACAGAGCCACAATCAGTTACAGATGTACCAGCTTTGGAGAAAACTGATGTCACTGGGCTCGTTTGCAAATCTCTGCACCCTCCCAGGCATGTGCGTGGGTTTGCCCCTGCTTCGTTAACCTCTGCATGCCAACAGCCTGCAGAGGACCGAAGGCAGAGTTTGAGCACCTGTGGTACCTGCTAAGTAAAGGCTTAAATAAATAAAGGAGCCTGCTGCCCTGCAACACCCCAGTGTGGAAACACACTTGTCAGAGAAGCCCTCAAAAAAGCCGCCCTCTGCGACCCACTCGCTCCACGCAGACCATTGCTACTGTGCCTGGCTGGTGGGAGCGGAGCAGCGCAGCCGCGAGCGGATCAATTTTGTTTGCCAAGGAAAGCGTCCGTGCGCCGGAGCAGCAGCTCCGATTTCTGTCTGTGCCACCGTTTCTAAAATGTCAGTGCCTGCAGCGCGTCCAGCCCGGCTAACCCTGCCTCTTCACCTATGTGTCCACGCAGCAAGCTTCACTCTTGGTTTTTTGTTGTTTTTTCAATCATAAAATATTTTAGCTTGGGTTCAGGCTGTCCTACAGTGCCGATGGTGGCAGCTCTCCTGCCACACCGTGTTAAAATCTCCAAAGGATTTAACACGGCCTCTGCTCAGCGGAATCCACGGCTCGCTATGGCTCACGTCTGACTCGGTAGCTGACCGCCGGCAGCTCCCCGGCCACTCATGAGGGTTTGACGGTGCTTGCGGGTTATCGCCCCAGATCACGACGGCTTTTAAAAGGGACGGGACAAATCAGTCCCTGCGTCTGCCTTCCCTAGCACTCGTATCTCATTCCATCCCCTTCGGCAGACCGAACCCAACCTGCGCTTCAGAGCTGCCGAGTGATCTTCATTAAAAGGATGAAGATATTTTCAGTGACATGGATCTGCCTGGCTTAACCCACTCTGCAGGGCAGGACGTGGGTGACAGGCAGTCGCAGCCTTTCGGGGACACACCGAGCTCAACGGTGCTGTTAGGAGGTTGCCTCTCCCCAAGCAGCCCCATTGCTGCCCACCCGGTCCCCTCTGGGGTCTCCTGGCACGTGGAGGGCGATGCCACCTGCAGCGACGCTGTTGGAAGGTGCTCGCTTGTCGAGGGCGCGGGGCAATTAAACTGCAGAAGAAACCCGCCAAAGATGATTTTGGAGCTCAAAGCACTCTTGCAGCTTAAACAATATCCCCTGCCGCTCAAAAAATAGCTGGCACTGCCTGTAAGGGAAGGTGGGAGCACTGCCCCGGCGGGGTAGATCAGAGGGGCAAAACGAGGAGACCTCAGCCCTGATGTCCTCGTATTTGGATTTTAATTTTTGCATGTGCTGCGGCTCACTGCCGCTCTCAAGCGCTTTCTGTCCCCAGGGGCTGCAAGCAGGCGGGTTTTCACTCTTCCTCCCGCCAACCCCCGTGTAACACCCGCCCAGGCGAGAGCCATGGTAGGATTTGGAGATGGGGCGGCCGACGCTCGCGGCGTGGGGCTTCCAGCACCGGCAGGCAGCCGCCCCGCAGCTCTCCTGCCTGCGGAGCTCCCGCTGCCTCCAGCCCCGGCAGCGCTGCGTCTGCACACGCAGCCTTCCCCGCGCCTCGAGTGCTTGTTTCTAGGAGGGTTTTTTTGGTTTCTTGAGGGTGGACACGTAACACCGTCGCTCGCAAGCGCCAGATGGTCCCGAATGCCCCACGGCAGCAGGTAGCGCAGCCGGGGGACGGCTGGCAACGTGACCCGGATTAGGGCAGCTTATCCCCCCGGCCCTGCAGCCAGCCGCTCGCCATGGCTCTTCTCTTCTCCTCTCTTCCCTTCTCTTCTCTTCGGGCCCTCGGCCTGGAGCTCCGGCCCCATCCCAGCAGCCCGACAGCCCACCTGCCCCTTCCAACCGGGCTGGAGCTGCTCCCGGCCACCCACAGCAGCCCCGTACCACGGGCTGCCCCACACAAGGTGCCCCCCAAGTAAAGGCGGCTTGGCAATATGAAAATCAGTGTATAGAGATACATACACCCATAGCGTAGGGCAGATATGTCCTAATCCTAAAACAAAATGTTCTGTATTTACGAAGCGAGCTATAGTGCATTCCTGGCTGGGAACGTAGCCCCTCAGCCTGGCCTTGCATGCAGAAACCCCATGTTTTTAATGTCCAATACATAAGACCTTCTCTAACACCTACTAGCACGTGCACCTAATAAAGCTACATTTATATACTTTCATATATAATACCATTTTCCATACATTTCTATATCTTTCTGTCATGCACGTGTATCTATAAAATATTAAAAATTAGCATTACATATAAGAACATAATGCATATAAAAGCACATGCATGTATAAAAGATACAGACATAAAACATAATATTCATACATAAAACATTACACAGATATAAACCAGATACATATGAAACACATGTTCAGAAAACATTATATTATTCTCTCTAATGATCTCGATATAGAACCATATGTAACATTATATAGGTATTCTGTATGTTTTCACAATGTTCTAAATTTATCTGTATGTTTAGATTCTGTGTGTTTCTATAAACAGGGTGTAATTTTGTGATGCATCAATATCTAAAGCGCATTTATAAGCATAAACAAACATGCCTGTGTAAATATTCGTATTATTTATATCAATAAATTGAATATAGGTGTTATATATGGAGGTGAAATACGCATAAACCATGAATTTTATGCATGTTTGTATTCTATATTTAATGTTTTGTTGTATATACAACAACAACAACATATGAAAGCGTTTCTGCGCGTAGTATATAAGTGCACGACATGCGCGTAGACACACAAACAACGCAGGAACAGGTTTTTTCGCTGCCCGCACAAACAGCTGCTGGCCCCGCCCCCCGCCGCCCCGGCCCCGCCCCCCGCCGCTCGCGGACGGCGCCGATAAACACCGCCACGTGCGGCGGGGCGGGGCGGGGCCAGCCCCGCGCTTCCGGCAACACGCCGCCCCGCCGCCGCATAAATAGCGCGGAGCGGCGCGGCGCCCGCAGCCCCGCCGCCGCGGCACCCACCGCGTCGCTCTGCCCCGCTCCAGCCACCGGCCCCGCCGCCGTAGCAGCCACCGCCGCTCCTGATCTCCGTCCCGGTTTTGGTCCCGCTCCGTCCCGCCGCCATGCCGTTCCTGGGGCAGGACTGGCGCTCCCCCGGGCAGAGCTGGGTGAAGACGGCCGACGGCTGGACGCGCTTCCTCGACGAGAAGAGCGGCGGCTATGTCGGCGACATCAGCAGGTATCGGCGGCGGCTCCGGCCCCGCTCCCGCGGCGGCGGCGCCGCCAGGGGGCGCCGCGGTGCGGTCGCGCGCCGCCGGGGCGGCGGGCCGGGGCGCGCGGCGGTAAGATGGACGGCGGCGCCTCTCCCCTCCCGCGGCCGGGGGCGGCCCGAGCCGCAGGCCGAGGCGCCGCCGAGCGCCGGGGGGGTGAGGGGGAAGCGGCGGCTTGTGCGGGCCTGCCGGTAACCCCGGGCCTCGGCGTCGCTGCGGCCGCCCGGCGGAGGGGCTCGGCGGCTTTCCCCCGGGCCTGCTGTAAACCCCTCAGGCCCTGCGGAGTGCCGGCGCGCCCGGGCACGGAGGCGGCTCTCCCTCCTGAGGCGGCCGGGCCGTGCCTACGGCTGCGGGATGGGGTGGAAAAGCCAGGAAAAGGTGAAAGCAGTCGCTGCCCCACGGCCTGGGTGATGTGCCCTCGGGGAGCATCCCCGAGTGCCTCCTGGGGGGCACTGGAGGTGTGTGTCACCCCCTTCCTCCTCCCCAAACTGCCCTTCCTCGGGCTTCCCGGCTCTCGGGCTGGAGAAGGATGATGTGTCCGAAGCCATAAATCTTCCCCAGACCATGAGTAATGTACCTTACGTGCTGCTTGACTAATCTGCCTGCAAAACATCAACAAAACCCCTAAGATGGTGAAGAGCTGTGTCGTGCGGGCAGGAAGCCTGTGCAGCAGCGTGGGTGTAATGGTCTCCGGCCAGATCGCTCCTGTCAAAACCAAACTTTTCTCCCAGAGCTGCTTCTTGTTTTCGGCTGTGCGCAGTCAGGTTTGGATTTGCTGCGACTGGGCTGAGGGATGGGTCAGGAATGTGCATGACAAAGGGACTTGGAGCAAAAAAAGGATTTGCTGCTGAGATGTTCCTTTGCAAGGAGGTTTATGTGGCAGGTCTCTATCTCTTGCCTTCTTTCATGCAAGCTGTAAATAAAATCAAGCTTAGAATCCAAAGCATCTGATTTGTAAATAGGTAGAAAAATGTCTGGCTGGTGGGAGTGTGGTTGTCTTGGGAATACTGAGTTTGGCATGGGTTTATACATCCCTTTTCCCATTAAAAAAGCAAAGGAGGTGACATACTGGCCCCATACTGAGGTCCTTGCAGTGCCATGTCCTGGTGCCCAACTGTTCAACCTGTCAGGACGCCTTGGAGAAGCGTGTGGAAACCTGGCAGTACATAAACAGGGGAATAATCTGCCTCCCATACTGGAATTCATCCATTGCTGTTGTTATGAAGGTTTCAGATTACAGAGTCATTCAGTAGGAAGTCAACAGTCAAGGGTGTGCTGTTGACACATAAGATTTAAAGCAGATCTGTCTTGCGCTCTTGGGCTTGGATTCTGCCACTGCACGGGGCGTGTTAACCTGGCCTGTTACTGATTTTGTGCAACCCTGATAAAATACGAGCTTGAACACCTCAAAACTGCTTCCTCCTTACTGCTGTACTCTGTTCTTGGGTTTGGTCCTGCCAGCAGAAAGCAACATGGATGGGGGAAATGTGCAGCTGAGATGTTCTGCTCTCGGGCTTAGGTTCTGAGCCAGCTCCAGCTGGTAGAAATGTGGTTCCCTGAGCTGCTGTTGCTGTGAATGTTTGTCCACCTGCATTGCTGCTGCTGTTCCCCTTTTGCAGTGTTGTGGTGGAGCCTGCAGGAGTGGTGCCTTCCCTGCAGCTGTGGTGCCCTGCGAGAGGGGATGCAGAGCAGGAAGGGGGAGCTGAGGCTCATGGTGTTCTGAAGCTGGGGGAGGTTTTCTCCACCTCTGGGGCCATGTGCAGGTGCCAAACCAGAACACCCATATGGACCCCGCTGGAGGAGGTCTGGGTCCCTCATGGGGCTGAAACTCTGACTTGGTCACTTGGCTTCTGCGTATGCTGGTGGTGTGGCCATGCTGCCAGACAGCAAATGGGAAAGAAGAAGCCTTGTCCCGCAGGTTTCATTCCTTTGCAGGAGCCTGTGCTGAATAGCTGTTGGAGGTGTGAGTTGGTACAGTGCTCTTATTATTTTTTTTGAGGCTAAACAGTGTAAACACAAGGTCTGTAGAGGAAGCAGCCTGGCTGCCTAAGGGTCCTCGCAGCTGTCACAGAGGGAGCTTGCCCAGTGCTGCCTGCAGCAGTATGTTTCAGTGCCTGCCAGAGCTCCAGGGGTGTCCCAGCCACAGCAGGTGAGAGGTGCAGCGAGGTGCCTGGGACCCTTCTTTGAATTTAGACCTGCAGACAGCCACTGCCCATCTCTTGCCAGCAGCTAGAGCAGTAGGGGACGCTCTCTGTTTCATTCTCCTGGATGCATCGCCTGTCTTCTCCCCAGAACCTGCGAGGCATCCCTGCAGCTCTGGGCAGCATGCGGGGGGAGGGAAGGCTCTGCAGAGATCTCCTGGTGGGTGCTACCTTCCCCTGACACCCCCAGGGATCTGTGCCATGGTGCTGTGGCTGCCCAGGGGCTTCTCGGTTTCATGTTGTGGCTTGGATCTGCTGATTTGCAGGTCTGCAGAATGTGGAGATGTTGATGCATAGTCTCTTTATAGATAGTCTTTCATTGCCCTCAAAGAAAATAAGGGGTTATAGCTCCCTTCACTAATAATATAGTTATAGCAGAATTCCAGCAAAAGCAGAAGATGGACAGTATTGGACAAGAGATCCTAGCTGTTAATTTGTATAGTCACTACTATGTGGGGTTTGGAAAACCACCAGCCAAGTCTGAACCTCAGCTGAGCTTTTCCTGTAAGCTTGAAAGAATGTTTTGCATGAACTCTTTTGTTAATAAATATTTTGAATGTGTGTATATATATATGAGGAATCTGCCACCTACAGTAGGAGGATATGGTGTTACTTAAAGATAGGAACAGGTTAAAGAGAAGGAAAGAATACTGCCCAGTGGTGTCCCAGCGCTAACTATGCAATCTGTATTACCTGCTGCTGTCTGGTTTGGGTATCTTAGCACAGAAATGAGGCACCAGAGGCTCATTTAAAAATACCATTACTGGATGCAAAAAAACTGCATGCAGACTTTTCAAGAGCAGCCTGCAAGGAGGCAGCTTTGGAGCTCACAATGAAAACCTGTGTATTTTCTCTTCTTGCAAGAAGCATAGTGTTCAGCAGACTGCAGAAATAAACAGAATCCTTGCTTTGTGTCATTCACAGCTTTTGTAAAAAGGACGATCACAACAAAGAGAATCTCTTCAACAGCCTGAACTATGATGTTGCTGCCAAGAAGAGGAAAAAAGACCTGCTGAATAACAAAGCCAAGATTCAATGTAAGATGTCTATTTGGGCTTTTTTTAAAATAAAAGTTGCTGCAGGAGAGTGGAAAATGCTTCGTATCTATGTTTTTTGCATGTGCATGAAGAGTCTTCCAGAGTGTCTTGAAGGGCTTTGCGCCCATGTTTGACCTAAGTAGAGAACTTGGATACAGTTTAATGTGAAGATTTATGCCCCTGTTAGTAATCCCTGCTCTGAGGAGTTGTGCTTGTTGTGTTCAAATTTGTCATTTGTGTTTGTCAGAAGGAGGGTAATTTTTTCCTATGGTACATTCAAATGAACCAGTTCCAGTTTTTTTCCCCCTGTAGACTTCCTTGTGCACAGCAGGCTAAATTTATTCTTCCTTCCATATGCATGTTGAGCACTAATCTACATTACTGGAGGCTACAAGCCTCAATGTGAGCTTTGATCCTATCTCTGTGTGCGGAGTGCATGAAAAATGAAATAAGATTTCAGCTTGCTCAAAACAATGGAAGGTTTGAAATCTTTCTGTACGCACAGCGAGCAGCCGGGGTCTCGGATGGTGCACTGTGGGAGGACTCGGGGGAGCCTGCAGGGACAGCAAGGTCTCTGTTGCTCTGACTGCAAGATAGGTACTGGAGTTAGATGTGAAGGCTACAAATGTAAACATACACAGAGGAAATGAGTTACAATTCCCACACTACTATTAGCTCATTGTGCATCCCCCAGGATTTCGGAAACTGATGCCAAAAGTTGGCCCCTCGGTGCATTCGGTTCTCTGAACAAACAAATGTTACCATGACGGTTTTTGGCTGGATTCTGCTGTGACCTACTATTTAAAAGGGCCTGATGCAGGGTCTGCGTGTCTGTAACTGAGACTGGGTTTGTCCTTGGGCTCACAGTACCAGGCAGGAGTACATCACTGCATCCTTAGGTGGAAAAAGATTCCAGGAGCACAATATTTCCTTTAAGGAAAGGAGTCTAGCAGGATGGGGAAAATAATTTTTCTTACACTAGCTGTTGAATTGCCAGCATGTGGTGGAAGTAGGGTCAAAGCCCGTGGGAGAAGGATTGAGCAGCATAACTGCTTACAGTAAGGGCTCTTCCACAAACCAAGTTAGTGTGTGGTGGGTACAGGGAAGCTATTTTGGGGAGTGGATGGGACAACTCCCATTTCTGAGGGAAGGGAGGGGCAATTAGAAATAGGAAAATTTTGGTTCCAAATAGGTTTTTCTTTTTTAGCAAGTTAGCTGCAAGCACAAGCATGCTCCTCTGAGCCTGACCTCACTGCTAAAAGCTCTCTCCCACATGCCTGGTGTCTCATGACATTTTTGCTCAACTTCAAATTTGACATTCAATCCCAAGCCTGTAACCAAGGTAATGAATAGTTAATAAAATCAATAACAACAAAACCTGGCTGTCAGCCACACTTACTGTCTGGGACCAAAGAAGAGGAGGTGCTATGGTATATCTGTGGCTGGGAGATTAAACATTTACAGTCTTGAGCTGTGTCACTGAAACAGAAGCCCTTTCTAAAGCTCAGGGCCGCAGTCTCAAATGAAGCAGTATGGAAACAAAGCAGCTCAGCAAGTTGCTAGTTTTAGTTTGAAGTGCGGTGGTGTAAACACAAAATAACTTACTTGCACTAAAAGGGCAGTGAGTGCTGTGAGCAGAACAGAGATCTAGCCCTCTGTGTGGTGGAAGGCTAACTGAGCAAAATGTGTCATTGTCCAAACAGATTTCCACCAGGAGAAGTGGATCTATGTTCACAAGGGGAGCACAAAAGAGGTGAGTGCCTCCGTATGTTCTTTGTTCCCTTTTCTACTGTGTTTTCCAAGCGGTGGAAGATCCTGTGCTGATATAAATCAGCAGAAGCTCTTAAGAGATAAGTGGAAGATCTGGCTTGTGGTTGGAATTTCAGTAATGATTTTAAGCCCCAATCAGGGAGCCAGGGCTTGCTCTACAAGGCTCTGTATATGTGTTTAAAATATGACTTGTTTGCTTCCCTCAGTTAAAAAAAACCAGCCATTTGCAGACCAAGCCATAATACTGTTCTTGGCTTTCGCCCAGTACAGTCCTAACATGGAAAATCATTGGAATTCATCACAATGGCTCATTTGCACTCATGGAGAGAAGCGGCTATATCAGACAGCTCTGTACTCGCACTATATATTGAACCCCGGGAATGTGTGCCTCATTCTCACCCTTAAATTCATGGGTCATGAGCAGAGCTCAGGTCACTCCTGGGAACCTACCATAAGCCCACTCTTGACGTCAATAAGTGCAGCTCTGCGGGAGACAGCCCTGCCTCCTCCAGCCATGAGCTGGTCCCATGGTTTGTACCCATTAGCTTGCTAAATTGAGTTGCTCTGGGTCACGTCTTCCTGGTGCTGTCTGGACTCATGTCTGCCAAAACATGACCCAGACTGTTTCTTCTTCTCAGCGCCATGGTTACTGCACCTTGGGAGAAGCATTCAACCGACTTGACTTTTCCAGTGCTATCCTGGACTCCAGGCGATTCAACTATGTCGTGAGGGTGAGTGAAAGGCCAGGGTTTATTTTGCTGTGATGGTGGTGGAGGCTCTGAACTGAGCACCAGTTGGGTGATGGCAAGCACTGGCAAAGAAGAGAGGTCCAAGCATGCATGTGGGGGTGTTGGGCTTTGGTGCATGAAGTAATTGATGGAAGTTGTGTGGATAGATGCCCAAATCTCCTCTTTGATCTGTTAAAATAGAGAGGGAGGGAGGTGGTGGTGGTAATGTAGAAGATGGGCTGTCCTTAACCTAGCATTCCTACTATTTTTCAGTTGAAAATCACTTCTGAAACTCAGAAAACTTAGCTTCTAGTTCCGGAGTTCAGTTCAGCTTCTAAATGTGATTCCTGTAGCCTCAAAAGGAGCATGGGCTCTCTGCAGAGGCCAAAGAGCAGTGGGGACCTCTTTGCATAGGAGATTCCAGCTCCACAAGGGATGTGGAGCTTTGTCTCCTTTGAAGTGATACAGGAGAGACTCCGGGGAGTTGAGCATTTTGGGAGTGAGAGGATGGGCTGAACCTCTTGGAGACACTTCTCTGTTAAGCATTGTGGTTGTTCTTAATCCTGTGTGACTGGCAGCAGTTTCAGTGGGTGAAGCATTTGGTTAGCCCTGACACCATTAGTTGGTAGGAAGGAGTCATCAGCCCCAGGCTCCACATGCTCTGGCTTTGCATAACAGGTCAGGGCTTCTGTTTTGGCTCTGGGGGCCAAGAGGGGTGGTAGTGGTTGGGGGAGCTACTGTCCTGAGGGTGTATGTTTATGTGCATCTGATCTGCAAATTGATCTCAAATTTCAGAATGCTTATCAAGGTTTGGAATTCAATAAGCTTAAAAAAAAAATCTGTTATTAACTTGAGGTTGTTTATAAACAGCTCCTTTTCACATTTCATCAGCAGTTGATCACTGGTGAGGCACCAGCTGTTCAGGTTTTAGGTTCTAGAGTAAGCCGCATTGGTATTGCTTTCCCTTTGCCAAGTCAAATGTCATCAAGTGTCTAAGGAAGAAATGATCTGAGTAAGTTCACCTTGGTCTGTTCACCTGTTGCCTAGGTGACAAGGAGCCTGTGAAAACCTCTGTCACCCTGGGAAGGAAGTGTGCAGGCACTGGGGGTGATTACCTACCCGCAGTGCAGGAAGGGCACTGGCAATCACTTGGATGTCCCACTGCAGGGGTGGTGGCAGGGAGTGGGCATGCTGGGGGAGGCAAAGCAGGATACAAGTCCACAGGAACTCATGCTGTCCTGGTACAACTTGTTTTCCTGCTTGTGCAGAGAAGGTGATCACCAGTGTTGAGGTACTCAGTGTTTTCTGATACTGGATATATATACACACGGCTGTGTCATCTTCAGGGGGATTATTGAGGAAGGAACAGTTCATGCCAAGGCTATAACCCTTTAGTCAAATATAAAGGAGGAAAATAAAATAAAACTTGCATTTGGTGCTCCAGAGATCCCTTTGGCAGACTTTCTGTCTTATGACAACAAAGAACTCCAAAGACCTCTGCTAAGTGTGGCCTCAGGTCATGCTGTGCCATGTGATGGGCTTCTGCTCAGCCCAATGTAATGGGTGTCTTGCATGGGACTGCAATGATTGGGCAGAAGTCCCATTAAATTTTTTGAAGAGCAAACTCAAATTTCAATGAAGTCAGTGTGGCCTGGTGGAGAGGCTCAGGCTGACCTTCTTCCCCTTTTTTCCCCATGAGGACTTCATAAAAGCATCCCAAAACTGCTGTGTATCCAAAATAGCAGTGTTCTGTATGGAAGTCAGCGTGTGTCCTTGTTTCTACAGATTACCTCCCTTCTGAGCTTTTCAGAGTAGTTTTCCCCCCCAGTAGTGTTAAGGATACGGCACTAGTGAGCAGTATGAAGCTTTCTAATTGAGGCTGACTTGTGGTTTGGCAGATTAAAGAAGATATTAAACCTGGTACCATGGATCAAATATAAAACTGACTTCTTAAAATGAAAGGCTTGTATCGGCCAAGTCTCTGGTGGATAGTAGCTCATAAAATGCCTTATGTGCCAGATTTACTCATGAAAAGCTCTGCCTAGATGTGGATCTTGTTCATGGTTCTTTGCAAATTGCAAGCCTCCTAGAGCATACAGATGAGCAATGTGTCACATGGAAAATGCCTTGAACATTGGCAGGAAAAACATTTTTCCCTTCCCTCCTGCTTCTTGTTCTCTCTAGTTCCACCCGTTGCTTGGGGTATCTGATTAATGTCATGCTACTTAGTTCATCAAGCAAATGCTTTCCAAGGAGGGAAGTTTAGAGTTGGAGGCTGGGGGAGAATATGAGGATGTCCGTAGGGGAAGAAAGGAGAGGAGCAGCTGCAGGTTTGGGATTCTGCTGGCTACGCCCAAACTTGCTCTATGGAGAAATAAGCTACATCACTGCTGATAGCAAAATGGGCTTTCAGGCTGAACATCAACTTGCCTTTCTCAAAGCATTCCTTTCTGAATTTCTCTGAACCCAAGAGCTACAGTCTTTTCAGTGCTGATTTTTTTTTTGTCATACAGAAGTGTCTGCTCCTTAAGATATACCCAAACTAAGTTCTTGGAGTTCCTAATGGTGCACTAATAAAATGGGTACCTCCTCCAAGTGAGGTGGAGGTGTGAGCTGCGAGAAGCTTGGCAGGTATTTTTAATGGGCAAATACCATCAGCTGTAGCCAGTGAGTTCATGTAGCTGAAGCGGAAGAAATTTTCCTCCAACATCAATCTTGTCTTGATAGTCTGCTGATAGAGCGCTGGAAGTGCTAAGTATAGGTATTGGTGCTGTGACTTGGTCCTTGCTGATCTTTTAAACTATAGCATCTGACTACTACGTGTTACAGGACAACATTCCCTCTTTAGAGCTAGTAAGATGTGTGTGATTGACCCAGAGGACCCAAACTGTTCTTGGTCTTGAAGCAGCCCTGGTTTCTCTGGTCTTAGAGATTTTATGAAAAGACTGCAAGCGTTCTATAAGCATAAGTAGTATGAGCAGAGACAAAAGTGCCTGCAGCCCAGAAGTTGTTGGTTCTCCTTTGGGAACACTCTGTTCAGATGACAGTGAGGTTTTGCAGGCTGCTGCTTTCAGAAAGATTTGTCATATGATGGTTGTGTAGTAATGTCTCAAGGGAAGGTGCTGTTTCTGATCATAAAAGCTTAGGTCAGGTTAAACTGCGTGGGCATAACTTCTGGAATAACATGATTTAGTGTGCAACCTGCTCAAGTAGTGTCTTAAATTTGCTTTTAAGTTTTTATAGCAGTTAGCTTTGGGAGTCCTGGATTTATGCTGTGCTGAAAGAGTATCAGCTTGATGCTGTCTCATGGAGATCTGTCAGTACCTGTGCTGTAAATCATTATAACTCGCCTTGCTCTTGCTCTCCCAGCCGAAAGCCAATGTGACATTTCAGCCACAGAAAGCAAAGGGCTGTGAGAGCAAGGAGAGCTGGAGGAGGAATTTTTCATTGCAATATATTGCTCTAAGCAGTCCACATGTGAGGAGCCACATCCTCAACCAGGAGGAGCTTATGGATCCCCACAGGTGCAGTCCAGCTTCCCTATAGCTGGTTTGGGGTATTCAAAGGGGGATTTACACTTTAGTAAACTGAGACTTGTGATTTTAATCATTACAAAGCATGTCCCTTTTTGAGGCAAGGTTACACCCTCCTGCTTGGTGCAGCAGGCCTGCTGAAAATTTTTTGGCTCGGTGTGCTGTAAGCCCCTAGCTGTGAGTTATTTGGGGTATGGATTGCCCGCGCACCCCAGTGTTGAACCGAGGCAGTGGCAGAAGTGCCATCTGGCTCTAGCGGGTCTAAGCAATGCTGTGCACACAGTAGTCACGCATGCAGAGCAGTGTGTTTTCATGGCCCTGAAACAGGGGCCCTTGTTCCCTGCCACATGGCACTGTTTTGTTTGCTGTTTTTTTCCTTGTGCTTATGGGAGGAGGACCCGCTCTGCTCCTGGAGCTAAGTGGCTCATTGCACCAACTGCTGTAGACTGACTGCTGGTGGGGTTTGAGCAGGAGCCCCATCACAGTCGTGGGGAAATGAGCAGGTTATTGCCCTGCTGTGGAAGATGCTGCCTCCTGCCAGCTTGCAGAGGCTCTGGAATAGCCCACTGGATCTCTTGCCTTTTCTCTGTGGCTCTGGCAGACCTCTGAGAGCAAACAACATAGGGGTGAGGTGGTAGGAAGGATTTTCTGGGAAAGCTACCAGGTCACCTTTTTCAACTTTTGAGGAGTTGAAAGAGTGAACTGGGATCTAATGCCCTGCTTTCCAGAGGTGTTGCAGACTTTCCAGCTCCAGTTAAAATCAGCTGGAATGCAATCACTTAGTGTTTTTGAAAAGCAGGCCTTTTAAAATTGTTCTTAACCTTTCCCTGTGCACTCTCTCCTACCATCTGTCCCTCTCAGTTGAGCGTGGGCTGGACTTAATGCAACTGCATCATAACACACGCTTGCAGCTCTCCAGCCTTTTTAACCTACTCAGCATTAATCTGAATTCATCAGTCTTCTCTTAGTCTGTATTATGCAAGTGGCAACAATTGATTTATTTTTGATAATGCTGTAGACCCCAGTTTGGCAGTCCATTAACTGAGACCATGCTCTGCTCCGTCTGTGCCAATGCTGAAAGACCCTCAGTGCACTGGAGCATGTGGGGCACGGATGAACTGTATTGCTTACCTGTTTTTTCTGTATTATATGAGCACAGAAGAATAAAAAATGTCTTTTGATTTGGAGGGCTAGCCAGTCGCTTCAGCCAACAGTCCCTGAGGAGTGGAGTAGTCCTGGAAGTATTTACAACACAGGATGAAATTCCATATGAAAACTGTGTTTATTGCTGCAGGGGAAGGGAGGTGACACATGATATCTGAGCTGGTTCACTGAACGTAAATTGAACCTTGATAAACACAGACAAGGCAAATTTGAATCTGTTCCTTTGGCTAAATTACTTTTGTACCAATTTAGTGTTCTTCAAGGAACTGAGATTTTTATCCTTGTTCCCCTTAAAGAATGGCCCTGGCATCTAGCTTTTACTGTATTGCATTATGTGATTCTTATCACTGGGTGCATTTTGGCATTTTCAGTAACGGGCACAACATTACTAACACCCAGCCTGGATGAAGCTGTGTCTGTGCCAGTTCCAGAATGGTGCAATCTGGAGACGGCAGTTGTTATGTGCAGAAGAGCTGATCTGGGTGCATGTGTGGCTAATGTACAGATGGAGCCTGGCAAATTGATCACTATAATCAAAGGTCTGAAGGCTAAATAGTTTAGTGTAAGGGGAGTATTACAAACTACTTTGGGATGCTGATTTTTTTTTCCTACTTATTTCTCCAGTATTTCAAAAAATGAAAAGACCTTTTAAAAAACTCAAACATCTTGGAAACTGCTATGTTTTTAAGAGTATCTAGTTATTGTGATCTCAGTTTAGCTGATAGAGCAAGAAGATCCACTGATGCCTGTGCACCAAATATTACCCAACTCTCAAGCATCTCTTGTTTCCCCAAAATAAGCCAAGAAAACAGGCAGCCTGCCCTTCACAGGAGTTAGTGCAGGTCTTTTTTTTTCATCTTGTTTTCCTTCGGTCATGCAAGGTGCAAGTTATTAATAGAATGTAAACTCAAAGCCATCTGATGATGGTGTTGGCCTGGAAATTAAACGGAAGAAGAGATCGGTCACTCTAGGCGACTTCACTGCTCCTAACTAGCAGTCGCATGCCAGCACCCCAGACAGCAGAGCAGGCGAATGACTGCAGTAATAACTCTCCCTGAGCTCCCTGCTTCATGGCAAGGTGCCGGTGACTTTTTGGATACATTCCTGTCATTCTTATAGTGGGGCAAATGGTTCAGCTCATGACTTATCAAGTCTTGTCAAAAGCTTTCTTAGTTACTTGACACAAGTAGTTGCACCTTCTCTGGACTCTCTGCGGTGCCAACAACGGGATACTGTAGCTGCAGAAGATAAAGGATTAATAAGCTAGTCATGCGGTAATGTGTTGATTGATTTGTAGCATAAAAGGTTTTTCCTTTCCTTTCTAAATTAAAACAGAAGGCTATGTACATCCAAAACAAATGGACTGACACGTGGACGCTCTGTGTATTTATATAATGCTGGGGGAAGGGAGGAAGGCTTGGAAGATCATGGGCCACATGTTCTGCAGAGCATGATCCATAGGAAACTTCCACAGCTGTTCTTGTGGTGGTAGAGAGCTGGGGAGGAGAGGGCATCTTCCCCATGGGAAATGCTTCCTTTAGCAACTGCAGCCCAAATTCAGTGTCCAGCTTGTACATGAGTCAGGAGATCAGTGATGGGAAGCAAATCCTAATTGAAAGTAAAAGTGAGATTTCCATTAGGGAGGTTAACAAGTAAACAGGACAAACAGGGAAAGGTGGTTTGGTGTTGCAGCTGTAAGAGCTGAACAGGGGAGGAAGCCTTGGGGGAATAGGGTTTTGTTGGGGAGGATGGTTTGTTTTTAATAGAGTGATTAACCTTTCTGTCATGGCGACAGCACTCTGACAAAACCAATGCAACCCAGGAGTTTGACGTAAATTGTGGGGTCTGATTCTCATTAATGCTCCATCAATAATATCCCCATCCAAACAGGCATTTGCTTGTGTTCCCTTATGACACTGCTTGTTTATGCCCCAGTGAAGGACAGTGACGTCAGCTGTTCGTTGTTCCCTTGGTGTGAATAGAGGCTGTCAGTCTGAGCACTACTCTGTGGTTTCTCTGCATCCCTGAATCATGAAATCAAGGGATTTTTCCCCCCCCCTTAAGATCATTAGAATGCCTTTTTTTCTACCCCTTTCGATGTGGGATTAATTATTTGGCCTCTGCTCTCCTCTCCCTTTGCATTAGTTTTCTCTGTTGTTCTGTCTCCCTTTTATTTTCAAGCAGCAAACAAGTCTCTGGACTGTTTTGCTGTGTCATGTGACCAGGAGTTAAGATTAGAAAGGTATCTCTGTGCTCTAAGGCTTGCAACTTCTATTTTTATCCACAGCTGTTGGAGCTGATAGCAAAGTCTCAGCTGACGTCACTGAGTGGCATTGCCCAGAAAAACTACATGAACATTTTGGAAAAAGTGGTGCAGAAAGGTAAGAAACGGAAACAGTGAGGGGGAGGAGGAGGAGTCTGATTTAATCTGAAGTACTTTGTGTGAACCACATCCTTGAGAATAGTCAGGCAATGCAAGATGGGTGAAGAGGGGCACCACTGCTTATTTCTGTAGTGCAGTTCTACTTTCTTTTCCCTCGGTGAAGGACTATGTTGGGGGGGGAGTGGGAAGAAATGTCTGTATTCTGGTAGGCATGTGAGAGGCAATTCCTCCTTCTCCAACTCTCCTTGCTACCACCCCTTCTGCATCCTACTGAGTTCTATTTCTGACTGTAGAAGAGATGGCTGCTCCTGCCCCCAGCTTGGCACATCTGCAGTCTCTGCTGCCTCCTTGTTGCCAGTTTGCTGTATTATCAAGTGCTCCCACTGCTCTGGAGGAAAGGAAAGCTCAAGGGCTGTCTTCACCTGCTGGGGGGGGCTGAATTGTGGTTGAGATGTGGCACTTCCCTCCCTGATGCTTTAGCTCTGGCTAAAGCCTGGGAATTGAGAGCACCCTGTTAGTGTGTATATACATAATGAGAAAGGAGATCCTGATCCCTGCACATCAGCTGGGGGAGATGGGAAAAAGGTGCACATAGATAACCTCTCGCATGTATCAGAGGGGAAAACTGGCTGCTTGCCAGCGGCTGGAAATGGGACGTGCTGCAGAAAGGGCAGATATCTCATCTGCTTATCCTGGGAGGATCTCTTTCCATCTGCTGTCTAACCTGCTGTGCCTTGCTAATGTTTAAGTGCTTTCCTCTAAAGAGAAAAGTGCAGGCTGGCTCTCTTGGAATTTGAGGTTATAGTGGGTAACTTGACTTGCCTGAGAAATGTGTAGATTCAGAAAAGGATTTGGGCAGTTCCCATTTTTTAATCTTTCCTGTTCTTCCAAAGTCCTTGAAGATCAGCAGAACATCAGGCTAATACGAGAATTGCTGCAGACCCTCTACACATCCCTCTGCACGTTAGTTCAACGGGTCGGCAAGTCTGTCCTGGTTGGGAACATCAACATGTGGGTGCACAGGATGGAGAGTATTCTCCACTGGCAGCAGCAACTGAACAACATTCAGATCACCAGGGTAAGCACAAATCCTGAAAGCTAAAAATAATGTGGCTCCTTTGTGAAACCTCATATAGCAGCTCTCATTTGGGTGACTGCATCCCACTGTCCTTACAGTGCAAGCAGAGTGCTCGGGAAGGACTTGGAGTTGCCAGAATAACTGGATGTGTTCCTAGTGTTACTTGTGTCCCTTAATTCAAACTCAATGTACACAACCCAGGATCATGCTCACTGTAACTGGTCTCAGATGGTGGCTTGACTCCTTAATGGCCATGAAGTGCTGTGTGAACAGAGCTGGGCAGGAAACCATCTCCCCCTCTTGAGAGTCTTCAGAGACTAGGCCGTCAGCACGAAATGTCTACTCAGTCTTTTTCAAATTGAGAAATTGCCTTCAAAACTTGTTTATCAGATAGTTGAGGTTTTTAGATTTGTTTAATCTGTAAATTAAATGCAAATTTCCAAATAGCTGCATAACTTCATGCTTCCTGGCTGAAAATATCAATGATTCTTCCAGTAGTCTGGAGCTGCCCGTTCCAGCCGGACGAGTCCTGCTTTCACAACATCTGTTTTTTCAACAGTGTCTGTGGGGATAGGAAAGAGATGTATTCGTTGATAAATTCCTAACCTGGTTTTGCATGGGAATCAAACCTGAACTTGGTCCACTTCACAGAATCACAGAAGGATTGAGGTTGGAAGGGACCACTGGAGGTCATCTGGACCAACCCCCCTGCTCAGGCAGGGACACCTACAACCAGTTGCCCAGGACCATGTCTAGACTTTTTTTTCCACCTCAAGTGGATACTTACTCTACAGAAATGCTAAAGCTTTCCCCCAGTGCTGATCTCTGTGTTGGTGTGCCCCTTGTAGGACCCTTCTGCAGTGAACTGGACTGTGAAATTCCTACTTGGGCAGACCAAGGCATGGCCCAAGGGAATACAAAAAGCACCTTTTCCCTGGTGGGTCAACCAGAGACACATTTGCAAAGGATTAAGCAAAGGGCCTGCTTTCATCATTTTACATGGCTGTGTTCTCTGGGGACACCAGGAAACAGTTTCCAGTCCTTCAGAGTAACACAGACAACATGACACAGGAGATTATGAACTCTGGGAGGTCTCAGGGAGTTTGAAGAGCTGCAAAAGCAGCAGTGCCTTATCTTACAGTGGTCTCTGCCCTGCCTCTGCTGTCCCTCCTGGTGTCCAGCTCTTGGGATGGGCTGCAGGGGAAGCACTGGCCCAGCTATGGGGTGGCTCCTGGGGCACAGCAGGTCTGTGAGCTGGGGAGCTGCCCTGTGCCTGGGCATTGCCAGGGCCAGCTCTATCTGGGCATCTGCTGCCCTGAGTGTGCCACAGGTCAGGACTTACCTCCTGCTGCTCAACTCAGTAGTACAATGTAGGTTTTTTCCCCTCTGCTTTAGGGACTCACAGAACAGAGACAAGCATTTCAAAGAACTCTGCCTATCCAGACAAAAGTGCATCAAAATGTTGCTTGTGAATGGAACAGCCTTTTATGCATACTTACTTCCACGGAGGTTTACAGACACTTTTCTAAAATAAATAAAACAGATGTTGAGCTTGCAGAAAAAAAAATTCACACCACTGAAAATGACTTCAGGTCAAGCTAGAACAAAACCAGCTGAGTTTAGAGGAAGGAAGAACAAGCTCAGCTCTGTGCAGCCAGTTGCTTACAGTGCATGCAGCACTTCTGCTGTTTCTAGAGGGGGAGATGTCTTGCAACAAGGCAAGACCGAAACCTTTTTCAAAAAAAAACTTGCAAAATATTGTGTGTGCTAGAGCTGCTTTAAAAGAACTCTGTCCAGAAAGTGACAGCATACTGATCTGCTCTGATCTAATCTGTGCTTTCTCCAAAAAAAGTAATGTTTGAAAGGTCCTGGAAAGGAGTACTGGGGGGAAAGAAGTAGCAGATAAGTCTTTGGCCCTGACTCAGAAAACCTGTAAGGATTTGCTTGAGTTACACTGGTTTCTTCAGAAATAAGACATAAGGGTGAGCTTTGGGGGTTTTTTTGACCCAAGAGCCTCAGAGCTTAGTCTTGCCTGTTGTGCCCTAGCAAAGGTTTTATGTAGAGAGAGTGCTGGAGAATGCAAAAGACAGGCTGGCAAGAGAAATCAACAGGAGGTGATCCAATGCTCCAGTGCATTCTTCCTACCCCAAAATAAGACCTTAGTTTGCACTGACGGGCAGGGATGCCAAGTCTGGACTTGTGGATTGTACCAAGGAAGCATCTACATGTAACCAGGCAGTGTGCTGCTTACAGCTTAACTCTCCGCATGCAGCATTAAAGCTATCATGGGAAGAAATGTCTTCTGGAGATGGCAGAGACAGTTCACTCCTCGAGGGCTTGTTTCAGGCCTGTCTTGCTGGTGGAGATGGCCAAAAATGATGCCTTGGTTGAAAAGCTGTGGTCCTCACCTGTACCAGGCAGTGCTGCATGGTCTGGGCAGGCTGGGCACTGGAGCACTGAAGGGAAGGTGGGAGCTGTTTGTGCACAGACATACTTCTTGTGCCTGTGGAGTTTCATGTGCAATGGGGCTGGCTGGAGATGGGACCGTGTGATTAAAAGCAGCCTCATGCAGCTTTCCCCTGGTGATAGCCATGCACATGCTTCTTGTTTGAAACAGTTAATAGCTCTGCCAATTGCAAGATGGGTGCTGTGACTCTGTGACTTAAAATAGCAGCGTGTCTGTGCAGGGTAAATGATAAACTTGGCACATTTGTCTAACATTGTTTCTTTGGGGCCCAATACTAAAAGCTGCTGTTTGCCTTAATAAGGCTGGGGCTGGTTTTGGAGCAGCTGGAGCCCAGCTTGTGGTCCTTGCTGGTGCCTTGCTTCCACATGTGCCTTGGATTTTCCCCACGTGCAGGACCTGCAGATCCATCGTGGTTAATTTGTCCTGGAGCTGTGCCACCATGCAGACTTGCAGAACAGTCCTGGACCCCATGTAGACCACGTGAAGATGGATGGGGGGTGAAGGTGGCTTTTGGCTCTCTAGGCTAGGATGTGCTTTGGTGTGGCTGAACAGCCTGGAAAACCATGGCCGCAGCTGATGGGAAAGGGGCAGGTCCTTCAAGCGTTCACAGAGGAAAAGTTAGCCTTGCCAGCAGTGACCTGGGAAACCATACAGGGAAAAACCCTGCTGTGGGTACTCATCAGCCACTGCTGTGGTTACAGCAGGATCCTGTGATGACATAAGCTAAAACACATGTCAGAAGAGCATGAGATTCCCAGCAGTGTGTGTAACAGGAGGCTGAACTTAAGAAGTAATGCCGATGTCCCTTGTGGTGGAGAGGCCTGGATGGTTAATAACTGATATCCATGATGTAGCCAGTGTCCTGCTGTAGTGAAAGCTGGTGGTGGTGCTTCTGGGAGCAGAGTCTCACGAGTGTGGATGTGGGATGGACAAAAAGGGGAGAAGGAGGCTTGGCCTGTAACTCTCCTTCTAAATGCTGTTATACAAATACATGTCCCCTTCCTTGAGGATATCTCAAACTGTTCTGGGACAGAAGGTCAAATGTCTCTATGTAAAGTGTCTCTTTATTCAGAAGAGTGAACTGCTGCTTATCCTCTATGTGAAGAGCAATGCTTAAAAAGCAGTAACTCTACTGCAAGCTAGAATTGCTTGGGTTTTCAGCTTCTGTGACCTCAATTTTGTCTGTCTCTTCCAGCCTGCCTTTAAAGGAACCACTTTAACAGACCTGCCGTTGTGTTTACAATTGAACATCATGCAGCGACTGAGTGATGGGAGAGATCTGGTTAGCCTTGGTCAGGTGGCTCCTGACCTGCAAGCGCTCAGTGAAGACCGACTGCTGTGGAAGAAACTCTGCCAGTACCACTTCACAGACAGACAGGTACAAGGGGGGATATAAACTGCCATCAGTTGGTTCTTGTACCCCACTAGCAAGTGAACACATGTGGGTAGGACACTTTTACTTGACTATCTCTTGGATCTAAGGGCTGTGCCGCGAGCTGATAATACAGGCTGGCATGAGAATGGCTGTGAAGATGATTTATGTAGAGGGTTTTTCATGCCACAGCAATGATTCCTGAAATAGGAGCCTGAGGAGTTAGTCATATGGTGAACTTCAACCCTAATCCAGGTGGTAACAACTGCAAGTCATGCAGTTGCTCCTCGCCCCACGTGTGGGGGGAAAACATGCAGGCAAACTCCAGCAATCACCCTGATGTCCCAGGGACTGACACCCTTGCAGAGAATCTCTGTGGATGTGGTCCATGAGTGATGAGTCGTGCTCTCTTGCCCTTTAGAGCAAGAAATCCCCTCTGAGCTGTTTTGTGAGTGACAGGGATAGTATGTGGAAAACAGCCTTGCCGCTACCCATGTACCTGTGTAAACATCTTTGACTCTTTGCGGGCTGGTAATCATCTGGGGTCTTCTAAACTTAAAAACAAACAAACAAAAATCCCTTTTTCTGTTTATGGGTGGATGTCTGGGGTGTTTATACCAGACCTCTACATTTCAGGGGCCACGTGCCAGATTTCTCTGCTAACTTGGCTTTATTTGCTCACTCTGGATCTGACTTTGGAAGTGATTCTGGGAAGTTATTTCTATTAACAAGAACATTCTAATCCAGTCTCTGCAACTAATGAACCCTAAAAGAAAGATGGGTTTCTCCCAAGCTAATGTGACAAATCACTGACTCTGAGTCAATGAAGAAGCAAAATACTTTAACTGCTGAAAATGTTAAATGCAACTATACTCACTGTCCTGCCAGCCAGCAACACTGGCTAAAGTAGTACAAATTAGCTCCCAGGGTTTCAGGCTTTCATACAGTAATCTTCATGAAATGGGGATAGACCCTGATAATGATATCGGGTGAGGCTGTTGCCATGAGAAAGTTGGTTATAGCTGGATATTCAGAGCAGGAGCTTTCTCGGTGTTACAAGGGAACTGTTATGGGCCTGGCAAGGATGACACGCGAGGGAGAGGAGAAGAACATGAGTTGGAAAGAGCAAATCATCTTTTTTTTGACCTGCTACAGTTACAATTATTTTTTCTTTAAGATTCGCAAACGGCTAATCTTATCTGACAAGGGACAGCTGGATTGGAAAAAGATGTACTTCAAGCTCATAAGGTGCTACCCACGGAAGGAGCAGTATGGTGACACACTGCAGCTGTGCAGGCACTGCCACATCCTCTCCTGGAAGGTATGAATGAGGTGCTGGTGAGACAAACTTGGGGCAGGAGCCATGGGGCACCCAGTGCTTCCTCTGATTGCAGCTGGTTTAGGGTGCTGCAGTTTCTTTGCCTTTATAACCTAGTGTTTTCCTACATCTTAATCCTCCCTCAACTATTAAGTCCCTTTCTCCTCTGTGCTTCAGAGATCCAGTCTCTACATTGAACAAGAGTAGTGGCTATCAAGGCCAGAGGGGAGGGAGATGGGCATACTGTAGGGCTGCCTGCCATATATCATCTTAGCACTGCCAGCAACTCCTACCCATTACGTGGAGATGGAGGTCTTGGCAAGGATTAGCTGAAATGCGAGCTGATGGCTACAAAACAGCCCAGGACAAAAATCTGCTGGCCGCTGTGGTGACATCCAGGGCATGTCTCTGGAGTTAAACTCCTATAGCTGATGGTAGGCTCCAGCCTCTCTTTCCTCAAAAGAGCAGAGAAGAATGAATTGGATCTTTGCTGGTTGTATTTCCCATGGCTTGCCAGTAGCCCCTAAAACATGAAGCCCAGTTCTGAGCTGTCTGCTTTGGCGAGAGTAGAGATACTATTCTGGGCTCCACTCTATTTGCAAGCGGGATGTCTGGCAGAGGGGCAGCACTAAGCTGGCTGATGCTCTGGCGCCCTTTCCACAGTCTCTCTAAATGGAGTTGTTTTCTCCTTTCCCAGGGTACTGATCACCCTTGCACAGCCAACAACCCGGAGACTTGCTCCACCTCTCTTTCACCACAAGACTTCATCAACTTGTTCAGGTTCTGAACTTGGGTCACCGCAGCTTACGCGATTCTTACAGGACACTTTATGCCACTGAGCTTGGACACTTCATTTGTAAATAGTGTAAATATTCACGTTTGTTCGAAGCTCCTGAGTCAAGGAACAAGAGGATCTCAGAGATGAAAGGTGAAATTGTTCACTGATGTGCAGCGCTTAAGGAATACAGACTTCCATAGGACTGGTGTATAAATGCAGCATGTTGTACAGAGTCCCTTTTTTATGATCAGAGTACAAGATACAGGGCAAAAAACTTCATTTTTTATTTTTAGAAGTTAAAAATGAATTTGCCCCGCAACCATTTGAGAACTCTTTGGTTTGTTTCTAATAGAGAAAGCAATATGAGGCTAGGACTGTTGAACTGTTCCTCCATCTGGTTTTATTTAGCATACATATTTATAAATACGACATTTTAAAAATATTTATGAAAAATATCCCTGTGACAAGTTTAATAATACTTTTATGTTTTTAAAAAAGACACATTCTGAAATACTTTATAACTCTAGCCTACTTGCGAGAGAGAATCGCAACATACCACTTTCTACCTCTAATAGATTGAGTACCTTTCAAACAAAAATCCAGTGTACAATGTGAACTTTTGTATTTTGTACAATGATTTAAAGGGAAATGTTTGTGATAGTAAGCATCTTTTCTTGTATTAATGCTTACCTCTTTACATTAGTTTTCTTGCTCTACTCAGTGCTTGAATGCCTACATGATAGGCACCGTATAAATACCTAAGACTTTACTACATCCTCTTTTAATTTGTTGGTTTTATGGAAGACTAAGCAAAAGGGAAAAGAGAAGCCACAAGGATGAAGATTACCTAAAAGGGAGGAAGTTCTATTATAGAGAAAAAAAGGACTGGATTTAATCTCACAATATAAATTCATATCAACTCCACTAGGTTAATTGCGTTGGTTAAAATACCAAGTCGGGTTAGAATCTGGTTCTTCAAGCCCATGTTTTTCCCATACACTGCTCTGTATTCCCACTGCTGTCAAGTGAATTCAGTCATCTTGGAGCTGGTAAAATATAGGGAGAACTGGGCTGTTGAATCTAGCAAAATGATGCGGTTTTTATTCACTGGAAGACTGGCAGCATTATTTTTAATTTCGGACTACTGGAGTTTAGGGTGATGAGCAAGACAGCATGAAGAAATAGGTCAGCATTTTCCTAAAAACAGCAGTCAGGACTGGAGTAAGCAAGGGATTTCCAACATGGCACTTGACATCTTTGATTATTTCTCTGTGTTGGTGGCAAAGACCCAGCCTAGTCCCTTGCGCTTCCAGTGCTGAGCTTCTTTATGGGATCTTCTAACACTAGCCTAGAGCTAAATTTTCAGTCCTATGGAGTAAGTGGCCAAATTAACTTCACTGTGGCCATGATCTGGCTCACTGTCTCCTCTGTTGCATACAATGCTTCACTTTTCCCTACAGTGGAGCTAGAAGAATCCAGCAATAACAATTTGAAAACCTGCAGTGGAAAGGTTTTGCTGTTTACCAGTAGATTTCCTCTATAGCACTTTCTCTGTGCATGATGTAAGCAGGATACCTCGGAAGGGTAAATATTTAGTGGGTTGTGTGTGACTATGTACAAAGAATTGTGAGGAAGAGGAGTACTCAGGACAATTCAGGAAGAACTACTTGAGTTAATTATTGTTAAATATGATGTTCCTTTTTTTACATTTTTATAACTCACTTTCAACACTTTTCTGCAGCTGTTTATATTTTAAAAAAATTGACAGTATTTGCATTTTTGCAAACTAAATCACTTTGCATACTCTTGGAAGAGACACAAAAAGGGAAAAAAGCTGCCTCTAGATGGAGCGGTGAGGAAGGGGGGGGGAGGAAAGCCAGGAAAATGCTGACAAGAACTGTCCTTCTCCTGCCTTCCAACAGCAAACCCAAGCTTTTGTTCTTCCAGAGAGCTCTGTGAGCCTGTGACACCCTTAGCCATGGCCCAGAGCTTGGCACTCCCCAGAGATGAGGAGAAAATGTGTGGCATAGGGAGCTTTATCTTGGTGTATCCATCACTTTGCTGGTGGAAAGCATAACCCTGCTGATTGTATTCATGTCAACTGAAAGTGATTTAAAAGCTGTTACCTTGGAAAAATGAACTTCCGCTTGTTTTGGGGGGGATGTTTGTGAGTGAAGGTGGCCAGTTTCTGTTTTCATTCCCATGTTGGTGGCAGCAGGTAGGTGTGGCTGAAATCTGGCTCCATGAATGAGGACATAAAGGACAGAAACCTGCAAGTGGAGTGAGTGAAGCATTGCCACTGTATTTGGAGATTATTGTAGCTCCTTCTTCCAGCAGTGAGAGGACCCGTGCCCCTTGGCATCTTCTGTTTCCAGCTCTGACTTGGGGTTGGTTTGTTTTATAGTCTTGCCTCTGCCACCCATAGTGAGCCAACCTGTTGTGTTGGGGAGGCAACAGTATTTCGGTATGAAATGCTGGGGGGGTTCTGCCTAGTCTGAGTCTGTGCTTAGCAGATGACACGCACTGTGAGACTGTGACACTGGGTGAATTTTAAGCTCAGGTTTGAATCTGGCCTAGTGCATTCCCTGCTCAGCAAGAAGATCTCAGCATTTGGCTGCAACTTGGGAATGTCTCAGCTCTAGCCATTGCTTCTCTCAGCCTTTCACTGATCTTGAGCTTAGAGTTTATTCTGTGTCCTCTGCCCAGAGTGCATGGGTCATGCTGACAACATACTTAATGTGCAACTGAGGCTTGTATTTGTAAAACTTCAATTAGTGGTTTTTATTTCTTAGCACTGTATAATCTTAAAGGGTCAAGTGCTGAAGGTGATTTGTTAATACAGTCACACACTTGTGTGTTGCTCATGTGCGGTCCTGGGATATTGCTGTCAGTGTCCAAAGCAGCAGAAAACTAAGCAACTACTGTATTGGAGAACAAAATGGGCTAAACAAAAAGAAACAGAATAAGCCTCATTCAGTTACTGCCTCAGTCATTACGCTCCTGCTTCAGCAGCTGTCAAATAAGACTTTGATCTCTTTGGGGAGACTGATTGTTTCTCGAGTGGCTGGTACAGGGAGATATTGTGGTGAATTCAGTAGTCTTGTATTTAAAATTAAATGCTGTTGCATCCAAATACCTTAGTCTAACCACTTACAAAGTGGTAGTATTTTAGCAGTGCAAAGACAGCTGCTTGGCTGAGGATGGCAGAGTAACAAAACTGACAGTGATAACAGGCTTCCAGACAGGATGGTTTAAGGCTGCTCTTGTGCAAAAAGGACCTCTTTATTTTAAGACAATTGTCACAAAGCTGTTGTGAAGGTAAAACAGACTTTTACTTGTATTTTGGAAATGGAATGTTCTTTTCAAATGACATTTCACCTTCCAGTCAGTAGATGCATTCCCATTAGACATGCATCAGTTCTTATACTAGGAAAGGAGGTTTTTTTCTCTTCAGTGTTTTCTCCTGCCAGCGTATCCAGAGAAATTTCATTATCTTCAGAGGATGTGTTAACCAGTGCAACAGTGTAGAATGTAGTGCTGTGAAGAGGAAAAATAGATCCATGCGGGGGAGGAGACTTAGGAAGGGAGAGATTCCAGAGATCTCTGTTTCAGCTTTCTAGAAGAGGCAGGTATTTGGAGTTCATTTTAATGTGATAGCCACTTCAAGAGGCACAATTTCAGCTGTACATACCTTAAGCCATTTATACTAACTATGGTATGGTAAAGTTTGATCATAAAAAGTGTGTACCTCCTCTTATATTGTTTGGGTTTCTTTTTTTTATTGTGGGAGTTTCTAGATCCTTTTATTATGTAAAGTGATTAGGAAAACTTGTATTGCTCTGAAGACATTGCTTTGTATGTAGACATTTAATTGCACCCTGCCACTTTCTGTATATGGGAATCTTTTTTATTATTTTTCTTTGCCCCCAGGTTTTGAACTGTTTGTGTTCCCATTTCTGTTTGACTTCAGTTACTCTTGCAAAGCTATCACCTTCTAGAACATACAGAGGTACTAAACAAGCTTTCCCTGCCCAGAAAATTCCTTGGCTAAAGGAATTAGCTTAGCTAAAATTTGATTTAGAGCAGGAACATTTCAAATTCTGTTATGTAGCTAATAAATCAGGTGTGCTGTTTCATGCTTATCTCCTGCCTGGTACAGCAAACCAGTGTTGTCCTCTGCAGTTCTTACAAACCCGTTGCACAGCTTCCCCATAGATCAGCACCTTGCCAAAAAGACATAGCTTTAAATTAAAATGCCACTCTTCCTAGCTGGCCTGTTTGCAAAAACATAGACCCCGTGGAGCTGATGGCTGATCAGGTTGATAAAGACTCCCTGTTACAAGGTTTGGGACTCTGGTATTCTGCTTGTGCTGCTTTTCTCAGCTCATTGCTTATAATGATGTTTGTTAAAGGCTCTGAAGACATGGCCAGCCATCCACACAGCTGTCAGCATGTGGCTGCTGGGTTGTGTGAGTGTCTTTACTGGTGCCCAATTTCTATCCCATATCTTCCTCCAGGGATTTCATTGGTAGCAAATCGGCTTTGCAGGATCTGGCCCTATGGAGAACAAATCCATCTTGTCCTTGACACATGCAGTCTCTTGTATATTAATACCTTGAACACCAGAGAGATTCCCCCTCCACTGACCAAGCATTGCTGCTTCTCCTCCTGGGAGGGCAACTGAGGGTAGAACTCATTTCTTTAGCCCTCATGTGCTACACAGAATGCTACACAGAATGCTAACAGGTCTGCTACCAAGAGAACATTTTAATTTGAAATAGCAAATACACTCATCTTTAGGAACTAATCTACAGTAATTATAAATACCTACTTATATATGGAAGAGAGCGTGTGTTCTGTTTTGTTTTTCCTTGAAGTTGTAACTAGAGATGATATGAAGTGAAAGGCATCCCTTATATAATAAGACTTCTGTTTAATATTGTGTGGTTAAAATCCTTCTGTTATAAATTTGCACACTTTTTTCTTCTTCCCTTGCATGTTCAACTCTGATTTTTACAGCTGTTCTGTGCAGACAGTAATGTATTTTTGTAAAACATTTTTGACACTGAATTGCAATAAATGTTCAAACAATGTGAACCATGGAGTTGGTTGTCTTGTTGCTTCCAAGTTGGTGACCTTGTCAGCCTTGAGCTTCTGGTGACTGAAAGCAAAGGCTCTTCTGCAGGAACATCCAGAACTCAGGTTGTTGTGGCAGTAGAAGAACATCCCAGATAGACTTGTTGCTTCATTGTACCTTGAAGGAAAATAAGGTGAACGGAGCTCTCGCTTCTAGCAAAAACAGTGCTCACGTGGAGCTCACGCTTATGTGAATCTGTACTCTCCCAAAGCACAGGAGTGAGTGACTGTTGTCCTGAAAGAGATCACCAGTGCTCACACTGGTCTGATAGCTTAAACTCCAACTTGTGGCTTACAGAAATGTTGGGTTTTTCTGTTATCCAAGTGACTTTGATTATTTATGTTTTTTAAAAAAAAAAAAAAACCTTTTTCAGTTACAACTGCATCTGGTTAGTCAGGACTGCAACAGTCTGACGTAGGCTCCTGCTCAGAGAGAATGCAAGTAGGAGCACACTGAAGAGACTCCCAGTAAACTGGGGAAAAGCAGTCAAAAAATGCAAATTAAATGTCTCATGTTGGAACAAGAGAAGTTATCATGGTAAAACAGGATTACTTACCTCAAGAAAGCTATGCCAGCTATGAAAGTAAGCACAAAATGCAGATGCTTTGTTTTTAATCTCATTTGCACTGTCAAGTAAAGTATGCCTGAGTGGTTTCATAAGTCTTTTCGTAGTGTCATGGTTTAACCCCAGCACTATGCAGCTGCTCACTTGCTCCCTCCCACTCAGTGGGATGGGGGAGAGAATTGGAAGGAAAAAGGTAAAACTCATGGGTTGAGATAAGAACAGTTTAATAGAACAGAAAGGAAGAAACTAATCATGATAATAAAATGACAATAATATAAAAGGATTGCAATATACAAAACAAGTGATGCACAATGCAATTGCTCACCACTTGCTGACTGATGCCTGGTTAGTTCCTGAGCAGTAATCCCCCCAGGCCAACTCCCCCCAGTTTATATACTGGGCATGATGTCACATGGTATGGAATATCCTTTTGGCCAGTTGGGGTCAGCTGTCCTGGCTGTGTCCCCTCCCAACTCCTTGTGTCCCTCCAGCTCCTTGCTGGCTGGGCATGAGAAGCTGAAAAATCCTTGACTTAGTCTAAACACTACTTAGCACCAACTGAAAACATCAGTGTGTTATCAATGTTCTTACACTGAATCTAAGACATAACACTATACCAGCTACTAGAACAAAAATTAACTCTATCCCAGCTGAAACCAGGACAGGTAGTTATGCTGCACCTCAGGTCTATACTTAGAGGGTTGCACCCCCAGATACAAGTCTCTGGAAACATGGGACAGTCTACAAGATCACCGGAGCCTTTTAAACAAGTGGATGAGAAAGCTGTTGTTAAGACACATTTCTTACACTAACTCTCTTGAAAATGCTCAATTCTACTTACTTTAATAGACTAAATCCTTTAAGGGGAATACTTGATCTCTTTAGGAATGTGTTGGGTGGGTCAGCGAGGTCTGCCTACAATTCTTTCCATTTTCACGTTAGTGCTGCCAGCACCTCTACCCTTTTAAAAGCGCTCAGAGATAGAGGGTGAGGCAGCCTGAAGCGTGGATGAGGTCCTGCCTTGATCAATGATAAGTCACGCTGTATAATTCCTTGAAGTGCCCTCACTTGTCTGTCTTAGAGCCTAATAAAGAAGTAAAGTTCAGGCAAAAAGCACTTTGAAAACTACTTACACAACAAATATTAAGATTGTGACTCAGCTTTACCCCAACTTTCTCTAATCTTCAGTTCTGCTTCTCTTCCGCTTACAAGGGTTGTGGGGTGAACCCCAGTCAGTCACATAGGAGGTTGCTTTATTTTTGACAAAAGCTGAGCTGCTCCTGTCATCAAAATTGCAGACATTGGAGAGAGCTGTTTTCTAAAAGGCTCTATAAATAACTTGTGTGGGTTCAAAGGCCTTCCCTAAGCTGGAAAGACACCAATTCACCCCTCGCCATTCTTGATGCGTAGTATACTGTGCTTTTTAGTAGAAAACAAACAAACTAATGTCTTTTTAATATGTTTTCCTTGGATCATTTCGGTCCTGGTCAGAGCAGGCCTTGAAGGCAGGAGGCAGCACCCGCAGGTTTTGCGGCCGAGATGGCAGGTCCCGCCTGGACCCCCGGGGGTGCCGCCGCTTTCATGCAACTGCTGAAAGCGGGTGGTGGGACAGGAAAGACACCGGCTCCCAGCTTCACAGCATAAATAAACAAACAACCCTGCAGGGTTTGTGCTTACAGACGGAGAAACGCAGTCAGTGCAGGAAATGTGAGTTCCTCCTCTTCATGGCATATCGTGAATTTTGAGGTATTTTAACAGGGCTTTTGAGCGTTAAGCTTTGTCTTGCAGGCTTATATATTTTGATTTGTGAAGTACATAAAAAACGCTGTCTCTGTGGGTAATCTCTGATGGGAACAGCGTGTGACAAACTGTCAGCGATGGCCTAGAAGCCGCCTCACGCCCTGCCTGCGCCCAGCGCTGGGCCAGCGTGGCCTGCAGTTCTCTTTTCTCCTTGCTTTTCCGTCACAGGCAAAACTCGCACTTTTGTGAGGGATTTAGCTCGTGTTACAGGCCAGAAATCTCTTTCTCTCCGTCCTCCTGCTCTGGGGCAGTAGCCCAGCCTGTGGGAAGAGTGTCAGAGGAGCCAACGCACCCGCGGGGCAACTGCCAGGCTTAACCTAGGGCCAACGCTCAGCCCAACTATGATCCAGCTTAAGCTGATGAGAGTCCTGTTGGATCTGGTCATGGCTGAAGGGGCGTTTAAACGCTTTGGTAGGTTGGGACCAAATCACTGTGCCTCTTGGTACCACGGCGATCACTGTTCCCCTTGGGGTTTGGGGCACCCTCCTCAGCTGGGCCTGGGGGACGTGCTGTCCATAGGTCTCCACCAAAACCTGCCCGTGGTTTTCGGCATGGGTTATCTCTTAAATGACTTCATCCCCATCTTTTTATAGTTCTCCCGCTGAAGTGGAATTTATTCTTTCTTTTTTGGATATAGCTGGAGGTGTAAATCCAGACAAATATAACTCCCGCAGGGGGATCAACCTGTCTGTGCCACAGCTCGGCAGCGCTTGTGCTGCTGCTGGTGTATATAAAGCAACCAGCTTTTTAAACCTCTGAACCTGAAGTCTTTTTGTTGTTTTTTTCTTGCTTATAGACAATTAAATGGTTCTCCTTTAAAAGAGCTGGCTCCTGGTGGTAGGTAGAAACCTACAATCTTTCTCTTACCACACACTTTTATATTTAAAGCCTCTATTTTTAGCCCAATGGTGGGATTCAGGGTTAATGCTTGTTAGATCTGTGTCTAGACAGTTGTGAAAAACAGGAAATGAATTACATTATAGTACGAAAGGAGAATTTAACCTTTTCTCTCCTAGCTAACACATGTGACTGGGGAAAATATGTTACAGCAGAGTATTTTGGAAACTTTAAGGAAGTAGAAAAATGAGAAGAAAAAAAACCCCTGGGTTTCCACAAGGCCTCGTGGGAATTATTTCACAGAAAATAATGAAGCAGACTCTGCCCTCAGCTACACCCAGGCAGTATTTTGTTTCCTCTGGTCCCTGCGGAAAAGTTGCATTTTATTACTCCCTGCTTATGCTGAACATTCGGAAGAAAAAACAGCCAAACTAACCAGTTTCACACGCATGCACACACACGTGCGGTAGCTGCAAGAGAGGAGCCACCACGTGCCACCCACCCTCCGGCATATGGAGCCAGGCAGAGCAGGTTTGTAACACCCCTGGGTGTAACAGCACCTTACGCCCCTTCTCCTCAGGCTGCCTAAGGCCTCAAGGTCTTTTTTTAATATTTACAAAGTTTTTTATTTGAATGAGAGACTGCAAAGATGCAAAATTCCCCACTCGGCCCTTCAGGAAAGTAAGAGCCTGAAGGCTTGCTGACCCCAGGCAGCAGCACAGCGGTACTGTTCTGTCTGCTGACATACAGGGTAAGACCCGAGTTTTAAAACACTGTTGCAATGAACCCAGATTGTCAATTAAACCTGAACTAGTGCGGACTGCTGGTCTGCTTGGAAAGAGCTGGAAAGCAGAGGTCTGTGTGTTCTTTACCCACTTATTCCCTCTGCCCCCTGCAAAATGGCTGCTGTTTGGATGCGAAACACACCATGATCAAAAGCAGTACTGCAAGCATCTTCAATACTGCTTCTAAGCTCTTTCTTCAGACCCCTAACGTGTCCCCAGTAGTATATTTTCAAGGTTTTTCTCAACCCACCTAAGCTGGGAGCCCCAGGAGGCTGCAGAGGCACCGGGCAAGTGCCCTGCTCCCCTGCAAAACCACTGTCCTCCCACCGACGGCTGCATCTCCCTCTGCCCGTGCCCGCTTCTCCCCGAGAGTGCTGCGGGCCCTCACGCCTGGTCCTGCTGACATCCACCGGAGACAGCCCTTGCTCAGCTGGGCACTATCACAAGGACCCTGCTTATCTCATGCACAACTTGCCTCCCTCGTCTGCAACTCTTTGCTGGAGCCAAATGTTTACACTCGCCACACATGCTGTCAGCTGGCCAGAAACATTAATATCCCCATGGCAGAGCAACAAAGCCTTCCCAAGGATCCTCCACGCTGCTTAGCCTGGGCTCTGCCGCTCCTGCCCTCCTGGGACCCCGCTGGCTTCGGTGGCTGCTGGGAGCATGGAGGAAAGCGATTAGGTCCTCTGCAGGACTGTTTATTTGCTTCATTTTATCATGGTTGCTTTTAATTTTGAAGGTGCATGAATATGAAGCGTACAAATAACTGGAATAATACTGTAGCTAATTTTATGGCGTCTTCAGCACCATCCAAAAAGAAAAAAAAAAAAACCCAACAACCAACCAACTCCCCCCGCAATGGAGCAATCTAAATAAACTTTTTTAAGCAATACAATATTTGCCTGTACAGTTGTCAATGTTTCCACTGCCAGTGCATCCTCCTAAAGGAACCAAGCCTTGGCACAGCTTATATCGAAAAAAACCCCCCATCTTTAAATGTTCCCAAGGGGTATGGGATGGGGGGACAACGGGAGTTAGAATCACTAGAAGCGTGGTAAACTGGTGGCCCAAGAGCCTCAGAAAGGAAAGGGCCTTGATTTATCCAGATTTACTTGCCCGTGCTCATGCCAGCGAGGGACGGAGCGGAGCAGGAGCCGTCACAGCCCTTTCACCTAGCCAGGTAGCAGCAGCCAAGGTGACGGGAGCTGTGAGGATATAATTTAATGCCACTCATTGCTAATGCTGAGGTGAGCTCAGCAAGCATGGGAGCTGACACCCACTGCAAAACATGCTACTGTGAAAGAATCCTTCTATATACGTATGCACAGAGAGGCACAAAGACATGTGTGAGGACACACAGACACACAATTAATAAAAGCTGTCTTTCAGAAGCCTTGCTCTGTAGTGTAAGGAAGGTCAATAATTTTGTCAGCAGCAGCTTTGCTTGAAGGAGAGACTTTAGGACATGGCTTATGGTGTGGTGGGGAAGGAATGTTTCTGCATTAATCACAAACCTCTTTTCTTTTTTTCATTAATATATTCTGCCTGATGTAAGTGTAGCCTGCTTGGCAGTCTAACGCAGCCAGAAATAGTGTTTGATTTATGGAGGAGGTGGAAATCTGAATAGAAAAAGATACAGATATTCCAAGGGTCCTCATTTTGGTCCCTATCCATAAGCACACATTACCCCTGAGGTCTCTTGGCATTGGAAACTGATGGACGAACCCCAAAGCTCCTCTTGCTGGCCAGGATGGGTTGCTGTAGTACCCTCTCAGGTATCTCAGGAAGCTACTTTTACCTCCAGCCCATCCTCAGGTTACCAGATGAACTGCATCAGCTGGGATCTTGCATCCCACTTAATATTTAATCACCCTTTGCCCTCATTTTCTTAAGTTGCGGGTGAAACCCTAGCTAGCCTGTGTGCCACAGCACAGCAGTATTTTATTACAGAAAGCTCGAAACAAAGCTTCCACTTGCTAATCCAGCCATGCTAACGGCCGTACCACTGAAGCTCCATAGATCATTCTCCAAACATCATTAAGCAGCAGCGAGCAGTTATAATGTTATCTCGGAGCAGGCTCTACTGCATTGTGCAGGCAGGGCAGAGGACCTTACTGCGACATATAACGATGCCATCTCAGATGAGACCAAGTGACAGAGAAGATGGTAACGCCTCTTTTGGACCGCACACGTGTGGTTTGGTCACATGCCGGGCCTCAGATGTCCTCAACGCTGGACAAGCTCCACGTGTGGGTTTTTGCCACGGACCCCACCTGCTAAGCCAGGGCATTTGCTCATTGAATGAGCACAAATAATCCCCATTTCTGAGCATTTCTGTGAACCCAGCAAGCATCCTGAGTGGGGTGGTAATGTCCTGCCACCTCCACCACCTGCATTGCCCCTGCAGGAATCCAGCAGCGGAGACATCACAGTCCCTGGCAAGGGCTGGGGACCTGCACCCATGTGGCCAGGGCTGGGCTGAGCCCTTCCACAGCCGTGGATTTCTGCAGCGGTTCAAAGCAGTGAGGCCACAGAGAGAATCGGCAGAAAGATTTCCCTTGGGCTCTGCAGCCGTCAGGGAGAGCGAGTGCTTCGCCCCTGCTCACGTAGCCCTTGGCAGCGGCTCGGAGGAGGCTGGGGCTTTGCCTCTGTGCACGGATCCGACCTCCGGGCACAGTGTGAGCTTGGAGAGGCTGGAGAGCGGCGGCTGGTGGGACTGTGCGTGGGTCTTCTCTGCAGGGAACGAAGCCCCTCACTTTCAGATCTGAAAAACGCCCAACCTGGTTTTTTTTTATTTAACAATTATCAAATAAGTTAAATGAGAATGAGGATTAAGGAAACAATCTTCCCAGGAAAACACCTCTGACAAATACGGCAGGTAGGGCACTGCAAATCCCCTCCAAATCCCTTCTTCCCAACCTGCTGCTGGGAACAAGGTGGGGGGAGCACTGTGCCCATGTCCCCCAGCCAGGAGAGAGGCTGGACCCCCACAGCCATTCCCAGCACTGGTTATTCTGCATCTCAGGACAGAGCTGGTTGGGCTCCGTTTACTTTGTAGCAACTCCATGGAACCATGCATTTGAAAACAACTCCTGGCCAGACACATACCTTAGCATATTTAAAGGTATTTTTAGTACCTCTGGCAGAGCAGATCAAACTCTGCTTTCAGCTGTACTAAGACCACTCTATGGACTTTGCTGGCAGCGCTGCATATTCATACTGAGGTAGCAGCTGGTAGAAGCTACTTGACTAAATAGTCACATTTACTTCACACAAGACAAAAACACAAGTGCAGAAAAACACTGGTGGGATTCCTGACTTACAGCAGGCTGAATTTTCTTCCTAGGAGTGTGACTTTGCCCAATAAAAGTTTGAATTGCTGAAGAAGCAGCTCACGTAGTGAGGAAAAAATACTCTGAATGTCGCCTCCTCGATTTGTGATGACTTTGTTTTTGCAATGGTATAAATATAACTGTGACCATTTCATACAGCAAAGTGCTCTGTGATGAGTACAGTATAAATAGCCAAACTGATTACACTGGCTGTAAACAAGGACTGGAAACCCTTGCTTCACCCCAGCAGTTAGAAACAGTGGAAGCAGAGGGAGCTTTACAGCTAAATGGTTAAAAGCCGCAGCAGAACATTTTCTCGGGATGGCTCCAAGCATGGAGCTGGTGCGCTGCCATTTCAGCAGCCAAGCTGAGACGGTGGGAAGCACGCTGCCACAATTGCATACTAAAAAGAAGGGAAGGCTGAGATAACTACCATCTTCTTACTGTGTAGGCCGTTTAAAAAAAATAACATATAATGATTCCTGCCTTATTGCAGTGTTTGGGTTCCAGATATAGCCTTGCATGGGAAGGCTGGTATGACACTGAACCAGGCCAAATGAGCATTTCCTGCTTTTAAGTAATATAATGTCAGGAATCCAGCTCATCAGAAACACCCTGTTCATCTTCCTCTGCACCAGCGCCAGACACTCAAAATGAGCTTCAGGTGAATAATGTCGCTTCACTCGGACCTTGTAAGTGACAGTTCACAGCTCAGGTCCTTTGAATGCTTATTTTTATGGCTACAAAATGAAACTTGGTATGCCTCATGCCTAGGAAGTGGCTTAGCTCACTCAGAAACTCAGGGACTTGCCGGAGGCCTTAGATAGCTAAGAAAGATTTGTTTTAGCTGCCCTCAATATCCAAGGTATTTCCTACTGTAAGTATAAGGAAACACTGAGGATACTTAAGCAACCATATTTGTTTATCTTAGGTCAAACTGGAGAGATTTTCCAGAACCACTACTGCAGCTGCACTTAACTTGTTGAAAGGCTGCATTCGTATGGAGTGCTTCGCTTCTGACTCCACAATCACAAACAAAAACCTTCACCGAGAGCTGAGCTCCATGGGGAGGGGTACACGCAGCTGCTGAGTAAACCTGAGAAGATGTCTCCAGACACTCACTCTCTGGGTATGCTTCATTAACCTTGGCCTCAACTGGGCCAACTCCTGCATAAGGAGGAAGCCAGAAGGGAGAAGAAAATGACCAGCATTTCCTCCCTCAAATTTCTTAGTTAATTACCTGAAGAGAGACAGACACCCAGACGGGTTTCACCTCGAGAGGAGATGAGATTCTCCAAGCCTGCGAATCCAAAGTGTCATAGGAGGGTAACCCCACCAAACCTGGAGCTATCTGCTCAGCTGGGTGATGTGTGCCATGATGTTCTGCAGGCCCTCCCCTCCGCCAGTGCGGCTCGTGCCAGCTGCATGGCACAACCACCACCTGGGTCATGGACGGTGTCTCGGTAATGGTTCTGCAAGGCACCTCATGGCACCTAACTGTGACTACTGCAGGGACACGGTGGGATTTTCACACCTCCTTCCTATCCCCTGGTACAGCTTTCTCAGGTCATTCAGTCTACAACCCATGTTTGCTGAAAAGATGGGGGAAAAAACTATGAAAAAAGAGAAAATTTGGACCAAAGTCATTCTAACAAAAGAAAAGCAGACTCCAGAGATGGCCATTTTACAGATGTTTGGAGAGCAACAGTGCTTCAGAGCACACACGAAGCTCTGGTTAGACAATGGGGGGGTGAGAAGAGGAGGCCACGCAGATCAAAATGCCCTGACCGGGACTCTCATCCTGGAATCTGATTCATACAAATGCACCCTGGTGCCTCCCTGCCTCTTTAATAGCACACATCAGATTGCAGCATCCCAAGTTCATAAATTTAGCTTCTGAAGTCCATAAATTGATATCGAAGCAATTAGTCCAATATTCTAAGGTGTCACACACCCATTTCTGTAGGGATTGTGAATGTTGAACAGATCCCCCAAAATTGGTAGGTGGCTTGATGATGCTGGCCTATAGCCCTTGGTGCACAGGAAGGACTTGCACTGACATTAGAGACTCAGGCAGTCAAGGGCAATACGTAACCCATTAGCCACAACCTTGCAAGATACGGATCGCCTCTGTGCTGCTGTCAGAATTATTATTTTTGAGCTGTAACAGCTACTGGCAGGGCTGAGCGTGCAGGAGAGCGCCTCTGGCCAAGCATCCCAACCCACACGTCCACTGAATGCTGACTGCTCTCTCTGCTGGCCAACTGAGAAATGGAATTTTCTCAAGACAGACTTGGTCATGTATTAAGTTTGCAAAAATGTGCTGACCAAGAAAATGCGTGCCAAAAAAAACCAGCATTTTTTTTCTAAAGCCCCAAACAGGCAAATAAAAGAGGTTAGTTATCACGTAAACTATATTCTCAACTAAAAAGCAGCAGCAAAGAAGAGAAGAAGGCAGGAGAGACGTGGGTGTCCTATCTCATGCTGCAGCTTACTGTATCAGTAGCCTGATGGAGGCAAGAGGAACTACCTGTGAGATAGGATGTCCCCCCATTATGAGTATAAGGCTATCAGGGTCTTGCCCTACGATGTCTAGAAGTAAAAGTGTTGGAGAATTTCCAGTGACCAACAGAATACAGAAGCTGGAAGACTGTGGGATTGTGAGTAACTGACCTGAGGACAGGGAGGTTTCTGCTCGCTTTGTTCAATGCCCGACTCATGGGTGACCCTGTCCAAAAAGCTACCACTTAGGGGCTCTCAGCACATCAATACTGTAATAACTGGACAACAGAAAGACTTCACTGCGGGAAAGGACAAGGTAAAGAAGGCTGAAAGGGAATGGAAAGCTATGCTGCACTAAGAAATCATTGTACAGAAAGTGAATAAGCAGCACATCTTTGTGCTGGACACATCAGTACATCACCTGGACACAGGGAAGATTAAAAGTTTCAAGGGCTATCGACAGCACAGAGTACAGGTGAGCACATACTGATCCTGCTGTGCCGGTGCACCCCAGCAAATCAGCCCTGCAGTGATGTCAAAGCTTTCATGTTACTGCATATCTCATAGTAGCATGAGCCCAGCTCCCCTGCATCAAGAAGCGAGGCTCTCCCTAGAGCACCACTTTGGTTGGGTGGGTGTACCCGAGGACCGAGTTGTGTTCTGCCATATGGTGTACTCCATACATATGCATGCCAGTGGTATAAAGGTGGTTGAATCTTAGGTATTTAAAACATCAGTGATCACAGAGCTGATAATTAGTGATGTCTGGCAGTGAAGTTGCCTCCCAGCCATCAGCTTTACAGTGGCAGTTCTTTGCTTGTACTTCTGACACGTGCTGCTTCTGCAAGCACTCAGCAAAGTGGCTCTCAACAAACTTTGCTTTTCTGTCTGCAGCTTACTGTGGTGCTCAGTGAATAAACCACACTGGTGGGGCCACCTCACGCATCAGTCTGAGGTGACAGCATAAAGGTTAAACACAGCAAGTTCCCTGAAACAGTCACGACAAGGGTTAATTGGAGAGAGAAAGCAGCAAAGAGGGGAGGGAATTCACTTAGTCCCTCTGATGGGACACCAGGGCTAATCGCCATTAGAAAAAGGGCTGGTCTCTGGTAATTATGGTGAAGCAAGTAGCTCCTCCTTGTATTTGGGGCCCTAAATGAGCACTTGGTGTATTCCTGAATTCTGTCTGATAGCACACCTTCCGAAATGGTGATGAAAATGCCACCAGGCTTGAAGGGCTACAGAGACAGCACCACAGTATTGACATCCTGAGCACTGAAAGAAATCATTCTCTGGCTTTTACCTATTCCTCTGGAATGACAACTTTTTATAAGAGCTACAAAAAGACTGTTAATTATAGAAAAGCTATCATCACACACACACAGCCTGCTACATTTAAAATTAAGCATCTGTTCAGAATGATTAGCGAGAAAAAGGACTGTGTCTTCGCACTGATTTTTTTTTAAACTTGTGTATTCTGAATAATGGTTGTGACTGTTCTCCTTCTTAACAGCCTCAATCCTGAAGCTAGATTAAACCAGGCAAATTCTTGTGCCTGAGCCTCACTAAAGAGACTGTGTCACAGATTTTAGGCACCAGAAACCAGCTGGGGATGGCAGCTCATACTTAAATCAAATGACATACTCAAGTAGGGAGGGAGGAGAACCTAATGTTCTGCAACAGTTTAAAGGGTCTGTTAAGCAATGCACAGGAACTCTGTGTGTATGCCATTCAACCACTTACTTGAAGGATAAAAAGTGCTTACAGAACTCGTTCATCTAAAACGTGGATCTTTAAATTCTCAGTTCTGCTATTGTCTAACCTGGGCAGTGCACGCAACACCCTGGGCACAGGGTTAGCATCTATACAGAGCTGAGCAGGCAAATTTCTGCTGATGTGTACATTCACAACCAGTCTTGATATCACTCAAAAATAGTAACTAACAACGTCTTCACTCATTCAAAGCATGTCTGCCACATCAGCGTCATGCAGAAAGAGCTGCCATTTCATCCAAACACTGATAAATCAGACCTTTTACATGGGTGTATCATTGAAGTTTTTATATTTTTCTGTACTTACAAGTAAAATGATCCCTTAATACTTAAAAACATTACTGTGCTTTTCCTCACCAAGACTGGAGTCCATCACAAATGTTTATTGCAGTCTCAATCCCAGTAGGTTTCCAAGGCCTGACTGGATAAAGCCCTGAGCAGCCTGGTCTGACCTGATTTGAACAGGAGATTGGACTAGAGACGGCCTGACCCTTCTAACCTGAATTATTCTACCAGTCTGTGATTCTATGATATGCTAGTATGTAAAGTAGAACAGGTCCAAAACCAGAGAATTAAATACCCCATCTTGGCCTATTTCTGTAATCCCGTGTTTAGGGCACTCCTCTAAGACATGGGAGACTTTGCTCCAAACCCCTAATCAACATTATGGCTTTCCTGGGTTCCCCAGCAAGGATGCAGCTTGATATCACCTCTAAGGAAATTCAGCAGTAAGCGACCCTGTATGGGGGAGGCTTTCTTATTCCCTTCCCCCCAAACCATATGTTCCTGCTGATTTTCTTATACCAGCAGGAGCAGCTGTCTGACCTCATGGCAAGCCAGTTCAAGGAGCTAAGAGGCAGAAAAAAAACCCCAGCGTTACTTCTTTCTGTTCGTTTAGCTTCCTACCCTGGATTACCATAGGGCCAGACAAATGCCAAGTGCAAGCACATGGGGGCAGGTGAGAATGCACAGCCAGCCTAAGAAGTAAAAGCAACTGCATCTTCCAGCAACTGTCAGCACTAGAACAGTTTAACTGAAATGGCAGGCATTTAATTCTCCCCTTGTACAGCACAGAAACCTAGATACCTGGTTTTACATTGTGCTTGGGAGTTCAAGACTGTAATACTAAATCTATGTTCCCTTTGTGGCTCTGGCCTTCAGGCTTCTGCTAAATAAGCCTAACTGATAAAGTTAGTGACTAAACTGAGATGCACTATCTGTTTATGTAAGTGATACAAATTATAGCTTAAAGAAAATATACTGTATCTCACTTCTAAAATGTGGTGACATTTAACAATTTGAGCTACATTGTTCAGTATTTTATGCATATATTTTTCCCAAAGCTGTTTGACAGCATGTAAATGCTCTTTTCAATTTGGGCACAGTAGATGGAAAAGTAATATGCTTTCGGTGGGATGTCTGCATTTGATTTGACATATTAAAAACCAAGTTCATTCTTACATAATCAAAATAAAAGTTTTTATTCAGTTCATGATATTTCTGATTGCATATTCTATTTGCCCAAATACTTATTCCATGTACAGAAATGTAAACTATAAATACAATGTAAGAGCAGCAAAACAAACCACACCCACTCAAAACAGAAGCAGGGAGACCTTTGTTCACTTCACTGTCCTTCCAAGGAATAGCTGTAATCAGTCTGTCTGCCAAATCGATGCACAAAGTCTGGAAGGGGGAATACTGAGCCCCATCCCACTTTGGGATTCATACTGATGAATTCATCCAAGTTCATCTTGGAGTCTGAAAAAGGACCAGAAAAGGGAAATATTTAAGTTCCTGATGCAGCTTCTGTAGCACACATATACATCTATCAAGAAAATGCCTGAAAAACCCTCTTTGATAGTTCAGTTCAAAATAGTGAAGAGCACTGCGCACTTGCAGAGCAGCAGTCCAGCAAGATTCTGCAAATTGTATGGTGCTACGAAAACATCTATTTCCAGTCTATGAAATGTTGCTTTTGCCCTGATCCCTCTCTCTGCCCATGGCAATAATCACATCACTAGATCAGTAAGCATCCTTAGTCATTAGAAACCAGTATGCACAGGAAAGAGTACGATTTTTGCCTGCAACAGCAGCCTAGAAGGGTCAAGTAGTGTCAGAGAACTGGAGTGCAAATAACAACCAACAGAGAACTGCAATGCAACAGGTGCTTGTGGTCTTCCTGCATTCACACCAATCTGATTACTCAAAAGCAGGGGAGATATTATTCCACCATTAAGTTCTGAACCAAAGTCAAGTGAGTCAACTTTTGCACTGACTACAGAGGAACTGGATCAAAGCAGCAGTCAGAATTGAAAGTTACTTAGTGTCTCTCAGAAGTGATCAGCCCCTGGGCAAACCTACCATTTGTTACTCCCCAGGCTACAGTATTTGCTTTCCCTCCAGCCCTGAACTTTGTCCTTGCTGTACACCAGCTCACTGCAACTGCAATGCCAGAATATGCAGACCGGAGGAAATATCTGACGTAATCCAGCCCGTAGCCTAGAGGGATGCTCAGGCAAAGAAGGGCACAAACCTTGGCTGGGGGAAACCACTTTTTTTGAATCCTGAACCACCGAATGAAGTCAGAGGGGGAAAAGGTTAACTGCCATAGTTTCAAGATAAAAGTAAGCATGACTGCTCTTTGCCAGGAGTTTCATCTGCTCTGACTCCCGCAGGAGAGGGAGAAACCATTCTGTCCTGTTTGCGGATCCCAGTAAGCTCAGTGAGAAGTGCTGGTGCGCAGTTTTGGCTTTAGGTGCCTTATACATCCCTTTTCTGGAGCTGGCCTAGTACAAGCTTTGCTGACTCAGACCCATGCTGATCAGAGGTTTCCGATTCCTCAGCCTATTCAGCTCTGACTGCAAACATCCGTGGGCTTGTTTTATGTTCTCACTGACGATATGCGCAAATAATCTTTTTAAATGCCCATTAAAAGAAAACTGGAAGAGAATGAGTTTAAAGAACAGAGTGGGAGAGCCATTGGATTTACTGTTATAGCTTTCCTGCTTTATTTAAGTATTTATTTTAACATGGATGATTCATGTGCGCATTTAAGGATTAAGAACGAAACAAGAGTAGGCTCTAATGAATGGATTAGAAAATCCATAGGATGGAATTTGCTTCAGCTGCAAAAAGCTTGTGTAATTAGGCTTACCATTATGGACAGCCTAAGCGAGGAAGGGAAGACAATGTTCGGGAATCCCAGACCCAGGAGTCCCAGCCATAATCCAGCCCCCGAAGCCCTCTATTTGCACCACATCTACACTAAGACACAGCTTTGTGATTTGCATAATCCCAGCTCTCACCACTTCTGAGGTGTGGCCCCAAACTCTTTTCTTGTTAACCTGTTTGGGCTCTGCATGTTGAAAATCCTTATGTTCAGCCAAGCATCCTCCTACTGCTGAAGTGAGTCTGGCAGAACAGGGCCAACTTCTGCCTGACCATGTGGGGATTTAAAATAGCACAAGCCCAGCAATTTGCTGTTGTAGTGCAAGAACAATTAGTAGTGGATAACGGCTCTTACTTGCTGGTAGACTGGTAAGCCTGTTTTCCAATTCCCAACTTGTCTTTTCCTCCCAGATACTTTTGTTTTAAAATTAATGTGATTCTTCATAGAGTTTAAGATTTGAAAGACAAATAGTCCCCTGCTTTATGTGCACTGAGCATAGCAGAATAATTTCATAAAACTGTTCTGTGAATGGTAAAGAAGCCCAAAGGGGATTGTTCCAGTAGAGTTACAAACACAGCTGCTGATGTTAGCAACTTGGAAGTTGGCTGGCTGTCACAATGTCTGGAGGAAGTGAAATATTCTCTTAAATTCAGGATTGTGGCAGAGCATAGCACAGTCCATCAGAGAAGCTTAATGAAATGAAAAATTGTTCTAACAAAGCAAACAAGAACATTCCTGTGAAGAGCGGATGGTCTAAGAACCCGTCAGTAGATGGCACTGAAGCAGTATGAGAGCTATCCATAGGAAAAAACAGTGAGACCTTTCCCAACTGAGGAGGTTAACAGTCTCTCTATGCCACTCTTCTTACTCATGTGCTGTATCTGAATGCCATGCATGTTGTGTTAGACCTTGCAGCTTTAGGAGATAGCTCTGCAAAAATGCATGAGAACACCACAAAGTTCTTTTTCTGAAGCAGATGAAGAGTAACAAACAGCAGAATTTACAAGAGAGACATCTGGATGCTACAGTTGACAAAGAGAGAGGATTTATCCACAAAAGCAAGGAAGAGCATGCTTTATATAATATTCATACAAGGTCAAGAGCAGCAGAATTAATTTTTTTAAAATTTACATTACATTTGTAGTCCTCCTCAGGTGTTGTGGCTATTATACTAGCTTGCACGCTCAGAGCTAACCTTCCTCTTTGACCAAACCCACTTCGTTGCGCACGCACACTCTAAATGAGACCTAGCTGGTGCATTCTGGGATTCTTGCATAATTTTATTTTTTTCATCAAGTCTGACACTTTTGCCACAAGCAGGGACAAAGTAAAAGGCCACGCGCTATCAGATGGCATCGCTAGCCATGATACTTGTGGCTTCTGCCAACAGTAGTTAGAAAGCAATGTTTCAGCCAAGCCTCAGCCTGGCTCACAGACCTTGGACTGACTCTACATAGTGACAGCTGCCCAAGGGCTGCTGGAGGTGAGCAAGTCTGAAACAAAGCCTCCAAGATCAGCTCTGTTGCTGCCTAACCTTGGGGGCACCTAAAATACTTAGAAAGATGGGCTCTTCAGAGACTTGCGTAGGTGTTTACAGCTCTCTTCAGATCCCCCTCCCTTGCCTCAGCAGGGACAGAAGTGTTGCTGCAGGCAGAGTCAAAAAGGCCGTTACCACACTCAGCTGGAGGGTGCTGTCCCCACAGCTGAGACTTAACTGACTGTGCAAACCATCCTAGTCCATCTGGGTGTAAAACAAAGCTGGTCACCTTAAACTATCTTTCCCAGAATGAGGTGTAATTTCAATAAGCCACTCGCAGAATTTAAATACTTCTATCCTTAGATGTACTTTTATTGGCTCTATCCCGACTTGATTCTTTACTTCCACAAAAGCTCATGAAGTAAGGACCTAACTTGACAGACCGGAGTTTTATTCTCACATGAGAGGAACAGAAGTTGCCATGAAGTGCATATGAGCTACTTGTATCTGTATCAGTGCTTCCTTTTGCTTTCACTAGGATCCTACCACCATCTCAGAAATGAGATACAGAAAGAAACTGCAGACATCTGCCTGGCCTCTGTCTAGTAGCTCACCTGTTACATAGATGTGTCATACACAGTGCCTCCAGAATTTCTCAGCTGTCCTACTCATGCTCTTCAAAACAAAAAACCAAACAAGTAAACCCCCATCATTTATGACTACCAGGGATTTTAATAATAATACAAAGAACCAAAAAGCCTTTACAAATCAATCCTGCCAGTATGCTACCAAATGCCTAGGGAAAACTGAAATTCAAACCTATGCTTTTCAGTGTTAGAGCTGATGCTAACAGTTGTATATAAGCCATAAGACCATCTGTTCTGAGTAATTTTGAAATGCACTGTGCAAGCTGTGATTCTTACATAGACTTGTAGTAAGGAGGGCTGATCTCATCAGGACTCAAACTAAGCAGAATCAGACCACATTAATTTGTGGAGAGAAGACTTAAAAGAAAACCTCAGCCTGGGCTTGCCAGCCCCAGAACGATGACTCTGTGTCCCAAATTGTATCTTCTTAATTTTTATTATTTGAACAGAATACCAGACTCACCCCTGTTTTCCTTCAATGGGAGGCCACTGCCAACCAGGTAGGACCAGGGGAATCTGCTGCAGCTCAGGTATGCTTATTCCAACAGAGCTGCTTTGAGGATAGGGCTGCGTGAGAAAGCACCGTGCACCCAGTTAGGTTAGCCAGCTTCTCTTGGCATGCATGGCAGCAGAGCAGAACAGAGGCCAGAGTAATGCCAATAAGAAAAATAGGGGCCTAGCTCTGGGAAATGGCTAGAGCAGGCCAGTTGCAAAAGGCTAACCCTTAGCACATGAGTTCTGATGAGATATTGAGGAGCCTGAGGTTTTTTTTAGTTGGTTGGTTTGGGATTGTTTGGTTTTTAAAAAAATGCTGCTACAGTTCTTTTAAAAAAAAAAAATCACCTAGTTCCACCTTCAATTTTTTTAATCATGGACTGGAATTTATGACTCAAGATAAGCTTATTTTAGAAGGTTTATTTTGCAACCCCATGAGCAGCACAAATACAGTTTAAGAATTATTCCTTTTGAGTTAGTAGTAGGAAAAAAAAATGCTTAATTGGTTACTGACGGAGATTCCTCGATTCAATTCCAAAAGGAATTTCATGGTCATTAAACATTTCCTGGTATACTTCACAAAAAAGGATCACTGCCCAGTATCCTGTCCTAGCTCCACATTGGGAAATTACATTGCCCTACCAATGGTCCTATTTAGCTTACATCTGATTTCGATACTACAGAATTTCCTTTTCCAAAGTGCTATATTCAGGCTTAACAGCTGCTCTGCTCTGGAAGAGGCAATATTTTAGTACCAACAGCAAACATTCTTGTCTTTTTAAGTTTACTAAAAGCTTTAAAACCAAGTGGGATAAGAAGAGCAGTGTATATAAATATAACTAATATGCTTTAACACATAGCAAATTGTATCAATACAATAGCACTGGAGTGCCGATTATCTTTAAATACCAAGAGTTCACGGGCACATTTCTTTTTAACAGCACAATGCTCATACATTAAAGACTGACACATTTTTATTGTATTTTTTCAGTCTTCAAACATTTGTTTAACACCAAAGAAGACATACAGCAAAGAGAAGTAATATAAAATCCTTGTATGATTTTGTAATCATCTTCTCAAGAACTTAGGAATTTGGCTACTCTAAAAGACAGCAAAAGAATAACAATTATTATTATTATTATAACGATAATGCTCTGATCTAAATGTGCCTCAAATAAATTGATACTAAAATAATATGTGGTCAGTTCTGTCAGCCATTACATTGCAGTCACCTCTAACATGAAATACATAAGCAATTTAATCTTATGCAAACACAAATTAACATGGAAAGCAAAGCACTCTATCTAAGTGAAACAGCAGGGAGAAAACAGTTATCTGCAATGGAATTTGGCATGGACTTGAACATTAATACCCTAGGCTCTTTTATGATAACAAAAGGTCTGCCACCCAGTTTTCCATCAAGTTTAAAATAAGGTGCCTTTATGCCTGATAAAACTGTGCTGAGACATTACTTTACCAGTCTCTAGAAGAAGAGAATTGCCAGTTCCACTTGTTGACAGCAATGCTTTCTAAACCTGTATGTTGGCCTGCAGGACACATGCTCACCTACAGAACTGCATCACTGAAGCACAGCACTTGGATTCAGCTAAAAGTTAAAGCACATGCTTGTTCCACAACAGTTAAACCCAGACTCCTCACTGACTTACAGCACTGTGTACATTGAAGCACCCATCATTATATCTCAAGTGAATACAGGGAAGACAAAAAAATAAAGCTGGAGAAACTGGTACTGAAGGAAAGACAACTTGAACTAGACATCCTAGATCTGACACAATCTATTCCTGTTCTGACCCCGATCTTGAAGATACCTAGTGAATGACTTTCCACCTTCAGTGGGTGCAGCGTAACCAGTTTATTTGATCCGCAACATTCAGCCAACTGACCAGGAGACCAGAGCACATCAGCACAAAGCTGGAATACTGTGTCCAGTTTGGAGCTCCTCAGTATAAAACCAACCAACCAAACAAAAAAACCCAAACAAAAAAACCCCAACCCAAACCCCAAAACACTGACATACTGGAGTGAGCCCAGAAGAGGAACATCAAGTTGTTTGGGGCAAGAGAACATGATATTCAAGGAGAGGCTGAGAGAACTGGGCTTGTTCAGTCTTGAACAGACAAGACAAAGGGGAGACCTTTCTGCTGTCTACACCTACCTGATCAGAGGACAGAAAGAAGATGGAGCCAGAGCCTTCTTGGAGGAGCCTGACAACAGGACAAGAAGCAAAAAAAGCAAGCTGGAACATGGGAAATTCTGGTTACATACTAGGATTTTTTTATTTTTACCATGACAGTGGTCAAATATTGGAACAGATTGCCTAGAAAGGTGGTGGAATCTCCATTCCTGGAGGTGTTCAAGACTAGACTGGACGGAGCCCTAAGGAACCCCTGTTTTGAGCAGGTGTTGGACTGGATGACCTATGGATGTTTCTTTCAGCATGGCAAGGTACAGAGCAAAGAAATAAAGCATAAGAGGAATTAAGATCTATGTATCTTTCACTAACTACCAACATCACAGAGACAATCTAGAGGTTGGTTGAGACCATGTGGCTGCTGCTTATCAGTAAGGTAAAGCTTGGCCAAGCAAGACAGGTAAGGGGAGAGTTACAGGGTTTGCAGCTATGGAGTCATTCACTGTAGCTGGAGGTACATGTACACATCTGCAACTGAGTCATTCTGTAACTTACTATCCACAAGTAATGTTTTCTACTCTTGAGTAGAATTTTTTCACCTTCCTGGTCTGGCCTGATCTATATTCCTCACACTTTCATTAGCTCTAAACTATCACAACAATAGGCATAGGCAAAAAGTCCTTAGCTCCTAGGGGGCTCCAGCTAACAGTGAACCGTGAATTGCAGCTCGGGCATTCTCCACTCACTACGCTACCTTTGCATAAAGCTTTATTAGAGATGAGGACCAAGACATACAATTTAAGGTGCTTCATAACCTGGATTGTCTAGAAAACAACTAAAGCTTCACAATGAAGACCACATCTGTGCTCCTGCCCACATTCATAATTCATTTCTACTCTAGCATGAAACACCAAGCTTCCTTAGAAGCCAAAGCAGAGATTGAGAATTAACTTCCCAGAAACTTAAACCCACAATAAACTTGGACCTAAGCACACAACATGTTTCTTTGACCCTGCCTTCTCTAACGTAAATACATAGCAGTACTGCCTTATTAAAAAAGCAACAAAACCAAACACGCGGAGCAATAACATGAAAACTCTTTCAAAGCAAGACTTCACCACACTTTTCTCCATCTGGGAAGAAAATGAAAGAACAAACAAACACATGGTGAATGTTAGCCAGCTTGCCAAGCACATGATTAGAATAAGCTGAAATGCTGTGTGATAAGAGTGGTTTAAGTGGTTCTACAGAGTAGAAGAGATGGCAAGTCTTTACTTCTCTGCTTGGCCCAGAGGCTATTACCTAGACGATCACTTAAAGAGGCTTAAAGGCTTGGGGAAAAATCTGCTGACTTGCCAGTTTGCCTTAAAGTGCCCTCAGGTTCATTCACCTGGTAGAAAAACCTCAAACATCTCGTGCAGGCAAACCCAGCACACTGAGCAGAGCCTGAAAACTTCCTCCTGTCAAAATAACCTGCTCTGGCAGGATGGGACCTGCCAGCTAAAGTGTGGTACAATCACTGTGTTAAAAATTCACTTTTGTGGCCCTAAGCAAATTATTTGGCCTCTTTGCTTCAGTTCCCTGCCGTAACGAGAGAAAAGTATTACTTACCTCTCGATCTCTGCTCAGTTTATGAAGATCAGTAATTAATGTTTGATAACGGTAAATGCCAGGAGGCATGCTAGACTTTAGATATTCAGAAAAGGAAGTGCCAAATGCTTCATAGCCCTATTTTTTTCCCATATGAAATAATAAGCTAGCTGAATGTGCTTCCAGACATGTTATGGAAGCATATTTATTTCTTGTGTGCATCTTGGACTACGTCATTCAACACTCTAAGCAGGAAAAAGGAGCTCCGGCAGCTTACCTGCAGTTTCAATGCAAGGGTATGAAGGGGGAGGTTTCTGCCATTTCCCATTTGCATCCTTCATATGAGATCTATCTGAAGCAAATGTCTTCAAGTACAAATCTGCTCGAACCATTCTGATTTTCCTAAATAATAATGCAAAATTGTATCAAAAGATGCGTGTATACAGTACTGCATTAGTTACTTAGAACAAGAGCCCCTTTCTCCCATCAAGGAGTATTAATTTCATTAAATACAAAAATCAGCAATATCATGCCAAGCAGTTAATTGGTTAACAAGAAACTACAGTAGGAAAGAAAAGGGCTTTTTATGACTAAGGTTAAGAGCTTTAGAAAAATAATGCAGTATGTTTATTTTACTGGTGTACAGCAAAAAAATTCTGTCACTATGCATTGACAAAGAGAACTTCGATTTCATGAAATAACTTTCATGGTCTTTATCTTTTACATCGTCACCTGCGAAATTCTGGATGAAGGTTGTCATCCAACCTAAAGGCCTCCACACTGTACACATCAAAAGGACACGGAAACGGCAACACTGTGTCAAGATCATAAATGAAGTTCTGCTTCCCACTGGAAACATGAAGTAGAATAACATGGTAGTCCTGGGAAGAAGGGTAATTGCCATTAGTTAAACAGCTGTTAATGAGAAATTGGCAAATGCGGGGGGGGGGGGGAATGCTTCCTAAAAGCAGAAGCTACAGATCCCTTTCTCTAAATCCTGCTTTCTGGCCTTCAAGAGGTTAAACCTGTAACATTTTTGGCACCAGGAGAGAGATTTCCTAATGCCTGTCTCACCCATCGTGCTTTTGAAGAAACCTTGGTGATCTCCCCATTCCTTTGCAGCCTCCTTTCATTTAAGCTTGGACAGCTAAACTGAAGTGTACGCTGCTCCTAAGAAAACAACAAATCTCTTTCATATCCCACACCAAACCACAAAAGTTGAGTGCAGTAAGCATTTTTGGCTTAGACCCAGTCCTAAATAAAAGCTCACAACAATGTATGATGATAGATTAACATCAAAATTATCTAGTAATCTTTTTCAATAAGAGACGTTGTACCTGTTGCAGTAACGTGGTCTGTGAATTTGAGTGCCAAGTGTTTAGCTGCCAGAAGCAGCTGAAAAAACAGCATGCAACTGAAAAAGCAGCAAACAGCTCAGATCAAGAGGACCATAAGAGTCAGACAAATTCTTGTAGTAGCTTTTGAAACTTCGAAAAAACACCTGTGGGTACTGTATCACATTTTTCAAGCTAACTATTTTGTCTTGACACTTAGGTTCTGAGATGCAGTTTTATTTCTTAACGTGTAAGAAACATAGGTGTGGTGGAGGTTTGCAGAAATTGGAGTTACTTATGTTAGGTGCCAGGTACGTACACTGCTCTTTTCCAAAATTAAATTGAAGGTAGCTGCTAACAGCTTACTAAAGCTTACATTAAATTCACTCGCAAAAAAAGTTCAAGCACTGTCTTTTGACACTTTCAATATTAAACAAAACCACAAAGGGACTGGAATGAAAAAGATCTTGGGCAAGCTATTTTGCCAGACCAATACACACATACAACTCCATGCCACAATATTTAGAAGAATCTGTTACAGAGGATTAGAAAAACTAACTACAAGCTTTACATATCCTACGATCCACTGACCTACATTTATTGATCAAATGACACTCCAAAGCAGCCATTTATGGGCCTGTTTAATTGCTGACACCTGAATACATATAATGTTTATATTTTTCTACCCTCTGTCAGGCCTACGTGGATATTTTTATCCATCTACTTCTTACAAGCACAGACATCTACTTAAAACTCAACAAAGCTGGTAGCCTCAACAATATCCAGATAATTTTCACAAATCTGTTATGTACTCTTACCAATGTTAAGGTTTGTCACCTGTAGATTTTACTGGCTGTCTCGCTGTTAATTTACTACAAATGGTAAAAGGGAGCACCAGCTTTAGGCTCTTAATAAATATGTTGTAATAGAATAGTAGATAGTACTACAAAACTACAGAATGGTTGAGGTTGGAAGGGACGTCTGCAGGTCACCTGGTCCAACCCCTCTGCTCAAGCAGGGACACCTAGGGCCAACTGACCAGGACTGTGTCCAGACAGCTTCTAAATATCTCCAAGGATGGAGACTCCACAACCTTCCTAGGCAACCTGCTCCAGTGCTCCATCACTCTCACAGTAAAAAAGTGTTTCTTTATGTTCAGATGGAACAGTTTGTTACTGTAAAGATGGCTGACGCTACCCATGTCTGATCCTGCAGCTATCAACCACAGAAGCATGCACTTGAAATTACTGAGAGAGAACAGAATGCTTTACCCAGACAACAGGCTCATCTCCGTGTCCTGATTTCTGCTTCCAGAGTGGAATCTGAAAGTTTTAAGTGAATAAATCTTAAGTGAATAAAAACTTTCAGACTAACATGGATTAATTTCAGGTTAACTGGTTAGTTCTTTGCTAACTTATCCACCTCATCAGCCTACATCTGTGTGCCAGTCAGAAAATTTTCTCTAGCTTCTATCTTTCAGGAACATGAAGTTGGAGATACTATTCCGGACCACATAATATAGTCAGTCTCCTAAACTGACAGATTACAGGGAATAATTACCCCCACAGCTCACAGGGACGTCATGCCCCTTCCCATGGTCCTGAATGCACCAGATAACTAAAAGATCTCACCTGGTGTGGTTTGCACACCTCTGAGCCAAAGCGAGCTACAAGAGGGTTTTGGACCGTGTCCCACCTACGTCAGCCTGTGGCCTAAAGGCCTGGGACCATGTCCCACAGCTCACGGATAGCTGTGTTGGACTGTGGTTAAGAGGCCTGGCCCATGTCTCACCTACGCTGGGCTGTGGTCTAAAGGCCCGGGACCACGTCTCCCCTACACGGGGCTGCGGTCTGAAGGCCTGAACCTCTCCGCAGCTGCATTCGGATCCCATCTCATTGACTCACCATCCTCCTCTCGTTGGAGATGAAAACCGCATAGAATTCTTCTAAAGGGTATTGATGCTGACTCCTGATGTAGTCACAAAGCTTCCAAACATTTTCTTCGCTGTAAAACACAAGAACTGATTATTTCTTCCCCCCCCTCCTCGCCTCCCCAACTTCATTTCCAGAGACCAGAAGCCAGCCGAGAGGCGATACCTGCTGGGAAGCCCCCCAGCGTGAGCTCCGTTTGCAGCCGGAGCCTCTCCGGGTCCCGCACCTGCTTAAAACCGGCCTCCGAGCCCAGCCGCAGGCCGGCACCGCGCCCCATCGCCGCTAACGGCTCTCGCTGACCCAGCGCCTCACGGCGGCGGGGGGGGAGGGAAGGGGGAAATGTCGGCCGCCTCACGGCGGGGGGAAAGGGGGGGGGGGGGGGGGGATGTCGGCCGCCTCACGGCTCCCGCCTGCGCCGTCCCCCGTCGGCCCTTACCAGTAGCAGCTGGTGTAGGCGCAGGCGGGGCGGGGCGGCACCGCCGCTTCGTAGGCGGCCGCCGGCCGCGCCATCGCCGGCCTCGGCGGGGGGGCGAGGGCGGCGCAGGAAGTGCTGGGCGCGGCGGGAGCCGCCGGCTGCGCCTTCCCCGAGGAAACGCGGCCGCGCGGCGGGACCGCCATCCCGGCTCAGCCTCAGGGCGCTTTTACCCCGGGAACTGCCACCAGGAGCTGTGCCGGGGGTGGGGGAAGCGCGGCGGACCGGCGGGCGGGAGGGTCGGGGGGTGGGGGGGGAATGAGGAGCCGCGCCGCCGCCGTGCGGGTGAGCGGCTCCTTTAAGCGACGTTCCCGGCAAGCGCGGAGGCCCCGCCCCCTGCCGGCGGGACGCGGCGGCAGGGGGCGGGCACAGCGCACGCCGCCGAGCCAATCCCGTGCCGGCAAGGCAAACTGCTCCAACTTTTTCCGCGCCAAGAATCTTGAACGGCCCTAGCGCGGCGCGTGTCCCTCCGCCGCCCGGGCCGGGACTAGCTGCCGGAGGGAAAAAGCGGCGGCGGGGCGAGCGCGGGCGGGGCGGAGGGCGCGGCGGCCGGCCCGCTGCGAGGGCGGGCGGCGGGGGAGCCGCCGGGGCCCTCGGGGCGGGCGGAAGGAAGGACGGCAGGAAGGCGGCGAGGCGGAGGGATCCGGCGGGAGGGCGGCGACCGAGCGGTGCGCGGGCTGCAGCGGCGGCAGGAGCTGCTGCGGGGCCGCCGCGTCCCCCGCTCGCCGCCGTCTCCTCAGAGCGCGCCGCCATGGTGGTCTTGCGGAGCGGCGCCGCCCGCCCGCCCGAGCCGGCGGCCCACGACGGCCGCAGCCGCCGCCGCCCCCCCTTCGACCTCCTGGACTCCAGCTCCGAGTTCATCTCCTTGGAGCCCCCTTCGCTCAGCGGCCGCCGCATCTGGACGCGCTCCGGGGCCGCCTCGGCCGCCGCCAGGGCCGCGGGACACAGGGGCAGCGGGAGAGCCGATGAGGCCGTGAGTACCCACCCCGGGGGGGGCGGGGTTTAAACCCCGGCTCCGCGGGGAGACGGGCCTCGGCCCGGCGGGGCAGGCGCTGCGCTGTGGGGCCGGGGCGGCGAGAAGCCCGGGGGCTGCGCGGCGGGGGCAGCTGCCGGCGGGGGACTGCTGGTGCCGGCCCGGAGCCTTCGGGAGGTGTTGGGGAGGGGGCGGAGCAGCGAGCGGGGAAAGCCGAGCCCCCGCGCAGAAGCACCGGAGAGGGGTGTCACGTGGAGGAAAAAATGGGGGGCGGGGGGGTGTGTGTGTGTATTCGGGGTCAGCGCCTACAGCTGCGGTCGGTTGCGTTGTCGCCTGCGAAGAAGCAGGTTTCTGGTCACCCTGCGGCTGACGGGGGGCTCGGCACAACCTCTGGTCCGGGGGACCGGTGACGGACAGTGCCTGGATCGCCTGCTGCCCTGTGAATGTAAACTTTCTGTGTCACTGTATGGTTTGGGGTGTTATCTGTATTTCCCCTTCCCCGCTGACTTTGATTAAATTTGTTACCTAAAAAGTTATCTTGAAAAGATGTTACTGACTGCTTTGCTTTTGTGGTGGGTTGACCCTGGCTGAACTCTGGGTGCCCACCAAAGCCACTCTATCGCTCCCCCTCCTCAGCTGGACAGGGGAGTGAAAACATAATAAAGGGCTCGTGGGTCGAGATAAGGACAGGAGAGATCATTCACCAATTACCGTCACGGGCAAAACAAACTCAGCTTGGGGAAAATTAACTCAATTTATTGCTAATCAACCAGAGTAAGGTAATGAGAAATAAAACCAAATCTCAGAACACCTTCCCACCACCCCTCCCTTCTTCCTGGGCACAGCTTCACTCCTGGATTCTCTACCTGCACCCCGCAGCAGCACAGGGGGACGGGGAATGGGGTATACGGTCAGTTCATCACACATTATTTCTGCTGCTTCATCCTCCTCAGGGCGAGCGCTCATCACACTCTTCCCCTGCTCCAGCGTGGGGTCCCTCCCCCAGGAGACAGTCCTCCACGAACGTCTCCAACGTGGGTCCTTCCCATGGGCTGCAGTTCTTCATGAACTGCTCCAGCGTGGGTCCTTTCCACGGTGTGCAGTCCCTCAGGAGCACACTGCTCCAGCATGGGTCCCCCACAGGGTCACAAGTCCTGCCAGAAAACCTGCTCCGTGGGCTCCTCTCTCCACAGATCCGCAGGTCCTGCCAGGAGCCTGCTCCAGCGTGGGGTTCCCATGGGGTCACAGCCTCCTTTGGCCACCCACCTGCTCCGGCGTGGGGTCCTCCCCAGGCTGCAGGTGGAGATCTGCTCCACCATGGACCTCCCTGGGCTGCAGGGGGACAGCCTGCCTCACCAGGGTCTTCACCACGGGCTGCAGGGGAATCTCTGCTCCAGTGCCTGGAGCATCTCCTCCCCCTCCTTCTGCACTGACCTGGGGGTCTGCAGCGTTGTTTCTCTTACATGTTCTCACTCCTCCCTCTGGCTGCCGTTTCTGTCTGTCCCACAACTTTTTTTTCCTTCTTAAAAATGTTATCATGGAGGTGTTACCACTATCGCTGATTGGCTTGGCCTTGGCGGGTGGCAGGTCCGTCTTGGAGCCAGCTGGTATTGGCTCTGTTGGACATGGGAAGCTTCCAGCAGCTTCTTACAGAAGCCACCCCTGTAACCCCCCCTGCTACCAAAAGCTTGCCACACAAAGCCAATACAACTTTAATTGTGGTAACGGTCGCAGAGAGAGCGCTCACTGTTTTGATGAGAAGAATGCATCAAAAACAGCGCTTGGCATAAAATGTATGTGACCTATGACTGCGTTCTAGCTGGCCTGAAGTGCCTGTGAAATACTCCTTTGTCAAGCGTATATAGGTGCTACTGTAGATGCTTTAAAAACAAAGCTCTGTTTAGAAATCAGGACTAATTTGTACTTAATTAAATCACTTAAGTCTCTAACCTAAAGTGGTGAAAATTTTAAACTTTTTATAATTTTAATCTACTTTAGTAGAAAAGAGACAACTTGCATGATTATAAAGGGTGTTAAGTGGTCTGCCCTATCTGCATCTCAGTGTTGCTTCTTTAATAACTGAACCATTTCACTTTAAGAAATTCATTGTTTTTAATGTACCCTTCAAAAGCTAAAGTTCTTCTCTGCTCTTTCCAAGTCAGGCTCCTCTCTGCAGGGTGTCCTGCATTTCCATGACAAATAAAGGCAGACCAGATCCAACTCTGAAGTGGTCTGCTCTTCAGGGGAGCCCTGCCTTCGAGTGATGCTTGTAGTGGGCTCTGTTTCCTTCCAGCAGAACTCATTCAGGATTTTCAGTCGCATGGGTTAATTTTTTTTTCATTCTTTTCAAGACTACTGAACTAAGAAGGAAGAAATCCTTGGGGGGGGGGGGGGCGGTGTTTGGGTTTTTTTTAGTTTGCAAACAGTCATGGAATCTGCTTAAAGATCACTGCTTTGCTTTTGCAGTCTACACTAGAAATGGTTGTCAGAGGCTACAGCGAATTCAGCTGCCTGTTGCACCCGAGGGAAGGCTGTGCAAAGTTAGGCAGATAAAACAGCTGGCACGTGTTCTCAGTGTGGAGAACAGGAATGAGGAAGCTAAATGTAAAATTTCACTGACACCAAAGCAGAATCATCATTATGAAGTTGGCTGTAAGGTTCTTTTTTGTTTTGGTTTCTTTATAATTTTTTTTTCCTCCTTTTTCCAGGCCTTTCTCATGCTTTGAGGCATGGAGTCGTTCTTACCTCTTTGGCAGGATGGCTGGGCTCTGCTGGAGTGTTGTAACTGCAGAGACAGTGCAGAAGTGCCCTAGGTAACAGAGATGATGGCGCTGGTGCTAGCTGCGTGTTCAAGTCCTCATGCCTCTTTCCTAACTCGTTGATGTGCAAGGACTTGGTGCTGGCAGCAGCTTTTGCAGTTTTTCTGGTATCAGCAAGTGGTTTGTCTCTAGTTATTCGGCTTATTTTATCCACAGAGACTAAGGAGCATAGAGCAGAAAGTCGTAAGGTAAACCAGCATCTGATGGGTTTATCCTCTTCCAAGTTTCCAGTCCCAAGGAATTCCATGACATATCCAAAGTGGCTACTGTCCCTTTGGAAGCTGTGTATCTGCAGGTCTGTAACTCTGGTTAATCCCCCAAGTTGAACAAGTTTGTTGTCTTGTGATGTGTATTTGAGGGTATTGTGCTCTTGAGTGCCCTTTTTGTCTGGGCAGAGTGGAAACTGGCACTTTTCCAGGCTAAGCCTTCATGAGTTGTCTGTGTAGGGACCTCAGCATCAGAGCTCACGGCCTTGTTGCTTAAGCACGTTTATCTGTTCTGATAGTCCTTCAACATAAGAGTTACTTCCTCAGAGATACCAGGTAGCTAAACACATTTTTTCTAAAAAGACTTTTTAGAAACAATTGCTAATCACTTCCTATAGCATGAGAAAAGTAACAAAATACAAAATGCTTTCACAATTTTAAATACTTCACAGAAAGATCTCCCAGGTCGCTATACTGGCTTTTTTCTAAGATCTGTGCTGACATTCTCAAAATGTTTGTTCTTCTTTCAGTCTGGCATTTGGCCCAGAGATTTGTGAAGTGCATTATTGCAGTCATCTTTTAACTGATATGGCAAACCTTAAGATTTCTCCCAAGGAGTATTTACTTATAGATCAATGAAGTAGAAGTAGCCAAAGCGACAGTTATAATTCGTGTATCTTGGAGTTTAAGCAAGCTAAATCTTCCAGAGTTGCTCCCAACTTTGGCGTCTAATTTCACAAGTGATGGTGTATTTAGAAATAAAGCCTGTTACTTAAAAAGTTGTCCTTATTTGAAAGTGCTGTATGTTCAGAATAGCTGAATGTGGTAGCTGTATGAACAGTACAAATGGCCTGATCCTTCTTCCCTTTCTGGCTGATCAGGACGAAAACCCATTTTTGGAAAATACATGCACACACACGTGTGCACACACGCATGTGTAAATGTAACATTGATCCCTGTATTGTTTGGTGTTGGGCCCCCAGTTTGCTGGTATTGAGCCCCCACGTGTGCGCCCACACACACGCACGTGGGTGCCTCTGCCCACCGGTGCTTCCCTGCTGCCTTTTGTTGATGGAGATTAGCCTTTAATCATGTAACCTAACATTAGAGGTAGTTCCCAGGCACGCCTGTAGATTTTGTAGGACGATACATAAGCCACAGTCGTACCAGCGGTAGGAGTACTATGAATACATTTGCAGGTGAGAGAACATCATTATTTCTTGGTCTAGGGTTTTTTTTTTTTTCTAGTTGTCTCAGTGACAAATGCTGAAAGTATTGGTTGAAGTCTATGTACTCCTGTGTGTGAGTGTGCACAAAAACCTGCCTTCTTCGAATAAACCTAGGGCTCTGACAAATTAAAAATAAGTTGAAAGGCTTTCTGTTACGATTTTGTTCTTAAACCTTTGAGAGGAAAAATGTTAAATGTGACTCTGACAGACCAGACTGCCTCTCGTTAAGCTTTAGGTCTTGTTATAGCCATCTATCCGGGATCCAAGAAACAGAAAATGTCTTTAGGAGTTTAATCCCCGATGCATCAATTCAAAAGCCAGCTATGCGGAGCATCTCATGAGGCCTGGCTTCACCAGCCCAGAGGACAGCAGGAAGGGAGGCGCTCTTTAAAACGAGCGGCAAAGGAAAGGTGATTGAAATCCTCCTTGTCAAAAGGCTTGTCTTATCATGAGAAGTTGTCAGGGGAACACTGGGGATAGCTTGTTCAAGGTTGTCTGAAGAGAAGACCGTCAGACAGTTATTGCCCAGCTCTGTGGCTCAGGGCTGACCCTTCAGCAGTGGGTGGCCACAGCTCTTACTGCGTGGCCCTGCAAGGGCCTTGCATGTGCATCATTGCCCTCCTGCAGCGACCTTCTTCATGCTTCTGTCCTCATCTCTGTCAACTGCTAATAGAAGTATGTCTTGGTAAAGTTAGTGTCAAAAAGTAGAAGAATCTGGTTGGTTTTCTGCCCTTTTCAGTGCGAGTTTTAGTTTGGCATACTCTTAATGAAGCTTTGGGTTGTAAACTGAACAAGCCCCCTCTCATGGTCATCACAGCTTTCCTCATATAGTAAAAGTGAATAGTACTCATCCTCCTTGTAGAAATACCAATGTGAACAAGATCAACAGCTATAAGAAAAGTGCATCTTTAGTTCCCTTTGATTTCCTGTGGATAAATGCCGTCCTCCTGAAGGAAATCTTTTAATGTCCCTCTGAATGCAGTTATAAATGGAACAGAGATAGGAGAAAAACTCTCCTAACTAGATTGTAATCCCAGGACATGCAAGGTCAAGCTTGAATGCTCCTCTGAACCAGTTCTGAAATAAAAGTGTTGGGGTTTTTTTCATGAAACACTAAGTTTATATGAAAGGCTTTGCTGCCATAATTTTTTCAAAGGATATTAAGCTCAGGTTGTCCACGAGAAAAGCATGGCAGAGGGGAGCTTTAGCTTTGAAAGCTGTTTTTTTTCCCAGAGAGCTACTTTCTTGGTGCGGAAGTGGTTCAAGGCTTACCTGCTGTTAGTTGCACCACTATCAAGTCAGGAGAGTTAAAGAATAAACTTGCCTAAATGAGACAGAATTTCCTTCTTAGCTCAACATACTTAGCTGAACATGGTTCAGATAAATATCTTATTTCCTTCTTTTCCTAGGAATTTTCCTCTGGCAAAATTGAATGTTTCAATGGACACTGTTTAAGATCAATGAGAAAAAACATGCCGCCCTGTTCAGACTCTAGCTTTGACAAAAGCATGGAAATATTAAGTGAAAATGTCAATCAAAGACACTTTACAAGGTATTGTATTTCTAGGTGTTCAATCTCTGCTCAACTTATAGAATGAAAAGGAAAAGTGAAAGCATGCACAATGAGTCACGTCATGATAAATCTACAGCTAAAAATCTGCAGGGGAATAAGATTATGTTAGTGTCAGTGCCAGTATCTTAGAACTAGAATCACTCTTCATTGTAGAAGTCTTCTGTTTGTATAAAAAACGTGCATCTTTTCCCAACTCCTTCAAGATCTCTCCTCCACTTCGGTTACTGAGATATTATTTGCCCTACTGAGACTTCAAGATTAGCAGGTTAGGTAATGTCTGTCCGTAAAGAGCTGTGTGCATATGGTACACAGCAGACTTGGGATCTGAATATTCCTTGTGGTCCCCAGGCGTTTCTTTGCATGACGTGGAGGACTGCATTATAAACTTGGTGAAGTTCCCCAGTCTTGAGGGAGAACTATACAATGCGGTATGATATAATACTTCGATACAATAATTCTTTCCTCCTTTCCTCTGCCCTCTTTCTTAATGTAGGCAGTTGGCAAAGCCAAAATCAGACCAAAAAAAAGAGGAATATAAAGAAGGTAAGTAGTGATAATTCCTTAGGATTCCTTTTTAGCCTGGTTTCTGAGAAAGATTGCATTTGGTCACTCTGTCTATTTAACTTGGCCCCAAAAAATTCTGAATTCGTCAGCCAAAATCAGCTGAAGTTGTGAGAACAGATATCTCAAAGATAGTGAATTTCCTATGAGTTTTATGAAGAGAAGTAGGTGCAAATAGAAAGATATGCTATTAATTCTTTTCAGGCTTGGGGAGAACGCAGTGTGAATTCCAGCCTGCTCTTAGGCACTAGAGAATCTGCCCTTAGCTTGGGTTTATTCATGACATGGATTTTCTGGAGTCTGCAGGACACAAATTAACTGAAAATCATTCTTGCAAATAGGAGGGAATATTGCAGTATAGTAATATATGTGACTTAAAAAGTAATTCAGTCATGAGATGCACAAACCCACTGATGTGGGGAAGGTGTCACTGAAGTTCCGTGATTTACCTTGGAACTAAATTGCCGTGCTGAGTACACAAGCGGACTTGGTGTGGTGAGGCCACTTGCTGGCAGCTGGGAAAATCTGTTAGCTCCAGGCAGTGTTCTGCCAGCCATGGGCTGAATGCAGGAGGGGGCTTGAAATGCACTTTGTGTGTAGTAATTCAAATTCTAATTGTGCAATGTCAATTGTTATTTACTCAGCTCAAATTTAGTTTTAGAGTTGGTGATGATGAGATCAAATCATAGCTGTGTTTATACTAACGCGGTGATGTATCTACTACTTTCTCACTGACCTCTCAACTGGTTTAATGATAGTGCAAGTAACGAACCCGTGGCAAAGGATGCTGTGTGGTAAATACTGGGCAGATCTTTTTTTAAAGCAAGCAAGCATTTGAGTTCTTTCATATTTGGGAGTTTATCTTGAGGTTTTTCTTCTCTTCTAGAGCTTTTGTGTCATGATGCAGAAAATGAAAGTGATGCATGCTTAAACAGCCTACTAAAAACATGCATCTTGAGAAGAGACATCCCACATAAACAATTTTTTAAAACAACTGTTAGATACAGTTTTGCACAAATGGAGTAAAAACACCTTAGAGAGAGGTATTTTTTGTTTTCACTTTTCCAGAAAGAAGTAACTGGAATAAACTTGCCTCCTGCATGAAACAAAAGTTGCATGTTTGTTTTCATTAGATTGGCTTTCCAGTCTATTAAAAAGTTGCTATACAAGTCATGCTTTTAAGTAGGTATTTTAAACATAAGTAATTTAAATTGAATGCTGTGGTCATGACAGTAACTTCTAATTCAGTATTTAAAGAAAAAATCAATCCACTGAAGATTTTTTTTACATTTTACTAGACCAACAGTGAAATAAAGGGAATAACAGATTTTCTGCCTCAAAATATTTTATATATTAATGCATTTTAGTCACCAGAACACTGAAAACCAGAGCTGATGCAAAAGCTGCAGAACAAGTCCATGAAGAAAATGGGGATTTGGAGGTCCGCCGAAGCTGCAGACTTCGACAAAGTCGTTACACCACTACAAATCAATCTGTTTTGTTTGACAAACTTATAACAAAGTAAGTGGCTTTTTTTCATCACCTTGTAAAGCTACTAAAATGAGTCTTATTAGCAAGCCTTTGTGCTATGGCATAATATTGGCTAGGGACATTCTCCTTATTTTGACAACAGAAAAAGGTATTGTTGTTCCTTGCAGCAAGAGCTAAATGTATTCAGTGGTGTGATGGGTTGACCCTGGCTGGACGCCAGGTGCCCACCAAAGCCGTTCTATCACTCCCCCTCCTCAGCTGGACAGGGGAGAGAAAAATATAACAAAAAGCTTGCGGGTCAAGATAAGGACAGGAGAGATCATTCACTAATTACTGTCATGGGCAAAACAGACTCAATTTGGGAAAATTAGCTCAATTTATTACAAATCAACCAGAGTAAGGTAATGAGAAATAAAACCAAATCTCAGAACACCTTCCCACCACCCCTCCCTTCTTCCCGGGCACAACTTCACTCCTGGATTTCTCCACCAAGCCCCCCCAGCAGCACAGGGGGACAGGGATGGGGTTTACGGTCATCATGCGTTATTTTCTGCCGCTTCACCTCCTCGGGGTGAGGGCTCATCACACTCTTCCCCCGCTCCAGCGTGGGGTCCCACCCACGGGAGACAGTCCTCCACGAACTTCTCCAACGTGGGCCATTCCCACGGGCTGCAGCTCTTCACGAACTGCTCCAGCGTGGGTCCTTTCCACGGTGTGCAGTCCCTCAGGAGCACACTGCTCCAGCGTGGGTGCCCCACGGGGTCACAAGTCCTGCCAGAAAACCTGCTCCGTGGGCTCCTCTCTCCACAGATCCGCAGGTCCTGCCAGGAGCCTGCTCCAGCGCGGGGTTCCCACGGGGTGACAGCCTCTTTTGGCCACCCACCTGCTCCGGCGTGGGGTCCTCCCTGGGCTGCAGGGGGACAGCCTGCCTCACCAGGGTCTTCCCCAGGGACTGCAGGGGAATCTCGGCTCCGGCACCTGGAGCATCTCCTCCCCCTCCTTCTGCACTGACCTGGGGGTCCGCAGGGCCGCTTCTCTCACGTGTTCTCACTCTCTGCTCCAGCGGCTGTTTCTCACTGTCCCGACGTTTTTTTTCCTTCTTAAAAGCGTTATCACAGAGGCGTTACCACTATCTCTGATTGGCTCGGCCTTGGCCATCCCAGAGCCGGCTGGTATAGGCTCTGCCCCGAACACAGGGGAAGCCTCCCGCAGCTTCTTACAGAAGCCACCCCTGTAACCCCCCCGCTACCAAAACTTTGCCGCACAAAACCAATACAAGTGGTTAAGCTGAGACTTCCCTACGTTACCCTGCGTATAGGAAGTGTTCTTGTGGTAACTGCTGGGCGGCAGTTGCCTTCTGTAGTAGAGTTCTACCACGGTTGCCTGGTTCGGAACTCTCAGAATGTTGTTAGAATGTTGTGCTCCTAACATTCTAACTGCCACTGCTCAGGCAGGGTCTCCTCCTGTCTGCTGCCTGTGCTGGTACGTCCTGCAATTCTTGTTAAATATGTTGGTTAATGTAAGGTGTGGGGCTTTGTACTTTGCAGCCAAGCTGTTTAACCCGAGTTCTTTGGAAATAGGTGCTTGTGGCTGTTTAAGACTTTCAGGTCTGAGAGTGTGCGCGGGAGGATGTGTTTGGAAGGTGCTTTGTGTGTAAAGAATTTGGGCACAGCCAGTGTTTAAACTGGCCACTGGTGTCTTCATTTTGGGATTGCCAGTTGTGGAGAGATCTTCATACTAGAGCATCTCTGATGTATAGGATGGGTGGGTTTATGTGTTGTCTTGTGAACCAAAATGATCACTTGATGTTGTGACTTTCAGTAGATTTAACTTGCCCTCTAAATCAATTTTCTTAGCATCAGAAGCGCCTTCATTTTTAATTAACTTTTCTTCCATGCTAACAAATATTTTTATAACGCTTGGTTGAGTTAAGATACTGAGGAAAGTTGGTTACAGCCAAAGTGAAGTAGTCCTAGTGTTTCTGCCTGTCTGTCCATGGCTTAATTCACTTTGTGAAGCTCAAATTGACGTTGTTTTCTAAAAGGTTTGCGAGGTGTAACAGCAGTGGGATATTTAATGCTACCATACGGAGCAACTTAAGTGCTATTAAAAACTGCCATAATTTCTTTCTGTTAGCTTACTTATCTTACGATGTTAAGAATTCTTTTTTTCCTAGTAAAACAGATATTTATTTTTTTTTACTGTGTTCAGCAAGAGGGGAAAATAAACCTGAAAACAGTGTATGTTTGCAAATCCTCAAACGCTTGTTCTTAGATTTCTCTATAAAAAGTAAACATTTGACCTAATTTTTAAGTAGTGTTTAAAAACTTGGCTAAGTGTCAATGACTCTTGCTTTGTGCATACTATATTAAAATGTCATACTCATTATGCGTTTTAAATGGTTTTTTTGGTATTTGCCTATCTTTACTCTTACATGTCAACTTTTTATCTTAGTACTGCAGAAGCAGTCTTGCAAAAAATGGATGACATGGAGAAGATGCGTAGACGGCGAATGATGGAAGACCTTGGGGTGTTCCATGATCCAGAAGTAGATACTAATTTACTTTACTATTTTTGTATAAGTAGTGTATTTCACATAGTGAAATTGTTTATTTGTAATTTTAATTTAGCTGAAATAACTTCGTCCAAAAAGTAGTGTAGTCTAAAATAACATTTGTTTTTGCTCTCTAATTATAATTTAACATTTTACTGTTATGGTCATGCTACATATACGCTCTAAGGGTGGAGGAAATATCTTCTTCAGAAGACATGAAATAGCAGTGATATGCTGAAATACATGTCTTATACTACGCTTTCTGAATTGCCTTATGATTTTTGAATGGACACTGTTTACAAACAACTGTTTCAGGACTTGGGTTTTCACTTCAAATCTTACTAAAAACTGAATTCATTGATGTCTGCTTTACCTATGTTTGTTCTTGTGTCAGCCTTGCCTGTGAGCTTAAGTAGTGCTCTGTCCCTAGAGGAACTTATGTTAAAATTATATACAGCAATCGTATTTCCTCAGTCTTAGTTTTGCTCTATTAAATTAAGTTCTTCTGCTGTCCTTTTGAATGGCAGGCACTTCAGTTTTTAAACATCTTCATAGCCTGCTTTCATAGTTTTTTGTTTAGATCTGAATTCCTTTTTTTTTTTAAAATGAAATCAGAATTGTCTGTAGTACTTTGTATATCATCTCTCAAATGCCCGTATGAATTTTTTTTGTCTGCTAGGAATTGCCTTTTCCTGGGTTCTGCCACGCTCTTGGATTATTAACTTGTGATTAATTGATACACTCAGTTTTGTATCTAGATAAGTATTTAACTATCACATGTACTAAACCCTATTTTAGGCAGAAATTCTTGTTACTAATCCTGGGTGCCAGAATGATGTTCCTGTTTTCTCCTGTACATTAATTTAAACTTTTGTGCATATGGCGTGCCTTGATGTTACTATATAGGCAGCAAATATGCCCATGTCAGGTTTTCTGCATATTTGTGACTGATCCTTCTTGTTTCTTTTAATTAGGAAAACCTTGATAGGTACTCCCGAGGAAACAAAGAAATCCAAAGAGCTGATGAAGAAATGGCTGATAATCAAGGCAACATTGTAGGTTAGTTCTGTTTTAAATTTTCTCTACTATACTCTAGCCGAAAGCCTTGTCTTAAACAATTGAGACGAGCTGAACTACTGGGTATTTTTCATCTATTAAAAAAATCTGTATTGCTGTTGACACTACAAGCCATAGTCATGGACTCTAGGGCTGTACTGTAGTGAGCTCAGAACAGGTATTCAGAGGAAAAAGAAAATCAGTGCTTTTCCAAAATGCTTACAAGATAAAAGGCAACAGATGGCTGTGGACAGGTGGGAATACAAAGAAATCGATGGTATTACTCAGAACAAGAAAGAGTGATCTTGCTACAGCAGGAGCATGACAGTTTTCACGGTTTTGAGCAGCACAGCGAGAATATTCAGGAAGTAAGGTAGTCTGCCAGATGTGTATGGAAAGCTCCTCTTGAGCATGAGGATCAGCAGGGGAGAAGATAGTGTTGTTCATTTTTGTGTTTAGCAGGTCATCAGTGGAAGCTGCTGTCCTGCTATCCGGGCCTCTAATTAGGACCTGTCATCCCTGTACTTAGTGAGAAATAACACGAGGAACCTTTCTCTTTCTGAAAATAGTGGTTTTCGTAGGAGCCGCATCTTAACTAAGCAAGATGACAGAATTGTTGTTACTAAGACTGATGAGAAGTCATCCAGCAATTTCAGCGAGGACAGAATAATATCTATATGTATGCTCCTCTGTGTTTTATAATTTCTGGAATGTGTCTTGCATAAATTGGTCTTAAGGTTTTGCAGGTTTTCATTAACAAGAAGGTAATAGTAAAACCTATAGGCATTTGTGTAGTGCATTTTGAATTTAATATAATTTGCAACCGTACTTAAACAGTTGAATGCTATGTCTATGTACAGTAGTTTCCTCAGGAGAAAGTGAAGAGAAAGAAGATGAGGATGGTGAAGACACTCGAAAGCGTTACGACTTTCGGCAGAGGAAAACTGTTGAGCGCTATCAAGCTCCATTGGAAAGTAGGTTATGTGCACAGTTTCTCTCAAGAGCTAATTTCTTGCATATAAGTGAGATTTTTTTTGAATGAAAATATATACACACACTCAACTTCTATTTAAATTTCTTACCTTCATTCTGCAAATAAATTTTATTAAATGCATATATCCTGTGCATGTTATATTTCTTTGCCATTTGGCATACTTATTGTTGTTTTTTTGTAAAATAATGATCTATGTATCCTTGAAAGAATAGTAATTAAACAGACTTGACAATCTTACTCTTGTGATTTTCAATTCTCCTTAAAAAGCAGGTGTGTGTTTTTTCACTTCTACTGTGCACTGATTTAAAAAAAAAAAAAAAATCGCCCCCCCAATCACTTGAAACTCCCCCTGAAATTAGAGATGGGTGAAACACATCACATTTTCCACCTCTTTCACTATCCTGCTTTCTCTTCAACTTGTTTGTAAAATTATTCTAAATTCTTTGCTTTCAACAGAACCAAGACAACGTAAGATTTATTTTTCGGGCCGGTCTTCACCTGTCAGACAGAGATACTCATTTAGAAATAATCAGTCACAAGACTCTCGCTCCAAAAGAACTAACAGGTTGGTGTATGGGTAGTGACAGTTCTTATTTATCAATAGCGCTGCCAGTCACATTACTGAATAATGCTTTCAAGGGTTTTTGGATTGGTGGTAATTACAGATTAATAGTATGATTATTGCTGTGGTGGTCTGAGGGTATAAAGAAAACAAATATGGGGGGAGGCTATACTACTTTTTAGCCATTAGACTTTTTTAAAAAGTATTTGTAGTTACTGATAAGGTGATTATGGAGGTTGTGGCTGAGATTGTATAACTGAAATTCTTTTGTTCTGGAATTGAAGCCACAATCTCCCTCTGAAAATCTTAGACTACTTAATCTTGAAGGATACAAATTACTTTCTTAAAACTGAAGATAATATAATTAGAGGGAGAGCCTGTGTTGAAGTTTTAATGGATTTTTTTTTTTAAATCTCTCAAATACTGATTCTGGTTTCTCTTTGGAATCAGTTAATGTTTCTGTTTGAAACTCTGCTTAAACAAGAAAAATGCTAAATGAAATCATAAATTATAAATTGCAATAGCAATGACAAAGGGGTTTTGGATCCTGTAAGCAGTTAGAGCATGGAGAATGTTGTCTCTTGCTAGATGTGAGCACTTTGTTTAGCATCCTTGAAAGCAGACAGGGAAGGAAGGATTTTTTTAAGCAAATTTTTAAATAAGCTAAAAAGGTTTATATTTCACAGAGTGGATACATAATGCTAAGTGAAACTCGATTTGTGTGTGTGTGAGAGAGAGAGATTGGACAAAATGAGTAATTTGTTTATGAAATTTCTTGCAAAATAGTTAAACATTTTACCTTCCTAAGAAGAATTACATTTTACTGTCACAAGGAAAGTCATGTAATGTACTTTGAAATCAGATTCATAAGGAATACAATGATCTGGAAACTTACTGGATCTCAGGGTAAATTCTGAGATAGAATTCACTTAAATTTTTATATTACTTAGTGTGTACTTCATTTTTTTTACTTGTTTGTTTAAATGTTTGCAGATGGAAGCAGGCAGCCCACAACAGTGATTCCACATCCTCTTCTTCCTCACCATCCTCATCTGATGATGAAGAGAATTTTGAGAGGTGTAGGAAGCACAGCCGTAACAGAAATTTAAGAAGGTTAATGAAATTGGAGAATAGGGGAGGGAGGATCTACTTGGGAGGAGTTTGCATCTGCCTAACCATGAAGTGTTATCCTCTTCATCTTGTAGACTTTCTAAATTGTGGCAATATTTAATCATATCTGTTGATACTGACAACTGTAACTGGACTCCCTAAAATTGGATTTTTAGAATTGATTTTTAATAAGCAATTTGATTTCTAGGCAGGAGTGCGGGGAGGAACACTTTTATGTAATCTTTTAATGTAAAATTCTACTGCTGCTCTGCTTTACAGTAGTTTATTCAGAAAGCAAACCACCATAACAGAAAATGTTATAAATAGAGGAAATGACAGAGGTTTTGTTACTTAACAAATGCTCTAGAAACACTATTTTTACTAACAATCTAACAAATAAATTTTCAGCCCGATGTCTTTCAGATGTGTGTCTTCTGGAACACACATCCCAAAGTCCTCAGGAAGGACCAGCAGTGGTGGGCTGCCTTTATAATGTTAATCCACACTGAAATAAGTATCTCCTTGGGCTCTAACTTTTTGAATGTAGAAGCAAAAATCCTTGAAAGATGCCAGTGTGTTTTGGGGGGGGGTTCTTCCATCACACAAATCAAGGTCAGTTCCTGGTCTCCACATATGGAATAACTTGCATTCATGTTATGTGCTGTGTTGACTGGTATGGATATTCGTAAGTGCTAAGAGTTCTTAAAATAATTAACTCAGTTTAATGTCTGGAGTGACCATTTTCCTTTATTTACTTGTGGCCATTAAGTATAAAACAATTTGAATGAATATTTAACTATTTAGGAAGTTTATGCTTATTTATAAGGTCTTCCGCATTCACTTGCCATCGTTATAAAAGCAAAAATCTGCATCTGAAGTTAGAAATTACCTTTCTCTTTCTCCTTAATTCAAATCAGGTGTCTTCCAGTAAACTTTCAGAAAGATGACTTAAAGGGAATTCACAAGGATCGAATGAAAATTGGAGCAAGTCTGGCTGATGTTGATCCAATGCAAAGAGATTGTTCGGTATGTATTTTTAGTTCATTGTGTCAGTGAGATGTTTCCAGTGTTTATAGAAGCTTTCAATAATGTGCCATCTACAACTACCTTGGTTTACAGTTTTCTCTCAAGCAATCTGAGAATTGCGCAGAATGTTTCCTTTGTGCTGACATATAATTTCTGATGGAACCTTACTGAGATTGCAGCTTTCTTTAACATGTAAAATGTGTTCTGTTGAATTTGTCTTTAGGTACGATTTGATGGTGTGGGTGGTCTTTCTGACCACATTTCTGCTTTAAAAGAGATGGTTGTTTTTCCACTGCTTTACCCAGAAGTCTTTGAGAGATTCAAAATCCAACCTCCAAGGTAACAGACACTGTTTAAAACTATAAATTCTAATTCACCTATTTTCAGGAGAATATTCAACTGAGATATCAATATGTTTCCATTCTTCAAAATTTTCAGCAGTGTTGATGGGGTTTTTAGCAGTAGTAAAAAGCAATTTCTTAAATTTTCAATGTCAAAATCTTGGATAGAATTCAGAATATATGTAGGTTTAAAGATTTATTGTGTTGTGAGAATATACTTTAAAAGTGTCTTGCCTTTAAAAGGTGGGGTTGGGGTGTTTTTGTTTTGAGTTTTATGTACAAGTCAACTTGGTTGGTTTATAAGCAGGAAGGAATTATCTACTGGTATTCAAATTTAATTTGCTGCTTGGAAGTCCAGCTGTCTCTCCCACTGACTCTCTCCCACCCACACCCACCCCCAGGTGCTCATGTATCAATTTTACAATTGATAGGACTTGCAGCTAGAACCTTGCAGTGTTTGTTGTACTTGGGCTAAAATAAGAATCTGTCCACGTCTAACACAGCTAAATTAGTTCTGTGTTATTAAATGAAATTATTAGAGAGTTAATTGTTAGCTTTATATGTTCTTGATCAGCAAAACTCAGTCATGGTATATTGAAATACGACTTTATATTCTTTGCTTTCAGTAACTTTAAAAGTATTACAAATAATGAAAAGAAAATCTTTCAGTGTTTTGCTTCTTTATTCATTGAAATTCTTTTTGAAACAGCAGTGTATTAGCTTTTCTAGTTGAAGGCTGTATTTACCTGGAAGTGCAAAATACCCTCCCAGCTTTAGACTTCCTCCTCATTTAACATCAGCAGTGGATGGTCTGGGAGACCAAATGCAGTAACTTAAAGCTTTTTAAGGGAGAATGAAATGCTTCACTATCAAATCTTGCCTTTTGTGAAAACAAGAATGAATATGCAGTGCATCATTGAAAAATGAACTGGTGATTTATAAGTTAGCTCAGTCTCAGATTCTGTGCTGAAGTTTGTTCTCGTTTGGCTCCACTGTGCTGTAGCCACCGCTGTTAGTTTGTTGGCAGTTTTGGAAGTGTCCTTCTATGATCTTTTCTCAAGGTTTTGTACATCTGCGTTATCCTCTTTATTCGTTTCATTTGCTGCCTTGTGGAATTGTGTAAGAACACAAAATTTTCATCTGTTTTGACTTTTCTCACACTTCAGCTGTTACCGTTGCTTATACATGGAGTGTTTTGTTTAGGAGAGAAGAATTGTGTGTTTTAGGGATGGGGGTTGTAATAGGTACTTTTCCAGGATGTTTTTTTCTTACGTGATTTTTTTTCTTTTTTTTTTTTAATTGCAGAGGCTGTCTATTCTATGGTCCACCAGGGACTGGAAAGACACTGGTTGCTCGTGCACTTGCTAATGAATGTAGCCAAGGTGACAGGAGAATAGCCTTTTTTATGAGAAAAGGTGCTGACTGCCTGAGTAAATGGGTGGGGGAATCTGAACGACAGCTTCGTTTACTGTTTGATCAGGTAAGGCTGAAATGTGACATGTGTTGTGTCTGAGTTGTAACTGTAATTTTCTGTGGTCAGTATTTTTAAGACCTTGCTCCTTTTTCTGTTTTGTCAGTTCCTTCCACTGAAATGGGATGGTTAGTGTTTCCTTTTTTAGTGGGTTTTTTAGGGGCTTGAATGTTGAGATGTGTTGTGAAAGATTAATAAAACAAATGAGAAAACCTCACAAAGCAAACCCCTGCTCCCTTCCTCAAAAAAAAGAAGCCACAAAAAAGGTTTCAAGAGGCCAGAGATGGTGTCTTTAGATCAGAGGGAAACTGATGGAGGCTGAAAGCATGGTCATTTAAATTCATAACAGAAGCTTGCTTCCAGAATCTGTAATTGAATTAAGTCCCGGCTCTGTTCTCGGTGGTTGCCAAATAGCTGTAAAAACTACTGCTATGATTTGTTTCCTGTCACCCAGTCTCAGTGGGTTGACATAGGCTGCTGTCTTCCATTACTTGTGCCACTTACTCCATTAGATCAATTAGTAGAGATCCCTGATGCTAGTCTGAAAAATCTAGTTTCAGTGACTTTCCAGCCATACCGTTTTTCATGCATTTTCTCCTTAAAATAGTGCTGTTTTACTTACATCAATATTCCTGTGTTTTCATTCTAGGCCTACCAGATGCGACCTTCAATTATTTTCTTTGATGAGATAGATGGTCTTGCTCCTGTACGGTCCAGTAAACAAGACCAAGTTCATAGGTAGTACATTTTTTGTACCTACATAGAAGCTGCTTGATCTTTGTGAAAAGACAACCACAACCTATTTAACTCTATGTGACACATTCATTTATCCTGAAAACTAGTAATTCAATGCTACTAAATTTCAGATGATTTTTAAACAGTAATTGAAAACAATTCACTAAGCTTGATATCAGCACAAGGCCTGTGTTACCTTATCTATTTTTTTATGTCTTAAAATGAGTCTTTCACTAATCAGCATCTCATCAATTAAAAGCTTGTCCTTTTTGAGTGATTATTGGAGAAGGTCATGTAGAACGTAACAAAATTTACTAAACCAGTGAATGAAAATTGTATTTTTCTGTTAGCTCTATTGTATCAACACTTCTGGCACTTCTGGATGGCTTAGACAGCAGAGGAGAGATTGTGGTAATCGGAGCCACCAACAGACTGGATTCCATAGATCCTGCTTTACGAAGACCTGGACGCTTTGATCGAGAGTTCCTCTTCAACTTGCCAAATAAAGAGGTCAGAACTTAAACTCAACCTTAATGCTAATGTGGCAAAGTCCATCTTTATAACAAAACCATGTAACAATGCAGTATCATGGAGCAGTTAAAGTCGAAACCAGTATTGTACAACTTGGACAAAAGAGGGATATCTGGAGAGACTGTGTTGTACTGTGGAGGGCAGATCTGGTACTGAATATGTATGAGTAAGATGACTTCAACAAGTAGTTAGTTCTATAATTAGTTTTGGTTCCACTGTGACCAGCCAAGAAGATGGGATGCTGCTAGTCACTGAAATGTTTAAGAAAGAATGAGTGTATGAATTGACTATAAATTACTGCTATCTCATCTTGAAAATGAAAGAACTGGTATGGACATAAGAATTCCTTTTTGCTAACAAAAAATTATCAAGGCTGGTGCTAGAGCAAATTAAAATTTTTCATTCCCAAAGCGGTTCATTTTTGCTTATTTATTTAATCCACTTAGGCACTTTCACCCTGGAGTGCTCTTGCTCTCTGTTCTTGGTTTATGAATGGACAGTGGATGTACCTGTGTTGGATTGTTCCCAGGCTGGGTATCCTGGGAGATACCTCTAAGTATTTTGAGATCTGACATTCTTACTGGTGCTTATTAATAGGGAGTTCGCTAAAGATGTGAAGTATGCTTCACAGGTGGTTTTGTGGTTTTTCTCTGGCTATCACTGATACTTCTTTTATTAGCACTTTTTGGAAAAAGGATAAAATGCTTATTGGATTGAAGGCTAGTAAAAGTGCACTGAACAGTGTATTAAACAAACATTTGTCTCCAGTTTTTACCTGCTTTCAGGAACAGGAGAGGAAGTGCCATGAAACTGTGGCAGAATTCTAGAAATCTGCCATAATTAATATGTGTACCAGGAAATACTTAAATGAAAGTCTTGCTAAGATCAGAGATGGAGACAGGCAACATTTGACATTTTCTGGATCAGTGACAGTAGTTTGAGTCATAATTATTGTTCTTCTTTGTAGCAATTTGAAATGTAGTGCTAGGACTGTTTTCCTTGAACGAACTGGCAGAAGAACAAATTTGATGAACTAATGACAATGTCACCATGAAATTTTGCTAAATTTGAGAAAATTTTCTTTGATGAAAAATGTCTATTTGCAGATATGTTTTTTACTACAATTTTTTCCTCGCGATCATTAGGTCTCATACTTTTGGAGAATTACTTTTTACGGAAGCTATAAATGCCTTTTATTTCACTGCAGGCCTCCAGAAAAAGTTTAATGTAACAAATTGAGAATTATTAAATTTCCTGCTTGAAAAAGCAGAGAGCATATTAAGTGAACTTTAAAATACTGAAAAGTTTAGCAGATAAGAAAAGTATTTGTATTAATGTGAGGGGGTTTGTGGTGTTTTCGGTTTTTTGAAGAGAAAACTTAGTATATACTAAAATGCAACCATTTTATTTCCAGGCTAGAAAAGAGATTTTCAAGATTCACACAAGAGACTGGACCCCTAAACCATTGGACACGTTTCTTGAAGAGCTAGCTGAAAAGTGTGTTGGTAAGTTTGAAAACAAAATGAGTTATTGCATGTGATTGAGTCCTAAGGAATCTGAGCTTGTACCAGGCAGTACCCAAGCTCTTGTGCCTTGCCGCAGACCGAGGCAGTGAGGCAGCTGGCATGCCTTGGGAGCAAACAAATTTTGATGTTTCTTTTCTTAGAATTTTCTTTTTGTCTCTCAGAATATTGAATGGGTTTTGGGCATCTTCCTCAGGAGCAAAGTTTTGATTAGGTGGCTGCTTCATAAGCGCAGGATATCAGGTTGCGAGCCACGTAACAAAACTTCTCTGCAGTGTAGTAACTCTTTAAAGTCTCTTTATCTGTTATTTTTTGGCTGCATACAAAGTCTTTCAGTGTTGCACTTTGGAAACCTTGGCCTTGACTTATCTGAGATTGACATAACATTTGATTCTTGTTTTGTTTACTAGGATACTGTGGTGCTGATATTAAATCCTTATGTGCTGAAGCTGCCCTCTGTGCTTTGCGCCGCCGCTATCCTCAGATATACAAAAGTAGCCAGAAACTGCAGTTAGATGTCGCTTCTATTAAAATAACAGCAAAGGATTTTGTCACGGCCATGCAGAAGACTGTTCCAGCTTCGCAGAGGGCTGTAGCTTCACCTGGGCAAGCGCTATCACCTGTTTCAAAACCACTGTTTCAAAACACACTAGCAAGAATTTTAGAAGCCTTGCAGAGAGTATTTCCCCATGCAGAGTTTGCACTAAAGAAAGACCAACAGCAAGGTATAACGATAACGTCCATTTCTTAAAAATGCTGCCAAAGCAAAAACATACACAAACCTCTCAGCTGTAATGACAGTAGAATTTTACAATACGCATGTGCACACCTTTATTTCAGGAATGTCATGCGTCGTTTTTATTCTGGATTCTAAACTGAAGTGCTGGATGGGAGCTGTGAATGACTCACAATATGAAGTAGAGAACTATGCATTCTCTACTGCATCACCCTGTTTCTGGCAGTAGCTAACATATTTATCATTTGTAGGGATGATCTAAGGTTTAATGTATGAGGCACCTCCTTCAAAATAAATGTTTAAATGAGGGGAGAAGGGCATTTTTACAAGAATGCTTCTAATTCCTATCTGAAGAATGTCAGGACCACAATACAAGTATAAGTGGTTTAAGCTAAATACTGTTTTAGCTATCATGATTTTTAACCATAGTCTCTTAATTTAAATGTTTGTGCATCACACCGTACACTTGCACATGAGATCAGAATGTTTTTGTAGTGTATACCTGGGGGCTTGGCTTGCATAGCATATGTGAGCTTACCTTCCTGACTGCATCAGCCTTGATCAGCTTTAGTCTGTCAGTTGGTGAGAGCAAATAAGTTGATAAACTCACTCCACTCCTGATTAATGGAGATCTGTGGTTAGTTATTATGGTAATCCCTTGAGAATATCCTACTAGTATTACACTGACTAGAGCTGGGAGATGAATTTGCATTGGTAAAATAGAGGCAGAAATCCACCAACAAAATAAAAGCAGAGAAGCTAGGAGACTGGTAATTGCATCCCCTCTCTGTTGTCTGCCTTCCATTATCTCCTCCTTTGGTGATCTTTGAGGAGCCTTATTTAGAAGATGTGTTGGTCTGTATGTTCTGACTCTCACTAGTCCTAGACAAATGGAAGTCTATGGCCTTGCTGGGTTTTTCAGGCATCTGCGTACTACAGAAGTTGTTCCTAATCATCTTTATTCCAAGGAAAAAAAACTCCCAAGTTTTCACCAATGGAGAGATATGCCTTATGCAAATCATGGGACTTAAGACAGCTTTGTAGAGACTTGTGCAATCTCCTTAGGTCTGTGGTAGGATGAACTCTTCAGAAAATAGCATTCAGCGTGTGCCCTCAAATGAAGAAATACAAGATAAGGGGTTTCCAGCACTGATTTAGAAACTGTATTAATGCAAGAGCGAGATACAGACTATTCAGGAAAGTTAACAAATCTCTCTTGTCTTTCAGACAGTTTAAATGATATTTTAAGAAATGATGTAATTGACAGTGATGAGGAATCACTATCAATCTTTGAAGACAAGCCAATGGATAAAATGCCTGGTAGACAAAAGAAAAAATTCCTCGATTTTAGCAGGTAAATGTTTGTCCCCTTTATGTTTACATTTTTAAGATGGCTGGGTCTGTAAACAGTTTTGGCATGAGGGGTGGTAGACAGTGAAGTGTGTGTGGGGGGGGTGATCAGTATTTGCAAGAAGTAAGTGTGAAGATCCGGCTGAGTATTAATGTTCTAAGAGAGTACACTGCCATAACCCATCAAACTGAATGGCACAGCCCTCTTTTCCTAAGTCAAAGTGGTCCACAGACTATTAGAACGTGTGATTTAATCCATGGTATTCCTTGACAGACTCAAGACTGAAGAAATGTACTGTCTGTCCTTTTAGCTAAAAAAATGCTATGGATTTGTGTAGCCATCTTATGCCCTTCTACCTTCCAAGAGTGTTAAACCAGTAGTGAATTATGTAGCAGCTACAAAATTGAGAAATGGTGTGTTAAAACACTGTGAGAAAAACTTAAACAATGTCTGCATTTTGTACCTTTAACCTACTAAGTTCATGTTAATCTTTTGACATTTTAATGTGGAAGTCGTATAAGCCAACAGTTGAAAAACACATTATTGTTGTCACTGTTACGTCAGTTATTTTTCTCAATTTCTATTGCTGTGCTGTCCAGAAAATCTTCCGACCTGCTGTGGTTGGTTAGGTCTCTAGGATCTTTGACTTCACCCAGTAAAGATACAACAGTGTTGTGGTGGAAAAAACAAATGCTATTGACAAATATGTTTTATGCTAGTAAAGCAAGATTATTAGGAAATTAATACACAGTTCAAAGTGAAACAATTAGAATGCCTGAATAAAATAAATATAAATATACATATTTAGTGTACTGCCGTAATTTAACCAATCCAATTGTGTAATTCTTCAGATAACAGGTAATGTGTTTCAGTGCCTACAATATTTTTCCTCTAGAATTATTGTTCTGCTCCTTGCTTCCCACCATCTTCAGTAACTGTGGCCAAATTTCAGCTAAACTTGATAGATGTAGAGATCTCACCGTTACTTAAACTTAAGACCTACTGAAAATTGGTGAGGGTGGTGAAGAGATCCAGACTGGTGTGTGCTGAGAGAGTTGCTATTCTCCCCCATATCAGGTTACTGACCAGTTGTTGTGTATTTAGCTGGACAGTCCCCCGTGGGATTTAAGAGCTCTTACTTAACCCAGCCAAACGAATAGCAGACATGCTGGGGATTGGCAGGATTTCTTAGAGGAGGTATGGTACAAGTTTGTAAGACAATGGGCTTTGATAGTCTTCCTGATCACAGACCAGCTTATTATTTGCTGGAATATGGAGAGTATTTACCAATTTAAAAAAAAAAAAAGTGTATAGAAAAAAACCCTTTAACATCTGTGTGTCTATTCATCACTTAACATTTTTAAACTTGTTTTCTTCTTATTGTTCTAGAAATGCTTATAACCAGCCAACATCTTGCAGGCCACGGTTCTTACTAGTTGGAGAGCCAGGATGCGGGCAAACCTCTCATTTGGCACCTGCAGTAATACATGCCCTGGAAAAGTTTCCAGTTTATACACTAGACCTCTCCGTTTTGTTTGTTAGCGCCACGTCACCAGAAGAAACATGTGCACAGGTGTCTTTTTTCTCTTTAATCTCATAGGATTCATGAACTGTATATAAACTAGTAAAGTAAGCAAAATTCATTGTTAATGGAGGTGGCCTGGTTTGAATGTGCTCTTATGTTTACTTCTGTCTGAAAATCCACTTTTCTAGATCGAGTGATACTGAATAAGGATGTTATACAAGGCCATATTTTCCATTCCAAATTAAGCAGTGAAGATGTTGCTAGCAGCTCAGTAAGATGGGAGGTGCTGCTAATGAACTCTTCTTTATGGCAAGAAATCCTGCTGGTCTTGGTGGGATCCAGGAGGTTTTTTTCATTGCTTCTTAAGAATTTGTGCTCACAGTAGATGGCTTTGCATCAGCCTGACTGCGTCATGCCTTTTTTGTAGCCTTCTTTTTTATTATATTTGCAAGGCAATCAAGGTTTTGGGGAAAAGAAGTGTTTCTTTTTACATATACATATACAGCTTGTACTGCTGCAGTATATACAGTAAAAGCGTTAAAATTCATGGAACGCTTATATTTGTACACTGGTGTGTTTTTCCTAACTAGGAAAATTAAGTATAAGCTGTTTTCCTTGTTACTTATAGGCAGGAAATCCATTTCGTTGTTTGGCATCACTGTATTAAAATATTTTGACCTTTAGTAGCAGCACTTGAGAGCTGTACAAGTAAGGACAGACACATTACATGATTGGATACTCATTTGTCATGTAAGAGTATCAAATCCTTTTTTGTTACGCGATGCTTGCATCTGCGGTCATGTAACTACCACATCTAGTCATTGCCTGGATATAGCACATGCGCTTCCCATCTTGTGGCAGGAACTCCCTAAATATTGATAATCTGAAGGGGTGCACAGAGAAATTTGTCATGTGAAAGAACTGCTGCCACTTCCCTCATGTGCTAGATGCATGTTGTCTTCTGTGACTGAGGTACCATCTGTAGGCAGTGGTGTGTGATCTTCCAAAGCACGTAATTTGGTCTGATGGATCATTTGGTAATGAGAGGCTGTGAGTGATTTAGCTACTCAGGCGGGCTAAAGACTGGTCACTTCTTATAAAATGTACTTGAAATTATGAATTGTAACCAGACTTCTTTTACAATGTCAGCCCTCATCTTTTCACGTAGGTCTTTGTTTGTTCAGACTGTGCTTCAGACTGACTTGGATATGTGCCCGCTCTGAATTGAAAATGGTGTAGTTGCAGTCATGTAGCAATTTACCCAGACTAATACATCTTGCTGAAGGGTTAGTTTTGTTTTTTCAGGTACACCAACACACCAGCTGAGTTGTGAGGCTGTTTAGGAGTTATCTTACACCTAAGTAGTTTTGAAATCAGGCAGAGATTCAGATCTGTTTCTGTCTATGTAGCAATGTCTCCATTTGAGTCAAAGTGAAAATTTTATCTTGCTGTTAAGAAGTTGTTCTTTTGTTGGTTTGTTTTGATATTTTGGCTTCATGTACTCCTATTTTGTAAGATAGTTTGACTGATACGTAGTTAGTTATTAGCCTATTCTGCATGGTTTAGTTTTCTTATCCAAGCTTTCATTTTACCAGTTGATGAGAGAAGCTCAAAGAACAGCACCAAGTATAATTTATATCCCACATATCCATTTGTGGTGGGAGGCTGTTGGAACTACATTGAAAGCTACTTTTACAATGCTACTGCAAAACATTCCAGCATTTGCTCCGGTTTTGCTGCTTGCAACCTCTGATGTGCATCACGCAGATCTCCCGAAAGAGGTATTTCTGTTGATACTTTTTTTTACTTTTTTATTCAATTTCTTCTTAATTTATAAATCCTTTAAGCAGTGGAGTACTGTGCACTCTTAAGCAAATTCATACTGCTATTACTCAGGCAACCTAACCAGGTCTCTTAAAATTTGTTTAGACAAAACAATGCTGAAAGCACTTGACTAAAGTGTTTTCTGAGTAAAGAGATTGACATTGACACAACTTTTTCTCTCTTCTCACACACTCATGTTTATTAGACATATGTATAAATTTACTTCAGACAATAATTCCAGTGACTTCAAGATGGTAAGGTATGTACTTACTTGTGCTTGAAATGTAAATGGGAAAAAGATATTTTTACTAGAAAGTGAAAGATAGTTTTACTGAAAAAGTCCAGTGGTCATGCTGTTAATGATGGAATGTAATTTCAAATGTAAATTCGTTAATAAAAATGTCAATTTCTTTCTTCATATAGGTGGAAGCTTTACAAATTAGAAAGCTAAGTTCCAACTTCTGTTTAAGTAACTTGGAAATAAATTTTTATTTGCATTCCTTAACAAAATTCAATAGGAGTACATGCTTAGCTTTCTAGACATCTGAGAGTGTGCATTAAAGGATGGTGTTCAAAATGTGAATATGCTGCTCTGATTATTTTGTCTCAATTACTGAGGGGGAGGGGAAAGGCTTACCTAGACGTGTTTATTATCAAATGCTTTGAAAGGGCTTAACTTTCTACAGAAGTTTTTATGCTGTTAGTAAATTCTGTCTGAAATAAATATTGAAATTCCTTCTATACTTTTTGGTAGTAGAGATTGAAAAATGGAGGAAAACTTGAAAGTATGCAACTTCAGACACCTCACTTACTTAAAAAAAAAAAAACACAAAACCAAAACCACCACCTTACCAAAAAGTCGTCCATTGTCTGCTGAATCCTGCCTGTCTCCTGTATAGCTCCCATAAAGATTCAAACTAAAGGACAGCAAGTAGGGTAAATACAAAATAAGCAGTCTTGGAGGTGGTGAGCGTCACCACTTACTTCATCAGTATGTCATATGGTCCCTTCATTGAGCTCTAACTCTAGAGGTGTTCCTTAGAGAAGGTATTTTAATTTGCCATGCTAACCTATGAAAATCTAGCCTTTTAAGGCCAAGAAGGTAACTTTTCACAGTTTGTCTTGTCCAGATTATTATTTAGTTTAATTTAGAAAGGTACTTATCTTTTTGGAATAGAATATGATTTTGTGCGGCCTTACATCTGAAATATCTTTTCTTCTCATGCTTTAGGTAAACGAATTGTTTATTAATGATTATGAAGTTTTCAAAGTCGAGTTGCCTAGTACGGACGAAAGAAGCATGTTTTTTGAGGATTTAGTTGTAAATCAAGTTGCTAAACCTCCATCAAAAAACAAAGCAGGTGAGGATATTTTACATATAAAACTTTGCTAACTGTAAGTTAATAGCTATACAGTATTTGCTTTGGTGGAAATTTGGTGAAAATCAATACCTTTTCATGTGCTTGTATTTGAGCACCATAAATTGACTAAAATTTTCTGATTAATTTAAGCTCGGCGGCCATTGGAAGTACTGCCTATAGCACCGCCACCTAAACCTCTACAGCTGACAGAGGAAGAAATAAGACGGCTGGAGGAGCAAGAGGAGGATACGTTGCGTGAACTTCGGATTTTCTTAAGGGGTGTGGCTGATAAACTTGTTGCTGACAGACGTTTCAGAGCATTTACAAAGCCTGTTGACCCAGAGGAGGTAAATTAGTGTTGATCTGCAATACTATTTTATCTGCGTGTATTCGTAATTTCTCTGTGTGTGTATTTCTCAGTGTTTGTGTGCTCTTTATCCTCTTTTAAAAAGGAAGGTTTATCTTTGGTTTTGGGACCATACTATTCTGATTTTTCAAGAAGCAGGAAGTGAGTTTTGCTTTTACTTTTGCTGACTCCTTAAGGCTCTCAAATGTCTAATTTGAGTATTCACTGAAAACTTTCTAAAATGTCTTTGGAACTTCAGAATATTTCAGTTGGAAAGGACCTACAATGATCATCTAGTCCAACTGCCAGTTAGACCAAATACCAACACAGTTTGCTCATGAAGAGGTTTTGATATGTAGGCATGTTACAGCACTAATTATAAACAGTATCTGTAGGACTGTTCTAATAAAGCCTAAAGCTCTTTAATTGACTGTCAATAGTTTCTGTGAGAACAGGAGTAGAAGCAGCAGTTTTTTAAATAAATTTAAAGATTCTATTCTCTGCTTCATCTGGGGCTCTTCAGTATAAGATCAACCATAAGGACTGTGTGGTTTCTTCGTCCTCCCATGCACTTCTTATGTCTCTTTTTCTCATTTAATTTATTGAATAAGTCTAAGCCAGGGGCATATACTTCAAAGTGAGCTGAGGTTTTAGTAAAGCTTTGCATTTCAGCAAAGTCCTGTTCCCCTAAGCATCCACTGAGTTGTCTTTACTTTCAGTTTCTGAGATGTGAATAATCTAAACAAACATAGATGTCCTCATCTAATCTAGTAATTAGGCTCCTTTTATGGTCTGAGTAAAGCAATCAGCACCTCTGGGTCCAGTTATCTCATTCTAAAGTAGATGCCCAGGACATATATTTTAAAGGTGCAATTCCTGCAGCCTTTTTCTTGCTGCCAACAGCAAAGAGAATCTCCGGTGACTTTACCCAGAAAGGTTTCTTTGCTGTGATGTTCTGAAGCAAGTGAAATGAATCCCACTCTGGGTGTCTGTTCCCTTCTGTGCCCCACAGATGCTTCAGACGTCCCTGCTTCTTTTTTTCCCTCTCCTGGTCTGTCTCCTCAAAGCCAGTTGAAATAGTCCTTCTATTTTGAAGAAACTAACTGGTTAATTTTTGCATCTTTGGATGTGTCATAAATATTTGGAGTTTTTAAGAAGTCCTTTTGACTTTATTAAAATAATTAATTTTGGTAGATACTGTGCTAAATCTCTGAGCACATACATTTCGTTTGTAGGTACCCGATTATGAGACAGTTGTTAAACGCCCCATGGAGCTTTCGACAGTTGTCACCAAGATTGACTTGCACCAGTACCTAACTGCAAGAGATTTTCTGCAAGACATCAATCTAATCTGTACCAATGCTTTAGAGTACAACTCAGCTAAAGATCCTGGAGGTGAGGATATGTTTTTATCCCTAATTTGGAAAAATTTAAAATGTAATAATTGATTAATGTTGTCTGTGGACAGTAGACTTGGGATTAGATCGTTTTAAACATCCACAGAGAGTATTTCTTGCCAAGCTGTGAATGTTGTAGCTTAAACTACTTGGGCATGAAATTGCAATAGAAGTGTTGATCAGTAACTAGTACTTTTGCTTTAATAATTAACTTTTATGTTGTTATGCTGAAAATATACACTGAGATAACCTTTCAGAACCTACCTCTGAAAAGAGCAGAATCTTTCTAAGTAATCAAAATAAAATATTTCATTGGCTGGTAGAAAATACTCAGTTTTGACTATAAAATTTCAGGTCGTCTCATTAGGCACAGAGCTTGTACTTTGAGAGATACTGCATATAGCATAGTGAAGGAAGGATTGGATGAAGATTTTGAGCAACGCTGCGAAGAAATTAAAGAATCTCGTAAGAAAAGAGGTATGTGTTTTCACGCTAAGGATTTTAAGACTTGTCAATGAACAATGCAAGACACAATTCTTTGCTCTCTGTTCTTTATTGCAAGGTTGTGGCTCTTCAAAGCATGCTCCATCTTCCTACCATGTAATGCCAAAGCAGAACTCTGTTCCTGGGTGTAAGAAAACAGACCCAAAGTGTAATGAAAAAATGAAGATGCCAGCAGAACCTGTGGATTCCAGCACACCCCGCTCTAACGGCAAGTTGCATTTTATTCAGACTTTCTTAGAGAAGATGCTAAAGTCAATGATACCTTCTCTGTTCTTGTGACATAACGGGTTTCTGTGATGCCTCATTCTCATGCCAGAGGCATTACATTTTTTTAATTTGCTTCAAAATGTGAGATCTATCCAGAGGTCCTCCATTCACTATGGTTATGAAGCTCAAGTACAGTGGTTGGTTTACATTGTAAGACACTGGCCTTGATGGCCCAACTGACATTTAAAGGCTCCTAAATTGCTCCCTCTTGAAGTCAAAAATGTTGTATATGGCAGTTTCTAAAACTAGTTTTTAGTTATGTGAAACAGTATTTTTCCCTTCCCTGCCTTCAGATGCTAAAATCCACATCACCTTGTCGTGGGTTAAGCCCAGCCAGCAACAAGACACCACGCAGCCACTCACTCACTCCTTCCCCCCGGTGGGATGGGTGGGAGAAAATACAAAGAAAAGCTTGTGGATCGAGACAAGGACAGGGAGGGATCATGCACCACTTACGGTCATGGACAAAACAGACTTGGCTTGGGGGAGGGGGGAATCAATTTAATTTACTACCAATCAAATCGAAACAAGGATAAGGAGAAGTAAACTCCAAATCTTAAAACCACCTTTGCCCCGCCCCTCACTTCTTCCCGGGTTCAACTCCACTCTCAGTTTTCTCTGCCTTCTCCTTTTAGCGGCACAGGTGTATTGGGTTTGTGTGGCAAGGTTTTGGTAGCAGGGGGCTACAGTGGTGGCTTCTGTGAGAAGCTGCTAGAAGCTTCCCCTATGTCTGACATAGCCAATTCCAGCCGGCTCCAAGACAGACCTGCTGCTGGCCAAGGCCAAGTCCATCAGTGACGGTGGTAGCGCCTCTGGGAGAACAGATTTAAGAAGGGAAAAAACCCAGTTGCAGTGGGTGCAGAAACTGCAGCCAGAGAGGGGGATGAGAACATGTAAGAGAAACAACCCTGCAGGCACCAAGGTCAGTGCAGAAGGAGGGGGAGGAGGTGCTCCAGGCGCCGGAGCAGAGATTCCCCTGCAGTCTGTGGGAGGGACCCACATTGGAGAAGTTCGTGGAGGACTGTCTCCTGTGGGAGGGATGCCATGCTGGAGCAGGGGAAGAGTGTGATGAGTCCTGCCCCTGAGGAGGATGAAGGGGCAGAGACAATGTCTGATGAACTGACTGTAATCCCATTCCCCATCCCCCTGCACCGCTGGCAGGGGTAGGTAGAGAATCTGGGAGTGAAGTTGTGCCCAGGAAGAAGGGAGGGGTGGAGGGAAGGTGTTTTGAGATTTGGTTTTATTTCTCATTACCCTACTCTGGTTGATTGGCAAGAAATTAAGTTAATTTTCCCCAAGCTGAGTCTGTTTTGCCCATGACGGTAATTGGTTGAGTGATCTCTCCTGTCCTTATCTTGACCCATGAGCCCTTTGTTATATTTTCTCTCCCCTGTCCAGCTGAGGCGGGGCATGATAGAGTGGCTTTGGTGGGCACCTGGAATCCAGCCAGGGTCAACCCATCACAGCAGGGGGATAAGGAATTGGGGTAAGGGTCAGTTCATCACACCTTGTCTCTGCCGCTCCTTCCTCCTCAGGAGGAGGACTCCTCACTTCCCCTGCTCCAGCGTGGGGTCCCTCCCATGGGAGACAGTTCTCCATTAACTTCTCCAACATGAGTCCTTCCAATGGGCTGCAGTTCTTCATGAGCTGCTCCAGCGTGGGTTCTTCCCACAGGCTGCAGTCCTTCAGGACCAGGCTACTCCAGCGTGGTCTTTCCCATGGAGTCACAGCCATCTTTGGGGGCATCCCCCTGCTCCAGCATGGGGTCCTCCCCGGGCTGCAGGTGGAGATCTGCTCCACTGTGGACCTCCGTGGGCTGCAGGGGGACAGCCTGCCTCACCAGGGTCTTCCCCACAGGCTGCAGGGGAATCTCTGCTCCAGTGCCTGGAGCACCTCCTCCCCCTCCTTCTGCACTGACCTGGGGGTCTGCATAGGTGTTCCTCTCACATTCTAATCTCCTCGCCTGCTCCAGGTTCCCCTTCTTAAATCTGTTCTCCCAGAGGCGCTACCACCGTCACTAATGGGCTCGGCCTTGGCCAGAGGCAGGTCTGTCTTGGAGCCAGGGAAGCTTCTAGCAGCTTCTCACAGGAGCCACCCCTGTAGTCCCTCACCCATTACCAAAACCCCGCCACACAAACCCAATACACACCTCTTACTGTGATTTCCAATTAAAGGGAGAAAGGGGAAGAAAATAAGGGAGCAATAATAACAGATATGTAAAGGAAAAATCATTATTTCCTCACTTTTCCTGTGAAAAGGACATGAAGGAACAAAGGGACTTAGGTCTCGTTCAGTTAAAATGTATGATGTGGTGTGACGTTTCCCTTTGATGTGCCAGTGACTTTACCCTTATGCTTTGTGTAGTACTCCGTGAATACAAAGAATGTTGGGGTTTTCTGGAAGGCAAAAATGCTAAGTTTGTTTTAAACAAGGTTAACTGAATCAGAAAGCATATGAGGTGTAAGTCTTTATGGACAGTTTTTTCTCCAACAAATATTCGCTTAAAATTGTCTCTTTAACTCTGCCCAACATGTGTTTAGCTATTGAAGTTTACAGCTTTATAACAGATTTGAAGAAGGGCTCATCTCCAAATGCTTTTCTATTGTTCATCTATATTAGTTCATGTAATAAGACAGTAAGCAACTTCACCTAATAACCTTGCTTTGCAGTAATACTTGCTATCTAAAGTAAGAATTTTCTGCTCATAAAATCTCAAAACTGATGGTTTTGTGAATGAAATTCTGTAGCTGGCTTTTTAAAATCTAATAGCAAATTGACCTCATTAACTTGCAGCTCCCTTCTAGACATATGTAGAGAGACAGTGAGCTGCTTTGATCATTTTCCTTTAAGTCAAGCAAGATGAGGATGCTGGATTTTGAATGAAGAACTGTTTTGGTAATGTTTCGGATTATTTTTTCTGATATCTCTTTGTAGATATGTCAAAAAGAAAACGCAAAAAGAACAAAGGGTCTTCAAGTACCACAACAAAGAGGAGGAATTTTCAGTTCAATAAAGAGAATAAAGTTCCAGAAGACCAAAATGAAGTAGAGAGTGATGAAGGGTCTCAAGAAAAACATGTTACCAACATGGATCACACTGAAGTTGAGCCCTCACAGGATTCTCTTATGGAAGAAAATGAAAACATACTTCAAGAACGACAGAAAAATGGGAATGAAAATAAATCTGGGACAGAAAATGAAAGAGGGAGAGTTATCCTTGTGGCTAAATCTGCTTCTGGAAAGAAGAGTGTCATGCTTCCTGAACATTCAGACCTCAGAAAGGAAAGTGACATGTTGGATTGCCAAATGCTAGAAAGTTCTGAAGATGGAGATTCAAATGGTAAGTGAAAGGTCAAACAGGTCATGTAGCTTCTTTTTCTTCCAGAGGGGGATTACACTATTTATTAGGTTTTACCCTTCTTTAATTCTGTTCTGTTAGTTCTGGTGTATCTCTCTAAAATCAGCACACAGCGTGCATAATGATGCTGCCCCTGTAGTTATGGTAGCCAAACTCATGTTTTTCTGCAGCTGCTGGTTTTTTGATTCTGGTTTGTTTTTGAAATGGTACCTAACTGAAAAACAGTCATTGACTTTTATTGTGCGAGTATCTTCCCAATAATGAGCAGTGTGAGTTAAAAAGCTGTGCTTCAAGCAGCGTGGACCCAGAGTCACATGTGGAATAGAAGACTTATTGTTTGCAATGTAAGATGTGTTTCCTAATCTAAATTACTCTGGTGTTTTACTGTGCAATGTCGTAATGACAACGTGACAATATATTTTTCCTGGTTTTCCCTGCCTTTTCCTCTAGCGCTTTTTTTTGTCTTGAGTTTCTAATTTTTAGGGAGCAGTGACTTTTGCCAGCAAGAAAGTAAAAGTCAAACATTTCTCAGTGAAAAAATTGTAACAGTTCTGTTTCTGTCATTGCAGAGAGAGACTGTATTTCAGGTACGGGATACTTCACTGATACTGTATTTGAGATAAACAGAAATCCTGACTTAAGAAATTTGTGTCATTCCAGATTCATGGGCACGCTGTATGACTGATGCGAGATATTCTTGGTTAGAAGAGAAACAGGAGATATGTGTTGAGAAAGCAGCGGAAATTCTTCCACAGGCACTGATTGTGGATTTCTATGAGCTGAAAGTAAGTCTAATTTCAGTTTTGTTAACTCTGAAGTAGGATGTTTTCTTGCTACGTGTGCAGTTGTAAATTAAGTCAGTTGTTAACCAATGCCAATTAAAACAATTTATGGGAAGGATATATAGCTTGTGAAATAATTCAGCTTGTAATGGACTATGACTGCTATGTTTCCACACCTGGTGTAGACTCTTCTTGCTTTTGGTGAACTAAACTTTAGGAGACTGTGTTCTCTTCCTAATTTTTAATTTAAAAGGGCTTGTTGAATTTTAAAATAGCCCATTGACAGCCTGCTAGTACTGTTGGTTATTAATATCTTAACAGTTTTTATGATGGATTTGGGGGTTTGTTTTGATTTGCTTTTTGCATGTTTTCATTTATTAGGAACCTGAAAAGGACCTTTATTTCTAACAGTGATGACTTTAAACCTGAAGTTAGCAGGTTGACATAAAGCTCATCATGCATAAAATACTAATACCTACTTTTCTGAAATTCTTTCAAAATCCAATGTTAGAATTCTGCATTCATACAGTTACAGTGTTATAAGGGTTTTCCAGTCCCTTGTAGGAGAGAAGTTGCTATCCTAGGCTACCGTTGAGGAAAGGGTTAGAAATGGGCCTAGCTGCAGCGAGTGAAAGAGGTTCTTTTGCATTCATTGGAGAGGGTAGAACAAGGACCTGATCTTCAGGGAATATTGCAGTGAGGAAAATTAGGAAAATTGCTAGGTTGGAGTCCCGGAAGTTGGCCAATGCAGATGAGGGCTGATGTTTACCCGCCATGATGAGAAAGGGAGTATTACATGGATGTTTCCCCTGTGTGGGGAGAATGTGACCAGATAGGGATCCCCTTTGGTGAAGGGGCTTGTTAACAGAATTTCTGTCACGTTTTTAAGCTGTGACCTAATTTGTAGAGGTGAAACTAACTTTTTAAAGCTGGCTTCCTAAAGAAGCAGATTTCAGGGGGTTTTGTTGTTCATGTCTGCCTGTGTATGTAGAGAAGCCATGTAGGTTTTTCATAGAGTCAGGGTGCTAATAGCATGTGCTCCAAAGTTACTGCCTACTGGAGAAGTGGTACAGTAGAGCCTTTATATAAGCTGAAACATATATATGAGGAGAGCCATGGTCATGAAACGTGTCTCTTAGAAAACTTGTTTTGCTAACATGGGTGCCACTGGAACTAGCTGCTCGTACCAGAGAGCCTCTTTGGAACTCACCTGCAGTGAATAAGCCAGGCGAACCTCCAAAATGTAGCTGCTTGGTTTTGTTTGGGGTTTTTTTCTTTGTTTGTTTATTTGCTTGGTAATATGCGTAGAACTTTATGAACATACAGAAGAGCATGCAGTCACCTATGTGGCAGCGATTAGAAATAGTTTCACGCAGGATGTTGACCATACACCTCTGTCACATCCTACCTTTTCTGTTTGCAGCAGCTGAAAGCACGCTGCCTAGTTTTTGTGCGTCTTATCTGCCTATTATATAGAATGAAGTTGAGGGGAATACTCAAATTTTCTGTTAGCTGATCTGAGGGAGGTGGATTTTGATGACGGGCAGTTGTGAGGCAGTAATATTTTCATTCGGTATGGCTGCCTCTTCAGCTACATCTTCACAGCCTCACACAACACACAGATACTGAACGGCTGCAGCAGTGGAAGAATGTGCTGTCACTGTTGCTTTTCCAGAGATGATCACATTCACATCTTTGGTAACAGAAATGACTGTGTGAGAGTTTGGTAATCTGCTACAGGCAGAGTCACTCTGCTAGTTTATCCACTCTTCAGTTTAAAGGTAGGAGCTAACTGATCTAACTTTGCTTCCTGATCTGGTTCAGACACTTGAGCAGTGTGTTCTGCCAGCTGAGTTGTAGGCACGGTGCACATTCAGCTAACGGGTAACAGTGAGCACCTAAAGATGCTTCCGTTTGCAGCTGGCACAGCTGTATGTAGAAGACCTGTAGCCTGGCTTCCAAAGATCCATTTTACGGTGCCCTGTGATGCAGCAACAGCTTCCTGTAATGAAATGCAACAGTGGCTTTGCTGTGGCAGCCACTTTACAACAAAGTGGATTGTGTCATTCCCTGCTGTTCTGGAAGCAGTTGATTCGCAGTTATGATCGTTGTGATAGATTGATTAGTAATAAAATATTGTCTGAAATTTAAGCCTTCCTTTTCTCTGAAGTATGAAAAACTAACTCATTTTCTCCAGTTAAATCTTGTGAGATATTTAATCTGTTCTCTGAAGTGTCACTTACATTTTATTTAACTATATAAGTAGGATGTCACTTGTGTTGTATTGTTACTGTTTAGCTTCTGAAAACATAAAGAGCCTATGCAAAGGATCTTGCGTTATTCTAAACTTGTACTTTTCTATTTTTTTCTTCAGCAACTGTTGCAATTAGTCACTGCGCTAACTAAGAACTTAAGTGTATTTCACCTGGAAAAACTATATGCCCTTCTTAGTCAGTGCATTTACCAACATCGGGAAGATGCCGACAAAACTGAATTAGTGCAGGTAAATTTTTTTGTCTAGTAGCACTTTCTATCACTGGTATGCATGTGTGTGCTATGCATATGTATGTGTGCTCTCATTTAGCATGACTCTTTACTGCTTAGTTGCCTGTGTTATGAGACTTTTTCATTTCAGTCTGGAAGACATTTATCCATATTGCAAAACCGTTGTTGTATTTGGCATAATTGTTGGCAGTTTCAGCAGGAAGAGGCTTGAACTTGAAAACAATGGGTCCACCCCCCCCCCAGCCCTCTCCAAGTAGTTAACCTCAATCTGTCAACAGTCCTTCTCCAGAACCTTTCTAGGGGTGGGGGTCCATGAAAGGAGGGTGCTTTTCTCAGTCATTTCCTCTTTCTCCCCTTACAGGCAGTTGGACGTTTTAATACTTCGTATAGTAGTCATTCTGTTCTTGAAAAGAAATTAAGTATGAAACATAACAAGAGTTTCAAATTTTTCTCTAGTCTCACCATTATCTCTTTCTAACTAGCATGGCTCAAGCATCTTTTTTAATTTGACTTAAGGGGACATTTCTGCCTATGCTGGTTTAATGCTAATGAGTCAAATTCTGATCTCTTCCTGTAAGAGGATTTCTCAGCTGTCAGAACTCAGCAGAAATCTTCCAGAGGCACCCATGGTCCCAGTCAGGCATTCCCAGTATTGAGTCAATTTAGCTAGGTTGGATATTCAGTCTTCAGATTCAAGATCCTTGAATCCAGTTGTCTTTGAGTTGCTTGTGCCTGAGAATAAAAAAAAATTATTTATGCCTCCCAGTCTGCCTTAAAAAAAGAGGAAGCCTTTTCTCTTTGGCCCTGGTCATCTCGATCTCTTCTTCCACATCTGATAAAGAGTTAGAACAGACACTCCGTTCTGGTTGTGCAACAGTGAGGATTATTTGGATTCAGGGAGGCCATTCCTGAAAAATGGGCCCTTCTCTCATCCAGTATAATGACGTGTTTCAGCATGAGAAGGGATTTATTTATGTTATCTTGGAGCTTGTGAGCTTTTGTGACTTAACTTTTAATGCTTAAATTAAAAGGGACTTGATTTTTTTGTTTTCTACTTCTACCTTTAACGAAAAAATATCTCCTATTCAGATTGACTTTGCAAGCTGGTCAGGAGCTAGCTCTACTTCATGAAGAGATACATTTTAACAGTAGTTACTCCCATAGCAGAAAATAACATTTCCAGCTTTTAGTTGTGGCTTTTCAGGAACTGTCTCCTCTTTCTAACTGTTGAAACCACTGTTGGTACAGATCCATAGTCTCTTGATACAGATCCATACAGTCCCTCTAGCCTACTCTGTTTTGAATGCATAAATATGTGTTTGAAGCTGGTGGGTACAGAAAGACTTTGTGACAGTGGTAGCACATATATTTGCTAAATACTACTAACAATTGTATGTGTGTACAGATTCTTTATTCTTTTTATGAAGATATAAACAGGGTTCTTAAACTTTCATTCATGCTGACTGCTAGTTTGTCTTTTTTTTCTTATTAGGAAATGAAGAATGAAATTGCAACCTTCAGTTATATTCTGTGAAACTTGATTTCAGCATACTTGACTTCTACTCTGTTATGTTGTCTTTTTGTTGCATGTTGTTTTTTGAGCATAGTTCAATAGAGTTTACTTCTACATGTTTATTTATACATATATTAAACAAATATGTTCTAAAATATCTTAAAGCTAAAATAAGGTCCTTTAACTGCTTTGATATTTTTGTCCTCTCTATATATATTTTTATGTGACATACTGCTGTCATTGCCTTTGGAACACTGCAGATCTGAACATCTCCCAGATAATTTCAGTACCTCTCTTTGTCAAGTTTTTGATCATTTTCTTTTAAACTTTTATCATTGTTTTCCAGCTTGTGGGAATACATTTTTCTGAAGTAGTCTGTGGTGCTGTATAGTCCATTGTATATTACATAAAGGTTTTAAAACAAATCTCATTTTGGTATATGACAAGTAAACACTTTAGAAACCTCTTAATGCAGTTCAGAGGTAATGTTTTTTAAAGGACCTCAAGTGGTTTTCATAGAATTAACAACCTGAAGAAAGCATGTGGGAGAAACACTTGTTCCACAAACATAAGAACTTCTGCTATGGCATATTTTTGCCTGTCAAAAAACCTAACTTGAAACAAATTAAGATTTACAACTGTAACTTTCTAAGGTAAAATTTAATCTTGCTTGTAATAATGACAATCTTCTTGATACTGGAGAATAGCATTTTAACCTAAACTGTTAGTTGCAAGTTAGGTGGCTTGTAGCTGAATTAAATTGTAAATAGTTTTCTAGCTACCTGTAGAGAATTATATCTGTTTATTACATAAAAGTGAATATATTGTTGGTCAAAAACATATTTAAGTAAAAGGAAAGCAATACCCCATTTTGAAGACGTATGGCTCTTCAAACCAGCAGAGAAAATTTCTCTCAAATTGACAGAGTTATTTTTTTTTAAATTGATAGTAAGATAGGCAAAGTTTAATTTTATGAGAATAAATTTTTATATCAGTTGCGATAAAATACGTGGCACAATACGTTGCTGTTATGTCACCTTGCATACACAACATCTGGTGATACTGAATGCCTAACTGTGCAATCCCTCTGTGTGTGTTTTTGTTTCTTAGCCATGTTTTAGGTTTTCTTGTTTCTTTCTCGTGTGTTTGTCCAAACACTTGTGTACTATGCAGAATTTTTTTCTTCTATCTGTATTGTTTGGATGGGTATTAATAAAAAATGAATTGCCTGGGGGGGGGGGGTGTCTGCTCTATTTTAATCACAGATAACAACCTTACACTTAAAAACCAGCATGAGTCTTAAGACTGTAAAGTAAGAACTGTATGTGAGCAGCTTACCCCACTCTTGGTGTATTGGTTATACGGCAAAGGCAAGCACAGGAGGAAGAAAAACTATATTGAAGATTTATGTTTTAATGTAATGTATTACATTGGAAATGTAATAAAGGAATTAATGTCATTTTTCCTTAACTTGATCTCCACCTTGGCTGTTGTCACTGCTTTTTGATGGGGCTGTGGGGGCCGTTTGCTGATTGCGTTCCCCAAGATGACTGTTTGAAAAACTGGAGTGACAGGGTGGAAATGAGGAGCCAGAAACATTCCTGGGATCAAAATGTTTGCTCTTCAAAGCTTTGATCAAACTCCCTCCTGTCACTAGTCTCGACAGGATACTGTACCTATGCAATTTTTGTTTAATTATAATTGTGTAAATCGTGGTTTTCCATGACCAACGGTTAACTCCTAACTGTTCCCACAAGCCACACTTTTTCTTTCTCAGGAAAACAGTAATTTATTGTCTGAACCAAAATGGAAAACAGTGATAGTATGTAGAAATGCAGCATTTCTGAGGAGTGTGGAGCAGGAGTTAAAACTAAATATTGACTAAAATACCTACGTATGTACCGAAGGAAGAAGCCCCCTTTCTCCGAGTTCTGTAACTAAACGAAAAAAGAAGTGGGGGCGGAGGTGGTGTTGTGGGGTTTTTTTCCCTTCAGAGCCGTTACTTCTGTGCTCACTCGCCCCTGGTTTGGGGCTCTGGACCCTGCGGCAACGTCCTCTCTCGGCGACAGCTCTGGGCGCCTGAGGGAAACTCGGGGCTGCCGCTGCAGAAGAAGCCTTCGCGGGGTGCGAGACGACGCTGTCCGTAAAACCCGTCTGGGTGGGTGGCGGGAGGGTCCAGCGCCGAGCCGAAGTTTGTCGGCGAAGGAGCGGGCTGTGGGCGCCGCTGCCACACGGGAGCTGCCGGCCTGTCGCCCCCCCCGCCCCGTTCCTCCCCGCCGCGGCCGCTGCGCGCCGGCACCTCGCCTGGCCGAAGGGCGACGAGACGCCGGTGGCCCCCGGGCTGCGGCGCCGGGGCAGCCCCCCGCGGCCGGCCGCTGCCTCGGCGGGGCCGGGCCGGGCCGCCCTCCGGCGGGTGTCCGCCGCCTGACGGGCGGGGCGGCGGCGGAGCGGCTCCGCCCCCGCTCCCTGCCAGGGAGGCTGAGGCACCGGCCGCCGCTGCCCGGCCTCCCCGCGCACCCGCCCCGGGGCAGCGAGGCGCCGGGAGGATGCGAGTGGGCGCTGCGGGCGGCGGCGAGGCGAGGGCCCGGGCGGCCGGCGGCGTTGGGAGTTCCCGGCTCACCCGCCGCCCCCCCGCCCCAAAAGAAGTGCAGTAGTTTGTGAAACGCAAGATGGCGGCGCGGCCGTGAGCGAAGGCGGCAGGCGGGCAGGCAGGCAGGCGGGCGGCGCGGGCGCGGGCTGAGGGGGCGAGGCGGAGCGGCGCCGTCAGGTAGGGGCTCGCGTCTCCCGCCGCCTCTGGCGCGGGCGGAGAGGGGGCTCTCGGCGCCGGGAGGCGGGAGGGCGACCCCCCCCCCCCGGGAGGCGTGCCCCCCGCACGCCCCCGCTTCCCCCCGGGGAGCGGGCCGGGCGCTCTCCCGGCGGGGACGGGCCAGCGCCCAGCGCGCCCGCCGGCCCGCGCCTCCCCGGGGCAAGGGCGGCTCCTGGCCGGCGGCGGTGGGCGGGCGGGCCCAGGCGGGCCCGGCGGGGGTGGCCGCCCCGCTGCCGCCCGCGGGGTGGGCGCGGTGGGCCGGCCGCGCCCCGCCCGGCTTCCTATTGTCTGGCGGCGGCGGGCGAGCGGCCGGCGCGGTCCCAGCGGCCGGGGGGCATCGCCTGCCGGGGGCGGCGGGCTCCAGGCTGACTGGGGGAAGCCAGGGCGGGGGGCAGCCGGGGCGTAACTTCGAAGCGGACTGCTGCGTGCCCCCCCGGCTCGGCCCGGCCCGGCTCGGCCCGGCCCGGCCCGGCCCGGCGGGGGGTTAAACCCCTTCGAGTCCGAGGACCATCTCCTCTCCCCGGTCTTCCCTCCTCCGCCCAGTGCCAGCTGTGAAGCCGTGAGCCTGTGCGTGGCTTTTGCTCGCCGCAGGGCCGCGGAGGATTCGCCTGACTTCGTCAGTCGGAAAGGAGAGTCGAGAAGTTCAATCCCGGTGCGCCCGGAGGAGCTGGCGAGTTCCCGCCCGGTGTCACCGGGCTGCGCGCACCCGCGGCGGCGCTCGGGATGACGGACTGACAGACAGACTGACGGCAGCCAACGAGCCATGAAGTTCTGGCTCCAGAGTTGTCTCGCATCCCGTGGCGTTGCAGAGCGGGGGCGAGCGTGGAGGAGCAGTGCGGTGTATGTGCAGGCAAAGTTGGGGAAGATGTCTGGTTTACTCTTCTGGGGGTGTCTGGGTTTTGGGGTGCGTTCTGACCCTCGGCTCTCCCCTAGATCAGGATGTGCAGCACTGGAGATCAGCACCGACTTCAATAAACCATGTAATGGAGGCAGTTCTGGATCTCTGAAAGGGCTCAGAGTATCTGCAATAGTGAACGTTATCTGGTAAGTACCACTCGTGCTTTATTTATGAGCTGCTTGGACTTTCTGGTAGGTTAAACAGTTAACGGAAGGATGGAGAAGTTTACTTTGCACAAAGTGTCATGTAAAATAGCGAAGGCTGAGATGTCTCTTGGTCTGCCAGCTGGAATAGGTGCCACTTATTTTTAAAGCAGAGATGTACAGAGAGCATATTGGGCATGTCAAAGTGCATACAAACATTGTATAAATAAAAAGTGGATTTTGTCATGAACCTTGTTATGTGAAAACAAATTTTCCATTAAAGGTAGGAATGAAAGAGGAATTTTAAAAGCTGTGCTGTTGGTTTTGACCAGCAGTCCGCCTTTTGTTTGTTTTTGCTTAGAAGGATTTCGTGCAAAAAAAGAAAGCTTGTGAGTACTTACAGAAACCCTGTTTAAAACAACCTGCGTGATGCAAACTAGAGGACTGCCCTGAATTACTACCTCTTTAAGCGAGCACGCATCATTTAGAAAACCCTTTTGTTACTGTCTTTAGACATTGCCAGCAAGGCAGTCTATTTCACTTGTGTTGTTAAATGAATTCCCCTGAGCTGATGAGAAGTAGATGCCATTTTTTATAATTGAAGTGATTTGCTTTTAACTTCAGGCTAGTGGGTTTTCTATCTTTGCTAGACTGAAAAGCCCTCTGCTATCACATTTGGGTAATGTGTGTGTATACTGTGATTGTCCCCAAACTTATCTTTGTAAAACACAGCAGTTTGAGGTAGAGCTTTTCTTTGTGAGGCATGCTTTTCTACTCTCTTAATTTTTCTTATGACTCTCTTTTGGATTATTTCCTCTCTTGCAACACCCTTGATGACCTGTGCATGCTTTAGCTGGATCCAGTGTCCTGGCGTCTAGACTTAATTGCTGTCATTTATCACTGTTGGTTATTATTGGAATAGACAATATTTATCACTGTGTACCAATATATCACTGGAGACTGTTAGAGCTCTGTGTTGAACAGTTCTGCCTTTTGTAGATTTCTTGGTACTGAAGAATTTCTGTCAAATAATGGACTTTGTACTATTATTAGGATTCCTTTTGTTCCTAATCTACTGAAAAGACTGTTTCTTGTGTCTTTTGCTTCACTGAGCAGTCTGTAGCATTTCACTTAAGCTTACTGCTATCCCTGAGCTTTCCCCTTGTTTTTTCCCCCATTTGTTTATATGTAGTCTGAGGGGAAGGATTAAATTTTGGTCAACTTTTTCATCTAGTTATGATTAACATTGGTGACCCTTTTGTTCGAATGTGACTTTAGAAGAGTCATATTTAAAAAATAGTCATATATCTTTGAAGTCAGATTCTTTCCTCAAGTCTGAGTTCAGGACTTTTTCCACCTTCATGAAACTGGAACTGTTAAAGCACCATGTACATATAAACTGGGTTTTATTCTGTGGGCACATAATAAATATAACCAAGGCATAATCACTTGTAGCTAAGCTGTGGCTAATCTTTATTTTGTTGATCAGTTTATCTGACAAGCTGAGGTCTAGTCAAGAATTCCATGGTGTCAAATTCAGTATTTTTATGTTTTCTAATTTTTAGAAATCCTGTTGCAGAAATTACAGAAAGGCCTTTTCAGTGTCTGTTTATTGAATTAAAGTCCTGTGTGATGACAGTTTTGGGGTCATGGCGTGAGGGAAGGTTTTGAACATTTTTAGCTGAGTGCATGGACGTGCTGTTCTCTTCTGTGTATTAATGGTCAATATTCCCTCTCCTTCTGCTTTAGATGCGTGGTCATTGATCCATAAATGTCCAAGATGGTTCGCCTCTGACTTGTCAGTGACTTGTAAACAAGTGATGCAATTTTCAATATAGTACCATTTCCCCTTTTTCTTCTGTTTACTTGCTATTTCCTAAATAGGCAGCAATGATGATCTTAGTGTGTTCTACTCATGTATCTCCCCACTATGTGTCAGTAGCATCACCTTTGTTGAATACCTATAAGAATACAATTTTCTGTTGTTACCATTTAAGTTTCTAATATTGTCAAATTAGGCATTAAAGCAGCTTTTTTCTTCAGGCTTTCAGAGGGATATGATGAGGTGTTTTCAGCATTATTATTATTATTAGTATTAATTCCAATTTATTGTCTTTATTCCAATTCATATTCTTTCCTGTTTTCTCTCTTTTTTTTTTTTTTTTTTTTTTTTTGTGTAGCTAGTTCAGGACCTTCCCAAATACTCAAACCACTTTGCTGCATAAACAGTTGTTTCTTTTTCTGTGGAGGTGGAAGCCACCAAAAATGATACATTTCCTTATCCTGTGCCAGCCAGATGGCATTTCATAATTCTGTGCCTTGCATCACTTTAACTGATGGTTCATTTCCAGTTCTGTTGTCTTTCTGTCAAGGAACTGAAAGGAACTTCAGAAGGTCCACTCAAGTTTTTCATGTCCTTCAGAGTTCAGTGAACTGTAACATATTTCATAGAACCATGTCTCTACTACCAGTGGATCCTTTCTAACCAGCTTCAGAAGTCAGCCCAATTTGAGCAAAAGTCTGCTGTTGTTGCTTGTGGGAAGATGTGTACCACTCTTTTATCCTTAAGAGCTTTGAGATCATAGTAAATGTTAATGGAATTCAGTGAAAAAGAGTACGATCTAAAGGGGCAAGAACTGGAATCTAGAGTACATTTATTATACCATTAAAATTATAAAAAGAGCGGTATTGTGCTAAAGCACAGAAGCTAGGAAAATTGCTGACAACTAAAAGAGGAACGGATGTGGCTTGATGGGGGAACCTTTAGGGAAAATGGTAAAAAACTTTGAATGCTACTTTTTGCACTACTTAAATGACATCAAAGGTAGCAAAGAATTTAATGTTGCAAACATCCTTTAGCAGCATGACCTCTGCTTCTGCCTAACAGGTCTAAAGGAGCTCAATATATTCAACTTCCAAAGAACAGGCTTCAAATTGTGTTTGGAGCCATTTAAGAAAGCGAGTTTGGTATTTTAGGTTCATACCATGCAAGTCGTCCTTCCCCTGTGGCATTTTGCAATCTGCTGCTCACCTTCCTTATCTGTTGGTCTCACTAGGAGTTGAAGGAATTTAAGATGCTGCCAGGGGACCCACAATTTGAAGTCGTTGCTCAAGCAAGCCTTGAAGGCTGGCAGTTTTGTTTAAACAGTGGGCAGACAGAACTGTGTAATGAGGCATGCATAACGCCAGCCCTCGCTGTTTGGCAAGGCCAGCATCGTTCTGTGAGCACTGTGAGCGCCAAATTCACCCCACCAGACAGAAGGACAGAAATGAGCTTTTGAACTTTCTAATGGTTATGGTAAAAGTTCCACATGTTCAGCACTCTAAATCTTCAAAGCATCTTATGAACCACATATATTGGATGGGAAATAGCTGTTAGCTTACAATGAATACTGTGAATTAGGCAATCATTTTATATAGTTTTTAAGGCTTGAATCCTTGTTTATAGGTTAGGAGTGTGATTATTTTAATGTTGTCTTACCTTACAAAGGTGCTAAGAACTTCACAGATGGAAATGTATGTTTGTATAGTCTGAAGCAATCTTGGTAGAGGTCTCTTAAGTTTGCCTTTCCTAAAAATTGAGGTGTATTAGCCTAAACAAAACATGGTGCTAACATGATTGCCTTCCTCCCTGTGTTATAATGGAAAGACGTGCTTTGTATGTCAAAATGCCATTGATTTTAAAACTCTCCTACTGGCTCTGTGCGCAGGTGTAAGTATCTGTTTTGGTCGTTAGGTCAAAATGAGATCTAGGAAAGTTTTATGTCCTAAAAAGAGTAAAGAGGACACAATGGGGTGTCAGGAAAGAACAATTATTACTATCTGGGCTGTAGAAGACTGGTAGTTAAACCGTAGTTACAGCTGTGTACTTCTTCAAAAAGTCCAGGTTCCTAGTTAATCTTCAGAATGCTTTCAGAGTAGGAGAATACTGCCTTTTTATACATAGGTCAACTGCCTTCAGCAACATCAGAGCTGTATCAGGAGTAGTTAGGCACTTGGCAGCAGTTGCCAAGTGAGCTAGGTGAAGCAAGCGTGAAGACTCGGGCATTTCTGTTTCTTAGTAGGATTCTCAGCAAGAGAACACATTTGTAGCTTTGGTGGAATTTTTTTAGCATTCAGCACTGCACAATGTCCAGCCTTGTTTGCAATGTTGAATACTTACGGCTCTCTGTCCTCCAAACTCCTCAGTGGGGATCTGGTCTGACAAAAGGTTCATCATACCTGGAGCGTCACGTGAATTCAAGTTTTTTGTGTATGGATCATTTTGAGGAATTGGTGCCCATACAAGATCCCTGCTGGCATTGTAGGTATCTGTTAAAATATGATGCAAACCCTACACAGCTTTACTCCTTGTATCTTACGAGTGTTTTTCAAATTTGACTTCTTAATACATTTTACTTAAATTTGTTGGAGTTTGTGGGTGAGTAGAGAACTGATTTTTTATTACATTAAAAGAAATAATTTAAGATGGAAGGAGACTTTTTTTTTTTTGTGAAATTATTGCAACTTCAGGTGTTTCATCTTACAGTCCGCAAACATTCGTTTTAAATCTGATTCTTGACAGGTAGGGTGGCTTTTTTTTTTTTTAATTATTCTCTAGTTATTGGGTTCCTCCAGGGGAAAAATAAGGCCTTGTTAATACCCGCTGTTTGTTTCTTTCGTGGAAAGGAGGGAAGAGGTGAGAAAAAAAAAGTAATGTTGAAGTAAAGTAAGTTTACTCTTTTCACACATAGTAAACAGACACATGTGCATATCCTTAGAAATACATGTATTAATCATTGTATATAATGTTCAGAGAGGGAGAAGTTTTACATTACTGAATACACTGAAATTTTACTTCAGAATCCTTTGCTTTGAAAGCTTTCCAGTGTATTAATATTTGCTTGGATGATGACGGTGCAAACACCATACTCTGTGGTCACACATGCTTACTGATGAAGACTGAGCAGTACTTTTACTGCAGTTTAGGCCAGGTGCATCTGGGCACGAGCTAGTTCTAAGGGCAGAATTTGCGGATATATGCTTTTTTGTATGAGTGAATATCCTATTTCTGGATGTAATCCTCATAAAGTTACTGCCTGTGAACTGCTGAACAGGAGCCCTCTTCCTTACCAGGCAACGTTTAAGCCTGGGTGCTGCAGAGAGCTAGCTGTCTCTCGGGAGAGAGGGGCTGAGGGTGCGAGCTTGCTGGAGGGTTGGGACTGAAGATTGCTTTGCACCAGAGCAGCTTCTTTGCACTACCTTGTGTGGAAAGATTCAGTCATTTCCACCCAAAGCAATGAAATAAAAAGCTCAGTCAGCCATTTCATCTTCAGATACCCCGCCCTCCAAAACAAATATTAAAAAGAAAATGTAGGTTTTGGCCCATACATATCCCAGTAATTTCCACTGATTAAGTTGGTGCTTGTAATTGGGATCTGGACAGGCCATGTTTTGCAAAATACAAGTATCTTTTTATTTCAGTAGAGGAAGTTACAAGATTTATATAGTCCCTTTGATATTTTATTTAACCCAGTAACTGCTTGGGAAGGAAAGAGTCTGTTTAGTTTACCTTTGTCCTAGATTCAGTTTTAATATCTAATGTTTAAATGAAGGGGGGTTGATCTTTATTCCTAATGATTCATGCTGCCTCAAAGCACAGTGGTTTCTAGTTGTGTGCTGCCTTTCCCACTGGGGGATGCAAACAAAAGAACAATAATTTCAGACTCCTCCTTCAGTTTCCAAGAGAACCTTAGCTGCTCAGGGATAGCTTTGAATTTTAAAAGCATTTTTCTTCCAAATTATGTATTGATTGCACACAAAATAGCAGTGCTGTAATATGCAATTTAAAACAAATGCATGATGGTGCTCATTTGCTTTTAATGCTGCTTTTTCCAGCAGAAAAACAAAAAGGGGATTCTGTTCCCATAAACCAGTCTTGCAAAATCCTTACAAACATTTATTAGTCTAGACACAAAATATTCTCAGCCGGCCTCAGCTTGACGATGGCAAGGAAGGAAAAAAAAAAAAAGTAAGCTAATATTGTACTTGGCTGTCAAAAAAGGGAAAGAAAAAAAAAAAAGCTTGCCCCAGGCTAGTGAACCAGTAACATTTTGCTGGGGCTGCCTACAACAACAGATGCATCTTATTCCCATGGGCTTTCCAGGCCTGCCTATTCTCTTATGCTAAACTTGGACGGTCTCATAAACATTCTCTTTGAGTACCACACCCCAGTCGTATCCTGGGCTCTTCTAATTTGGTTGATTTAATAATGACAGTAAACATGTTCATCTTGCCTCTCCTTACCATTCTTTGTATTCCCCTGTGTCCCCCCAGATATCATTTAACTAATGCATTAATTCAAAAACAATCCTAATATATGGGAACTGGAATAATTGATAGAAATCAAAATGGTTTAAAATAGGTGATCTAATCACAGTTTAAATCTGCATGTAGGGAATCTTGATTTAAATTATTTCTTCTAATCTTGCTTTGCATTTGTGCTTTTGATAACTTTCATAAATGGCGAATGATTCTCATTGTTTGCTATTGTGGTAGTTTGCAAAATTTTGTTTTGTAAATGGATAAATGATAATCGGTGAGTGTTTATTTTATCAGTCCTTTATCTCAACATACACTCACTCAGATTATTGATTTTTACTTTTCATAGTTTTCTTAGAAAATAGTGAATTATGCATATCTTGGTTTTTAGATAATGATTAGTTCCTGTTATTCACAATTTATGTCAAACTGCATTTGGTTGGAAATTAAAATTTAATTAAAAATTCCCCTAAACAGCATAACATGTCTGTATTATTAATTAAACTACTGTAAATGTGTAGAATATCTAAAATACATTTATTCAAGCACCACTTTTTTTTTTAAACTTGTAGATGTATGAGACAAAATATGATACTTTTTTTATACTTACTAGATTAAATCTGTTGTTTCTGTGATGACGTATCCATGTCTGTTAAGATTTTAGCCCTGGCAGAGCTCATGCTCAAACCTGAATTGGAGATCTTGCATGGAAAACAACCTGGCCTGCTTTTTCAACTTTGAGGCAGGACACTTCTGTCATTCAGAAAATAATTCTTATCTTCACTCGGTGCAGATGTCTACAAAGTGAATGTCTGTCTGTAAGGTTAGTCACTGACTACCACTAATTCAGTGTTTTCACTAAGAATTTCCGACTTGGTTAACTAAGACAGCTTGCTTCTAAAAAAAAAATTACATGAACTAAAACTGTCTGGTTTAACACTGATTTTTATTTTTTTCTCAGTGCTTTTATCCCATTAATAAAAACTTACCTGTTTATAGTTAGAACAGTACTTCAGACAGTCATCGGTGCTCTTAATGTTGGTAAATCAGATAGGTGTTACTCATATGAGGGAATGTGTTCACTGTGTTCTTGAAACATTAATGTAAATTAACAAAGTGTTTCTGACTAAAACTGCTTTTGATTTTCCTACTCTAAATAATAGGAGGTTTAAACATAATACTGATTCTTCTCTTCCTTCCTCCCCAACTCTAATGCTGTCCTGTTTTGTGCTGTGTAAATTTTTTTAGGCTTTTCTGTTGCTTCTTAGATGTGTTTTTATCAAGACATACAGTATTTTTAAATACAATTCTACTGCCCGTTCTCATTTAAATCTGTGAGAGTATGATTTTGACCCTAGGATATTTATGCAGCTTTAAACTACCTATATATGTTAAAACAGAACTAATCTGATTTTTTAATGGTATTTAAATCCAATGCAAAAAAGAAGAAAACAGCCTCACAGCTATTCATTTTAAGTACAGTGTTTTAGTTAACTACATACTTTCCACTTAAATCCTGTTGTGCTGATTTTCCACCATTATACTAGTACATGGGAGACCAAAAATGAAACTGGGTAGTCTCTTTTTGGTAATCTTTTCTCCTGCTTCCCTGCCAGGACTGAACATTGGAGGTTTGTGTTGCTTACAAGACAGGCAGCTCCAGCAGAACAGGTCAAAAGGTGCAGCCTCCAGCTTGACTCAGCCAGTGGCTCCCAAAGTGGCGGTTGTCCTCCCAAGCAGGCTTCTGCGTAGTTAGGAGAGGGGTCATGTGTCTGGTGGAAAGTTAAGTCACAGAGGTGAGGTTCACAGTAAAAGTTTGGGGTGTCAGCCTGGATAACAGTGGCGTAGGGAACCAGTCTGGTGAAAAACTTGATGATCCTTGCTGGGTTACTTCGCTGCTGTGTGGAAGGCCTTCATTTAGGTGAGCCGGGAGCAGTGTGGGACAACATCAGGCTACTGCTGGGCTCCAAGGCCAGCAGCGCTTGTGAAGTAGAACATGTTAAACATGGTAGCTGCAAACCTCCTGGTCTCTGTGCCATGGGCTGAGGTATTTGTTCTAGTCTGCTGACTCTTCAAGACCATTCATTACTCTGTGGTAACTTGAGTACACAAGTCATGTATCTCTCTGACTTCTGCGGGTGACCATACTTCAAGATTCAGCTTTTTATTCCACATGTTATACTTGGAAGGCTCTATAGTCCCCTGTCTTTTACCTTTTTTTGTCAGTGGGCTGATTGACAGTAAACAATGTTTATCCACTCTGTGAATGCATGATGGTGGAGGGCAGAGGGGGGATCAGTCTTTGTCACACACAGGATAAGACATTATCTCCCACAGAAATCAGCGGGAGCATCTAAGGAGTACAGTACAGTACTCAGCAGGGGAGTGGAGTCAGGTCACTTGCAAATAAAAACGCTTTGCTTTTTGCAAAGGTTAACTTGGTACACAGTGGTATTTTACTAGATAGTTGAGACCTGCAGAGAGTGTTTATGCAGGCAGCTTGGGCTACCCTCCTTGCTTTTAGTTATAAGCTGAAACATCCCAAAATCTCGGGGAGAAAAATTAGAGTAGAAGGGACTTCTGGAGATCATTTAGTCCAGCTTCCTGCTCAAAGCAAAGTTAACTGTGAAGATAGATAGGGTTGTTCAGGGTCTCACTAAGTTTTAAAAACTTCCAAGTAGGAAATGCCTTAAAAGTTCCGAGCAGATCTCCACAACCTCTCCAGACAACTGGTTGCAGTCCCTCGCCGGCACTGAGATGCTGTTATTCTAATCACACCTCAAAAGTAATGTACATCTGTAGCAGACCAAGATTATGTTGGTATTGCAGTGACAGGCAGGTAAACCTGAGCTAGCTTGACAGTCTTACCCTAGTCCTGGCAGTAATTTAGTGCTGCCCTGGGAGTACTTCCACTTAATGGCAGTGACCAAGTACCGTGAATATGGAGAGGGAAACTTAAGTGTTGTATTTCTGTTGTGAAAGTGCTGCTGCATGACCAGCGTTGGTTGTATCAGGTCAGAGGATAACATCCTGAAGAAATTCTGTAAGATCAGCTGTGCTTGCAAGCATGAACACAAGATTTTTATGCATCCCTCCAGTATGAAGTCTGTCAGTAGGGACTAGGTGAATTCTTGGTTTTGTCTGTCCTTAATTTATGTGATTCAACTTAAAATTGTAAAGCAGTTATATGACACTGGAAGCATTCTGGAGTCACATTAAAAAAAAAAACTTAAAAAAACCTTTAACCTTTATCAGCTCCAAAGGCACATTTTTTACGTCTTAAGTGGAGAAGCAAATCATATGGCAAATAAAATAAAGGACTTCTTAATGCACTCTGCACTTCTTGATCTTCTCACAAAGTTGTAGCAGACCTAAGAGGCTGGAGGAGGCTTTAAGGAGGGCATGGGGTGGGAAGCAGGTGGGTCTGGAGCATCTAGAAGAGGTTCTGAGGAAGCACATGTGAGCAAAAGCCCATGGCGGCCTTAGTGGTAGAGGAAGCTTTAAAGGGTAGTTGCGGTCTTGGTAATGTGCCTTAAAGTCTTCACCTTGACGTGCGCTAACCTAGGTCCATGCAATAGAACTGTTAATTTTTTTTTTTCTTTTCAAGTGACACTCCAAGTCCTTGCTTTTTCCTCATTCATAAAACACTGTCTCATACAAACACTGGATTTATACATTTATTTCAAGTATTTGGGGATCCTTTACAAGTTACTTAAATTATGGGTCTGTGTCCTGGTGTATGCAAGTCTGCATGTACATGTGGAGCATGCAGCAGTGCATATTAGTGTTACCTGCTGAGTCCATTCTAAGTACTTGTTTTCAGTTTCTTACGATCATTGAAATGAGAATTTCTCACATGTTTCTATTTGGAGGCTGCTTTTGTTCTCTGTTCATTGAGTTTTGGGGGAACATTCAGCAGGTTCAAGAGCAAAATCAACAGTGAGGAGGGAAGCAAGGAGAGGAAGAGAGGCAGTATCAGTGTAAAAGCCATATTATCTTTCTATTTCTGAACAGCTCTGTGCCTCAGGGATTTGACATAGGAACTTGAAATTTGGCAAGGATCTACCCCTGAGGTCTGAGAAATGCATTCCACTGTTTAGAGGAAAAAAAAAATGGCAGAATTATGAGTCATAAGGTATCACTACCTTTTTGTATCCAAGGCAGAATTTGCAGGATGTTTTGTTACCTGCTCTTGGATCATGCTTTTATGCCTGTCATGCACACTTGCAGGCTGCTTTAAACCACCTGTATTAAATGGATTGTCATCCTCCATCTGTCTGGGTTATTGTATTGGCATGCATCAACATAGTCCTTAAACTGCTGCTGCTTCTTGCGCTCCTGCACATACCACTGGCTTAGCAGGAGGTATAAAAGTGTTGGGAGCTGGTAAGCCTTGAGATCTAGTCCTCCTTCTTTAAGGGTAGAGGCCTACCAATACTGTTAACTGCTGTTGAAAAGATACCACTTTGCTACAGTGACAGGCAAATATTAATGAAAGCACATAGCAGCTGATTTGAAATCTGGTTTCCAATGTGACAAGGGCACGTACAGTTAGTTGCCATCAGTGGAGGAGGGGTAGAGGAGAGGGAGACAATCTGTGCTGAGCTGTGTCACCTTTAAAAGCGTGGGGGTTCCTGTATAGCAGGGGGGATGATTAGAGAATGAGTTGGGCTATCTAGCAAAGGAGACCATCTGTAGGACTGCTGCTTTGGTCTCTGAAGAAGCTAAAAGGTGTCTGGGGACATAAACTTTGGGAAGTGAAAGGAAGGTCTTGTACTTCCAGTGCTAGACTAGGGCCTGGGAAAACAAAGGTCTCTATAAATTTTTTCGCCTGGGAAAAAAGAAAATACAGATTCAAGTCAAAAGGAACATTTTGTGAAATCATGTCTGTGCCAGATTGTTTCATTTTAAAGGAAATCCCAGGAGAATAAAACCTTTTGTTTTGATGTTTTAAGGAGAACCTTTCTTGATAAATGGGTTTTAAAATTAATAATTTTTTACTGTTTTGGGTTTTTTTAAAGCCAATATGAAACATTTTGGGGGTTGAATTAAATGTTTATTCAACCCAAAGCACATTTAAAAATCTTTTCATGTCAATAATTTATCTCTTCCTCCTTTCCTTTTTCTATGTAACAGCACAGCAAGCAAAACAAAACAGAGCTGTAACTATGCAAAAAAAGTATACCTAACTCTGCTGCCATTTTATTGGGTATGATTAAGCATTTACCTAAGCCTGATAGTCACTTTCAAGAACAATCCTGCAGAGATGTCTGATGTTAAAAGTACTGAGTGCTCACAATTTGAATTGAACACTATAGGGGTCAAAAAAAAAACCCCAAAATCTGCCTATGTGAGGTTTAGCTGCCAAGGTGACCAAATCATGTAGAAAATACGTGCTTATGTGACTGAGGAGCAGAGACACGCACCATATATGTTAAAGCTACTTCTTCATCACTGCACCTGTGATTGTTAAGTACTTGTCATGTTTGATCAGTAGCTTCTATGTGATCAGACATAAAAACTGGTTATGGCTTTGTGTGTCAAGAGCAGTGGCACAGGCTACTGTGCTCACTGTAGAGGTACCTGGGGGATATTTTATAACAGAGAAAGATAATCTAGGTCATTTAGTGGTCACTTCTGGCCTGAAATTCTGAAGTTTATTTTGATGGAACCTGCTCATTACCCATTAAAACCAGTGGGGATGGGAGGTAACTGAGAAAGTCTGGTCGCATGTCCTGTGGCAGGCTCCTTTCAGCTTCCGCTGGGCCTCATGTCAGCTGCTCAGTGCTCCAGCACGATCTGGCTTTGGCATACCCTGAAGCTGTGTGTGGGCAAGCAATACAGTAGCTTTTGGTACTTGCCTCCCTCATTACAAATTGTAATGCGGCAAGGACCCTTAATGTTTGTAGCACACGTGAAGTCTTGCTGAAATCAGTTTGACAAGTTTCGCTCCTGTGTTGAATTAGAACCAGACTGCATTTTAAAAGAGGGATCAAATGTGAATATTGCAGGGTTTAGATAGAGATGTGGCTTTATTTTGGAGTCACAAGCAGTAATGCCCTCTGAACTTTGCAGATAATGAACAACTGAAGAAAATGGCATGATAAAACAAAGTCCTTCACCCTCCTCACTGAGAGGCACCACAGATCAGAGCAGATTAGCCTACACTGAGCTCTGTGCAGAATAGTTTTTGACATGGATACATCTACTCTGAATGAATGGTCATAGTTAGAAGGAAGCTAAACAAAGGATCAAAAATTGCATATTGTCATGGATTAATGAGATGCTATAAGGAGAAGACAAAACGATGTTTTCTGTGTTGAGAGAGATGGTAGGCAATTTGTAATCTAGGTGATTTTAAAAGTTGGGAGCAGTGTCTATTGCTTCATCTTGTCCTGAGTCACCCTGCTTGTGCATGTTCTTAAAATCACATTATTTGGCTTTGGATTTTTTGTTGGCATGCTTTTCCTGCACACTGGATGGAAGTGTCATACAGCAAGCAGGGAGAAATGCCTTTTCATAAAGCGTACAACCTGAACACACAGTGAACACTTTCTGTAAACTCATTTATTTTCTTGCTGCATCAGCTACTCCTGTTTGGGGGAGGGAAGGAAGAGGTGGGCAAAAATTTGTGCTAGAAACAGATTCTTTTACGTGTGTCTTCTGTTGTCAACCCTTTGTCTTTTCCTTCTCAAACTATGATCAAAGGGGCAGAAGGTTTCTGCCTGCATTTAGAAAATATTTATATAAATCTTTATCCAAATCTGCTATAGAGACAACTTTAAATGCTGAATTCCACTCCAGAGGATAAATCTGTCTTAATATAATTATTAATGAATTGGGATTATCAACTGTTTATGGTCTGTTTCTGAAGAGCAGTGTCCTGAGCAATTGCCTGCCCAAAGATAAAATATAAGATCTTGGACCTTCATAAAAAGTAAGTGCAGGCATACTTTTTTGTTCCTGGAAAAATGTCTGTTACATGGGCTGGTTTTGCTAGGAATGTCAGTTGTATGAAAATTTGAGGTAAAATTACAGAAGGAGATTGCAGTGATGAATGTCTTGGGAGATTAAGAGTGCAACTAATTGAAATCTTGTCTCCAGATTCTTTCATTGAAAAATGGTGCTTTTGACATAAAGCAAACACCTGGAATATTTCATTACAAAACCAATTGCACAATATAATGTCAATATTAACAGTGAGGGATATAATACAGTCCATATAAAAATAGAAAATCTTAAACAATATTAACTCATGTATTTGATGGTAAAGTATGTAAGGGACAAGCCAAAGCAATCTCTGAAATATCAGTGATGATCTTCAGGAGTTCATGGAGTATGGGAGGAGGTCTCAGAGGACTTGAGACAGGCAAGCATAGTACCTAGTCTTAAATGAGGGAGAGGCATGAGCAGTGGAGGAGAACATGTAGGAAATCACAGATTGGTTAACAGATCTTCATTGCCAGGACAATACAGGAAGAATCACTAAAAATCAGTCTGTAAGAACCTAGAGAATTGTAACAAGGTTCTTAAAATAGTGGATTTGTCAAAACCAGACTATGTCAAGCCAATCTCATTTCATTTTTTGCTGCAGTAGTTGGCCTACTGGAACGGGATGTTGCAAACCTTACTGAAGTCAAGATACACAGCAAGGTCCCGTGTGGCGTTCTTGTGAGCAGTACAGGAGAGGTGTTTCAGAGGAACTGAAGTACAAGGGTGGCACATAATTGGTTTGATAAACTACTCGAGTGTGAGTTTTCTTAATCTCCTGGTAAACAGAGAGAACGTGTCAGGTAGGGTGCTACAGATGGAATAATCCCATTAGCACCAAAGAGAAGGGAATGGAGGTTTCTGTAAAGTCTGTGGAGGAAAGAAGGCTGGGAAGGGTTGCAAGCATCTTGCTTTGTTGAGATTTTAGTGAATGCTGGTGTAGCTCTTCATAGCCCTGAATTAAACAGAGTTTTGAAATCACAACATCCTTTAAAAAAAACAACACATCTTACATAGCATAGTCAGAAGAGCATAGATGCAGCTTTCTTTTTCTGAGACCTGTTTGCATCAAAGAAACCTGTTGCTCTGTTGGTAAACAGTGGAGGGATAGGATAATCTGCCTGTGTGCCACGAGTGAAACTGAACCACAGCAAACAGAGATGTGATACAGAGATTTAGCTAAAAGGCTGCAAGTGATCCAATTGCACATGGACCTGTAGGCTTACAGGCATTGTGAACACTATTGGGTAAATGAGGGCACTGGAGAAAAACACAGATTTGTTGGACAGGTTTCCCATTTTATTTATTATCTCCAGTCTTATTTCAAGCATGCTTCAATACTGCATGTCAGGTCAAATGTTGCTTTCACTTGTGCTCTCTGCCATCTCAGAGCAGCACCCTCAGCAAGCCCTTACGCTTAGTCAGGCTGCCCTGCATATAGATCCTATGTGCTGTGCTAGGGATGAGGTACTGCAGAGTACTGCAGTCACTTTTTGAACTGCAACTTCAGTCAACAAAACTAGCTGTTAAGTAGCTTTTGAAAATGGGCATTTCTGGCATTTTTGAAATTTTAGTCAAGATCGCAGAAAGATTAGGTAATACCACCCAGCTTTTCCCCAAGAGCATTGCTTAACATTGAGTCTTGGCAGTTGTCTTTCTTTTGTCAAGAGCCCTCTAGCCCCATAGAGAAGCAGTATGCTTAATAATGGTCTACCTCTTGTCCCTCAGGATCCAGAGACAAACAGATCCATTTAGCTTTGCTTCATGGTTCTCTCACTGCACAGATAAATGAGATGGCCTGCAATACATTCTATATACATTAAAATAAGTATCTTTTACACTTCTGTGCAGTTTTACAGACTGCCAGCATTAACTTGTGGAAGAAGGGTATCTTTCAACTTCAGTACTATTAAATAATTGTCATCCCAGAATGATGATTACCCACGATTTATTGAGCATTGTCAGTGTCTTTAATGCCGTGTAACTGTATCCTTGGCATAAAAAGCCTATCACATCAGGCTGTGCACTTTGGTTGTAAGTACAGAAGTAGTGCAGAGTGTGACTGTTAAAAGCATTTTGGGAGGATTTTTATGGAAAAGTGAGGTAAGGCACACAGTTTCAAAAACAGAGCTTATGGAGCAGCAATGAGTGGCAGCTATGGATGAACACTTCTGTCTTTTGCCTAAAGAAAAAATGTGAAGCTAAGAATTATTTATCTTCCTTCTTACCCACAGCCTCTGCGTTCCCATAATCAAAAAGAAAGAACCATCTTACCATACGGTGAAAAGTAGTATTTCTTTTCCCCTTCCCATTATCTTGTAACTGCCTTTCTTCCTTTTACACTGTTCTTTTTCCTTTAAGACTTTGTCATGAACAAAGCTGGCCTTCTGTTTTTAACCTGTTACATGCTGTTCCCTTTCTAAACCTTCTGAAACAGCTACTGATTATTCCCCTTGAACTTGAGCATGCCCCCACTTTGGGAAGTAGATGATATTCCACTGTCTTAAAAATTCATGTACCTATGGGATTTCTGGTATGGGAAATCAGTAACTGATTTTATTTCAAGAAGAAAGCTATTACGGAGTTTATAACCCTCTGCAGAAGTTTGTGCATCATTTCCAACAGACTAGTTGTGGTCCCTGTGGGATAAAATTCACTCCAGTCTATGCTATTTAAGATTTTATTTATTCCCTGAATTTCCGTAGGCCTTAAATTTATTTGGTGGTACTTTTGGTTTTCTTAGAAATGGACAAAGGAGTTCCAAACAGAAAATACCTAATTTTGTTTGGCTTCTGCTTGCTATATCAGTCTTTAATGTTTTTTCTCTCTGGTACAGTTCACACAATCAATCATGTCCCTGTTAATGCATAGAGGCATGAAAACAGATTTTAGTTAATTGCCATGTGCTAGCAATCAACTTTTATTGGTTTGGGATTGGTCTTCAATTGGAGAATGACATTTGGGGAGCTAGGAAGAAAGGATAGTCATCTTTCGTCTGTCAAAGTGCCTTAAAAAGGCATTGTTTTGCCTGTTTTCATACTTGGGAAAAAGGCCCTGCACATGCTCATGCTTGCATATATAATGCAATAGGAAAAGACTCTAAGCCTGCCTTTTCTGGGACCCTTCACAACCTCTGACATGAAAGACATGACGGAGTCAGTAGTGGAGATGTCATACTGGGGTCAAGTTTGTGATAGGAAGGACTTGAGCTCACAAGGCAGTCAAGAGAAATTGTCATACCATAGGCAAAGCAGTCCAAATGCAAGAATGCAAAAATTATGTAGGACAACTGACCTAGCATTGTGTAAACAAAAAGGCTTCTGAAGAAAGGGAAACAGAAAATTACCTGGTTTACACCATCCTGTGTTTTATGCCTTTTAGTGCATTGACACAAACTAAAATGAATTTCAGCCTGTAATAAGTGGATTGGATTTTGCCTTTCTTAACCTAGCTTCGAGTAACTCTATTTGGAATGGGTCTGCTGGTTTCAGGGGATGGCAGTGGCAGACTTAAACCCAAAGGACTGAATTACCTTAAGCCAAAATATGTAGCAGAATAGAAGTTACTCTTTAAATTGAACTAATTCCCCTGTCTCTTCTTTGCTACAGGTGGTGGATGTGGACTTTAAAACAGTGTGTCTCAACATTTCATCCTCAACTATCTATTTTTAATCTGATTGCACTACAAAAGAAAAGCTGCTAATGGGATAAATGTTGAGACTTTACAAGAACTGACTTGAAGTACCGAAAGCCATTATTACTAATCAAGAAGAGCTTGAAGCTAAGTCTGTATCTGACCAGTCAGTATCATTTTCACATAACAGGCATGGCAAGTAAACGAAAATCAACAACACCGTGCATGGTCTTAGCCAACGAGCAGGATCCGGATCTAGAAATGGTATCAGACTTGGAGGAAGGACCACCTATACTCACGCCGGCAGATAACCCTACAGCAGAGAGCGTAACAAGTGATGAGGATGTTCATGAGTATGTGGATTCAGACAATCAGAAAAATACAAGTAAAGTAGAAGGTGGTTATGAGTGTAAATACTGTACCTTTCAAACTCCAGATCTCAATATGTTTACTTTTCATGTAGATTCAGAACATCCCAATGTAGTATTAAATTCATCCTATGTTTGTGTAGAATGCAATTTTCTTACCAAAAGATACGATGCGCTCTCAGAACATAATTTGAAGTACCACCCTGGAGAGGAGAATTTTAAATTGACCATGGTGAAACGTAATAATCAGACAATCTTTGAACAGACAGTAAACGATCTCACTTTTGATGGGAGTTTTGTTAGAGAAGAAAACGCTGAACAGGCCGACTCCTCTGAGGTCTCCTCATCAGGGATCTCAATTAGCAAAACTCCTATTATGAAAATGATGAAAAACAAAACCGAGAGTAAACGTATCGCTGTTTTCCACAATGTAGTTGATGACATTCCTGGTGAAGAAAAGGGAACTGAAAATGAGCCAAACTCTGAAGAAGTAGTAGAAAACCCACCACCAGCAGTTTCTGAATCAAAAGCAAGCCATTCAGTTGTTTGCAGCGCAGCAGATGTGGCTAATGCGGTAGTGACTCCAGCACCAGTTCTTCAGCCTGGAGTGGCACAGGTTATAACAGCTGTTACAGCTCCACAGAACTCAAACCTGATTCCAAAAGTCCTAATACCTGTAAATAGCATTCCAGCCTATAACACTGCTTTGGATAACAATCCTCTTTTGCTTAACACCTACAACAAATTCCCATATCCAACCATGTCGGAAATCACTGTTCTTTCCACTCAAGCTAAGTACACAGAGGAACAGATTAAAATATGGTTTTCTGCGCAGCGTCTGAAACACGGTGTGAGTTGGACACCGGAGGAAGTGGAGGAAGCAAGGAGGAAACAATTTAATGGCACAGTGCATACTGTGCCACAGACAATTACTGTTATTCCAGCACACATTTCCGCCGCTAGCAATGGTTTACCTTCAATTTTACAGACATGCCAAATAGTTGGTCAACCAGGGCTTGTTCTCACTCAAGTTGCAGGTGCAAATACGTTACCAGTAACAGCCCCAATAGCTTTGACTGTAGCGGGAGTCCCAAACCAAACACAGTTACAGAAGAGTCAGATTCACACTGCTCAGCCTATTGCAGAAACCAAACAAGTAGCTGCCGTTCCAGCCCCTCAGCCTATCAAAAATGAATCCACACTGATAAATCCTGACTCCTTCGGCATCCGAGCAAAAAAAACTAAGGAACAGCTGGCAGAATTGAAAGTCAGCTACCTTAAAAATCAGTTTCCTCAAGATTCAGAAATTGTTAGACTTATGAAAATAACGGGCCTGACTAAAGGAGAGATCAAAAAATGGTTCAGCGATACACGCTACAATCAGAGAAACTCAAAGAATAATCATGGGATTCATCTCAACAGTGATTCGTGTGCCACCATTGTTATTGATTCAAGCGATGAAATGAATGAATCTCCAACGGGAGTCACTCCACAGAGCAAGTCATCGTGGAGTGCTTTTCCTGATTTCACCCCACAGAAGTTCAAAGAGAAGACTGCTGAACAGCTGCAAGTCCTCCAAGCAAGTTTTCTTAATAACCCTGTCCTTACTGATGAAGAGATGAATAGGTTAAGAGCCCAAACCAAACTGACCAGGAGAGAGATTGATGCCTGGTTTACAGAAAGAAGAAAATCAAATGTCTCAAAGGAAGAGAGAGCTGACTTGAATGAGAGCAATGTTGGCAGCTCAAAAGAAGAGGCTGGAGAAACATCTGTGGGAGATGGAGGAGCAGCAGGAGCAAAATCAGGGTGTTCTACTTCAAGCAAAATAGGCAAAAAATCACCAGAGCAGTTGCACATGCTTAAAAGTTCCTTTGTCCGTACTCAGTGGCCATCTCCACAAGAATACAACAAGCTAGCAGAAGAAACTGGGCTCCCAAGATCAGAAATTGTGAGCTGGTTTGGAGATACTCGCTATGCCTGGAAAAATGGTGGATTGAAATGGTATTATTATTACCAGAGCGCCAATGCAAACAGTCTGAACGGCCAAGGCTTTGCAAGAAAGAGAGGGAGAGGAAGACCAAAAGGGAGGGGGAGAGGGAGGCCTCGGGGGAGACCTCGGGGAAGCAAGAGGTTAAATTGCTGGGACAGAGGTGTGTCTGTCATAAAATTCAAAACTGGAACAGCAATCCTGAAGGACTACTATATGAAGCACAAATTCCTTAATGAGCAAGACCTCGATGAACTAGTAGCCAAATCTCACATGGGATATGAGCAGGTCAGAGAGTGGTTTGCAGAAAGGCAAAGAAGATTAGAACTTGGAATAGAGCTGTTTGATGAGAACGAGGAGGAAGATGAAATGCTGGAAGATCAGGAAGATGAGGAAGAAACGGATGATAGTGATACTTGGGAACCCCCCCGACATGTTAAGCGTAAACTTTCAAAATCAGATTGACGTGCAATTTGGGATTTGGGGGCCAAAAACCTATTAATTAGGTTTGATGTTATGGTGAAGAGCCAAATGATTTTTTTGTGGCCTTCAGTTTAGCAAGCACCTGCTTAGCATCTTCCTTCCACCTAAAAGAACATGGGCAAGGTGCTACCTGTGCAGGCAACAACTATTTGCTTCCTTGCTACAAGAGATGGACATCCTGAGACCTAGCCTAGGACATGGGGTTATAAATCGGATCCAGTTCGGCTCCTCCTCTTCCACATTACCGATGGGAAGGTTCATGTTCATCATTCACGTGACTGCTTCTCAATATTTAATTGCCTTATGTTGTTTAATTCCAAAAAAACCAGACACATTTTTTTGTTGATGTAGGAGAACATTGCCTGCTCATGAAGGAGGAAAATACAAAAACCTCTTTTTGCAAACATCGCTTCACCTGAAAGGTTTCAAGGCCTGGGTTTATTTCTTAAGGAAAGAGTTGAAAACAAAAGAGAAGGGGAAAAGTGTGACAAAGGAATCAATGAACCTAGGGGTGAGGATTGCTTGGTTTAAGAAAATAAGGTGATATTGGCACCTTTTGCGTGTCTTCAGAGTGTTTTGGGTTTACAGAACTTGTGCTGAAATGTTCCTTGCTGATAATTATGAGCTAACTGAATGAGTCTAATGCTAGAAGATGCTTTTCGTTACATTTAATCAGTGTATCCTACATCAGTTTAATTTAAATGCCTGACAGACTTGATGCAGTTAATCGTAACATTTGTTTCTAGCTTGAGCATTCTTTCCTTTGTTGGAAATGGTAAGAAAAGTATGTATATTTCTAGCTAAAAAGAATAATTTCTTGAAATCTTACACTGAATTTTAAGGTAAACATGAAGTGGAAACTGCCTAAAAGTTGTTCAGAGTTGCTTAGGGTTTTGTAAGAATACACAGATACAGAGACGAAAAGCGTCTTCGGGTGCTAGTAAGAAAGATTTTCAAGTAAGCTGTAGCAATGACCTGATGTTTAATTCTCAAAAAAAAAAAAATTATATGGCTTTTAGATGCTTAGGAATGATAAACACACTAGTGTTTAATTGTTCTTCAGCAATAGCCCAGTTGAATGATTTGTGCACAAGTTTAACCTAAATTCATCCTAACAGATTGAGCTTGCCACTATGCTAATTGTTCTTAGGACTGCTGGGTGAATGCACTTATTTTCAGAGGTCATTTGATCTACATGAAGTGAACTCCAGAAGTAGTTTAATCTGATACAAAACATCTACATCTTGAATAAGTGTCTTTAAAACAGGGGAAAAAAAAAAGCCATTTAGTCTCAAGACATTGAACTCTACTGAGTTTGAATTAGCAACTTAAAAACAATGGGCCAAATTCACAGAAGTTAGTTTAGGCAGATGTCTGGCATCCTAGAGAACTAGTACTCCGAGGAAGAGTAGTTTGTGTTCTTGCTACTGTCAGTCTGCATTTTTTTAGGGGTAAGCTACTTTATATTTAGGTGTGAAAAGATGATGATGAATCAGTGCTGCTGTCACCAGCATTGTCTGCTTTTACATTGGCACTAACGGAAAGGATACTAGCAATCTCCTTTTGCACATCTGTCAGCATCTTCTCTGTAGGCTTCTGCGTCTGAAGACCAATGAGAGACAGAGTAGTGTAGAGAAAATGTGTCCTAATGTTTCCATATTTCCAAGAACCTAATCTGGAATTACTCTTTCTTCCTCACTGTGATAACTGTCAAAAGACCAAAAAAGTCCTTTTAGTCATGATTTTCTGAACCAGAGGAGTCCATGTTAGATCTGTTTTCCATACCGGATTGTGGGTGAAACCCAGGTGAAAGCAAGAAAGGGAATAATGTCTGACAAAATTACTGTTAACTCACGTTCCTCTCTGGACACTTGTAGCTGTGCTTCTGCTCCCAGATGGAACAGGCTGCCTGAGTTGCAGGAGGATGTTCTGTGTGAAAGCCGTTTACCAGGGTGAGCTCTTCTGACTGTTTGAGATTGCTTGGAAAGAAAAAGGCAATGGCTTTTTGTGTGTGACACGGATTTGATGACAAAACTATTTCCTGGCTTCCAAGACTCAAATTGGTGAGGCACAAAGTGGCCAGTGGCGCTAGAGAAGACTAGCCAAGAATCCCTAGGTTTAACTTTGGGGTGGGGGAGAAGCAACACTGTGTTGTCAGCATATTTCATTGGAGTGCTTATGACTCTGGATGTGTGGTGGTGTAAGAGAGATCAGGATCTGGCCTTTTCAGCATTGAGTGCTACATATGGTTGGGAGGTCTTCTTGTCTGGCTGGTAGCGGTATGGATGAGGCTGTTGTAGATGCCAGCAGATACAACAAAGACTCGCGTTAGCTTCAAGCTCCGCTGGGAATACAGGGTCAAAAATCAGTGCTTGCTGAGTGGGAAAGGACAAAGCTAGTAGGGAAAGAGATGCTATTTTTAAGTTTCCAAAAATATTAAAGCAAATTCTTAAAATCCTTGGGAATATGCCTCTAGCAAGCAAAATCTGGAGTTGCCTTAATCCTTAAGGTTGACCCAGAATTAATTTTCTTTTAAACAAAACAAAACAAAACCTCACCCAAGCAACCTGTCCAAATAAACATCTCCATTTTTTGTTAGCAGAGACTGCATTTAGGTTAGCATTAAATCAGACCTTCTTTAAAAGATGGGAAAAAATAAAGATTCAAGTTAATTATATGATTAAACTGGGAAATTTTCCATTTTGGCAGTGTTCTGTTAAATAACACTCGGCTACAATGATAGGCCTTAGCACATCTGGTCTGAAAAACACAGGAAGAGGAAATACATTGTTTATCAGACTAAATACAGTTGGATTGGACATCTTCTTTCAGTAAAATGGTCAGAGACGGTGGCTGATATATACTGGGCCAGATTTTCAGTTGTAAATACTACAGTTCCATGTATTCCACTGGTTATAATTGTATTTACAGTCCACTGAGGAACATCGTCTCTTTGCAGAATATAAAATTAAAATTAAACCACGTGCTGTGGGTCAGCTAATGAGAGATGCAGAGTACCCACATTTCCTTTGGGCTATATGTATGTTTTAAGCCTTTCAGTTGTGCCAAGGATGAGAAAAATCTGGGTGGGTTCAGCCTGAAGACAGCAGTTATATGCATTCATTATTGCTCATAATCTGTCTGTTATTTCTGTTTGAACAGAGTCCATTAATTACCAGTTTATTTCATGTTTACGGCATGTGTATATTTGCACTGCATACTGGGAGAGAGGGAAACTCCTTCTGGAGGCCTCCGGCATCAGGACTGACAGGAGAAGCATTGGAAAGAGCTGTCAGCGTGCTGGTCTGTTTTATCTGTGAATAGTGGTCGTGGCTGGGGGGCACTCAAAGCTACTGGTAACAGTGGTTTAGCCCAGATTCATTTTGGCCAACCTTAGGCTGCTGCTCCTTACCTAGGTGCCCAAGGCATGCTATATAGTCACCTGAGAGAAACAGAAATCTCCTGGTGGGTGGAGAGGATACAACGCCTTTTCATTCTGCCAGTTACATACAGGAAACTTCCTGAACTTAGGCATATCAGCAAGTGTCTTCATTTATGATGAATCTGAGCATTGCTGTGCTCATCAGCAGTGTGCCCTTGCAGCCTGGCTCCTTCTTGTAGCTTATGCACACCTGCAGGGTGTTTTGGAAGCCACTGGACTGAGTTATGTTGACAGTGGGGAGGGAAGGGGCAAGAAAGTATGTGTACCCTGGGGTGAGTGTCCATGTGAGGTTTTGTTGATTTCCCTGCTCAGTGAAGAACTGCGTGTAGATGAGCCTGTGGTATGTTTTCTGTACTTCTGTGGAGCTTCACTCTTAGGTGTGAGCTAGTTATGAGCCAGGCTTCAGTGATTGTCACTAACAGCGAGATGAAGAAGCTCTTTGATCTTGCTCAGATCTTACCTTTAGGTAGCTGATTTGTTCTCAGTCTTTGTTGGGAGCACTGTTTCAGAATTCAGCTGTGAGCACCAGTTCCTTTAGAGCTAAGGTAGAGCTTTCCTCTTCATCTGCTGTTTCTGCCAGGAGTACCTGATCTGATGATGTTAGTTACTGCTGTCTCTGGAATTCAGCTAAAGAGACAATAAAGATAATTCTGTGCCAGAATGGAGAAAGAGAAGGGCTAAAAGAAAGCAAGCGGTGTCACAACTGGGTGAAGCATCCACCATTACTGTATCGTGCTGCTTCATGGCATGTTTTGCTCTTGCTTCTGAGTACAGTGAAAGAGCACACAAAGCTGTCTTCCCAGTATCAACCTCTCAATGACCCCAAGGCTAGCGTTTGTTGTAAAAAGAAAGTCAGACCTATTCCTCCCTGGAGGTTTGAATGAACTAACATAGTGCTGGCTTGTAAGAAGTGGAAAGAAGTGAAAATGCAGAAGCTTGAAGGATCTTGACTTTTGCTTGCCCTGCAGAATTCACTTACCTAAAAGTTGATAAGCAAACCAAGTTTTACTCTTGCTGTTATGACAGAACAAGTGAAGTATTGCATTTTTAGCACTTAGAAATCTCTGCTTTCTTTTGAAAGCAGAGGAGAGGAAAGATACCTAGTACCTCATGATTAGAATTTAGTGGATTATCTCTAATACGCTATAGTAAATGAGGCCGTTTCCTTTTTTAGCCTTGTCCATTACCATTTTAAAAACTGTTTTTTTCATGACATTATATGCAATATGGTGTCTGGCTGTGACTTTGATTATTGGGAAGGAAACTCTTGCAATGTTCGCGCATGACAAATAATTTTTCTGATGCGTGATTTGCTGACTTTGGGCAAAAGCCTATTTTCTTCCTGCTCACCAAGGAACTCTTGAGGCAGGCAAATGCACTCACTTCTCCTCTACAGAGCAGAGAAAGCATTTCTGGAGCTCATACAAAGTGATTCATGGCCTTATGCAGTCCCTGTAGGCCAGAAAGCCCAAAGATGCAGACACTCTATTCCTCCTCCATTTTCCTCTGAAATGAGAGTGCAGCAGTAACTCTAACAACTAGTCTCTGGCTGCTGAGTAACCAAGCTGTAGTTTAAGGTAGGGAGCATTTTCCCTTTTGCACTTAATGGAGTACTGTGTATTCAGGCTGGATGTCAGTATTTGCTTCTGTAAATATGACAGTATCAGTTTGCGTCCTCCACCTGAGTCCCTTATCTGTCTATATTCATATCTCCCAAGGAGAGAAGATAATCTTTCAGCTTCTATAATATCAAATATCCCTGCCCTAACCTGAATGCACAAAAGTAGAGTGCAATGAAATATAGCTACTTTCTTTGATTTAATTTATTTTTTTCTTGGAAAATAATTTTGCCTACATTCAGTAGTAATGAAAAGATAGTATCAACAATCAGAGAGCAGTAAAACTGTTGAGAGTTGTTCATAATGCCTGGGATGATCATGTTAATTAGAGGTGGGAAGGGCTAGTAGACAGCTCGGTTCCCTGCACTGAACAGTGCTGGGTTACACCTGTATTCTCCATCAAGCTTGTGATACCCTAGGATAAGTAGATTTATCAAGTAGCATGACACAAACTTAATGGGTCAAGTTACTTGAGGTTGTTGATGTATTAAAATCCCGTAAGAAAATATTTTAAAATGAAAGTTGTAAGAGAAAGTGAAAAATCCCTCAACAGCTACTTACACACACTCAATAGCTCAAATTTCTGTATTGTTTTCCCACTTTCAAAAAGGGAGATTTTGAAGCACAGGTGGGTTGCAGCCAGTATTTTCAAGTTTAATGGTCTGAGCTTTTGGGGGTTTTTCTCCTCCTGCAGCGAAGAGCATCTGCACTTTTTCCGTGGATAGTCATTGCAAAAACAACTTACACAACATTGTAAAATGTAGAGTGGTAACTGAGGATCCTGTAGCACTTTTCATGAATTAAGGTGAGATTTTTCTGATTGCATGTTAATGTCTGCGTTTGAGCAGGACACCGTAGCTAGTCAGTATACCTAACGAATGGAAGCCTGCTTATCCTACGTGCCGGAGTTGGTCAGATGAACTGCACCCTAAACTCCATTGACTGTTACACATGGCTTGCAGGCAGACGCTGACACTACAGACATCTGAAATCAGGCAAGATGGATCTTCGCCTGGGAGCGTGCTGGCTGGATTGCAGCACTGATATTTGTGTTGTGGTTAGCAATGGTACTTACCTCTGCTTCCAACTTGATGCTTGTTGGGAAGTGTGAGGCCTTTTTTGTTTTGTTTTTGCCTTTTTTGCCTTTTTTTTTCTTTTATTCTAGAGCAGGTAGCACTACAGGGGTGGATAAAGCAACTGATCCTTGGCTATAATACTGTGGCATAAAAATGATTTGGCGTTTCTCAAGTATTTTAGAGATAAGGTTACTATATGAACATTGGACCATGCATAACTTAGAATGTGTTAAGATACATAATATTTGTGTCCCAGTTGATGAAAGTATTTCCTTATGCTTATTCAATACTAGATACCTATCATGAAACTTTCCCTAAGGAATCTGCTAGAATGACAGAAGATTCAAGTCTTCATCTGTGATACGAAACGATCAACCACAAGAGCTCCATTGTGATTTCAAAATCTTCCCCCCGCCTCCAGTTCCAGCTTACAAAAGTGTTTCCAATTTCGCATAGTTGGCTATCTGCATGTATGCTTACAGTCTGTACAGAAATGCACTAAAATGAGTTGCCCTACCAGGGAAGGCTTTATGTTGTATAGAAAATGTGGCACTAGGTACTGCTCTTCATGTGCACAGGAGAGTTAACAGGTGTCGATCTCGTTTACAGAAATGATGGCGCTTTGCAATTTTCTATAATATATTGCAATATATTTAAGTGTCCTGTTTGACATGTGAAATGAAATTAAGTTAATGCATTGTTATGTATTTGAAGTATGAGGAAGATGATTCACTAACGACCAGCAAGGTTTTTAGAAGGTGTCCAATATGTAGCTGTCTGTGTGATCTGTCTGGTGTATGTGATGTTAAAGGAAGCAACAGTACCGTCACTGTTTAGAATGAAGAGTTTCTTTTGAATGATGCAATAGCTTACAGTGTCTTTCCTTTGTAGCTGCCCAATGTGGTGAAGGGGAAGCAATTCTTGAAAAAGTTCAAGATAACTGGTTAACTGTGAATGGGCCTAATCTTTCGTGAAACCAAGAAAATTTTTGGACACACACAGGACTTGAATACTCAAAAGGATTGGAACTTAGTGTTGTGCCAAAGTTAAACTACTGCAGTTGGCAGAAGTTCTGCACTGTAAATAGAAGACTGATTAAAAGACAGCTTGTAAAAAAAGAAAAAAAAAAAAATCAAATTTTAATACAGTACATTTTTATTCTGATACATGATGGAAACATTCTGTTTTAGACCTTTTTTGAAGAGGCTTCAGTGACCACTAGATTTTGTCCTCTTATATTTTGTTTGGCCTAATACTATATGTTTAGTAAGATGGGCTTTATTGCCTGTGTTCTTTGATATGTGATTAAGCTTATAGCTTTGAGTGACCAAACATTTTACAGAGTAAAAGTTCTTAGAAACAGTATAACATAACTGATATTTCTGTGTCTTATTTATCAGGCTCTGCACAAACTTGGAAAGTTGTGCTGGACTTGTACAACTCATGTATGGGAACACAGCATACTTCTGGATATTACAAACCTAAGCCTTTGTGGCAGTACGGATCTTGTCTTTGGATTTATTTTTGTTATTTTTTTGAGGCAAAGAGACGAACGGATGCTGCTGTAAAATATTTGTAATATTGCCATTATTGCTTTCTGTAGCAATTATTGCTTTTGCTTCAACAGATAAAGAAAATAAATCAGAGATAGAAAAATCCTAAAAGACGCTGGTAGAAGAAAGGATCATGTGGGAACTTCTGAAAATAAACTTTATACCAAAAATTTGAAAACAGAAATAATGGAATAAATGTCTCCTTACTGAGTGCGTGTGGTTTTAAGAGGTGATGTGAAAACCAGGAATCATGTCTGTATGAAAATGTCACAACCTAGATCTCCTCAAATGTCTTTTCTCCTGTTACACAAAACTGAATTTCACCAATTCCTCGGATGCATTGAATTTGGAGAGCTGGCTTGGCTGAACAGCCAGTGCGAGGTCAGCTTCACGTGCGAGTCAGTACAGCTGCTTGTTGCTGAACTGTTCTGCTGTGTCAGCAGGCCAGGGATGTTCACGTGATTTTTCTTATTAAGGCGGATGCTCTTTATTATCGCATTTAAAATATTTGGGGTGGGAAGAGTAGGGGCAACTAGGAACCACCTCCCTGCTGAAGTCCCTGTCAGTTGGGCATCATGCTTTGTGGCTGCTTTTAACGTGTGCCTTATCCTCAGAGAAGAAGGGTCTGAGATGAGCACTTTCTGTTGAGCTCTGCATCTCTCCAGCAAGCCTGACTTGCTGTCACTCACAGAAGCTCCCCGCCGGAGGCAGTGCTGCTGTCTTGCATTGGCATGGCTCATCGCACCTGTCTACTTCAGCTGTTGTGCTGCAACTGGAGGGGCTAAAGACCCGGTCTTCCCTGCAGGACCTAGCATCATGCCCACAGACCTATCCCCACCTGAGAAAAAGATGTTTTTAAGGCGATAGAATCGTTCCTGTGCTGTAGCTTATGACAGTCCCAAAAAATTACATCCCTAGCTGAAGTAGTGACCTATGCACAGGCCTGGAGATGAGCGCTAGTAGTCAGTACAGCTTGGTGTTTGGCCAAATAGTTTTACTTGGTTTGGTGAAAAAAAGGGGGAGGGGGGAGAATGTTTATTCAAGAATCTGTCAGCTAATGAGGGAGTTATGAAAAGCCCTGGATTATGCACACAGTCACCTTTTTTTAAACAGTTACCTTTTTTGTTTACAGTGTTATCAGCAATTCCAAAATGCTGCAATTCAGTCGATATTTTCACAAGAGACCAGCTGGCCTTGTGGGTTGTTTCCCCTCTCCCAGCCTCCTCTTCCCAGCCCCTTCCATCTTCCATTTGTTTTCATAACAATACTGTCAACTACTATTTTTAAGAATTTAAAATACCAAGCCACTTTGTGCGCTGCCTTATTTTTCTTTTTATGCCAGCAAGTTCCCTCTAGAATGATGTTAAATTGCTCCCTGTGGACCTGGCATTGCTTTGAAATACTGCTGGTGGTGGTCTTCAGTCTGTCGGATGGTGGTTTCTAACATTTTTGGTTGTTAAATGACTTGTTGCACTTCAAATACTGTAAAATGAAACCTTTGAATATATTTATATGTTTCTACTGCTATGATGTTGAACTATTAGCATTGTGACTAATTCCTCTCCCATGTGTGTTTCTTTGCAGGCTCAGTGCTGAGCTGATGTTCATTACCTTAAAATATTTATTTGGTAGAAGAAAGAAAAGACGGAAAAAGGGAAAGTGTGTGTCGCACCTAGTTGATTTGTGTCTTTGGGTGAAAATAAAGGTCAGTGTTGGCAGTAATTCTCCTCTTAGTGATTTTCAGTTTTCCTAAATGAAAGCCAAATAGGAAAAAACCATAATTGCAGTGAAGCCTGTCTTAAGGGACTAATGGAAGAGGGCCCACAAAATAGCCTCTAATAATAACATGTTCTGAACTGAAGGAGATGGTACAAACAATATTACAAGTGTAAGTGCTCTCAATCCTGCAGTTTATTTCCTACAGCTGGCCAGAGCCTCCAGGTGAAGTCCAGCTGCAAGGATTTCTGTGCAAGCATCGTACCCGGCACCCACAAAGTGCAGAAACAGAGGCCCGTGGAAGCCCTGTGATGAAGTGGCTCATCATTTTCTTAGTGATAGCACAAAGTTAAAAACTGCATCGCTGATGTATGTTTTATGGTGTTCTTTGCTCTAAATTCATTTCACTTGCAACAATTTCAGGAAGGGAGCACTTGTGGGCAAAGTCCATTCTTGATTTCTGCATTTTGTTTGCGTTTGTTCATTGAGCAGTGCTTTCCCTCTGCTTCGCCTCATGCTTTCTGCGGGCACTGATACTTGTACAAGGCAAATATGAAGCCATAGAAGCTAAATTTAATAGCGGTTTCCACTGGCCCTTTCCAGCAGTGCAAAAGCTGCATGGGAAACGAGGCACTGGAGAATCAACAGTTTGGTTGTTTCCCTTGTGGATGCAGTCTCCCTTGCCAGCCTCCATATGGAAAAGGAGAGCACGACTGGAAAAGCCCATGAGTTGTGAGGGTCACTCAAGGGCAGTCCTGAAGCCCTGGATATATTTCTTGAACGTAGCATATTTTTTTCTAATTCTTTAGATTTGTTTCTCTTTGTTCTGCAAGACAGCAATATTGTAGGAAGTCAGCTCAGTTTAATGGATGTTATTAGAATAGAGGTCTACAGCAGCCAAGGCTGCTTAAATGGTGTCCTAGAGGAGTTGCCATCAGTGTTAGTTAGTCCTGCCCCGTCTTGAAAACCGCAGTAGTAAAATTTTGACCTAGAGAGGTAACAAATCTGCCATGATCTCCACGGCCTGGTTTCATCACAAGTAGCAATTAAGCAACAAGCATAACTGTGGCCAGGGGAAGTTAATGAGTTTTCAGAAAAACTGATAAAACTGAAAAAAGGGCATAGAAGGGGGCATACAAACTTCAGCATGCCCAACAGCGAGTCTGTTGGGTTTTTTTCCAGTTAGAGCAGTGTATCAGAGATACCACTCTTTGCCGTGACTTCAGCAACCAGCTTGTATCCAGAGAGCATCAAGGTACAATCTCAGGGCTTGTACTACACGGCTGAGTGAAGCAGTTCAGTCGTGTGATTCTTATCAGTACTGGAAATCTGCAGGCTTGCGCAGGAAGATCACTGCTTTAGGATTCTTCCTGGCACCTGATCACCACCACCTTTCTGTCTTTGCAGAAAGCTTTTTTCCTCTTCTCTTTTCAACAGCGTTCTGGTCAAACCCAAGGGCATGCTCATTCTGTTCATCATTTATCTTACTAGACAGAAAATAGTTGCAAAACACATTAATAGCTGAACACATCTGTGCGTAGTGCATCCTTTTGGCAATAACGACTTTATTGGGTTTTGTGAGGCCTGAGGGGGAAGGATTATGGCCTAGTTAATATGGCTTGCCAGGGGTTTGAAAGGTTGTGCTGTTTTAAGGTAGAACAGGCAAATGAACCATCTTTTGGGGGATGTGTCCTCTCCTGTCTGTCCTAAGAACCCCTAAACACCTTTTGGCTTCTGTTAACAACAAGCAGTTCTTACTCTTTGATTTCCATGATGCACAACCCCTCCCCTCCCCATTCATTTTTGTTGAGTTTTACTAGAACTGTGGGGTGGCTTGATAATTTACAAAGAAACCAGATTCCATGGTTTTACTCTTCTGGAGAGATGAGAAAGCAAAAGGAGATTCCCTGCCCGCTGGACTCGGCAGCTGGTTGGAGCAGTGATGCTGCTCTGGCTATCTCCACCTCCCCAGTCACCTTTTCCTGCTTGGTTTCTTGCCTGATGCCCTTCTGCTCAGCCGCTGGCCTCTTGACTCTCATGTTAGTACTGCCCTGGTTTCAATTATACTCTCTTCCTTCCGCAGTGCATGAGAGTGCCGGAGCACTTTCCCCCTTTAGGAGTAAGGAGTCATTTTAGTTCCCACTTTTGCCTTTGCTTAGTCCTGGTTTTACCTTCCTTGGGGACAGATCTGGATTTAGCAGATGCAGCTTCCTCTTGGTCACGTTTGGCTGAACTGGTTTCTCAGCTAGCTTGAGATGGATGGAGGTTCATCCTGATTCTACCAGCACTTCTTTAAAGATGTACTGAGTTTGAGACAATTATTAAATTTTTTCTGAAATTTGGGTCAGTAACTTCTAGGAGCTTTGGCTCAGGAGGGGCAGTCTTTTGCCACCCTCACTCAGTGTGACCACTTACTGTTGAAGGAGGATTGCTCTTGAGCTCTGCAGTTGCATCTCAAACCATTGTAGTAAGATATGCTAGAGCTCATCTGAGCTTGTCAGAGCTTTAACTGCAGTTTTGTTTGCAGTTTGTAGTAGTGATAACCTCTGTATGCCCCTAGCCATGAAATGTTGTTATTTGTATTACCCTCCCGCCTTAGTCATGGACAATATCCCCTTACATGTGACACCATGCAAAGAGGATGAAAGATGGTCTCTGCTGTAAAGAACTTGCAATCTAAATAAAAGGCAAGAGACAAGGACACAGCCAATGTCAGCAAATAAAGAGCCGCTCCTCTTTTCATGAACATGTTTAGGGAAGAGCATATGTTATGACTGTCAAAAAAGAAAACTAATCTTCCCTCAAGGTATGAATATTTCACAATATCTGTAAGAATCCACTTAACAATTCAGGAGCCACCCATCCTTTGAGGAATGCTGCCTGTGGGCCTTACTGCCCTCTTCACTGCAGGCAGCTCTCTTTCTTTGAGAAGGGAACTAGTCTCTCTTTTGCTTTCTTCCAAGGGCAGCTCCATTCCAGCATATTTTAATAAAGCTATAAACTATGTGAGAGCTGCATTATTCCTTAGCCGATGTGTGTGGGTAGTGCTTACCAAGATAGGGCCCTAGTTGCCGACCAAGGTTTCTCGTTTCTACTGTGTGTGCTTGATGGTCTCTGAAACCTTTGTGGTGTGCATTCTGCTGGCACAAGAGTGGCCAGGCTGTGGCAAGGACCCATGGAGGCTATCACAATACAAATAATAACATCAGTAATTAAAGAAGCACTGGGGGAGAATTCTTCTGAATTAATTTTGCCACAGAGTAGATCGGGAAGCAGGGAGAAGAAGGGCTGTTGGGATCTAGACAAGCTCTGTCTGTCACACTGTATTTTCTTTTCCTGGCCAAAAGGCTCAGGGAATAGGGCAGTGTGACAAATTCCTGCCTATTGCTTGAGTTGTCTTCACCACCCAGGCTTTCTCTGGGCTCACCCTGACTGCAAGATGAAGCACGCTACCCTGCTCCCCGTTCACTGAGGCTGAAGCTGGGTCACAGCACCTCACTGCCGGCATAATGAGGCATGCTCGTGTGAACAGCTACAATAGCTTTGCTGATGCACAGGAACTTGTTCGGCGACCACAACTTACTGGAGCCCATTTGTTTTTTTGGTCCGATGTTCACGTGCTGAGCTGGTGGTTTAGGCTGGTGGTGGAGTAAGACATTGGCTGCCTTTAGGAAGAGATTAATCTACAGCTCCTTTTTATCTCCAAAGCTGCCTACACAGAGCAGCTGCAGCAGCGCGGGCTCTCGTAGGGCTCATATATCTGAGCCCCCTCAAAGCTGCCTCTTCCACAGACGTTGTTTTCTCCTGCATGAAGCCGAGGCTAACAGCACCACAGCAAATCATGCCATGCAAACTCAGGCAAACAGCTTTACTTAAGTACAGTGGGAATTTGTATTCTGGCAGCCACACTGATGACTCGGGTCTTAGAGGAGAAATTGAGCAAATCTCTGGTGCTGACAAGGCACAGGAATTTCCTAAAGTTGCATTTTTTTATTTTCTGTAACTAATACATGAGGAGCCTTTTAAACGCCTGAGGGGAGGCAGGAGAAGGGGAGAGCCAGGCAAGGGAGGAAGGAAGAAGAGAGGCAATATTATGCCCATGACTTATGACTGAAACCATGCAGTCAGCTGCTAGGCCCCCTGTGTGGTGCTCAGGAATCGCTGCTCTCCTATCACTGATTTACCAGACAAAGGCATTCTCTGCATTGCAACACAGAGCCTTTGCAGACCACGTTGGTATCCTCAGAGGCAACGACGGCTGAATCCCCCAGCCCTAGAGGACTCTGCAATCCAAGCTGGCAGCCAAACGGCTGCTCTGGGATTTGCCCCTGGGAATGCCTTGCTCTTTGTGTTTTACTTTGAGCTGGGGCCACATTTCACTTTGATTACTCATGTTTCTTTTTTGGTTTTTCTTCTTTTTGATTTGTTCTTAACCGTCTTGCTGGATTTTCATGCTTTGCTCATTAGACTGGTGTGTTGCAGCGTGACCAGCAGTCCTGGAAGAGTGGGAAATGAACGCATGTGTCCAGCATATATGAGAAGTGTTGTAACTGTTTAGACACTAATGCTAACCTCCGCAGGCTGACTCCTGTGCACTCTGCCTGTTCTGCAGCAGCATATCACACGGGTCTGCGGGCAGGAGGAAGCCAGATGGTTTCGGTGTGCACATACAAGCAGCTCTGATTGCGCTCGCCTACCTTGATGCTTTTAACAAAAAGACTGAGGCATGTCGAGCAAACTCCTGATTCTCTCCAGACTTACTTGCTAAGCAGTTTCCTACGTTCAGGAGGGGCTGTTTGCCAAGCAGCAAGTTTAAAAGCAAAAGAAACCTCAATACCCCTTCATTTCTCTGATCAAATCTACCTGCCAAAGTGGCGTTTCTACCCAGGGATTTATGCCAGCTGATGCTGCATCCAGTCATAGCTATGCTGGTACAGAAGGATATTTTGAGGACGTATCCACATAGAAAGAACAAAGAAAACCAAACCCAGAACCCATGTTTTACATGTCTACTTGAAGGAAACCTTTAAAATTATCCATACGAGCAGTCCTTTGGCCTCAAAAGCTGTTCTGGTATAGGCAGGTTCATCAGTCCATTTTGCAGGTTAAGGAAGTACAAGGATGACTTTTCAGCTCACCTTCTCCAAACCTGCATGGTGATTAGAGGGATGATAATGGACCTTCCTGGATGGACGGACTGGCAAGGTGGAGAGAGGAAACAGCACTGCACTACAATTAAAACACAGCACACTCTGTGCACGGTAGTATCATGAGGCAGGGCAGACAGCTGGGGTAGCTACAACTTCACCTAGGTGCTGTTAATGAACAACGATGTGCCTGAGAATTTTGACGTCTTGAAGGAGCTCTGGGATCGGTCTTCACTGTGTCGTGTCCCCTTTTCCCATAGCAGCGTAGGGGGCCCTGGGAAATCCTGCCTTGGAAAGCCTGAGATGTCACGAGTTTCCCCTTCTGCTTTAGGGCAGAACTGAAATCAAATGGCAAAGTTACCGAAATACACTCCCGCCCACCCCTGCGCAGGCTGCGGGCCAAGATACTAAGAGAACAACTCCACAATTATGCAATTAATTTACCAAAGCAGGGGACACTTTGGCTCAACTATTTGTTACAAGATCTTGCAACATTTCCATTACAGTGACTTGTGACCGAACTCCGCGCCAGAGCCGGGGAGGTGTGACGGCCCTGCTGCCCGTCGGGGAGCGCAAGCACCCGCCTCCCAAAACCGACGGGCAAAGGCCAGAAACGGGAGTCGCCCGCCGCCCCGAGGCAGGGCCTTCCTCTGCCCTCGCTTTGCTCGGCGGGCTCACCCTCGGCAAGGCCGGCGCCCCCCTTCCCAGGCGGTGCGCCGGCCTAGCGGCGCTCCCCGCCCGGCTCTCATCTCCCAGCCCGGCTAGCGGAGGAGGACACCAGGCCTTCCGCGGCCGTTCGTTCGCTCAGGCACTCAGCGGCCAGGGCCTGCGGGAGGGGAGCCGTGCCCGGCGGTCGGGACTACAGCTCCCGGCGGGCCGCGCTCCGCAGCCCCCCCTCACACCGCCCTGCCTAAGATGGCCGCTGCCCGCCGCCTCCCCTCTAGCCCGCGCCGCCCCTAACTCGGTGCCCCCGGCGGCCCGCCGCCGCCGCGCCGCCGCCCTCGGTGGACCTCCCGGAGGGGCGGCCCGGCAGGGGGCGCGCTGCCGCCGGGCGGCGGCGGCCGGTCCGGGCGTGAGCGGCGGGATGGAGCCGCTGCTGGGCTGGCAGTTCGAGGACTCCCTCTTCGGCCCGAGCCGGGAGCGGGGCCCGGGCGGCGGGGCCGGGCCGGCCTGCGGAGCGAAGCACTGCGAGCCCCGCGTGAGGAGCCGGCGGCGGCGGGGGGGCGGCGGGAGCGGCCGAAAGGGCCGCCCGGGTAGGGCGGGGGCGGCCTCGGCCCCCCTGACGGGTTTGTGCTGTGCCCGCAGTGGTTTCGCAGCGAGGCGGACGGCGGGGAAGGCGCCGGGGGGCTAACGGCCAGCAAGTTCCGGGCGGACTGGGCCTACCGGCAGCAGGAGTTTGAGGTACTTCCAGGGCTCTGGCACGGCCTGGGGCCTGGGCCGAGCCCGGGCCCTGGTCGGTGGAAGTTGCGGGGGTATAAGCTGGGGTGATCCTGTAGTCCCCGCCGTGCTGAGTGCGTGTGTTTGTGTATTTCTGTAAAAAAGCCTCCCGGCTGAGGCACAGCCTGGGGGTGCTGGAGTCCGTGGCGCGGTTACGTCCAGCTTGATGGCTCCTGGTTTGTGCTGACGGCGTGACAGCCCCACGGGCAGTCACGGTGAGCTGGCGAAGAGCCGTCCTGCTGGCTGAGCTGCGGTCAGGCCACGATGGGTAACTGTGCTCTGGCGAGCTCCCCCAGCCAGATGACATCTTTCCAGGAGTCAGCGTGAAGTCGGTGTAAACTGGCCAGAAATGCTGCTCTGCGCCCAGAGCTGATCCGGATCAGGCTTGCGCATCTGAGCGGTTCAGCGGTGAGCAGAGCTGGTGTTTGTGGCCATGGACCTCATGGTCAGCCAGAGTTAAGCATGTGGATTTCTCTGCTCCTGGGGATAATAACATGTCCCACAAAGGCTGTCAGATTGCTGGCAACCACCTGGCTGCCAGCTCACCTTTCTTAGAGCTCCCCCAGCTGTCAGGTGAAAGCTGACTGTAGTTGTCAGGCTCCTGACAGTTGGCTTATGAGCCTCATCATTAATTGTCCCACCTCTCTGCTGCCTCCCCTCGCTCTGGATGGCTGGTTGTGCCTTTGGGGTGCATTTATGTTCCCCGTTTCTCTTCCTGCCTGCTGTAGTCCTTGACCCTGCCCTCACTGTCTACTTCCTGAGCCTCCTTCCTGATCATTGATGCTCTCCTGCCTCTGTAGTCGTAGTTGCAGAAATCTAGTCTTTTGTTACCTTGTTTCCTGGTTGAAATCAGCTGCTTCTGCCCTTGTTTCAACTGTAATAGCTTCTTGTTCCAGGCTATGGTTTGCATTAGAGGCTCCCTGATTTCAAAGCCCTCAGGCCGACTTCTGACTCCACTCCTTTCGCCTTGCCCATTGGATTTGGTGATCTTTTTGTACCTCAGTTGGCACTGACTTCTGCTTTTTAATGTTATTTCAGCACTACTGCTGTCTTGTCTATACCCGACAGATGCTTTCCTGTCTCAGCTGGGATGCCTTGAAGGGATTCATAAAAGTGTGCTGAGAAGAGAGATGCCTCGGGCTGCAGTCAGATGTGGCTGCTGACCCTCAGGAAGAGCAGATTGCTCCTTGCTGTGTGCTGTGGTGCCCTCTCAGGAGAGAATGACATCCCCTCAGATCTGCTAGTGGAACAGACCGTTGTTTCCTAACCCTTTTCTGTGGCAGTGATCCATGTTAAAAACATCTAGTCTTCAGTCTTATTGCTAATCTGGATCACTGTGACAGAACCAGAACCAGAACTAGACTGTACATAAAATTACAGATTTGAGAGTGCCGACCTTAGAAAGTGGGCTGGAAATAAGTAAATGGGGGTAGTAATCTCTTCACTCGTTCTGAATACTTTTTTACGTCAGCCTAGGCCACTTGGTAGGAAATGCCAAGGACAGCAGTGATCTGAGCTGTGCCCATTTTTAGGATATAGATGACTGTAGAATCTGCTTGGGATTCGTAATGCCTGATCCTTGCCAGGTTATATCCCTTTGTCACATAACAGAGCGAACAGGGGTGTCCTGCAACCCTCCTCTAATCCATTTTCACCAGGGGCTGCTGCACTCACTGGGCAGAGGGGAGCTCCCTCTTTTGCTTGAGAAGGAATGCAAGCTAACACCAGGGAAGAAAAATACGTCAGCCACTTTGCTAGGAAGTATTTAGGGTATGTCGCCTAGAAGCTTTTTCTGTTAGAACCATTCAGGCTTGCAAGGAATAATTGAATATTCATTTTGAGAGATGGGAGAATGAGCACTGCTCTTTAGTCTTCTGGTCTGGGCACTGACATAAAGGGGGAGGAACCAGGAATCCAGTCTTAGCTTCACTGAATACTTAATTTAATGCATTTAAATGTTAATTGGAGTCCTGGTGAGTGCCCTGAGCATTAAGCTACAGAAATATTGCTCATTCTTGTCTTTTTCCTTAGCCCAATTAATATTTAATTATTTCATGCAAATTAGAACCACCCTACAGAAACAATGGAGATTCACTTTCCTTGTTGTATTCTCCAATGTGCTGATTATCCATGTGAGGTGAAGTACTTGCAGGTTCAAACCTTGCCGTGGAGAATGTCACAGATTTGAAACAAGATCATCCAAATTTAGGATGAGTCCTCTGATCATTGAGTTGGTAGCTGGGGAAAAGATGCCTTGAGTCACATATTGCCCAGGTCGATAGATGATCCCTTCTGGATCAGGCCTGGTGGGGGAGAGGTGGACAGATGTGTGGTGAATCCTGTCAGGGCTTAAACACGAGTTAGGATTGAGGTTGCTTATCACTGTCTAGACTTGGCTGTGTAGTACCGGGGCCCTCGTTTGTTGCTGGCATAGGTGGTAGCTGAGCCCAGAGAAATGAAAATGTGGACTTCAGCTCCTGAATTCCCTTTGTGACTGTAGTCATAAACAAAACATACTGTCAGGCTTTCTTTTAAATGAAAATGTCTCACTGTTTTGTTTGGCTTTTCTTTTTGTCGACACTACTAGAAAGCCCTGTGTGAGTACTCGAACTGCTTACTAGTCTTACCTCCCAGTAACATTGCAATGAGACGAGATGTCCAAGAGGGTCAGGCTCGGTGTTTATGTCGCCTGGGAAGGCACAAAGAGGCTCTGGATATCGCAGAAAAATTGGTAAATAATGCAATCTTTCTTTTAGGCCTTGAACGTGAAAATATTGCCAGTACTTCTCTTATATGGACTATTTTCTGGAAAAATAGTCTTCATGTCTATAATCCTTCAGGATGTTCAGTGCTCAGAGTATTTGGTAAACAGAGGGTAACTGTCACTGCAGATATAATCACTCTTTAGAAATCAGAACACCCTGTACCACAATGAGCTCCCTGTGCAGGGAGGCTGGTAGTCCTGGAAGGGACTAAATATCATGCTCTGCCAGGCAGAATTAATGTAATGTAATAGGAATTATAAGAAAGGGGATAAATGAGTGCTTAAATCTTTCCACTATAAAAGTGACGGTTCAAAACTCCCTTTTATTTCCATATACTTGCTGCCAAACTGCCACCAAGAAGAGTATCTAACCACAAATTGAGTTTTTCCCATAAAGGAAAAAGTCCAGAGGCTCTGAAGTCTGCTAGAATTTTACTGCTGCTGTTTATTTTATGTAAAGGGTGTTTATACTACAAAGAAGGGCAGCTGTATAAAACTCTGAAGGCAAATAAACAAATGACAGCATTCGGAGCCTTCTTGCCTTTCAGACTGGGACAAGCTAGCTAGAGGGAATGCTGTCAGCTTGATTGTGCGTGATCCGTATCACGTATCATTTAAAATTAAGAGCACAGTTTTGTACAATTTAAAAATTACCTTTAGTGATATTTGTATGTCATTTTTCAGGGAGACATTTTCTTAGGCTCTGAAGGATGATTCTGTTCTACTCCTGTTTTTAATCTATTGTCTTTTGTTTCTAGAGAAACGGCGCTACTAACACAGATCACTTAACAACAGTTCTCAACCTGCAGTTTGCCATTTACCAGGGTCTGGAAAATGTAGAAGAAAAGATCACATGTCTGCAGCAGCTGATCTGCTTACATCCTTTCAACCCTTGGTACTGGAAGTTACTTGCTGAATCTTACATGAGCCTTTTACAGAGTTTGTCTCCATTAGTCATTCCAGAAACAAATCTAAATCAGTCTGAAGAGGTTACTGTAAGTGATAGTAGTTTCAAAACATCAGCTGGAAGAGAGATTAATTTGCAGCCTCACAGATCAGATGGCCAGAAAGAAGGCCCTTGGTTCAGCCTTGCTACAGAAACAAAGAGGGAGAATGCCGTGACTTGTAGCAGCAGCCAAGCTGTAAAAGAATTCCTCTGCACTTCAGAAGAACTGGAAAGGATGGATGAAGGGAAACGCACAGCCTCCAAGTCCTGGGAGCAGAACATGTCGAAGAGAGTTGGGATAAAGGCATGTGCCTCGTTTATTAGAGCAAGGTAGCTAAACGTATTCTTAGAATATTGTTAACTTCTCCCAGTTGAGAACAATTTAAAGCATATTTTTCCCAGCCTTAATATTTTCAGTTTACATTTTCAATTTAAATGTTTGTTTCAGCAATGGCAATGCTAACTTAGAAGCACCCTGCTATTGCTTTAGATCTAAAAAGCAAAGTCCACTAGCGTGGTAGCTGTGAACAACCTAAATCTGAGCAGAAAGAGTTAACCAGTGTCATGCACTGTTGAGAAGTAAAGCGTTTTTTAATGACCTTATTATATGAATCTTTTGAAGTAATTATATACAAAAGGGCTTGTTCTTCAATAAATGCTCCTGTTAGAGCATGGCTGTTTCCTGGTTTGGTATTAAAGATGCAGCAGCAGAAGTGCCCCAAAGGGAAGGCTAGCCAGTCTTCCTTCTGCGAGTACCACCTGTCTTCTTTGCTTGAAGCCTCATGCTTGAGCGAAAATGTATGTTATAATAATGCCCCAATCTGCATAATGGATGAGGTTGAAAAATGAACTCTGTGACAGCTGATTGACAGGGCTGCATTAAAATGCTCTTTTCTTTTCTTCTCTCTCTTCCTACCTAAAACTCTTGCACACAACAAAAATCCCCAAAACATAATCTTTCAAAGAGATAATTAGGATCTGGCTTTGTTAAAATAGTCTTGGAGGTTTTTTTCCCCTCTTGCCTCTCAGTAACATATTAGTCACCAAACGTATTTAAAGCCATTTTATGAACTTCCGCACATGTTTACAGAGAACACTTTATAACTGCCCTGTTAGGGAAAGTTTTAAGAAATCTAAAAAAAGATACGGTAGCTTTTAACTGTACTCAGACTAAGAGGCGGTGACTTTGCTACTTGGGAGAAGTTAATAGATTTAGTACTGATACTGAATATTAAAGCTCCATTCATAGTAAAATAATCTGTGTTGCTTGTTTCAATGTGTATGATTCAGCATTGAGACAATTATAAACTGTGGGATTTACTTGCTTGGCTGCACAGTTTCACAAAGTGTTACTGCGGTTTATATTTGCAGATACACTTGTTCAGGGTAAGCTTCTCCCCTGCCCAGGTCTTATGCATTAACTAGGTTGTCTAGTATGTTCAGGTCTGTTGGATTTTAAGTGAGATGTGGGTGTTGCATAAACATATGTGCAGCATAAATTGTACCTGGAAAAGAGATGTTAGTATCGCTTTTTGTAGGAAATAAAGTTCTGTGTTAACGCATCATGAATAATTGACTCTTCTAGTTCTGCCAACAACAACAAAAAATTTGGAGAAATGGTTTTGTTTAATTTTCATTGAGATTTCATTCTTTCTTATATTATGTTGATGCAAATTTTGAAACAAAAACGCTTTACAAATTAAAAAGACTTTCCATTTTTATTTTGAATTTCCCAGTCAAAACTTTACTGAATTTACAAATGGTTTCTTGACTCAGACTTGTAAATTTTGATGTTTATAATGCTCAAATGAAAACTTTCATCTAAAATCTTAAGTCTTCTCTTCATAAAAATACCCACCTTTATTGTAAGACCTGCTTCATTTAACTTCGGTAAATGGGATAAAAAAATCTGTTGTTGTTCTTTTTGCATGAAGCTTGAATTAAACGTAGTTTCGGTAATGATACTGCTAAGTCCCAGTGTTCCCTTGGTTGAATATACTTAGGTACTTCCTCTGCTGACATGTTTTACAGTCCTTGTGTGAGGTGGACTCTGGAAACTGCCACTGTTCTCTCTGGTCGAGCAGTTCGTGATGGGGTCCCTCCGTGACATGAAGCCACATTGTCAGCATAATGTCTAACCTTCACTGAATCATGGTGGTGACTTCTGGGGCACTGCCTTGAACATAAAACTGTGGTGAAAGGTTTTAGAAAATATCCCAAGGTTGGCCTGTGTGGGGAGGATGTTTGGTATTTGTCTAAAACCCGCAAATTTCTAGCTTTTCAGGTTACAAAGATAATCACTGCCATAGGCAAAAATGCTCTGCGGTCTTGTTAGGTGTTACTAAGGATGTGGGACACCTGATATGCTGCAGTTAGTGCTAGCAGATCCAAGCTTCACTTTTAAATTGTGTGGCAAATACATGGGGGAAAAAATGTTTGCGCAGAGCAGCCAGAGATACTTGGCACATTGTTTTTCAAAAGTTCTTCTCAGTACTTCTGTCATAGCACAAATATACCATACCTATAGTAGATTGATATGGATTTGTTCATTTCTTTGCAGTTTTTGCAGTCGGCAAAAGTCAGGAAGAAGAACTGTTTTAAAGTATTATATTTTTGGTTTGTTTGAAGTTTGCTGACTTACTCTTTTGCCAGCTATGCCTTTTTTTAACTCCCTCTTTCATTTCAGGCTTTTACTTCAACTTATCCAGTTGCAACAGTCGTCCTTTGCGCTAGAGAATAACGTAAAAGGCCAAAAAGAAATTGATGACAAGGTGGCACGACTTGGTTTCAATGAAAACTCCTTGCTGTTGATGACCAAGGTAGGGGGATGTTTCATTGTGTGCAAGTTCTCAGCTATACGTAGGCTGGTTGAGGTACCTGAGCCAGTTCAGGCACAAAGTCCTGTAAGCGGCACTCCCCTGAGCTAATTAACTGGGCCAGGAAGCAAGGTAAATTAGCTGGGGTGGGTAGCCCCAGTAGTGTGTTATCTGGAGCTGACAGTGATACCTATATAGCTCTGGCTTGTGTCATGCAGCTGTATCTCTGTTCTGCTGAGATTCTCCTTTTGGGAATGTTCAGGGTTCTTAAGTTTCTCATTGGACCTGTATTTGCAGCTGCATCATCACTGTGTGTTTCCTGGGATGCAGATTTTATCTCAGGAATTTTGCATGCCACAAAGTGAATCACAAGTATGAAATGGAAGTGGGGATTACTTTGATGGCCACAGCACTATTAAACACTTCCAGAAAAAGTATTAAACATTTTCAGAACAAGCCAGAGACATCCTTTTACATGATTTCTTCCTTCTGTTTCATGTACTGGCTTCTAGTTTTACAGAAATACAAAGGAGGAGAGTAACATTGCATGACTTTATTCATAGAGATTAAACATTTTTAGTACTATTTATAGAGTTTCTGACTTTTATCTTAAGGAACAAAAGGAAGCCAGTGAGATTCTAACAAGTTGGTGAAAGCCCAGCTGCTGCGGGGTTGGCAGGCGGTCGTGTGGGATTTCATCCATAAGAGGGCAGTAGCTTGCAGTCTGTCTCAGGTTGTGAAAAGGTTGGGAGAAGAAACTTCCCTCCTTGCCTCCCTTGGTCCCACACCCCCCCAGGAGGAGATCCGGAGTGTTGGTGCTGTTGCAAGGTGAGCACTGAACGCAGAGTTGGCGTTGAGATTTCCGCTGCTAGTCAGAGAGTAAAAATCCCCCTGTACAAGCATAGCCGGAATCTGGGCGGGGTTGTGCAGCTGTGAAGCTTGGGCTCTCAGCTCTCCATGTTTATTGCAGAATGCAACAGGCAGGCAACTGGATCGTGACTTGGAAACTTCTCCTGGATGGCGTGTGGTTCATGTGTCAAGGGCTTTTCTTGTAAAGATCTGTTATTAATGTCAAATTTGCTGTTTTCTCTGCGAGTTATTTTCTTGTTTCCCATCTTCTTTCTTACTCTGTTTGCAGGTTATGGGGCAGGATCTTATACCAGAAAGGCTAAAAGAGGAATTTCAGGGTGAGGTAAAATGCATAGGCCCTTCAGCACTGTCATCACTGGTAACCGCATCAGCCACAGAATTTGAAATCAAATGGTTCGGTAATCTCCAAGATGATTTATGTCACTTTGATAGACAATTCCATTCAGATATAGGTCTCCCACCTTCGGTAACTTAAAGGTTTTGTTGTATTTATTCTCATCTCTCCAAATAATTATGGAATGATATATGCAATAAAGTTAATATTACATTTTTTAAGAATTCTTATTGTATATCTTTTAAGAATATATGTATAAATCTCTGCATTTAAACTCTTAACATCTCATCTTCTTCTTTGTTCACTGATTTGTTTGTATTTAAAGTAGTAAGGAATCCGGAATAAAATCGAGCTTTCACTTCAGCTTTCAGAGGTAGCTTTCCATCATAAACCTCACCATGTTGTGATTGGAGCACCTGTAATTTTTTGAGGTCTGCAATGCCAGTGGGGTGGAAGGCTTCCTTTATGGTGTCCAGTTTGAAAGTTTCTTGGTGTCAAATTCTATGTTGTTGCATTTAGACTCATGGAATTAGCCATTTTCTTAATTAATTTTTTAAATATTTCTTGATTAAGTTACATTATAGTGATTTATTGTTCAGAAATGGATAGCTAGGATTCTTAAATATATTTATGCTGAGAAATTGTCAATAAGAATAATTCCATATGTTTTAGGAAAAAAATCTAAGTGGCAAGTATTGAACCTAGAACTGGAAGGAGATTTTCTTTCTTCAAAGCTAAGAGTTTTTAGGAGGTGCAGAACTAGCTATAGTCTTGTCTTCAATGTGCTTATATGAGGGAGGAGAAAAACTGTCAACATTGTTTATATGCACTGAAGAGTGTTTAGTCAGATCATACCCTTTGTAAAACCCTGCAAGGAAGGAGATCTTTGCTGTGAAAACTGGCAGTGTTGTTTCTGCATCACACAGCTCCTTATGTTATGCTTTCAGTTGATAATGACACCACTTTGCCTTACTTTCTGAAGCATCAATGCCACGTGCTTTGGGCTTCTACAGAAAAAGGCAGAGATTATCCTGTAGTTTCTTTTGCTTGAAATAATTTACATTTGAGGCAAACAAGGTGTGTTCTTCCCCCATCTTCTCTTAAACTGAGACATAAATTCTTCATAGCATTTTGTAAAAGTGTTCTTTAATGGATATAGTTTAAAACCAGGAATCTCTTAGATGTCATTTGCTGTGACTTTTCTTCGTGTTTTCCTGTGTTTTCTTTCTGAAGTACTAAAGAGTGCTGAAACTTTATATAACTCACAGTTGAATGGTAATTCACCACATGAGAACGCACTTTGTATCTGCTACATTTAGGTGAATTTTAAAGCTTTAAGATACTGGTTAGGGAACCTGTGACTAACCCTTGGTATGGTATAGCCCTCTGCCAAGTTGGCTGTGAAACCTTTCCGGAAAAATGGAATATCGCCTTCAGCCATGTCAAATTATCTTTGATAGTTTGGTGACTTAATGCGATTAAACCACATCCTGGTCAGCTTGTTACGAAAGATGATGACTTGGCAAGTATACTTGGGTAAGCATTAACACACTCATAATGTATTACAGAATATTTGGTTTAGTCATGCGTGTGCTTTGCTAGGTGGAAATTTTTGTGTGTGTGTGTAGAGCACTATATTTGGATGGCAGCGAAGCCTGCCTGAAGGGCTGGAGATGCTTTTAAGACTAACTGGTGTCGTAAGTTTTCAGTAGAGCCTGTCCATAACGTGCTGTAAATGAATTACGATGTTGGCATCAACAGTAGAATGTCTTACAGCACAGATGTAGCAAACATGGAAAGCTTAATGCCAAATATGTCAGCGGTATGTCTCCCGGTTTCCTCTTAAACTTAAGGTCATGAGTACCCACATAAAAAGGCTATAATTTGTTTTGCCACAGCTCTCGAGTAGGTTCAGTAGTTAGGACACCAGAAAACAGCTTTTGTGGAACCAGGTCTGTATAGATATTTAATGGGAACTTGCCAAATGATTTGGCTCCACAATTTAGAAGGTGGAAATGGCATTGGAGCTGTTTTAGCAGCAAATTAAATACTTGCCAAATGTTGTCATTTTGTGGCTGAGATGTCCGAAATACACAGTGGCTAGCCAAGGTGATTTGGAAACATTTGCTGTGTGTGCAGATTGTTTGACTTGAGGTTGTCTCTTAGACTGGGAACATAACGGTTAACTCCCTACTGGCTCCAGGAGTGGAAGGCAAGTGGCAGTTCTTAGGAACAGGCAGTATTTTTCTCAAATGTAACAATAAAGCAAAAATGTTGTTTTCTTTGCCGTAGTTAAAACCAACATGAATGTTGTTCTGAATGTGTTGCATAGTTACTGTTCCAAATAACCAGTGTTTATTGCACTGGGGCTATGAAATACTCCTTTGTCCCATTTGTGCCTGGCTATCTCTCATCTCAGCTACTTCAATTCCTCCTTTTTTGGCCTGCTTCTCACTTTTTTAGCATGCCACTTCTAACTCTAGTTTTCTGGTTTGGATCATATCTCATGAGGGGCTTAGCATTTCCATCTTGCATTTGAATGCTTCATCGTTGCTTCTATGTTCTGCATAATTCTACATCTGCCTGTAACAGATTTCTTCATGTTTTGGCTCTTATGATATTATTATTGGTATTAGTACATGCACTGGTATTCCACACTGAGTTAAATAGCAGATTTTAGTATTGCAAACTGCAAGTGAGATTCCATTAATTGTTACTGAGGTTTGATTTTGTTATTTTAACACTTGCTTGTGTTACAGACGCTTCGGGAAGGACCCTCTGACCCTGGTTCTGATGAAAAGATTGCTGTGTACAAACACAATCTAGTTGTGTGTCTTGATATTGAGTGTTTGAACAGTGCTGGTTTTGAGGTGAGGGAACATGTTAGTGCTGTAACTAGTGACATTAACACAGTTTTCTCCATCACAGAATCATAGAAGCGTTTGGGTTGGAAGGGACCTTCAAAGATCATCTAGTCCAACCCCCCTGCCATGGGCAGGGACACCTTCCACTAGACCAGGTTGCTCAAAGCCCCATCCAGCCTGGCCTTGAACAATTCCAGGGATGGGGCACCCACAACTTCTCTGGGCAACCTGTTCCAGTGCCTCACCACCCTCATTGTAAAAAGTTGCTTCCTTATGTCCAGTCTAAATCTACTTTCTTTCAGTTTAAAATCATTGCCACTTCTCCTGTCACTCCCCCTCCTCAGCATAACAGGGAAAGAGAAAATAAGATTAAAAAAAAAAAGGACCTGTGGGTCAAGATAAAGGCAGTTTAATAAAGAAAAAGGAAAGGCTGTGTATGGAAGCAATGGAAAACAAAAGAAATTATTCTCTACTTTCCATCTGCAGGCAATGTTATTGTAAAAATGAGTATGGGAATAGTCTTAAGATCACTTAGAAGGAATCAAGAGTTATAACATGGGGTCCTGCTCGTGCACCCAGCTGAGAGGGACCTTTACTGCTGGCAATAACAAAAGGGTTTTAGCTAGTGCCTACTTCTCCTGCCCTCTTTCCGGTACCTGCACACAAACTAGAAGAAAAGAAAAATGCAAGCAAATCCATTTTGGTAACAATTTGGTAACTCCTGACCTGTTGAGTGTGGTGATGGCATACTACACAGCCAGTGCTGGGTGAGTTCCCTGATTGTCCTTGTGGGATCCGCATTCCCTGGGGAGGTACTAAAACTGGGGGCAGCATCAGTCATGGGGGGTTCAATAGATAAGGTAAAACAGGGTTCGCCACTGGCAGAGATTCTGGGAAACCAGAAGAAAATTGACGGTCCTTTAGGACTCAGTGAAGCTTGAACTGTAGTTCTCTGTTGGGATGAGTGGCCAGCTGGAGCTCGGGACGGGACACCCCCTGAGCCCTGGCCCCTGGGAGGTTCATTTGATGTGAGTAAGGTGACCTTCCTGCCTCGTATGCAATACGCGATAAGACGGAATTGCCTCATATGGTAAATCCATGCTGACTACTTCCCATCACCTTCTTGTCCTTCACAGGACAACTTGGAAGTTGTTTCCAGGATCTGTTGCTCCATCACTTCCCCAGGGACAGAGGTGCAGCTGGCAGGCCTAGCAAGGGTCATGGAAGGGGGCTGCATGGGACTGGGGTGTGCAATGGGCCAGGAAGGAGGAAAGCCTGGGTGCTCTTTATTTTCTAGGAGGAGCAACAGGGGCAGACCAGGGCATGTTCTTTTTTTGCTAAAAAAGCAGGCTGTTGAAGAAGCATTCAGTGAAATGCTCCCAAGGAGCACAAGCAGCAAGCACAGGGGATGTCCTGGAGCACATGCTCCTCTGGGTGCTTTCTGCGTGAGCAGCAATTGCACACGAGGTGTGCTCCACTAGCAGTGGTACAGCCGGGAAAGAGGCTTCGCACTCAGAAGTGCCTTAATGGGGAACGCTCGCAGGACACCAGCAGAAGCACCTCAGCCAGAAGACCTGCAGGGCCGGTTTGGGCTGGGGAAGGGATGCAGGGACACTCTGGCAAGCCCTGGCCAAGCCCAGCCTATTCATTCAGCTTACTGCCAGAGTGTGAACGCAGGGGCAGCGGTGGGTTCGAGGTGCCCTGCAAACATCCTTTCCTGGCACGTGAGTGATGCCTGTGCGGAGGGTCCCTGGGGCAGTGCCACTTAGTTTGGCTTCGCTCTCTGCTCCCCACGGTGAGGACATGCACAGCCACCAGCCCTGACAGGAGGGTCCCCATCGCTGCCAACAGCAGTGGTGCTCTGACATAGCAGAGTTGCCCTCCAGAAAGCCCCAGGGGCCTTATTTGGGCTTTGCTGGTGCCCATTGGAAGCCTCTGCTGCCCTCGAGAGATCCCTCCATTCTACAAAACTCTAAAAGTCTAAAAAAAATCACTTTTAAGTACCAATTCACTTCTGCAGATATTCTGGAGGTTGGTATAGGCTACGTTTGTTTATTCATTTCAGCCCCTACCACCCACATCTAGATCCTCTTCATCTTCCTCCAGAATAGGCGAGAGACCAAAAATATAATGATGAGGATCATTCCAGTTCTCGCTTTCCAGGTTGTCATCTGAATCGTCCTCAGCAAAATTAGAGGGGATGAATCCTCTTGTGCCGTCTGCCAGCTCTCCCACAGACCAACCACCTTCATCCACCAAAGACATAAACAGATTGTCCAGTAGTTTGAGGAAGCTCTAGTTCAGGCTGCTCACTGGGACCATCAAAAGGAGTGTAGGTGTATCGAGCTATGAATGCTCAAAGCTTTCCTGGTTGTTGTCCCAGAGCCTGCAGGATGACGGACTGTTTGCTACCGGTGGTTCTGTCTCACTTGCAGGACCCAGGAGTGTCCTCTGCCCAAGCTGACTGAGGGGCTCTGAACCCAATTCTCTGGTTCACTCGCCGGGGCTCGAAACAGTTGCCTGGCTTCTCCATGGTCCCTTTTTATTTCTCACTGAGCACTTTCTGCCATGTCTCTCACGGCTTTCAGTTTGGTCTCTGCGGCTTCCAGTCGGGTTTGAAGACAGCTGATGGCTTGGGTGGCAGAATTTCACTCCTCTGCCACTCGTGTCAGTTGCCCCCTCAGGTTGGCATTTTCAGCTTGAACCTTTTCTGCCCAGCACGTCGGCCCATGGAGGCAAGAATTTTCTTCAGCCAGTCTGGTGTTTTCTTCCGTCACCTCCAGAAGCTGCACCTCTAACTCCTCACACCTGAGCAGCTGAGGCTGCTCACATAATGTGAGCCCTCATCGCTTGCAGCCGGTTGGGCCCCGGAGCTCCTCAGCTGCCTCCGGCGAGGCTTCGTTCTGCTGGTCCTGTACCAGCAAAGCTCCGGCATGCTCTCTTCTGTCTCCAACCCTCTGCTGAGGAAACAATTTCACAGCCTCAGGCCACAGGCCCCCAGCCCGCACCATCCCACCTCATGGCTGAAGGTTTGGGGAGGCCGGGGGGGGGACAGGACAGGCCGTCGGCCGCCGAACGGTGCTGCCAACGGTCACTGCCAGCCGCCTTCCCTGGGTCTTCCCAGCGCCTTCACCGCGCGGGAGCAGAGACGGCGCCTGCCATGGGCCGGGCGCGGCCTTATTATAGTGTATGGTATACAGCATATTATAGTGTATTATACACGCAGTGGAGGGGTGGGCTGAGTGGGCACCTGGCAGCCAGCCAAGGCCAACCCACCGCAAAGGCCGTACACGTTTTTTCTCGCAACTTTGCCGCTTTCAGACCTTTCGGTCTGCTTTCTTCTAGCAGCAAACCCACTTGTACAGGCGGGGTTACCGTCAGTCAAAGCCTATTGCACATGTCTTGGAAGACATCTTTACTTTTTAGGTCGCACCTCTCCTTTGTGCACGGGGGGGCCAGGACAGACCATGTAAGGCTCTATTGGGTCTGGCTGGGATGGAGTTAACTTTCCCCACAGCAGCCCTCATAGTGCTGAAGGGTCTCACCCCAGTGAAAACCAGCAGCTTCCAGCACTGTCCTGGGGCTTGGCCTGTGCCTGCTCAGCCAGTTCAGTGCTCTCGGAGGCCTGTCGTTAGGGCAGGGACCCAAACCACCTCTGAGAACGCCTTGGCTGAGACGGGGATGCAAACTACATCTGAGGACATGACAGTAGAGACAGAGACCCAAACTGCATCTGAGGACACCATGGTGGCGATAGAGACCCAACTAACTACAGTAGTGGAAAAGAAACAGTGGACAAGGAGGTCAACGGGTCCATATCATCGATCAGCAGGGGAAGAGGAAGAGGAGGAAGGTTTTGATCAAGAAGCTGGTCCTTCAGCAAAGAAATGGGAGGCAGGAGTGAGAGAAATCAGGCAGGAGGCAGAAACCACCTGGCCCCTGACCACGTCGTCAGAACTTGGAGAGATGCGGAAAGATGACAGCCGCCAGCCAGGTGAGCAGATTGCTGCCTCGCTGCTCTGATGCTGGGATAGCAGGGCCAACAGTCAGCAACTGGAAGGTAAGGAAGCCCAACAGTGCCTCCAATGGGCCCCAGCAAAGCCCAGATAAGGCCCGGGGGCACTCTGGAGGGTAATTAGGGGCCTTTGTAGGGACTGTCCCCAGAGCTGGATGCAGTACTGCAGGTGGGGTCTCACCAGAGCAGAGCAGAGGGGCAGAATCACCTCCCTCGACCTGCTGGCCACGATTCTTGTTATGCAGCCCAGGACACAGTTGTCTTTCTGGGCTGCGAGCGCACAGTGCCAGCTCATGTCCAGCTTTTCATCCACCAGTACCCCCAATCCTCCTCTGCAGGGCTGCTCTCAATCCCTTCATCCCCCAGCCTGTATTGATACTGGGGGTTGCCCTGACCCCCGTGCAGGACCTTGCACTTGGCCTTGTTGAACCTCATGAGGTTCACATGGGCCTCCAGCCTGTCCAGGTCCCTCTGGATGGCATCCCATCCCTCAAGTGAATCAACTGCACCACTCAGCTTGGTGTCATCCGCAGACTTGCTGAGGGTGCATTGTGTGGTAGCAGTGCTTATATTTGAGCCCTTCCCTTGCAGCAGGTAGATGAGGTATGTCAGCATCCTGCTGTGACCTCCTGACAGGTAGTTTCTGCAGCTGCCTGTATCCACATGTTCCCCTCACCACTGAGTGATCAAGCTTGTGAGGGCCTGTTAGGATTTTTGACGTACCTCATTGCTGAAATGGTAAACTCTGTTTTCCATCAAAACTGAAATTCCATTCATTTGATGTTCAAGTTCAGCTGTCGTTTGAACTAGCACAAGCTGTGTCCCTGATCCAGGGCTGAAATCAGCTCATCTTAACTCACAGTACTCCTTCTGGGTTATTAGCTTGTCCGTTACCAACTTCTCATTAGCTGTGTTCTCCAAAACTTCTGTAGGCAAACTACCTTGCCCCACAGAGATGAGAAGAGCTCCTTCATGGATTTCATGGGTCATGGCCTGAGGAAATGAAGGCTTCAGAGGTAGTGGTCTACGAACTTCTCCCCAGAGCCCCCCCTCTGTGCCACATGCAGTTGGGCCACAACAAGATCAGGGAACTGAATCAAATTTAGAAGAAAAATCTTAATTAGGCTGGGGGGACATGTATGCTTAATTCTGTTCCTGTTGATTTCAGAAGAAACAAAATGTGTTTCCTCTTCACCTGGGCTGTATGGAACTCATTTAGCTTTTGGAAGAGAAGAGACTTAAGGTGCACAAATCAAGAGAATATGAAGAAACAAAATTATTCTCAAAAGGATTTTAATGAAATTCTTCTCTTTTATTTGAATGGTTGCCATATTTAGATAATTAAGTAGAATTGTCATAGGAATGAAAATCATCTTTCCCTTCTTCCCAAGGAATCCGAAAAATGTCACTATGTACAGAATTTACAATTATATGCAACAGTTTATTGTTATTCTGGACTCCAAAATTTGGGATCGCAGGTAAAAATGGCCACACCAAAGCTAGAGCAGGATGTGTCCATCCTGTACCTTTCACAATGTTCTGTGAACTTTACCAGTATACTTTCAAAATGATAGCTCTTCCAAGGATGAGAAGCTTTCCTCACCTGAGATCTTGCTCTGTATACAATTTTCATAATCCATAGCCTAAATAATTAAATTGTATTCCTTTTAGAGCAGGTGAGAAGTCAGGCAAAATGGGCCAGATGAGCAGATGTGTTTAGATTTCTGTTTTCTGTTGGTGTCACATGAAAGATGATATAAAGCAGGTGTAAAAAAAATAATCTAATGATAAATCAGTAGATGTTAGGCATCTAGTAACTTTGGGATTTGGATGGAAATCCTTCATTTCATGAATTTTCTTAGTAATTTTTGCCTTTCACTTACAGAAGTTTCCTTCGTTTTCATGGATTATTTGGCAGAAAGTCTTTCTGTTTTGGTTCAAGCTGCTGAACCTCCATAACTCCCTCTGTAACTGTATTTGACAGCCACTACAAACACCGAGTTTCTCTTTAAAAATTAGAAACCTTGAAGAACTCTGAAATACTTCTGAAATACAGCATCGTTATCTCTAACTTAACATTCAATCAAATGTCCACTGAGAGAATTTCTAAGATCCACATGCTATTAAATGAATTGGAACTCAGTCCTGGTGTGTTACTAGTAGGACTTTGCTTCTTTACTTAGCTTCATTTTCCAGTCTGAATCTACATGGCTGCTCTTCAGTAAGGAAAATTGCTCTGAGCTGGTGGGATCGGAGGTTTGTAACAAAGTGTGCTGGAAGGCACCCATGTTGCTAATGAGTGGAAGTGAGTATACAGTGGCTGCAAGATGTCCTCCGTAACCTGAATTGTCGGTCTCGGTCCATGTCATGGTTAGCAGGTCCCTTCTGAGAAACCTTGGGAACAGACGTCCTTGCTGTGCACCTCAAGCAGACAGCTCTGAGACAGTGCAGTGGTAGAAACTGTGCTTCCCCGTCAGCCCTAAAGGAGTCCTCCTAAATCATGATTAAGGTGCGATAACAGCATGAAGGTAGACTGCTGCTGCTAGCATTGCCTCAGTTTGGCACATAAATAGCAGCCTTCAGTCCCCTTATGCAAGTGCATAAAATGCATAGTAATAAACTGTGACTTACCCCACTTTCAGGTGCCTGGCCATATGAAAAACAGTTAACCACCTAAATCTACTGCTACACAAATATGCTACCAAGGGCAGGTGATAGGCAGCAGCAGTGTTGCACTGTGAGCAGCATTATTTAGATGCGTTCTTCCTGGGATCATGATGCACCCAAGGTTTACATGTTAGCAGGCTTGGCTTTTTAATTAGGGAAACGAAGCATCCATAAGCAGCGAAACAAAACAAGAGGCTTGAAATCATCCTCATTTTGTATTATACAGAATTTCTATATTCATCAGTACACAAGCGATTGCTAAACAGGTCCTCACTACATTTACTTGCAATTCAAACAAAGTGGTTATTATGCAAACAGGTTAGCTTTGTGGAGGCATCTCCAGGGTGAGCTTAACCCTGTCCTGTTTGGTTCCTCTTGTCTAAGTCTTATAGGTCTGTAAATGTTCATGTTGTTGTACAGAACTGCGGAGTTATCGGCCACGTAGTGTGGCTGATAGTAGTTAGCCTGGATGGCCTTCTGTGGTGGTGGGGCTGTGAATGAGACATAGCTGTGGAAGGAATTAACTCTATGGAGAGGTGACTGGGGGGTGAAGTTGCTGCTGAATATGAGAGTTCTTGGGGTTTGCTTGGTCTGGTGGGTGCTGCCGGCTGAGAAGCTGCTGAAGGGATCGGAAAGAGTGTTAGCACTTTCCTCGTTGCTGTAGGGAAGGCTGCGCTGGGGAGCCCAGCTCTTGCTGAACAGGAAGGGCATGGTACGTGGTGGAGACTTTGGTCCCCTCACAGGCTTGGACAGTGCGTAAAGGTGTCGGAACTCTTCATCAAACAGCTCCACAACTTGACCCGTGAACTTGGAGAGGAGGTTGCGGTGAACCTGGCCGCATAACCATGTGAAGCTGGAAGGAGAGACAAGGTGAGGGTTAGCATTAATGTCAGCTATTAGGAACTGGAGATCCCTGCAGGGGTGGTGCGAAAGGCAAATGTGTTTTACTGCTGAAGTTCCTTGTCTAAACACAGGAGGAAGATGGTGTCGCAGTTGAATTTCAGGTCAGTTCACATCAGTGCTCTTTGACTTGCATCAAGCTTTATTATTGCAGCTGCCTCTAAAGCCTTCAAGAAATCTTGTAAAGTTATACAATCTCCTAAAGGGAGCAGTGATCCAGATCCACTGCAGGACTAAATGTCAGATACCATATCCAAGGTTTGGGCATCTGTTCCATGGAAGGGAGTTTAGACCCCTCTTTTGGGTACCTCTCTTTCATGCACAATGCTTAAATTCAGGTCTTACCAAATCTTGTCTGCACGCACATAAATTGTACCTTCCCCGCAGAATGCTGTGCCAGTTGGTAACTCTCACTTACTCAGAACTGACATTAGAAAGACTAGCGAAAAATAACCATCCTTTGTTTTTGTTTTGCCACACTCTTCCTGCATTGGTCAAGAGAAACACATAAAAAGCCAACCTGTCACATCCCACTCCCACTAAACAAATTGCCACACCTGACAAATGCTTATTTTCTTCATTACAGAGAAAATGAAATTATAAATATTTCCTACAGCCTTTCCAAAAATAAAAATACCACTTTGCTATAAAGTAAGGGAGAAACACTGCAATAGTTTTCATTCTGGTAATCCAGAGACACACCTTAGGATACCCCATAGTTCTTAAATGATTTTTCTTTTGTGTGCTTCCTTAATCCACTCAGCAAACATAAATTTGTGCTCTTTTACAGAACCACAAGCCATCTTGATTGTGCTGTGCAGCCTGCCTTGTCTGAGCAGCATCATCATCATCAATAAAAAGAGCACAGTTGAGAGAATGAAATGTAATTACTCCCTAAGCTGACCAGGGCTTGAGCTGTGCAGCAGAGGATACAGAGCAGTGTTGGACTTGAACCTGAGGTTATTCTGTGTTGGCAAAACTCTGCCACGGTTATTCCTGCGTGACTTTATTAGCTACGCTGGATGTGCACAAGGATTGCTGAGAGGCAGATTTGGCTGTAGGTGTGTGCACTTTAAATCTTGTTCTTGTCATGTTTTGACAAAACTCCTGTGAAACTCAGTGGGACTGACAGCCTGAGCTGATGCTAAGGGAATAAAGACAGACAATTTGCATCTGCCTGTTTGGAGCATTCTTAAAGAGGGTTGGGTTTGGGGCATAGAGTGGTTTTATACTGTTGCTTCAGGAGCAAGGGGAGGAGTGAAGAAATGACTAGTTCAATGCCACCAGGCAACCCTACAATATATACTGTACATTTTATGATTGGACATGAAAATATACAGTAAATTACCAGAATACAGGCACTTCTCATCTACTTTGTTCAAATCATTCTAAATATGGACAAAACCTTGGGAGCCGAGGTAAACAGCACAGCAAGCTAACTCCCTGCTGTGTGGGTAGCATCTGCTGTGCTAGCTCAACATTGCCTTTATTCACTAAGAAGCACTCTCTAAACCTTCTCATGTCCTTCATCTAACTGTTAAGCCAGGAACAAACACAAAACCACGCAATTAGTCTGGGATATCTATGCTGAAGGTTACAAACTCATGAAAGGGCTGAGGTGTGGAGTGTCAGGTTTATACTTTATGTGCTAGAGATATATCTAGTTTATAAAAGACAATTTAGAGAGAAAAAAATCAATTACACTTATAAATGGCTTTTAAAAACCCAACAAAATCAGAGGAAAAAACTGTTGCACCCAATTTTGATAATTTACTCCCACACATAACTTCCTGCAGTACCCGACGGACAGATACTCATTTCTGGTTCATCGATCTTATCTGTAACCCTTGTAAGCAGAGAAAGTTGGATCCAATTAATAGCCCAAAGATTCTCCATAAACTGATGGCGAATGGGTCAGCTGTAAAGTAACAAGGTGAGACCTGTGTGATTTTAGACAAACATTTGTGGACTTCACGTAGTGAGTCACAGCAATTTACATTCTGTGCACTTTGCTGAAGAACAAAGCAGAACTAGACATAAAGACTTAACAGGTTTTCATTAGCTTCATTCTAAGAGGAAATTCGTTGTTTAGGTTTCAGGCCCTGTTTTGCTCCTTAGTTTACAATTCCAAGTGCTCTTTTGGGAAAGGCTCAGAGAATTCTGTTATTGTCACTATCTGCCCAGAAGGATCATTTTTCTACCAGGCCTTTTTGAGTGAAGTACATCAGAAAGAAGAGAAAGCACAAAGAATTACTGCCTAGCTTGGGGCCAAAGCTGTATCACTAATTCAGTCATTGATAGCTACTTCTCAGCTGTCTTTCCAAGGCTTTGTCCCAAGCCCCATGTCCTGTTCTGGATCCTCTCATTTATGATTGTCTGAATCAAAACCCGCCTCTCCTGCTCAATCTGCACTGGACTTGTTTCTTTCTGAGTATGCCCTCTGTATTACTGCAGCTGCAGTTCATCAGAGATGCTCTCATCCCTTGTATTTACAGCACTGCAGTAACATGCAGCATTACATGCATTTAATCTGAAATGGAAGGACTGGATTTTTCACCTGAGCTCAGGTTTGAATTAACCTACACATTAGTGTTGCTTGCTGGTGGGATAACCTCTGTATGAGGAACCTGCCCCACCTGAACGGATGCTCTCAGCAAAGCACCCCAGTGTTAGATGTTAGACGCTGGCTCTGAAGAGGCTGGTGGCTTTCAGAGTGGCAGCCAGGGAGGTACGCAGCTGCCCCTGAGGATCAAGGTCTATGCTTTCTGCTGTTTTCATTTTGCCTTCTTTAGGAGCACTGAGTTCATGCATTACCTAACTTCAAATTCTTTTTAAAAAAAAAGGAATAACATAGTTATCATAACATGGGGTAGAGTAACAGAGAGACAGCAAAAAGAAAATACTGCATCCTAACCTCACACCATAGACTTTGGCAATAAAAATTGAAAGGAAAACTGTAACTTAAAACACTTGCTCATGCCTGCACTTGTGCAGGCATGTGGGTTAAACAGCCTTCAGAAGCTTCTCAGCTCCAGTGTGCCCTGTGCAGCAGGACCACACTCATCCACACTGACCCAAGCAATGGCTTTTTACCGTGGTTTTAAAAACCATTCCAGAGCAGGAGATGCCACAGACTCAGTGGTGGTTCCTTTGCCTCTAACTAGTTGCCAGCTTCAGTCCTCTTTGTTGTCCATGAGGCAAATATATTTTGTCCCTAAACACTTTGAGTAGAAAGAGTGAGCCACGGTCCCTTTTAGTGCAGTATGTACAGAAGGCCTATTTTATTTCCTCAGCCTGTTCTGCCCACCAGTATTACAAAGTCATGCAGAGCACAGCACTTAAGTGAAATCTGCTGTTGTATTAAAGATCTTTTGTATTAGTTTTAAGATCTATTCCAATCTGATTTCCAGCAAATGCACTGCAGAAGAGTTTGAGTCTGTTTTACTCAACATCATTCTTGTTTACACCTGCAGAGGCTGGTAGATAAGGTTTAGGGATAACAGAAAACTTTCAGATTAATAAAGTGAGAGCTAGCAAGCCTACAGAAATGCCGTGTACTGATAACCAGCTAGAACCCATGTGAATCTGCAAACTGGTGCTGAGCATGCTGAAGTTAAATAGTGTATAGATTTATTCCTCACCACCCTCTCTGCTTGCTTGCTGGATGGGGGATTACGTAGTTTGACAAGGCTCTTCGGGTTAGAAGATATTGCATCAGCAGTAGAGAATGACAGAAGTGACTCTGCACAGGACTTTGAGGGTTTTTCTTTTTATTTTTAGGATTGAAAAGAGAAGCCCAAAGGAAGCTTCGGCTAAAGAAAATAGATCTTGTTCTGTCCCTCTTCTCCCACACATCCTTCACTTCTACTCTCTCTATAAATCTGCTGTTGCATTTCTACACACCTTTGATGAGGGACTGAAAAAAAACTGAAAGAAGAAGAAAATCACAGGGCAGCCAATAAAAAAAACCACTGAGTGTTCACTCATTTTTGTCTGATGGTTCATTTGGAAACTGAATGAAAACTGGATGCTCGCCTCTGTGGACAGCCAAACTCCTGCAGCCTGCACTAACCCCATGTATTCACCTTTACCTTCATCACTATAGTTATGTAATCATCCTGGTGGCACAGTTTTATCGGACTAGAGGCATTTAAGCTTCCAAACCATAAACTGGGATTAAGAAAAACAATCTCATCCTTTTAATTAAATAATCACCTCTTGTCTTTTTGTATCTTGATTTCTAGGATACACTCAGTCATTTGTGAAGCTATCTACATAGCCATGAGGCTCAGCAGCTTCATTTATTTGATGCAAGCTCAGAGTCTCCTGAAATTCCCTGACTGGAGGATCTTGGATCTTAATTAAAACCCCAGTTGTTGAGATATTGCATCCTCTACCCGAAATAATTATAGCAGCACAAAAGTGGAAAGTTACAGACTCAGCTCACAAACAACAACAAAAAAGGAAATAAAAGGGAAGGTACAGCAGTTGTGTAGATGCATACTGCCTACCTGTTAATGAAACACAAGAAAAAACAGGAAGTCTCTGAAGTATTTCTGTTTTACCTTTAATCACTAAACTTGTCATATGGAGAACAAATCCTCAGATAAGCTGAGTGACATATGCTACATTAAGGGATCCCGAGGGAGATGGAAATGTATCATGTCTCATGATAACACCATCTGAGCACCCAAACAATAGGGAAAGCATAACATTAAGCTGTACACATTTCTAGTTCTGCTCCAGGGCTGCACTGGCAAAGTTGTTTACATTAGTTTCTGAACATTTAAATTAAATACCACACTCCATAAAGAACTAACATCAGCTTTAAAGCAAGTTAAGTGGATTACTGAAAAATGGCACATATTTGAAAACATAAGGGGGTTTTGTTCAAAAAAATCCTTCTCACCTGTACAAAAATTTCCATGGCACTTCTTTGTGAAGTAATATTAAAAATCATAAAAGAGCACCTGGACATGAGCTGCAATGGCTTATCTCACCTGTAAGATCCAGAGAGCACGTATCTCCAGTCAGAGATAAGAAATTTTTCCTGTATTTGTCCTGAAAATTTCCTGCCTGATTTGGCACAGTAAACCTCTCCAGTGACACTGCGGACTGAAATATTCTGTAAAGAAAAAATAAAAAAGAACAGAGTGAATTTTTTTATAATTAAAAATCAGAAGGAAAGGGCCCTTTCTCCCCATTGCCTTTAGCTCTTCACTTCCCCAGTGTTTATTATGACTTCTTCATAGACTCTCCAATGTTACATTTGAAGGTTTGGGGCTAGAGGAAACTTAGCCAAGGTCTCTCACCTGCCACAGGGTTACTTGTTTCAATGGGGACATAAACCTGCATGGAAAGTCATGCAGATGGAGCTGTGCTGTGTAACGATAACTGATGCTACCCCAACCAAAATGAGTGTGAGATGTGTCCATAGCTGAGAGTCGTCTGTTACCTCCGCTGACACCCCAGCAACAATTTCCTCTAGCTGTAAGCTCTCGTTTTACGCTGGCTATGGCACAATCCAGCAGGGCAAAACCTCTGCTCTTCCAATCCATCTGGGCCTGCAAGTACATACATGCTGCCCAGACGAATGCTGTCCTGCAGAATCAGATGCAAGTACATGTGTGAGTGGAGAAGCAGGTCAATTTGGCCCATGTGATGCTCTGCACTGTCCTTGTACCTGAGCAAATGCATTTAAGGCAGGCCAGGCACCCAGACCTGACTCTGCTGTCCATATGCACACTTTGCAGAGTCAAGGCCTTAGAAAATGAGAGGTGCCAAGGATCTGGCTCACACATTGTCAAAGCCTGTGCATTGTAGCAGCATACTTACAATAAATAGCACAGGCTTGTTCTTCCTAAGGAGTGGGGGTTTACAGACATGCAAACACTGTTATGAGCATGTTCTATTAATTTGAGTTTCTTTATACATTTGGGGTGGAATTCAGCTGTTGAAACACAGGTGTCTGGTGCATGTCTCCTGCCTGCCCTCCAGCTGCCATTCCAGGAGGCTGTTGCATCTGCGGTAGCAGCCATCCCCATGAAGGTGCCACAGGTGCCCTACAGCATCTCAAGCAACAAGTGAAATGGTCCCTAGGAGGTTATTTTTAAGGTCAGTTCCCTCTGGCAGGGATGAAGGTGGGCTAAGCTAACAGCCAGCTAAATTTGAGGCATTATCTTTAAAACAGAGCTTTAACAACAGGTTTTATCAGAAACCACTTACTGCAACCAAGGTATTGCCATGAAAAAGTTTCATGTGCCTGCTACCCATGGCTGCCAGACCACAGCTGCTGTGGAGTTATCAAACAGAAGCAATTGTAATGCTTATGTTGGACAACTCTACTACGGGACTTGACTTAACTCTGTTTTAAGACTTCAGGGCCCAGATTAGTTTCATCTAAGGACGTAATGGAAATGCCTTAACTTCCAGTAACATCCATGGAAAAATGTAGGCATCTTCAGAGGAGAATTAGGTGCAATAACACTACCTCTGGAAATCTCTCACTCCCTTTTAATTACAAGGTAGACTGACCCTAGCATAACCATGCTTCTAGCTCACAGTGCCTAAAGTTAGGCATACAAATCTGAACCTAACAGCTTCACAGAGCCACAGTACCTTGAAGAGATCCTCAGCAATTTGCAACTTGTCGCACATCTCCGAGAAGAGATTTATATTGCCATGATCGAGTAACAGGTAGACAAACACCATGCGCTTGTTAGCTGCCTCCAGGAGGTCACAAAGAATCTCAGTGTCTGTGAACACATCCATCACGATAGCTAGCACCTAGGGGAAAAAAGCAGAGGCATTACCAGAGTCAATTTATGTAACTTAAGGTTGCCTGTGAGGCCACTGAAATGTAGTTTATTTTTAAAAAAATATTCTAACAAACACAAATCTTTGGACATATATGTGGATATTTCTTCTGGTTTTCTCCGTAAGCTCCTGAATCAGTAAATTGATGAGATACATATTGCTTCATTGTTTTATTGCTCATATAAAGCCAATATAACACGCAACATACGCACTTCAGTTAAGCTCTTTTAATCATAAAACACAAAATGACCTGTGAATTTGTAGGTGAGATTTCAGCACTAGGAAATACATTGAAGTGCTAATCACAGAATAATAAGGATGCAGCTAAAATAAGAGACCGCAGCCCTTGCCAAATGGCTGACTAGCTTTCATAAGTCACATGCATTTAGCAAGAATCACTGGATGATGCCTTCTCTGTTATGACTTACACCTGGAACGGTCCTGGCTTTAAATCCTCACTGATGGTGGTGGTGGGGCAACAGACTCCAACAGCTACATCTGTTTGGGTTTTTTTTAGTAACGATTTATAAACTAATTGTTTCAATTTAACCATACATCCATGCTTCCCAACTCACAACTGGCAGGACAGTGTATAAAAATCTCAGGACTGGGCATAAAAGCCCCAACAGCTACTTAAATGCACAGCCTCCAGCCAGAGTGGATCAAGGAACTGTAAATGTGATATAAAACCACTTCCATAGTCTAGCCCCTATGCTCAGCATTGGGCACGGCCTCATGAAGGTGCTGGTCTTCACTGACGTCTGCTATTGTTCATGGAAAGGGTCATCTCTGCAGGGCAATTCTGCCCAGCTAATACCCGATTTATCTTCAGAAGGTGCCTATATCTCCATTGACTAGAAAGGCAACCCTTGATAATTGCACTCACAGGATATCATCTTCAATCAAAACAAACTTTACAGTATCTCTGCAGATCTGTCTTACCAATTGCTTCCAACTTGCACTGAATCTTACTCCAAAGCCTGTGCCCACACTTACCAGCGAGCTTATTCCCTTCACCCCCACAAGGAAATCCTACAAGACTAAGCACATCCTGCATAGCCAGCATCCTGTTCAGGCAAGCCAAATTATTTGCAGAGCAGTGAGGATCCCACACCTTCATTCTGCTGCCAAAGCATGGTGTTTCAGAAAGGGCCTCGCCAGTGCTACGTAAGTGGCACAATTTTGTCCAGTATGTCACATTCACTCTTACTGTTAACTCACCTTGTCTTTTTAAATGGCACAATATGCATCCAGCCTCACCGTAGCTCCAGACCACTCTCTAGTACTGCTTTTTCACCAGCTGTTCCCAATTTGTATTTCTGTACCTGACTTTCCTCTCTTACTTGCAGTACTTGTCGCTTCTTTTGCCCAAATTTCATTTTATGATTCGCACCTATTCCAAAAATGTGTTAAGATTACAGTACTACACGCCAATCCTCTGCAGTTTGGCGTCATCTACAAACACAGTCATTTTTCTGTTGTTTAAGTTGTTAATGGATATATCACATACTAGGCTATCCAGGATCGATCCTTATCAAATACTAATTAATAAATGCTGCCGTTGAAAAACTGTACTCAAAAAGCAGTTGCCAAATTTATACTGTGTGTAAGTGTTGCTCCAACACCCTCTTGTAATGTAAATTAGATGGTTAAGAAGGTCATGTGAACCATGGATTTATATTACATTTCCCACTTTTTCCCCTACAAATTTTCTCCTCTTGAGACAGAAAATTGGCCTGGGTCGATAGTTTACTGATGCTTATTCTACTATCAATCAGAGACATTTCTTCTGTTACTGAATCTTTCTGATGCCGCCAACTTAGAACGACTGATCTATAATTCCCCTGATGTGCTGAGCACTTGTAGCCTTTGACAGGGCAGTTGCCAATGGGGATTCTTCTCCCTTGCCATTACACTCGGCGTTGTCAGGCCCAGCACTTGCAGGAGAATAATAAAGCAAAAGTCCGTAACTCCAGTGGGCTTTGCAGCCTGTGCCGCACAGCAGGCACTGCAGCCTGGTATTGTTCCTGACTGTTCCCCTGTGAAACTGCTAGTGGCGTCTCAAGTTTATACAAGGGGAAAACTCCTGGACGATGGTAAACACAGCACTGAAATGTCAAATATTTTTTTTCCAGGAAAACAGGAGAGCTGCCAGAACACACGACAGAGGCTTTTTGTCCCCCTCCAGCTGCTCAGCTTCTGGTTTCCCAGTGCACGGGCAGACTGGCTTGTGGCTGGCACCTCTCTGCGGCCCCCGTCACTTTGTCTGTTGTCAGGGGCATCATCCGCACCTTTCTCATTTGCCAAGTTACGCTGCAGCGTCTCCATATGGAACCCACGTGGCATTTTTAGTGATACTGACAATGTATTAGGGATGAAAAGTCTTTTTTCTGAATAATTTCCTTCCTCTGTGGACGGCTGCTGGCACACCAGACACACATGCCCTTCTCTGGGCTCCCCTTCATCCACATCTCCCATGAATACCCTGAAACAATTGCTAATAGCTCAGAGCTCGCTTTAGCTTAATTCTTGTTACCGGTGCAATGGTCTGAACAGATCAAAGCATCCTGCTGGTGATGCATGAGAAGGGACAGAGCCCAGATGCCTTTTCTATGGCACATTTGCTCTGCTGGGTTAATGGGAGTTTAAAAGAAGAGGGAATGCTTTTTTTTTTAAGTCACCAACATAAAAAGGTGTTGGGAGTGAGTACCAAAAAAAAAAAATAATTACTGCCTGTGTTCAACAATAGGCTCTTTACAGCCCCTTTCTTGAGCAAAGCTACACTGCAACACACAAGGCTGGCTCTGATCAAATACCACGTTTACCTGATCTTTTCAAGAGCAGGAAGACAACCGAGTGCAGAGGAACAGCAATTCTCTCCCCATACCTGAGTGGTCTTGTTGATGTACCGGCGTATGATGTCTCTAATGTTGCTGTTCTTCTCTGTTTGGAAATACACAGTAGCAGTGGATTTTTCCTTTAAATAGGGCTTCTCTGCTGTAATCCACGTGTGCAGCAGAGCTGGCTCACTGCTGTCAGAAATGGTGGGGAAGTAGGTCCCTGAAGGGAGTGACCCAGTATCGTTCTGCTTTGGTGCAGTCGCCCCGTCGGCAGCCAGGGACTCCTGCGCGTAATAGGACTCCCTGGTGTTATCCTTGATGTACTGAGCTTCCACTGAGGAGAGGAAATCCACCTCGCCTTCTTTGCTTAAAGTTTCGAGGTAAGAGTCTGTCCCACCATCCAGGAAGGCGTCGGTGGCCAACCTTATGCTTTCGTTGTGGCTGAAATCCGCTTTTGTCAGCTTTGGGGACTGGTTCTTGATATCCTCCAGCCTTTTCCTTATCTTGCCCATGTGTCTGGAGTGGCTCATGGCTCTCTGTCGCAGCAGTCGATCTGCCAGGCAGGCACCATGCATTTGCACGGCGCAGGCAGCGCAATCATCCTTGTTCGGAGACTGCATTCTGGCGTGAAATCGCCTCAGCTGAACGAATTAACTATGAATAAAAATAAAGAGATCTTATTACCTCAGGCAAACTCACACTCCCTGATTTTGTTGGTACAATTATCTTCAAAAAAAACCCAAAGCTTGCTTCTCAGGTGGTGGTGTACTTCAGCAACAATCTGTTTCCAGATGGGACACAAGTGCAAAGCTGATTAGATTGCTTATCTGAGAGGCACCCACCTCACCCCCAGGGCATACGAAGGATTCGAGTCCAATTACCAGGGCCGTCGGATTCGGTTGTATTTCCCTTCCTGTTGCATCCTGAGAAATGTGAGGGAAGAAAGCACTCAAGCAAAAGCAGGTAGGCTCCCAAGCATCGTTGCACAATCTTCAAAACAGCTTGAGGCTTCTCTGTCTTCCCATAGTATTCGTTAGGGAGCAAAAACAACACTGACGTTGAACTGGGAGAGAGACATCAGCCATGTCTCTAGCTTCAGAACAGCAGAAAGGGTCACGGACTCTTGTCTGGACCCACATGCTGCCAGGCAGGCTTAAAAATAGACTTGAACTTCGTCACTGTGCCCCATTCATAGTATGTTGCTATTACCATAGACGATTCACTCATTTATTTCTTTAAAGCTTTGTGACTACGCCATCCTATTAAAAGAAAAATACCCCTTCCCAAACATCCTGAATATTATGTGGAGGGAGGGTTGTGAGCTGGCCTCAAAGCATCAGAAATACAAACACTCATCACTTGATTGTGCACATTTAGGGCTGTTTGGTTGGTTTTTTTTTTGTTTGGTGTGTTGTTTTTTTTTTTTCCCAGGCTGCAGCTTCTGGAGTCACGTTGTCCCTGTGGCAGCTCAGCTGCTGTGTCATTAGCAGGACAGAGGCACAGGTTTGCAGTGGGGTGAGAGGCGCAGTGCCTCCAGGGAGCCAGGCCAACTGGTATGACTGCGCGGGGGCAAGGAGAGGCAGGGTGGGAAGGCACCCTGCCTGAGGTACGCCATAAATACCTGTATGCATGCTTTTACACAGAGGCACGTGTGACACAGTTTTCTCACACAGGCTGGGTTTGCCCTCGCCCTGCATAGCTCTCTATCTGTGCACCAGCATGTCGCGGCTCCGGAGGGGAGTGGAGGATCGAGGGGACATGCCAGTCTGGGCTTTTGCACAGGGGTATGGGCTGCTGAGAGCACATCTGAGCAGGGAAAGGCTCCTGCCACTCTGACCAATGCGCTCGGGAGCATGGACATCTTCAGGGCCACTTGGAGTGACACAGGCCCAGTTTTTCCAGGGTAGCTTCCCAGATTCTGGGTCTATGTCAGATGCCTTATGGGGGGGAAAAAGTAATTATATGTGAGGATGACACAAACATATATATATGAAAAGAGAAAAGGGTATGAAATGGTTCGGATTTTAATCCCGTAGCCACAAAGGGCTGGAAACACCCACTGGGGGACAAGGAGAGGTGGTGGTGGGGCCCGTCCCTGAGCTCTTGGCGTGATTTTAAAAACTATCCCGTCCCTCCCCCCACCCCCCAACATCCGCCCGCAGCTGTCAGACGCGGCAAAAAGTCACTAATTATCTACTGACCTGTTCCGCGCAATTATGCCGAAAACGATGCTGCCTAATTAACCTGACGTGTAAGATCGCGCCCTGTCAACGCCAACCAGGGCCTGCCCGCAGCAGGGCTGTTACCCCCCGCCGTGGCCAGGGCCAGCGCTGTCGCCTCGGGTCCCACACGGTCACCCCGATGTCCCACATCACGGTCACAGCAGGGCCCCACACAGGCCACCCGAGGTTGTCACCACGGGGCCACGCAGCGTCACCCCAGGGAAGCCCCGTTCTCACCCTGGGGTCCCACACGGTCACTCCCCACGTCCCTCATGGCCCCCACAGGACCCCACACCGTCACCCTACGGTCACCACAAAGCCCCGCACCATCTCCACAGGGCCCCGCTCAGTCCCTGCGGGGGTCCCACAGCGAGGCTGCCCGGCACGGAGCCCGCTGGAGCGGCCAGGGGAAGGGCCGGGCCGCCCCTCCCGCCCCTTCTCCTCCCGCGGCGGGGCTGAGGCGGCGGCCGGGCCCTCAGCGGCTCCGGCGGGGCGGGAGGCCGAGGGGCAGCGTCCAGGCCGAGCGCGGGGAAAGCGCCACCAGCCGCCTCGTTAGCGCAGTAGGTAGCGCGTCAGTCTCATAATCTGAAGGTCGTGAGTTCGATCCTCACACGGGGCAAAGGCCGGCGTTTCTTTTTCTTCCTGCGGCGGGACGAGCCTCCCCCGCTTTTAGCTGGGAGGGAGCCACCCAAACCTGCCCTCTAACCCCCCGGCGCTGTCGTTGCTGTCGTGATTTATGAAGCCCGAGTTCCAGGGCAAGGACCTGTGCCTGCTGGTTGTGGGCTCACAGAAATAATTTCTGCAACGCCTGTTGTTAAAAAATGCACTTTTGGCAGCGGGTTGCCTGCATCCGTGCTGTCTGCAAGCCCATTTCAGAATTTGGGAGCGAGGAAGCGGGTCCCGCTCCTGCGGTGGGCTGTGGGGCGCAGGCAGGGTGAGGGGTCCCGCAGCCCCTGGCAGCGGGCAGGGACGAGGAAGGGCTCTGGGTGCACACACGGGCAGGGGCTCCTGCCTGCTGCAAACGCTCCCGCTTACACCTATTTACAACTGCAACATTTTTACCAACCGTGAGCACGTACGCACATGGCCCAAGTTGCTAGCCAAAAACTTTGTGGGTTTATTTTCTCCCTTTAAATATAATCACATGTAAACTCCAAGACAGTCATCAGAAAAAGGCAATTTTCTCATCTACTCCTCCTGCTTCCCAAAGATGATATTTACTTGTTGCATTTTCATCCCTTTTTGAAAAAAATAAACAACCCAACAACACCTCTTCCCCGCACTCTGCTGCAGTCTGTGATGAGATTTCTGTGGATCCTGGTCGCTATGAATGTGACTGGTTCTGGTTCCAGACGCAGAGGACGCTAACGTGAGGGTAACGAAGCACCTCTGTGCATTTAAGCCTTCATGTAATTTGAGGACAAAGAGTTGCTGTTTAGCGGTACCGTCTGGGTCTGCCCTCCTCTGCGCGGTGCTTCAGCACCCGCAGGGCACCACGAGCGGTCCCGCTCTGATGCTGCTGCCCCAAAGAGCGCCAGCAACACCCCATGGGAAGCAGAACAAATTAAGTAAGTTCCAGGTCCTCATATTTTCACACAGCCAAGTCTACTCCTATATCAGCATCATGTGTAGCAATTATGAATCATTCACTTTATTTAACTTTGCCTCGTTCTTTTTTACTGTAACACCACATAATGTTCTACTCTTGGGTCAAAAATATTAGCCATTGACAATCAGCGTAGCAGCATGGAAAACAGCATATTTATTTAGATGCTCTCTCCCTTTCTTTCTCATGAAAGGCACCTGCTAGTATGTGTAACAACCATATGTATCTCCAGCAACGGAGGCTCCACAGCCTCTCTGGGCCTTGTTTTCAGTGTTCAGCTCTCAACAGAAAGGTTTTTTATCTCTAATTGCAAATTTCCCTGCTGCAACTTGTAGAATCCACGTACAAATCACTGACAAAACAACATTTTAACAGTGGTTTGTTTCTTCAGGTCATGGCATCCCCCAGAACAAATAAAGTATACAAATACTGCAGGTGTAATAATTTAATGGTAAAAAGTGAGTTTATTTTAGAAGTACAGGATTATAGTTACTAAGAAAATAATGAGGTTACAAACAACATACATTTTTCTAGCTAGCATTTTATTTTTATATAAAAATATTTCCAAAGGCCTTTATAATAAACAATCTATGATCAGTCCTTAATCACACTATACATATTTAGCATTTCACTGATTAATAATTTGAAAGTACAGCTGAGGTCCAGAGCAAACTGTCTCAAGGTGTCCACTTTGTAGCTGGGAAACGAGTTGGAGGATGTCTAGTTCGAGTTCGAGCCCGTGACGTAAGCTTTTGTCTGAGCCGTCTGACTTCTGCCATCAGTTCCCGCTCTTGGCATGCCAGTTCTTCTCGTCTTCTGCCTAAAGACACTTAAGTGGAAAAAACTTGGACTTAATATTACAACTAATGGTTTTCCATAAATACTATGAATGCTTATTGGAAAACAGGTATCTCTGGCATAGAAATGCTATGTTTTATCAGTACCACTGTATGCAAGACAGCCCTAAGACCTGTAAAAGCAAGTTTTTTGAAAGTGGTGCCTATGTTTTGTTACAAAAAGGTCAGATGCTGATGGGTCGCTATGGCAGGTCCACAGATACGTGTTTCCCATTGTGTGCAGAGTTTTGTACATAAGATGCATGTGATTTTAAAAAGCACTTTCACTGGCCATAACGGCTAGGACAGCACAGAGGAAATGATTACAGATTAATTCCTGACTATAACTTTCAGTAAGATTTTGATGAAACATCTTCTCAACACCCCCAAATCATACATAACTATGAAGACAGAAAAAGCATAGGTAAAATAATCAGGTCAGAATGGGATTAAAACTAGGCTGAGGTTTAATAGGACCACTCTCATAATGCAACACACTTCAGGCACTTCCTACCTGTGCTGCCCCTTGTAGCAAAGACATTTTTGTCAGGTTTGAGATAGATAGAATACAACAATAAATTGGTTTACTATCCACTAAACACCTACACAACTAATGACGACTCAATTGCACAATGAGGTGTTCCAGTAATGCTTCTGAAATTAAATGTGAAAGAAAGGAGGGTCCTAACTTAGAAACTTACTGTGTGATGATGACTCTGAGGCAGACAAATCATTCAGACAGACGTTTCCAGACCTTGGCACCTGCTGGAGTTCTACCCCTCTCTCTGTACGTCTGGCCTTTAAATCACGCAGTCTCTCTGTGGGAAATGGAGAGAAGGATTCTTTGTAAACTAAAAATGTTTAAATTTTTAGTGAATTTTTCTAGCTTGAGGTGAAACAGTTTTTCTCCAGGAAACAAAACTGGAACAATCACTCACTCCAGCTAATGGCAAGTAAAATTTGCTCAGAATTAGAAGTCAATGTTTCTACTCTATGGGTCAAAGCTACGCATCATCGCTGCATTTCATTTTAAGAAATTACAGCTCCACACGTGCTGCTTCTTTCCATATAATTAATCTTCTGACAAATGGGCCACTAAGATCATGTGGAAGTATGGCTACTCGTACTTGCAGATTTAGTAGGAGACACCCATTTTAATAATTTGCAGTTGCAAATTAATCCATATTAAAAACATTAGGTAAGTAAGGGCAAAGTCTAAAAAAGTTCACCTAAAGCAATACTAATCACTTAATCTTACTACTAATCACTAATCTTGTGTGAGCCTTGCGGAGATGGGGGAATAGGAGAAATATCTGCAAAAACACATAAATGCAGCATTTGAGAAGGATGTACTGGCCAAATCTGGAAGTGCATAAATGTATTTTTCCTGTGAACAAACACTTGGCAAAGTCACTGGTTGGTATAATACTGTATGTCATCTCAGGACAACATTATTTGACAGAGCATTTCTAAGGGATGTGATTTTACGATTGGCTTAAGCTCAGCTAAACCTGTGCTCCTACTAAAAATGCCATTTATATTGCTGCATCTGATAGATCTCAAACTGAGATTCCTTTCCATGTCTGGCCTGATATATTGGTTTCATGAAAGAATATTGCCAAAAAGTACTCATGTAAAGGAGTTAAGCTTAAGTGTATCTCTAATATTGGACACTTAGTTTGTACTCAGTTGCTGAATACTTCATGCCAACATCTACACAGGAGAACTGCATTATCTATATGCTCACCAAAATAGCCATCTTCGCTTTGCAGCTTTTCAGCCAATTCTAATGCATCATTCATTTTGTCTTCTAAAAACCACTTCCTGTATTCATCTGCAGCAGCAGCCGCCTTCTGCTCTTCCTCCAGTTGAGCTTTTTTCTGTGTAACTTCTTCCCACTGTGCAACAGAGATATTAAAAGTGTCTTCAACAGATGTGTTGCAAGGAAAAAGCAACAAGTAAAACTACCTGGATTATTACAGATTTCACTTCACCTTTAAATCAAAATATAGGTTATTAAGTTGAGTGAATGTTTCTTTTTGAAAAATTTCTCATTCAAACACCTGGAGAAAGGTAAAAGTCTTGGGTCAGAGAAAAAAAAAGAGAGGAACTTACAGAATTAGGAATATGCTTTCCTAAGCCTAAAATATCCTCACCAATTTGCTCTAGTGCTTCCAGAAACTTCTAGTCAAAACAGGAAAGGAGATTCCTAACAAAATATTTCTTCAATACCTTTCAGTTTTATGCTCTACCAAGTTATGGGCAAAAGACAGTTACATTTGTGCCAGTCCCACTTAGAAAAAGAAATAATGCAAATACCTTTTTTTCTTCCGCTTCCCTCATGGCCTTCAGCAGTTCAGCTTCTTCCACCCTGTTGTCATGCAGGAGCTTGGCTATCTCTTCATAACGCTTCTCACGGTCCTGATCATCACGCCTTAGTTTATGCAACACGTGCAACCTCCAGTCAGTGTCAATGCATTTCTGCTCTGCTTTGGCTAAGTTTTCTTCAGCCACCTAATAAAACATCTTTCTTACCAGCAATCCATTTAGTCTATTTCAAGTACACAGCCTTACATACAGATAAGGTAAGATGAACTGAAGTGTCCTCCAGTGTCACTGTTAGATGTCCCTGCCGGGAGACTGTACCTGCAGTGCCACTCCTCCATTAATTACAGCAGGCTGTCTCATCTATCAGGGCTTTCTTCTGCTTCTTCTTCATCCTTCTTATTCTTTCCCTTACTGAGGGTCTTTGTTTTGGTTTGTGGTGTTTTTGTTTTTTTTTTTAAATCTTTTGGAATGAGGCATCAACTCTCTCCATGATTTTGGGGATTTTGCTTTCCTAGCATGGATTTAATATGATTTACAGGTGCAATTAACATAAGACTGATACCTGGATGCCAATGCTTCCACCCACACCCATCTGCTTCCAAAAATCAAAGGCTGTTTACAAAAATTTAGACCCATATGTTTATTTCTAGACAAAATATAAATGCAGATGCCAAGCATATGGGCAGTGGGTTAGCTGCAACTATTTTTCCAACTGTGCAGTTACAAGTTCTGAGCTTGAAAATCTGAACAATTCCTAATGTCAAGCTACACACATTCATTACTGTGATCTAGAAGACAGCTTCTACAGCTGAATTTCCTGCCAAGTACTACCAACTGAAAGTTCCTTTGAGGCTTACTTTTGTTTTATTATGGTTACAAATAAAACATGTTCCTTAACAGGAGGATGACTTATTTTGAAAAGCACTTTTGAGTCTTACATGCCTTCTGAGTTCTGAGAAGTAAAGAAAAGGTAATATCCATGACAGGCCCAGAGAATTTCAGTATTATATAGCTGTTTGGACACTTCAATCAGATTTTTGAAAACCTCAAAACTTTAAACATACCGTCATAATCTATTAATATAGGTATCTAGAAATTAGATTACTTTAGAAAATATTTTCACATTAACTTGAGCTAGTTAATTGCAATTAAAATACTATTAACTAGTACTACTTGTACTACTTAGCATACTAACTCCCCAAAATATGTGTTAAGATCCAATCATCTTACTATCTGAGCTTTCTGGTTTTCTTCTCTATCTATTTCCATCAATCTCTGAACAAGATGATCTTCCAGATCCACCTTTCTTCGACAGGCATCCACCTCTTCTTTCATTTCCTGTGTAACTGCCTCTTGATCTTTGATGAGGTGCTGCCAAACACACAAACATAACTTATTTTTGCTAAACTACTAGCCCACATCTGTAATTCCATCTCTTTAACATTTATTAAAATTTCATTAAACTAGTATTTGAATATATATACACATCTCATCCCACTACATATCATAACTGTTGAAGAAAGTGATAGTCCCTGCTGTTTTATCCACTTGGAATTACACTAAGCCTGAGTCATCACAGTGGTCTCGCAGGTTGATACTGATGTAATTCCGTTCCCTGGATTATAGTGGACCGTAAAAGCAGAATTCCAACTTAAATGAATTAGATTCATCATGACAATATTCTGCACTTTTATGGCACATTTTAGCCAAAACCTCAAAATGTTTCACAAATATAAATCATGTCATGGTACAGGGACTTATAATAAACACATATGCAGCTTGAATGCAGAGATGATTTGCCAAAGTAGTACGAATCAGCAGTAGACCTGGAAATAGAATTTTAACTCTCACCACCTTTTCTTCACATTCATCAGGGCACATCTACACAGTTTTCTGGAGAAGAGATAACTGCTTCCCAGGCTTGCGGGAATCTATTGAGCTGTGTCAGCAGGGTACTGAAGCAAAGTTAACATACACAGCCTTCTAAGCTTAAATATAGCCCCTCACTGACGGCGGTGAAACAGTCAGTTCAGGGCATGGCAGGGAAAGCCTGTCTACACAGACTCTTGTGGGGAGACATATATCCTCAGTTAGTTAAATAATTGCTACCTTTCTAGCCTAAAGAGGATGATCACTGTAGAATTAGTTCCCTTAAACAGTTGACTTTACTTGTACTGGAACACAAATGAGCTTAGCCTGGTTCGTGTTATGTAGCCACAATACAGCTGGCTGTGTATTTAATAAATAAATGCTAAAAGAAATTTAGCCCAGTTATGCTCAGCATGGGTTATTAAAAGTCTATGGCCAAAAGCTTTAAAAAGCCAAATACAAGCCAACACATGCTTCAAAATAAGGATTAGTTATCTGGATGTCCACTTCTGCTTGGATTCCATCGGATCTGCACATATGCAAGATGGGCACACGTAGCTGTGATTTCTACACACTTACTATTTCTAACTAAAACGGACATTACTAAAGCCTTCCATTGGAAGCCTTGCTTTTCAGTCATTTATAATAATTAACTGATATTTAACTTTAAACAGTATTATTGATTAAAACCCTTTATTACTGAATAGTGATCTTTCTGAATTATAAGTCAGCCATTTGAGAAAGGAACTGTACATTCCCCACAAACCATCCATTCCTTTTTGCTTAATGATGTTGTTGGCAATTAGACATTTTTCATCAACTACATCAATCTGCTATACTGTTCTCTCCAGAAAATGTAGATATATCTGGATATCACAGATGAAAAGGTGGGAGTTTCTGGGATGAGGAACATATTGTTAAAGACTTATTTCTTATTTACATGTTCCTCACTTCTTTCAACCAGATGAGCACACAGCTAAACCCTGCAGCAAACAAATGATACGTCTGCACAGGAGAAGAATAAAATGGAGAGGATATGAGTATTTTCTCCCAGAAAAACAAATAACAGTGAGTTCTACTAATGCTTTTATCAATAGAGGGTTTATTCTAAAACAGGTATCAGAGAGAAAAAGGGAATAAAAAGGTCTCCTTTTTCCTCACAAAGTCTGGTTGAATGAACACAACCGAATCTGAGAACTGCAAAGGAAGAACCATTAAATATAAACATCTGTATAGTTCCCTAATAATTACCTGTTCAAAAAGCTGTCTTTGTGATTCAAGTTCCATCCGTCGTACTTCTACATCTTGAACGGTAGCAGCTGTTTCCTGCTCTCTCATGGATACCTTGAGGAGAAGAGAAACACATGAAAATACAGTAAAGAAGAAACTCTTCTCCCTTGAAAAACCAGTACCAAGAAGAATGTCCAAAACCCCAAGCCACACCCTACTTCTAAGTTCTAGTTAACTTTCTGTCATACCATGAATAACGGAAAATATTGTCTATCAAAATTACAGGGCAAGGTGGAGATGAGGCACAGGAATAGTTTTGCATCCAGACAAGCATATTAGGGAAATGTCAGGCTTGTTCTAGTGCTAATAACCTGACAGATGCAGCTCCAAATCGAATAAGGAGTCTCTGAACCTGGAATGCTGCAGAGGACAGTACACAGATAGGGAAGTGGCCACTTTGCACCTGGCAGAACCTGTGCTGAGCTGCAGCTAATGAATCTTACAGTGCCCTGACTGTGGAAACGAACACACAGATGTGCTGTGCTCTGTAAGATATGGTGCTGAGACACGAGGAATGGCCCTGCAAAGACTCAATTCATGCCCATGAGGTTCAAAAGCTTCCATTCTCAGCATCTGAATGCCATGGTGCTCGAGCTAGTGACACGGGAGCAGAGCCAGGCCTGGCCAGAGGCTGCTGCGGAGCCTCTCAGTCAATGGCAGAGTTAATTTGCAATCTGGACATACAGCCCACAGACAGCTGAGAATTCACTAGCCCTTTAAGGAGCTCATTACATTTTTCAACACTGCCAATATACAGATGAATCTGGCTTTTCTCAGGAATTTTGCCAGTTAAAGCAAGCCAGTGGAACATAGTGAGTGCCAAATAAAACTGTTAAATTATGCATTTACCACTTAAAGCAGTCCACCTTGTGCTAAATACACCTCTGGGCTCACAAATCACAGTATATCAACTGAAATTTTAGTTATGCATTTTTGCCTTGTTTATTTTCACTAATAAACCTTCAAGAAAAGAATTGTTTGAGCAATACTCAGCCTTTCTCGCAATTTCATCATCAAGACGTTTCAGTTCCATTTGACGCTGATCTTGCTGGTATTTCAGAAAACGCCTTCTCGAAGCATCTAGAAATTGTAGTTCCTTTACTTTCAGTTCTCTTTTCACAGCAGCTAGTCTTCAAAGCCAAAACAAACAGAAACAAGGGAACTTGTATATATAAGGGCAGGACCAAAGAGCACAAACTTGCACTGCAGTTATCCCTTAGTTACTGTGAGCTAATCTCTAACTTATAAAGCTTAGGACAGTTGCTTTCATTCTTGTAAATTGTCCAGTTTTGATTTACAAGACAAAATTAAATTCATAGACACACAGACATCCTCTAATGCCAATGTGTCTGATGGAGCTTTGAAGTCCTGTGCTCTGTTTCTGTTCAATTTTAATAAGCACTAGTTTACTATTGCAATGATCCAGAACTGGAAACTATTCCTTAGAATAATTGCCAGTGTCCCAGTACCTCTTTCTGCACAAAATTAGCCTTAAGTTTATTTGGAAAATATCAAACTCTTTCAAGGAACAAAACCACAAACTCAAGAATTAGTTTGCAAAGAAAGGCTCACTGCCCTCTTTTGAAACAAAAACTTACCCTGTAGGTTACAGAGGTTTAAGGGAAGTGCCTGTAGACATGGTGCTTAGGGATATGGTTTAGTGGTGGACTTAGTAGTGTTAGGTTAACAGTTGGACTCGATGACCTTAAGGGTCTTCTCCAACCTAAATGATTCTACGATTACTTGTTGTTGATCTAAAAAACTATGGAGATGTTGAAATTCTCTTAAACCTTCACAACTGCAAAATGTACAAACTAACAGTTCAGCTTCAGTGCTATCACAACTCTTTGCTCAGCAACTGATACATAAAGCAGTCTTTTATCTAAATCCACTAGAAATACAAGAATGTGTACAGTCACTGATACTATAAATGACTCTCATATCTGCAGCGTGAGTCTGCCCACAGTGCAAATCTGAAGTCTCAGTGTGCAAACACACAGCGCTTGACTGCTTAAGAGCATTCACAATCCAAAGAGACCAGACAAAAGGCTGGGAGCTGAGACAAAAATATGAAGTGACTTGGCCTCTAATCTGCTGTATTCCCTCAGGCAAGGCAGTAATACAACCCAGATCACTTCATTCCCACACCAAAATCTGACCCACCAGACCACACTGTTTTCCCACATTACAGTTTATACAAATTAGTGGTTATTTCTCCTTTACTCACGGTTAAAACTGTAATAACAGGGTACAGTAGCCAGGCCCCTAATGCTTCTTATATTATAATACCTCTGCCTCTGTTCCACCAGCTTCTCTTCTTCTTCCAATAGCATTTTTCGCTTCTGTTCTTCAGCTTCTCGAAGTAATTCCTGCTTTCGATACCAGGCTTCATCTTTTGCTTTCCATTCCTGTGCTTTAGCTTCTAATTCATGTGCTAATTGTCTAAATGGAGGGAGATCACATGTTAATAATTCAAGCCAGGTATCAAGAATTTAACTTGATTACTTAAAAACTGATGACTGTAATAGCAAAGACCTGCTGAAATGCAATGTCATGAAAGAATATGGCATCCCCTTTATGTACTGATAAAGCGCATGAGGAAGAGTTACAATACTGACTGTTACAGGCAACAGGGCATTTCAGATGAGCGCAGATATTTTCTTCCTCACATTCTTGACAAAAACTAGTTTCTAAAGGTGCTTTGGCATCATGGTACCCACTCATTTCAATAGCAAGCTGAGAACTCCTGGCTCTTCACAAAGTTGGACCCTACAAGGTCAAAGGAGGTTTAGGCTCTGACTTACAAGCTTTCAAGTTTGAAGACTTGTGGCCCAATATTTTCTGTGAAGTAACAAACATTTTTTGTTTAAGATAAGACTACTGATTTAACTTAAAAACGTGTCAAACCAAATAACTCTTAACCTTTAGCAGCTATTTAAAGTAATCTTCCTGAATTTTCTTAATTGTCTCTCTTCCCAAGCATACACATTACAACAGAAAAAGGCAAATGTGTCCACCTGTCGCTCCCAGTCTGATACTGTCTTCAACTTTCCCATTAATACCTTTCTCGTAAGTATTCAATTTCATCCTGTCTGATCCTCTCCCATTCCTGAGTTTGATAATCCACAATGAACTTGGGATATTTATTAAATACAGGGTACTGTCCTTTTGTAAGTGGTATGAAGTCATCAAGCATATGTTGTGGATGGATATCTGGTGGCGTAGCCTCCATAAGATGATAAGCTTCCTTAATCACAACGTTAATGTCCAGGTTGTTACGATGATGAAAGAAATACTGTAAGAGACATGCTTCCATTAATGTCCAGGTTGTTATGATGATGAAAGAAATACTGTAAGAGACATGCTTCCATTTACATTCTACAAAAGATTAAGCAACTTTTTAATATACCTATTTGGGAATAATTAGGCAAATTAGCAAGATCTATATACCAAAAGTTGATTTAAAAATGGATTCTTAAGCTAGCCCTACTAATTAGTAAAATATCACTGGCTCAAATGACTTGACCCAAACCTCTTCAAGTTGTAAAAGTATGTTCTGGTTCTTTTCCTTCTCTTCAAATGGCAGTTGCATAAGCGATCTGGAAAGCTAGGTGTGAATTAGAGTGTCCACCTGCCCGCACAGACACTCCTATCACTGGATAAACCTCCCTCAACTTCTGGTGTTCAAACATGAAGCTTGGAAGTTCCTCTTCTTGAAGGACTATTCTTCCTGTCAAAGATCTTATTCACCAAGAAAATCTTTAAATTGGTAATTATTAAACATAGCAATAATGTTTGTTTGGTGTCTGTCAAACTGACTGCTCACAAGCACATTTTCAAGGTGGAAGCCTTTGTTTGTCTACAGAGATGTTTTCAGATGAAAAAACCTCTTCCCATGGAAGGCTAAGCATAAGGAAAGGAAACATTTTCATTTAGCTTCAGAGAATGTCCAATACTGCCTAATTTTGCAAATCTGAAAGCAAAATAATGAAGCAACATGACAGAATGACTGTGTCTGGTCTCCACAGGCAGAAGTCTGTATTAGATCCCCAAAAAAGAGGCAGAATTGCTTTGTGGTTGATGAACTATTGACATCTACAAAATGGCTTTTAGTGGCATTAGAAAGCTTATGAAAGCTTTTAAACATCTCGTTGCATGAAACTGCAGGAAATTGCTGAATATTTTGCTCATTTATTGTATATTTATCAGGTACTAGATGATGTTGTTCAGAAACATGTAATAATATATTAATGTGGAAATGAAACATCTCCTTCTAACCTCTGTAACAACAGATACAAAGTTTTATAGGTCTCTGTAGGTACACTTTCATGTGACTGACTTAAATATGAAGATGTTTACCTCAAAATCAGCTGTTTGATTACAGTGAAGCAGGGGAGCTCTGGAACATATAATATAGGCAACAACAAGCATTAGAAAGTACGAAGGATGGTTGGAGAAGATATTGTCAAAGACTTTCAGCCATTCTTCTCTTGTTAGAACCTCAGAGAACAGTGTTTCTAGAAGAGGCCATGCATAAACCTACATTATTTGGGAAAATTGATAAAATAAACCATTAGTACAATTTTACCATTCCTTTTAAAGAAATAATACGAAATTTTCTTGCCTTATATGAAGAATCTATTGACTTGTGAAAGAAACAGGAACTAAACCAGAATATTTGAAGGTAAGTTTTATCACCCACTATAAACATTCAAAATTAATATGGGGTGATTATAAATAAATTTATTTCACTGGATGTCTGAATCTTCTGTTTAGATTTGTGAAGCTAAAATCATCCCTAATGATAAATAGGGATTACAAAATTAATTCATCACACCTATGTCCACTTTAAAAAAAAAGTATATTTATAATTTGATGAGTAGATTTTCAAGCAATGCGGACTTGAAAGCAAAGGACTTCTAAGAACTACAGTAGCACATATGTGAGATTTATGATCACGGAAAAGAAAAAGCTGCAGGAAAGCAATGATACATTCTTTATACTCCCATATCATTCACTGTTATTTAATGAAAACTCCCTCAAAAAAGAATTATGTAAAAATAAAAGACTAGTGCACTATCATTCACTGCAGTGACATTTTATATATAAAAGTCGGCTAGAATATTACCTGTGCAGTCACACTGTATGTTATTAAATGCTGAAGTAGTTCTTTGTCATGATGTGCCAAAACATTTTCCAGCATACTAAGGACGTTAACTGGAGGATTGGGAAAATACTCAAACCAGTGCTGACAAAAATTAACTGAAAGAGAAAAAAAAAAGCCCAACAAAATCCAGTGTAATCCAGAGTGACAGACTCTTGACAGCCTTAAGGTTTGGTTATAAAGGCTATGAATTTAAGAGGTAGTTTTACGCAGTAAAACCTATTTAAGGTATTACCACCTCTCCTCTTTCCTAGCATTTATCCCTGAACCATTCCCACAGTACCCTGCTCTCCAGCTGCACTGACATGAGTGTTTGTGTCAGTACACTGTGAACCAGACTGGGGAACTAATCTGGCTCAAAAATAAAATGAAGAAAAGTCCATGTGCTGTGGGACTACGTGATTGGAGGCAGATGGGAATATTGAAACCAGTATTTGTGTCATGAAACTACAGCCTGTATCAAGTAATTTTTAACATACTAATTTCTGTAAACTTGGATACTTATTCACTAACAGCATGTGTTTGCAAAGTGGGCATGTATGCTTGGCAGCACATATCTTCTGTAGACTTAGCAGTAGCTGCAACAACTAATTTAAGTGTAAAGCACTTTAATTTAGAATGTTTCTTCAGAAGACGGCCATAGCCAGCTTTCAGCCAAATGTCTAATTTTGAGTTACCACATGCTTAGGACAACTAAACACAGTAAAACCTTAAGAAATCATTACCGTTTGACTGGGAGTAAGTGAGGGGGTAGGCAGGTGTGACTACTTTTCCCATGTCTCGGAGATTTCAGTTATTATGATATAATTACCCCAGATACATTTGGTTTTGCTGATTAGACTTTACAAATATTGTTAAACTGCTAACTTTGTGCTAGAAACACTGCAAAAGGAAGTCTAGTATCTTGTTTTATTTACAAGCAGGTTTTTGTTTTAAGCATACAGTTGCTACATATTAATTTCTGGCAACACCTTCACAAGAGAGCCTGGTGACCTCTTAGGAAATACCTCATTCATTTCATCAGGAAAAGCTCTTTTGCATGGGAAAGCTTAAACATGTTGCAGCATATCTGAGCTTTTAAAATCATTGCTTACCTACTACTGTAGCAACAACTTCAAAGCAGATCAGCTGGTTGTTCTGGAATAATTTTACAAATGGGAATGCTAGCAAAGGAATATAAGGCGTCTCAGCAAAGATAGCAGACCAGTGAGCTAGAGCTGATAAGGTCCTATATGCAAAGGCAAACAAAGGTGTAGCAAACATTGATCCAAAACCAAACAAAAATATAATATGCATTTTAGAACCACAACATAGAAAGACTGTAAACTTCAAAACAGATGCAGGATTATATGAGTTGCATGAGGGCACTACTACTTCATTTTAGAATTTTCCTTACAGCTGATTCCAGTTATTGGACACATTTCAGATCACTATATGAAAATAAAAAACTATAATATTTAAATAAATATAAATATATATTTTACCTCTGTAAAACTCTCAGCAGTTTCATACTTTTGATGGGATATTCATTTTGAATATTCACAAACGCACTGTGGGTACCCTTATCTATTAAGCTACTGAATGCTAAGTGGTTTTCAGGAAGTTGTAATAAGGAACGCCAAACAAACATCCTGCAATTAAAATGCAGACTTAGTCAAGCAACTTCTCTTTCATAGGCCAGTAAACACAAAGCAATTTTATTTTGTGCAAGCATGAACATGCACACAAACATACCTGTACTTTGCTGGATATTCTCCAAATCCTTTCAGTAAGGCCCGCAGACGTTTCTTGTTTAATCCACCTGGCAATTCGTTCTACAAAATAGGGGATCAACAATAAATGTAAGCATTTCTCTTTCATAATCTCTTTCCTTGCACTCTAATTGATGATAGCAGCAAATACTGAAGTTCCTAACATAATTAAAAAAAAAAAAGTGTACTGCTACCTGTTACATAATCCTAGGTATTTTAACAGCAAAAAAGATAATTCAAAAGATCATTCATCTACTGAACTGAAAGAACAGCTGTCACTGATTTCAGTCAGAAGCAAATCAGACCCTCACTGACTAAACTACATATAATGAAATGATGGATATAGCCAAACCATAAAGAACATTGACATAAGGAATAGATCGTATTGTGATGAATGTTACAGAAGGATATATATATACAGATACAGATATATGTGTGTGTATATATACATGAGAATATATATACATATGAGATGCAAGATAAAGACAGAGAGAGAAGATGGCACAGTGATGACAGAAGGGAAATAAATGTAACAGTAATGCATCTTCTAAATAATTAATAAAAAATGAAATGGCTTCTAGGCAGACATTTTAGAGGTGCCAGTTTGCTAGCAGGGAAGCAGATCAGATCTAGCAATATCCAAATGTGTCACAAGTTGCTTGAACAACTTCAGAGGTACCCCAAGCTGACTGGAGGCAGCTCTGGCTGTGTCACATAATACAGGAGTACAGGCTAAACAGAGAGAGGAAATGGTACTAAAAGTCCCTTAATCCCTTCTCTGGCTCAAACATCCAAGTGAATAAGTGCCTGAACTTATTCTTTAAAGTAAGTGGCTAAATATTTTTTTTGCAATAAAATTTAAATGCTGCAGACTGGACACAAAATATCTGCAGCTTCTTCCCACCTCTTTATTTTCAAGTGATGTGTTCACTTGCAGTTTTAGCAATCTGGTTTGAATTTTGCTTCCTTTGGATTTCCAAGGCCACTCTGACCTTCCTGAAGTCACTCTCGTTGTCAGTTTATTTGCCTCGGACGTGTACTTGGACGAATCTTCCACTGATTTGAACATGGGTGGTGGAGGCTAATATTAAGTGAAAATACCTCCGTTAAAATCTTGTAAGGCAGGTTAAATAACACTACAATTTGATGTTTACTCTTATTTTATATGCTATATTTTTGAGCTTGATGGCCATAGCAAGAAGAATAGATGCACATTTATACCATAAATAAATATATATGGACCTTATAGTCCTGAATAAGTATGCCCATGAATAAAACTGCTGTAATAAAACAGAAAGATTGTCAGAAGGTTTATGTAGCTTCCAAACCAACTCAAACATCATGTTATTTCCTCACTTGGGAAACACTAAAATGTAACTGGGATAGTATAAATGTGTATCATGTACTGTTCAGGTTATTTACTTTAGTGTGTTTCTCAATGTCACTAAAATACTTTGCATTTCTATAGCACCAGTTAAAAAGAATACAAAAGACCTTCACGAACTTTAATTAGTCTTCAGTGTCAGTGAGGTATTAATTCAATGTTGGAGATTGGGAAAGCAAGTAACAAAGTGGATATCCCAGTTCATGTCAAACCGGCAGCAAAAGTGCAAATGGAATGCATGTGTGACATCTTTACACATCCTTCCTCAACTCCAACTCCATCATTATCCGAAGCTGGTTACTGTTTACTTCAAAGACATGGTGATTAAAGATATATGGAATTCTGGATTTAGAAACCTGACTCCCATTAATAAATTACTTTAATAAAATAAGAACTGGTATTTAGAATGTTTGTTGTTTAGGAAGGATTAGAAGTATCATTGTGCTATAATGATGGATGCTGGTATCCAATAACAGAGTCAGAAGAACAAAATCACAGCAACAAAAACACCATTCATGCCCGCAGTTTAAAAGAATATCAGTTGCAAAACATTTCCTATAGGAAATGGAACAGAAGCAGCACAGTTATGCTGTTTCCATCTCCCCCAGAATGTCATTACAAAGAGAAATTGGTCCATACAAATTGCTGTAGAAAGAAATACCATCTCCCCCTCCTCCCAACACCAGACACACAGTGATATATATACTTTAAAAACATCAAGCTGGAGTAACTATGAAGGGAACTCTACAAATCACTTTTTCTTTATTTGTAGTGTTAAATATGGCACTCCAATACGTCTGCAAACTACTGATGATACAAAAGTTATGTAGACAAGTATCAACTTGAATGGGATTTACTGCTGTTTTAAGAAATGTGAAACACTCTACCTTATTTCCTTCTTGAGTCAACGCTTGGACACTGTATAAATTAAGGCTACCATTTTCCATTACTGATGCAATATACCGTCCATTGGGGCTAATCGCTGCTGTACTAATTCCCTCTTCATAACTCCCAATGTCAAAAAGAAGTTTGCATGTTTCTATACTGATAAATCTCATAATATTATCTTGACTTAACACGCCAAGGACCTGTAAGTTAAAAGGATTCATCAATTAATATTGCCAATGTAAAACAAAGAGGAATACCCAATTCAGCAATGACATTCCATTAAGCTAAAAAAGCAACTGAGCAAACATTTAGCAGAGTAACTTTCCTTTTGTATGGTATGGGCCCATATCCTTAGTGTCCCCCAAAAGCCCTCAAAGTATACGTGTTGAATCAACTAACCAAATACTCCAGTCTCAAGCTTTGTAAAAAAACTGACCTGATTGGAGCCCCCATCAAAACTGTCAGGGAGGAATTCCAGATGACGGACAGCTCGTACTTTTGCAGGCATCTGGATTATTCTTATCAACTGCTTTGATTCTAAACACCATAAGTGAAGATGATTTGATTTTCCACCAGCTACAAAAATCCGGCCATCTCTGGATCACAGATGAGGAAAAGTTTCCATCAGAATACTATAATTTAAGTTATTATTAGCTAAAAAGAAAGAGATCATACATTTCCTCCTATGCCTTCAAATCACTTTTGAATCTGCCATTATTCCTGTCATACTCTCCTGAAAGAATAAAATAGCTCCTAATCAATAAAATTTGCTTTTGTAAAGGATAGTTTAAACCTTATTTTAGTGGTCATTAAAAATCAACTTGCTTTATTTCAACTGCTCTAAGACTGTAATAAAAACCCCTACTGATCCTTGCCAAAAGTATCAGTCACAGCAGAGTTCAAAAGCTTATCATAGTATAAAGCTCAATAGTTCCGTAAAACATTACAAACAAGGAAAGAAAACCTGTTTTAAAACTACAATTTTTGTAGTCTGCCTTTAGAATGTTCAAAATAGCAATTTACCTGGTAACTGCAAAGACCTTATAAAGCAATACAGAACCTTCTACAGGAGTTGGCAACTGGTATTTACAGCAAAGAGTATCAAATTCCCATGCAAAAACAGAATTGTCTTTGAAACAGCTCAGGATGGTGTTACTCAATGGAAGAAAAAAAACCTGGAAGAACATGGAAAAGAAAAAAAATGTAATGTGTTGTCAAGGAAGTACCATTTAAATTGGACCAAAGTGTATGGCAAAAAAAAAATACAGCAAGAAACCATGACAGTATGGCTATTACTATAACTGCATAATGGAGCTGCAGTGCAAGGCTTAGATCCCACAGGCAGATCCCACAGGCAGCAGGTCCCCTTCCCCTGTTACAGCCTAGGCAGGCCCGCTCTCCCTTGCACTGGTTCCGAACTTCTTATACCCTTTGCTAAGGCAGTTTAACTCACTGAAATGACACAAATCTTTATCTGTGTAATTTTTCTGACTGTTAAACTGCCTTGTGGAGGTTTCTGATGAGTGCCAGAGAGGACACAATATAAACAGTGGGAACATGAACACAGGAGCAGGAAGGGATGGGAGACATGAGCCAGAACTGCTCACTGAGCAACTGCTTGTTGCATCTTCGACAAACTAGCTTCAGCATTCAAATAGTACCATGAGTCTGCAAATGCACTCTATGAAGCCTTCATCTTTAGACTTAAACTCCTTAGTTTTACGTACAACTATTAAAAGTAAAAAATATCGTAGAAAGTTTAGCAATGTATTCTCCAAATACAAAATGCAGATTTTACTGTGAGGATGAATGAAGATAAACCCAAAAAGCTTGTAAATATATTTTTAAATTATTTTGAACATGTTTATTATTTATGTGTAATCTCAAAAAGAAAAAAATCGGATTATTTACATTTTTGGATGTCATCAGATATTTTCTTGATTAATGATAAATTTTTGGTTTACATCAGAGGTTCTATTTTGGTAGCAGCACATGCAGCTTCAGCAAATTCCCTGTACCTATAATTTTGAAGGTTAAATTGAAAATGTCTCCTGGTATCTGAACATTGAGGGACTACTTGAAGTACTCACTGGCTGAGATTAAGTCAGTGCTATGAAGTTCAGAGTTTTGGTCTGAATGGTCTCTTGGGGCCTTGAAAATCTGTAAATCTGGATACATGGGATGGATTCATCTTGCTGAATGTTAGTGACTGAAAGTTGGCTGTTCAGGCCAAATTAGTCACTTGACAGTGAGCAAAAGTTACCTGTGGGGAAGGAGTCATCTCACCTACAAGAGTCATTTATCTTCAGACAGACTGAGCTGCCTCTCCTCCTTCAGGGACCCTGAGGAAGTCTAGACAATGAACTGAGAACAAATGCCTATCATGCAGATGGATGAACTTTAAATTTTGGTAAACTGGAGTACTGAACAGTTCCTCATTTTCTGCTTTGCCCTAGAAAAATATTACAAGATTGTCACAAGCAGCTGTTGAATAAGCAGTGATGCTTTGGAAACGGTCATTATAGAGGTCTTCTCTTAGCTCTTCCTCATTTTCTTTTCCACCCGCTATTCATACAGTGTGCAGCTCAGTCTCTGTCTTTTTAAATTAGCTTTGCCACATACCAATTTAACAGAAGGTGTATGTTGGAGTGCAACTGGGCTTAAGTAAAGAAGCACCGAAAAGTACACCGCAGAGATTGGTGTGGCACTACTACGATGGCTCAGACAGTAAGCAAGAATCCACCTTTGGACAGTGAGCGTCAGGGCTGTGGTCTAATAATAAACCTGATCTTTAATAAAGCACTTATCTGTATGTCTTAAATCGTGGCATGGGAGTAAGTGTCATTATCTCTATTCTAAAGACAGGAAAATTAAATCCAGATAAATTGGGTTATTTGCATAATGTCCTGTCAGAAATGGTAGAGCCAAACCAAAAGTGGGCTCTTGATTCCCAAACAGTGATTTATTCATTCAACCATAGTCACTACTGTTTGGATTTAAACATTGTTTCCATACTGTACCATCCTGATCCTATCAAATTCTGAGGCATTTATCAATAAGAAGCCCCTACACATAACCTACACAAAGAAAGATAATGAGCAGTAGAAAAATCTTGCCGACTAAAGAAATGCAGCCATCTTTGGAGGGAAGACATGATAATTATTTTAGCAACACGCACTACACAACAGTTTTAATAAAACAAACAAACAAACAAAAACTTATGTATGATCTTCCACAGTAATTGCTAGGTGACTATTTCAAGCTGACAAAATTTCTGCCTGACCTAGAACACGGTGAAGACGCTCAAATGAATAGCCTTGTTCTCTGCAAAACCAGCATGGCTTTTTAGTGACCAGCCTGACGAGAACTTTGGTCTGAAGTGGTATTTGTAAGACTATTCATTGCAGGTCAGCATGTGTGTAAGCAATGCTCAGGCACTGCGTCAGTACCTTCTGTAGTACTTATGCCAAAGTTTGACATTGGGTGGCGCAGGCAGACCTGTTTAAAGCAGCGTAACGCTAAGGAAGACCTATTTAAACCACTCCCTGACACAAACACGTCATCCTTCTCATCCTCTATGTTGTTCCAGTACAAGTGTCCGTGCAGCAAACCAAAGCAAAGAAACCACTAGGCTGAAAAGCAGCAACTCCTTTTTGCTGTGTTGCTTTTCAGCTTTGTTCCCACATTCAGTGCTTAGTGTGCATAGAAAGAAGAGCAGCTTTGGAATAAGCAGCTGAATGGGGTAGGTGGTGGTGACTGTTTCAAGTTACCATCATGACACCAAACCTGTTTTTTTTAACAACACCCTTAAATCCCAGTGTCATTCAGGTTGGAATCAATCTCTAGAGGCCCTCTAAGCCCACCCCCAGGTCAAAGCAGGGTCAGTCTAGAAGACAGCTCCAACTTCCAGGTTAAATTGGGTTAGTCAAGGTCACATCCAACCAAGTTTTCAGTATCTCTGGAGGTTCCTTAAAAGTTCCCAGCAGATCTCTGCAACTATTGAGTCATGATTCCAGTGGTCTGCGTGATGTGATAGGATGACTGTTAAGGAGATACACCCAAAGAACATAGAAAAGATTTGGCTGTATTTTAAAAAATATTTTCAGGTACTGTGATTTTAACATGCAGTGTTACTCCTACTGAGGTATGCTTGTTCACCCTTTAGCAATTGCTCTTTACTCACCTTCTGTATACCCACAGACTGACGAACATTCAGCTTTCTTTTTCTTTGAAAGGTGTCCAAGTCCCACAGTTGTGCTGTATCAGTGGATGTAGTGATGGCATACCTGCCTGAACCATGGACAGAGATGGAAGACACCGAAGAATCATGTCCCCTCATCCAACTAACTAGCTCCTTGGTTTCTGCAGGAGTTGATGAAAAAAATGAAAAGGATATGAAAGTCATTCAAAGTGAAACAACTACTGCTTTACTCTTTATTGCTGACACTATGCTGTGAAGGAGACTTTTAAGCATACCCAGCGCTTAAAAGTATATGACCCATTTAAGTATATGACCATTCACCATCACAGCCCCAAAAACAGGAAACAAAGGTATCAGTCTTCATATAGCTATTATACCTTAGAGAAACATAACCACCTCCTCATCTCCAAGTAACAGATTTCTTAAGTTATTCTCAGTTCTACACAGAAAGCCAACTTGCACAGACTTGTTTAACTTAGCCTAAGAATCAATCTTAAAAAGTCATGAACACTGTGATCAGGTAAGTTCAGCAGGCCTCATAGGTAGATTATCCGATGTGAACACCGCAGTAATCTCTGCAAGTTGAGACTGAATGTTCTAGTTAGAATTCTCCACTTGTTTTTACTTGTGGACAATGTGTATGAATGATTATGCAGCTATTTACAGGTGCAAGGAAGAAAGGTTTAATGACAACAGGCTATGACTATAGAAAGGCAAAGTCAGAAAGCAACACCTCATTAATTCTTTTAGAGTCCAAAACATTTTTACGCTGTGTATTGCATACTAAGGAAATGGTTCCCTGACTACATTGTCTCCCACTTGTGACTGCATGACCACTAATCTTCCCTCAGCAACCAAACTGTGTTTGTGGCTATTACGCTATTTACATTGGGTAGTTTGCCTGACAGACCATGGGGCGGTTCCAGCTGACCTACTGCTGTGGCATCAGATGGGAAATGGCTATAAAGCAGCTTATAAAGCCTAACAGTCAAACTTTCTGCTGTGCTTACAGACAATTGAGTGCTTAAAGCTATTGTCACCTGGGAGGATGACATGGGATTACAGCGTATGGCTTCTAAAGAAGGGGATGGAGCCCGCCAACTAAGTATTATCTAATACACCTCTAAGGATAGTTCATCCAATACTAACTTATGTGAATAACACTTCTATTTTTAAACATTCTTCAGTGTGACTTGGTATCTGGAAACAGCACCATATAAACATGCAGGACTCTGGAAAAATTAAGAAGATTTCTCTAAGTGCATTCAAAATCTAAGTTTGGTCTTACTGTGGTTGAAAGGAGGAGAAAAAGAATGGAGGATTCCAGACCTTAACTCTGACTCTTCCTCTGTTTCGGGAAACCGTGTTACATTAAGATCTTCACTCATAATATCAGACTCAAACTCTCAAACTGCAGATGAGTGATTCCTACAGCTTTTTAAAAACATTTAAATCCAGATGATATGAGACACTACAACTGCAGTTTTTGATAGGTTAAGATTAATTTATGAAGAATGAATTGTCAATGCCTTTCACCATTAAACTTCTAATCAAGACAGACACACAGCTGGCCTGTGAAATTAATTTTAAATATCGCTTTTGAACAAGGATACAGATCTACTTGCATACTCAAAAGCATTAACAGTTCTTTTAGTTCTTTTTTCTTTTATCAAATATTTTACTGTAAATATAGTTAATAACTGGTTCAGTTGCAAACTAGCATACTGTCAAGTGATTTTGGTTTGATTTTGCATAGAGCACCTCATTCTAAGCAAACATATACAGAATTGCTTTTAAAAAAGGTAACATACAGAACTGTGATCCTTTGCTATACTCCAGTTAAACAGATGCCTGCGTGACTCAGTGGGAACAAGAAACTTTGACAGAGCAAAGGGTTCATTTACCCACAGGACTGTAACCCACATGGGTCCAAACTTTTCTTTTTTTGACAGATGGCATGAAATACTAGTAAGATTTCCATCAAAAAAACTTAGAAAAATTTGAGATCAAAACTAAAATTATATAGGTTTTTATAGCAATTCAGATAGTAAGCCTTTAAATCTCTCCTTACCTATATCAAAGCACTTAATGGAATAATCTGCCAAAGCCACCAGGAATTCTGTCTTTCTGCGAAGATTAAATGCCAAAGCAGTGCAAGCCTGCATTGTTCGCTGAACAAGGTTGAACCTATTTAAAAATATACATTCTCATTGTGTTAGGAAACTTTGGTCTGTGTCAAGTGAAGTAATAACATACTCAGTCTCAATATATTTCACCGAGAGAAAAAATAAACTCTAAAGGGAGCAAATAAATCATATCTAATTATAATAAATCTAAAAATCAGTGCTAATATTTTAAAAATCAGTAATATAAAATTGAAAAGAGTGATTAATGTATTTCTGCAAATGACAATACTAAGTCTAATTTATTGTAATTCATGGCTCCTATTATTAATTGATTGGTAGTGTTCAAAGAACAACTTCTAGTGGTAGTATTTAAGTTCTATGAAATTGCTGTCTGTTCAGTTTGGAGTTACAAACTTCTGGTATTTTGGAGCAGCTAAACTAATAAAATAATTTTAGGGAGCCTACATGAGACACTGGCTTGTAGTTTCAGCTCTGAGCAAACTGCTATGTATTTCCACATTCATAGAAAGCTGAGGGTTAAAACCAGACCTGTGGCACGCTGTCCAGGCAAGTTCCATATTCCTGAATGTTACAGATGTCAAGACAATTAAAATGTCTTGACAGAAATACCTTACCTGTTTCCATTCAAGTCAAAAACATATATATTCCCTTGGTGGTCTCCAGCGAGTAGAGAATCTCCGGAACTGTCAAAAGCCACATTCAGAAAACGTATTGTCTTTGAATGGTATCCTTTGACACTATGAATTATGTTTACTATAACTCTGTGAAGAAAGCAAGCAAAACAACCATGCTTAGAATCATTTTATTAGCACGTATTTCTCCAAGACCTAGGATTAAAATATTCCTAGCTTATGGTTTTACAATTCTAATCATTCATAGTGGTCTATGAAAAATCTTCCATGAAAAACACGTATTTCTAATATAAAAAAATATACGAAAGAAAGGAAGTCATTCACTGTGTTGGAAGGTAATTAGGAGACATGTAAAGCAGATGGGGGAATTACCATTCATGATGCTTTTATGTGGCTCCTGGCTACCTGATTTTAATTTATGTTATTAATGAATAACACTAACATACATGCTGACATATCATCTACTAATGTATCTGAAAGCCCAATTCAGCACTCAGCAAGGAACCTGGCTCTTCAGTGTGAAGAAACATGCTAGAAAACTGAGAAGCTATGAATTATTGTAAGAAACCACTCCGATTAGATGTGGGGGGAAATCAGTTTTAATACCACTTCTTTCCAGAGTCTTCAAATGCATGAAGGAAGCCTTTTTTATCATTATTCATCTGAGAAATTATGGAACAAAAGTTGCTGGTTTTTTCACATTCTATCCTTGTACCATGCTGTCAGCATAAAACGGACCCAGTTGCAGCACTGAAGCCCATGTGCAGACTAAGCTGTAAGAGGAAGGTTTTTCCAGAAAGCAGGACATTAACATCTGGGACATCTGCTACTCCTGGAATTTTTGGCTAACAGTGGGCAAACCAATTGTGTTCTATCATCACTTGGATGTAAATTCAGAGTCAAACTAAATATCTAAAACTATACAGGATATTGGCAGGCTGATTAAAGTCTGCAGGGCACTTGCAGAAGTCTGTGACCATGGCTATATAAGATGCTGATAGGTATCTGAGACATCACTTTCTAAGAGAGCAGAATAGGAAACCGAGTACTTCCATGCAACTCTTGGTGTATGTTGCAACACCTGAGTGAATATCAGATGAAGAAGAAGGGCCATGCAGCCATGGTACAGACTAGAGACAAAACTAATAGTACCTCATTCTGTTAAGCCCATTCTTTTCTGCAATAAAAGGGAAGGGCCATAAAAATCAAATTAGAAAGATGTTAAGCTATTTTAAATTATAATTAAAATTTAGTGATGTCAGGGTCTTCAATGTCATCAACCCCCCCCAATGCAAAGTACGGCTTCTTATTCTAAAAACACCCTGAAATGTGAGCACTTCTCAGCGTAGTTACAGCATGTCCCAGAACTTCCCCAACAGGGCACTCTGCCTTTCAAAAGTTCCTTTGCCACTAAACTAACCCAGGAGAATAAAGTCAGGAGTTCCCAGAGCTGCACCTGGATCCCCCAGGTCAAACACCATACAGGTACCCCAAGGCAGGATTCATACTGCTGCTCTTCAGCTTGGGCCAGGCTGTATTTTCATAGTATTTCCCGTTTTAATTAAACTCCGGGGATTCACCCATGGTATTTTGTTCAGTACAATTAAAACCAAAAAGCTAAAGTGGGATAACTGCCCAGCCAAGCTGCGAGCCCCTCCGAGGACGGAGGTTTCCCAGCCTCCTCGGGGACCTGCTCCACCTTCAACGGGAACGTTCTTCCCCGTTATCCAACCGGGCATCCATCCCCGGGCTGCAGAAGCTCAGGTGGCCTCCGCCTGGCCCTGCCCCTCCCGCCCGCTCCCTCGGCCTCTCCTCCGCGCCGCAGCGCCGGGGACGGCCCCGGCTGCGAGCTGAGGCGGCAGCGCTACGCCGGGACCGGAATGGACCGGGATGGCCGTTACCCTCGCCGCGCCGCCGGGCAGGGCTTGCGGTGCCAGATGGGGCCCTGCTGGCGGCCGCCCAGGTCGGAGCTCTCCATCCTCGGACCGCCGCCGCTCCCGCGCTCGCCGCCTCCCCTCACAGCTCCTCCAACGGCGGCCGCGGCGGGGGACGCCGCACGCATGGTACAGCCCGCTTCCCGCTTCACCAATGGGGGACAGTAGGAAGGAGGCGGGCGTTCCCCCCCCAAGAGGTTGGCCAGCCGGGGAATGGAACCGCCCCGCCCGGCGGCCCCGGGGCCTGTCGGGAGTTGTAGTTTTCCTCGCGGGTGTCACGCGGGGGGCCGGGGCGGGAACGGGGGAGCGGAGCGCGGTCGGTGCCGGTTAATTCATAAAGTAGAGGCCACATCTGACAAAAAAGTGGTTTTATCTTATAACGTCGCGCCCCATCAGGCAAGGACATGATGCGAAGGGACATTTAATAGGTTTTTTTTTTTTCAGGCTTTCGCAAGTGCAGGGCTCACTGCCGGTTCCCTCCCGTTACCAGCCCCCTCGCGCTACTAAACACGGCTGCGGGGAAAGGGGCAGACTGCAGGCCCAGCCCGCGGGCACGGCGGCACCGGCGGGAGCGGCGGCACCGTCACCCGGCAACGGCGGGTCGCTCCCCCGCCCCCTCCCCGAGGAGGCGGGACTTCCGGCGCTGCCGTAGCCCCGGCAGCCGAGGGGGCGGGGCCGGAAGTCGCGGCGGCTCGACCGAATTCGACGGCGCCACGTCGGGCTCGGGATTCCCCTCCCTGCCCGGGGCGGTGGCGGGACCAGCGGGTGGAGCGCGGCCGGGCCCTCGCCTCTCCCTCAGCGGCTGGGCTCTCGCTTCTTCCCTCCCTCAGCGGCCGGTTAGTAGCGAGGCCTCGGCGGCGGCCGCGACATGTCGGACCTGGGGGACTGGTTCCGGAGCATCCCGCTCATCACCCGCTACTGGTTCGCCGGCTCCATCGCGGTGCCGCTCATCGGCAAGCTGGGCCTCGTCAGCCCCGTCTACCTCTTCCTCTGGCCCGACGCCTTCATTAACCGCTTCCAGGTACGGGCCGCACTACTAGTCCCGGCGTGCCCTGCGGCGCCCGCGCCATAAGGGAGCCCAGTCCGGGGCGCGCTCGGCATTCTGGGAGTTGTAGTGAGCGGCAGGCCGGCCTGCGGGGCTGGGGGCTGCGGGGCTGGGGGCTGTCCCCCTTCCCCCGGCCTCCGCGGCCGCGTTGGGAGGGAACCGCGCACCGAGGCGGCCCTTAGGAGTGACCCAGATCACCTCCGGCGAGAAGCCGGGCCTGCCTTCCTGCTTAACCGGTGTGAGGCCTGTCAGCTGGGCCCAGGGTTTAGCCAGTGCTGTGCCCCCGCAGGCCCCGGGCCCCCGACCAAGGTGACACAGGCTGCGGTGCCTGGCCCTGCTGGGGCCCCTGGGTGAGGCAAGGAGGGCTGTGGGCCTTGACGGGCCCTGTAGTTCGTTTTGCGTCTCGTTCTGGGGTGTTTATTTTCCTACGTTTTCTGGGGGAGCTGTTCTGGCTGGCACCGGTTGGTGTGCTAAGGCACTCGGTGATCATAAAACCTGTGCCTGTGACTTCAGGTGAGTTGCCCAGCCTCTTGCTGTGTGATTGTGTGAGCGTGACTTTGGGAACAGGGGTCACAGGCAGGTCTGCAACTGTCCTAAACTGCAGGTGGCTCTGGAGATACTGAGGCAGAGCTAAAGAAGTGCATCTTTTGCACCTTCTTGCTTGGAATTTGAAAAAACTTGTGTTTGGGATTGTCAGCTTCTGTGCCTGGCTATGGTTGACATAAACTAACAACTCAAGTACTGAGGTTTCAGATGTACAGTGTTTCTGGATGCATTAGCAGTGTTCACAAACTGGACATAGTCCTTTTCCTTGCATTGCGAGGTTAGAGGTTCAGTGTTTTGGTATGCAGGTGTGTAGAGGGAGAGTGCCCCTTGGATGAACTGAAAATGAAAGGGAAGAAAGGGAAAAGATCCCAACCTTTCAATTGCTATTATATGTGTTCATTGTATCTTCAGTGAAAAAGACTAAGTGCAAAAAAGATAAAAAGATGGCTCTATCTGTAGTTTGTTTCAAGTATTGTCCCCAAAATTTAGTAGCTTAAATGACTTGTTTTTTCCTCTAGTTCTGTTATTCCTTCTGGAATGGTGATGTTCAGGATCCCAATACTCTATTTGTAAATGTTTCCAGTTAAAAGAGCTCATTCATTAATGGCCAGATATTTTCTGTCCTTGCTACATGCTGCCATGCAGTTGGCTGTGCCCAATATTGGTAGTTGGGAGACTCTCTAAGGCAGGTGCAGAATGCTCAGAGCAGTGTGTGCTGTCTCGAATGGTACGCTAAAGGCCATTACGTGAATTCCTTGGCCTCTGTACAACAGGTAAGAATGGGTTCTGTATGGGTGCTTTTAAAACAGGGTGGCATCCTTGCAAGCATATCCCTTTTGCACTGCAATGAAGGCTCAATACTGCAAAGACGCGATGGAAGCGATCTGGGAAGTTGTATGTGATTTCTGTTGTAATCTTAATAGCTTTGCTTCTCAGATTTAAAAAAACAAAATGTAAAAGCTGCTGAAGCAGGAGTAACTGATACTTGGGCTATTTTTAATCTCCTCCTGGATCTTCCAAGTAATTGATAACTGTCGTGGTTTAACCCCAGCCAGTAACTAAGCACCACACAGCCGCTCACTCACTCCCCCCGCCACCCAGTGGGATGGGGGAGAGAATCAGAAGGAAAAAGGTAAAACTTGTGGGTTGAGATAAAGACAGTTTAATAGAATAGAAAGGAAGAAACTAATGATGATAATAATAACAATAATAAAATGACAATAATAATAAAAGGATTGGAATATACAAAAGAAGTGATGCACAATGCCATTGCTCACCACTCACTGACTGATGCCCAGTTAGTTCCTGAGCAGCAATCCCCCCAGGCCAACTCCCCCCAGTTTATATACTGGGCATGACGTCACATGGTATGGAATATCCTTTTGGCCAGTTTGGGTCAGCTGTCCTGGCTGTGTCCCCTCCCAACTTCTTGTACCTCTCCAGCCTTCTTGCTGGCTGGGCATGAGAAGCTGAAAAATCCTTGACTTAGTGTAAACACTACTTAGCAACAACTGAAAACATCAGTGTGTTATCAACATTCTTCTCATACTGAACACAGAACATAACACTATACCACCTACTAGAAAGGAAATTAACTCTATCCCAGCTGAAACCAGGACAATAATGAATGAAAACAGAAAACCTATACATATGAGTTAATTCTACAGTATATAAATATATCTTTCTCTTTTGATTTGGACAGATCTGGCGGCCGATAACTGCAACTTTTTTCTTCCCAGTGGGACCTGGCACGGGATTTCTCTACCTGGTGAATTTGTATTTCTTGTATCAATATTCATCACGATTAGAAACAGGTATGTTATCCGTTAAATTGTATGCATATGGTGAATTCTGCCTGGAGTTTATAGAGACTACGCGTTGTCAGATACAGCTTCTGTTGGGAATGCTTGTGGTGATGGGGTTGTGGCTGATTCAGACAGAATCGTGAGAAAGATGGCTCATCTCTGTACCCGCTTATGTTGGTCAATGGGAAACTGCATTGAAAACTGATTTTCTGTGATGGGTTCCTTCCCATCAGCAGGGAGCCTGTTAATTTAGGATCTGAACTTGATACTTCTTTCAATAGGAGAGCCTGGTGCTTTTAGTTGTTGGATTTCAGGAGATGAGGGATAGAGACTAAAAGATAATGTTACCTCTGTTTTCTTGTCTGATGTCCTTTAACACGGAAGGATGATAGAGCATATGTAATAATGGGTATATCCATCAACTATTTAAGTTGACTTTCCAACGAATATCTAAGAAAATAACAATGTCAGCTTTTCTTTTTCTTTTTAAAAGGCAATGATGCTTACCTATGTTATTCTGTTGGTTATGTTGAATTGAGAGATACCTTTTACAAATGAAGTGTACCCTTCTGTCAAATAGAAATGTGAAAAAGTTAAGGAACTAGTTGGATTTCCAGTTAGGGGGAAAAATTACGAGTGGAAGAAAGGAGATCAGATAATGGATCGTTTATCTCAAAAAAGATTGTCATTACAGGGTAGCTTCAAAACTGGTTTTGATTTGCATTGCACAGTTTATTAAAGCTAGGCAAAAATTGTTCCAATTGAAGTAAGTAATTAAAGTATTTGCAAAGCTGAGCTCCTCCTGAAAGCATTTATGAACAAGAATTTCAGTGTAGTTCTAATGGAGTCTCAGAACTGATGGTGTAAGCGGAAATGCGTTGCAGGGAAGTCCCATGGCAGAGAAGAGATCCCTGGTAAACCTGTCATCCAGAGAGTATTGTGGAATCCTTTTTAAATTGTAAGAAGAGTAGCAGGGAAAGGGAGGCGTGGTGCCAGATTATATCTGATTGTTTTATTAGTGAAAGTTAGTAGTAGTTTAATAGCTAGAAACAGTTCCTCCTTCTCTTTGAGCCTTTCTGCAGTAGATAATGAACACGTGAGAGTACTGGCAGTTATGACATTCTGCTGTGCAAAGCTATGTGTATTAAGAGTTCCTGATATACTAATATGCAAATTATAAGACATCACTGCTTGTACATATACTTGGAGAATGCTCTAGTTGTCTGTGATGTGTCAGAAGTCTCATGGAAGGAAATAAATTTATATTTCTGCTGTACAACGCATCTGGATTTTGAAACTGGGAAGTCAGCTGTGTTGTTTGAATCAATGCATTTCTTTTATATTACAGTAATTTTTCTGGGTGTAAATGAAGTTCTTTGTTAGGTCAGTCCATCCTTGCTATGAAAAAGGCTTGAATCTGTCTGAAAGCAGAAAGTGTAGAAGTTGCTGGCAATATGTTTACAGGTGGAGATTAGCATAGGTCTATGCCTTCTTTGGTCTGTGAAACTGAGGAAGTGAAAATTCTATTTTCAGGGTTGTACGTGGTTTTTGAGCATACACTGGTGTTGCATTCTAGCTTCAAATTTAGCCGTCAGAAATATGCATGTGGTTTTGTACTGTGCTTGTGCTTTCCTAACAAGCTGACCTCTAGCTTCCTAAGGAAAAGGAGATTGATGTGGTTTTGTTTTGTTTCTATTGGAGAACAACATAACAAATACGAAGAAAGCAGAATATGCAGAGTTCGCTCCCCAGCAGTATGAATGATGAGATTATGAGTCTGCAGCTCTTCCCCAATGACTGGACATACCTGGGGCCCTACTGGAGGACCAAGTGGGCTAGAGTTCACCTCGCCCCTGTGCTGAGCTTTTTGGCAGTCTGTAGCTCAGTTTTCTTAAATATTAATTGGAAAGTCAACTTAAATAGTTTGTCTAATATTCTTGTTGGTAACCTCCTAGATAACAAGAAGTGAAAAACTTTAAGGGAATAATATTTGCTTTGATTTCTTCATATTCTGGAGGAATTCCTGTGCTGGAGTTTCTACAGGTTTAGTAAACTTCCTCTCTTTATTTGTTTCTATTTGTTGTATGGCAACAGTAAGGAGAGAACTCCAGTTTATGCAGTTCTCCAACTTTAAAACCTTCCAAAAGATTTTTTTCACAGTTGGGGTTTGGTTTGTATCTTTTTTTTTCCCCCTGTCATGTAACTTGCATGGTTGAACTTAAATAATAAACTTAACTGACTGAAATATCAATTTTGTTTTACATAGGCTGAGTTACTCTAGTTACTCTAACAAGCTAATGCTTAAAAATAGATTTTCTTTCTTTACATTTCTGGGGACGTGTAAAGTAGTTGTAGGAAGCCAAATAGTGCTAACGTTAAGCAGTCGCCTTCTTTCTAGGCATTTTGATGTTTAATTATTAGCATGTAATTTAGCTTGTTTGTGGCGCTCTGTGTTTGTCACTGTGTGGTTTGGGAGTGTTTCAGCAATATTCTCAGGCTTTCCTTGCCTTTATGGAGCTATATGAAAGTTGACAGGAGTCTTGCTTAAATGCCAAGGTCCGTGTCAGCCTTTTGCCACAGTTTGCAAGAGAGAGGGCTTGTGATTTTCATGGTTGCAAGGAGTTGTTAGTTTGTTTTTTTTTTAACCCTTCTCTCTGCCAGGTCCCAAACTCAACTGGGCGTCTAAATATAATTTCATTTCGTATGACTGGCACGGAATGTTACCCTATTTTTGTTTCCACTGTCCTGAAAAAAATTGACACGTTTGAAATGGGAAATTAGGCAAGCAGTTCAGCTTAGAAGAAGGAACAGAATGCGCTATACACGTGTACCCTCCTTGTCACTTATGTTAATTTTTCTGGAGTGTAAAAACTATTGTATCTCTTGAGTCTGACTAGATGATGCAAAGAGGATGCAATTTGCCTAAGTAAGGACTGGTTTTCACATGACTCGATCATTAAACCTGATGTCTCTGCTTTTGCTGTGCAAGTGTATTTCTTTATTGTGTGCTTCTGACTGGCAGTTTCTTGTGAAGGGCAGGGTCCAACTCCGTTTTGAAGTCTTATGAAGTTAAAACCATATATCTCCAGAGTTAAAATGTGTTCTTTTTTAAGTAGAGATGCTGTTTGTGCACTTAATGCAGTAGGCTGAATGTCTTATTTTTTGGTCTGTAGGTTGTTCTATTATAGGGCTTTTTAAAATTAAAAATCATAAACCACAGACTGCATGTAAGACCGCTGTTATTAGCTGAGCTTTTCTTAGACTCCCCAAAGTTAAAAAAAAAAGTCTTAATTTCTTACCAAGATTTCAGTACCTTTCCTAATAATACTTTATATTTACAGGGGCTTTTGATGGAAGGCCAGCAGATTACATGTTTATGCTCCTGTTTAACTGGATCTGCATTGTTGTATCCTTCTGCTCATCATCAAACTTTTATATTTTCATTCTCCTGTTTCTGTTTGAAATATGTTCAAAGACCAGGTTTTAGCAACTAACAGTTTAAAAATGTAGCAAATGTTCACAGGTGAGTTTTTAATCTTCCTGGAAAGGTAGCAATTGGCTTGCAGGGAGAATACTCATAAATGTGCTAATACAAGTATGTAATGTGGGGACTAGATTTCTGCTTACATAAAGCTCAGTTTGTGCTGTGTGAGCTTCCGTGGTGTTTGCTGTATTGCTTCACTTGGGCACTTCCATGGATTGCCATGTAGGCGAAGAGTGAATTTAGGGTGTTTAAGCTGCCATGTGCAAATGTGTCTGATCTCTGCCATTCCCTGAGTTGGAAGTTCATGTACCTTGTGGAGAGATCCTTTACCTGCTGGGCACAAGTCAGCTGAGTCTGTGAAAGCAGTGTTGTGATATCTGCACTGAGCCAACTTCCAAGAAGCTGGGCTTGTTGGTTTGAGAATGTTGGGAAACAGTTTTTCCATGAGCTGTGCTGTTCTACCTGATTTTTCTTTTAGGTCTCGGATACAAAACTGGGAGGAGCTGTTGATAGACCAGGTGGTTGTGCTGCCATTCAGAGGGATCTTTAGAGGCTGGAGAAATGTGCTGGTCAGGAATCTCATGAAGCTCAGCAAAGGGAAGTGCAGAGTCCTGCCCCTGGGGAGGAACAGCCTCAGGCACCAGGACAGGCTGGGGACTAACATTCTGCAAAGCATCTTGGCAGAAAAGGCCCTGGGGGTCCTGCTGGACACCAGGTTGACCATGAGCCAGCAATGTGTCTTTGCGGCAAAGGTGGCCACCGGCCTCCTGGGCTGCATTAGGCAGAGCATTGCCAGCAGGTTGAGGAAGGTCATTACTTCTCTCTGCTCAGCCCTTGAGACATATGGGGGGCTGCATCCAGCTCCAGGTTCCCAAGTACAAGAGAGACATGGACATGCTGGAGTGAGTCCAGTGAAGGGTCACGAAGATTGTTAAAGGGTTGAAGCATCTGTCACATGAGGAGAAGCTGAGAGAGCTGGGATTGTGCAGCCTGGAGAACAGGAGGCTCAGGGGTGTTTTATCATAGAATCATAGAGTAGTTTGGGTTGGAAGGGACCTTGAGAGGTCATCTAGTCCAACCCCCCTGCAATGAGCAGGGACATTTTCAACACCATCAGGCTGCTCAGAGCCCCGTCCAAGCTGACCTTGAATATTTCCAGGGATGGGGCGTCTACCACCTGTCTGGATAACCTGTTGCAGTGTTTCACCACCCTCATTGTAAAAAATGTCTTCCTTATACCTAGTCTGAATCTACCCTCTTTCAGTTTAAAAGCATTACCCCTTGTCCTATTGCAACAGGCCCTACTAAAAAGTTTGTCCCCGTCTTTCTTGTAAGCCCCCTTGAAATATTGGAAGGCCACAGTAAGGTCTGCCTGGAGCCTTCTCTTCTCCAGGCTGAACAACCCCAACTCTCTGAGACTTTCTGCATAGGAGAGGAGTTCCAGCCCTCTGAGCATTTTCACGGCCTTCCTCTGGACCTGCTACAACAGGTCCATGTCTGTCTTATGTTGGGGGCCCCAGAGCTGGACACAGTATCCAAGTGGATAAATACTTGATGGGGGAGGGAGTAAAGGAAATGGAGCCAGGCTTCTCTCACTGGTGCCTAGTGGTGGGACGAGAGAACAGGCACAAAATGAAGCACAGAAAATTCCATTTAAACATAAGAAAGACCATTTTTTACTGTAAGGGCAGTAAAACACTGGCATGGCTTGCCAAGAGAGGTTGTGGAATCTCCATCCTTGGAGATGCTCCCATGCTGTCTGTGCTGTTTGTACCTCCTTGTAGCAATTTGCAGTGGCACGGCATGTGGAAAAAAGGGAGTGGTGACATCAGTGTGAACCAGATACAGCCAGGAGAGCTAGCGTGTAGAAATGCTGTTGCCTTTATCAATAGATTAACTATCTCTAGTTGCATTCCACTGTATGGAGGGAATTGCTATTCCTGCTAGTCCTGCTGAACCACAGCAGTAACTAGGAAAGCGATGTGTGTTTAGTTACGTTGTTAAGAAAACCGTCAGCTTCATTGTGGTTGCAGGCTGTTGGCTGTGAGCTATTAGATGAATCTGATTGTGACTTACTTTCAAACTGGTTATTTAAAAGCTTCCAGTTGCGTGTTCCCTATATGATGTAAGGAGCAACCTGGATGCACGATCTGGGAAAATGCTTGGTGCCATTTTATACACGTTCATGAACTGTTAAAAGCATTCTGATCATAGCAAAACTCTTCAGCAATTGTTTCTGCTCAGCAGTTGCCACAGCAAGTAGATCCTTTGGGTTCCAAGGTAGGAGAGTAGTATTAAAAGCCTGCATTGATGCATTTCAAGAAATTATTTATTTTCTATGACTCAGTGGCAATATATTGGTGGTTTTTTATGATCTGGTATTTCTTTAGTTAGAAAACCAACATTTTAGTCTTTAGAAACCTAATGAATGAATCCAGCTGTTGAACTTGTAATATGCTTTTATGCCAGTTTCATTATGGAGGGAAGGCCAGTGCATCTGTCAGCCTTTGGGGTGATGACTTGAGGTGGTGGCTTGAAAGGCTACTGAAAAACAATCATTGAAACTAAGTGTGTAAGTCTCTAGATCACTGGACATTTTTCATTTTTTCCAGTGGTTAACTTAATACTACACAGGAACCCTGTTTTAATTTTAAACATTAAAGGCCTTTGCATGTGTGTTCTGTGTGTATGCAGCTTCTTTTTGTTATTCTAGTCTATCAAGTTTTGCTGTGTTTTCCTTAATGGTGCAATGACAGATAACTGGCTTGGCAATGGACATGCAGGTAAGTGCAGTGCAGTTTCTTAAATAATAATCTTATGGAACTTTCTGACTACTTAATGACTTTATAGAGAGCATTATCAACATAACTGCAGAACATAGTTAAGCTAGGCTGGTTTAGTTTATATAAAAATGGACTGCTGTGTGTGTATTAGCCTCAGCCAACATCACAAGCCTGTATCTGACTGCCACTCCTAACCTAGTTAGGGAGTCAAGGAGTGAAAATTTGCTCTTTGTGCAGTCAGGAAGTGTTCAGCCTTTTACTAAATTGGACACAAGATGTCACCTATGCACTGTTTCTTCTAATGAACGTGGATCTGCATTCTTACTTTTTTATCTAAAAATGAATTCTTTCAAATTTAGTGTACCTTTTACTTGCCAACAGAATATCTTTTTGTGAAAAATGTGGCTTCAGATCAGAACTGTGAAGTGAAAAATCCTCACAAGAATGATGAAAATAGTGGTCTAAAGAACCAGTTTCAATGGGGTAGTTCTTATCTCCCCAAATATTAAGGGGGGAAATGTGGGAGTGTTTCTTGGACACAACAGAGTATCAGATAACTACATAACTTCGGCCTGCCTCTGCTGTTCTCTCCTCATCTTATTCTGTCCCTGTCACCCAAAGCCTGCACCAATATCTCTAATATTCTGTACAATATTATCTTAGCGTTTATTAGATCACTTATCAGGCTCCCTTGGTAGACAAAAATAGAGATCATGCATCTGCAGTCAGGATTGAGTTCTGTTAAGGGCTGTCCATAACTACACTTAAACTTCTTTTGCTGTGAGCAAGACACCACAAAATTCTTCAAAAGCATGCTGGAGTCACCCATACATTGTATGAATTTTAGACAGATTGTGTCGATTTGTATCTTTTTAAAAAGGTGCTTAAAATGGTTTTATATCTGCATACAAAGTATTGCTTAAAAGAGAATCAGTTGTTTGATGTACAAATGTGTTTTTCTTAGAAATGTTTTTTTCTTTGTGTTGAGTGGCTTGCTTGAAAGTGAGAAGATAGAGTAGGATAGCTGGGCTTCTATTCTCATGTCAAATACTTTCAGAAATTAGGTATTTGTTTTTCCAGTAAAAATAAAAATGGTTCTAATAAAGACCTTAAGGTGCTTGTGTGAAGAGTCAGACTGTTGGTACTCTGTGGGTCTTTGGGAAGGCCAGACTGATGCCAATGTACCAGCTTTAATGTGGAACCTGTTGAATAGCAGCAACCCCGAAGGGATGAGTTTTAACCTCTCTTCCAAACACACGAGCTGGTTCATAGTGTTAAACCAGTTGATGGAAATGTTGCTGGCACGGTCTGTCTTCAGCTCAGAAATCAGCAGATAGCTAAAATAGTGCTTTACATTTGTTTCACCAGAAATAGTCCAATCAGCTAATATTGAGTCACAGTAAGGAGGTATTTGAAACAGTCGTATCTGCTGGCATGGAGCACAGGTTAACTGAGCTCTACCAAGGTGGCTTAGCCAAGGCTGGCTGTGATACTCTGAAATGGTGATTTACTGGTGCACCTTCCCGCTGTGGTGCTCTGAGGGGGACATAGCTGGCAATTCAGTGGTGTAACACTTCATCTGGCCTATTAGCTTAGGCCCAGATGAGTGTGTTTGGGTTAGTTCCTTGGGTTGTGAATGGAAATGATTGTGGCACAAATATGTCGCCGACTCTGCTGTAGGTGTGCTACTAAGCAGCTGGGAGCAGAGGAGTTCACCACAGCTGCTCTTTCACTTGGTGCAAGTTGGAGCTCTGTGCTTTGGCATGGTCTTGCAAGAGAGAATGACCAAGTAGGTTCTTCTGCTTAGTTTTCTCAATAGCTTTTGAACAGATCCATGACATATGACGGCAAAGATTCTGGGGCAAACTTTAAAGATTTTGCTGACGTATCATGCTTACAAGCCATTTTTGAAGCTTTTAGCTCCTGCTGCCTGTTTAAGTTTCTTGGGCTTCTGTAAAAGTGATGGTAACTTTTTTTATTATTATTTTTTAAACATTGCAGTTGCTGATGATTCCACTCATCATGTCAGTACTTTATGTGTGGGCCCAGCTGAACAGAGACATGATTGTATCATTTTGGTTTGGAACAAGATTTAAGGTATGTCAGACAGGATACTGAAAAGGTTTCTGACCAGGAGACACACATGAAGGGGGCAAAATATAAATATTTTCTCTTATTAAAGATGTCATAGCTATGTACTCCTTGAGATGCAGCAAAGACAAATGTCTTCATGGTCTTCCATACAGTGTCACTCAGTATGGCTTTACTGAAAAGATGTACTGACAACTGAAATTCATCAGTCTGAAAAGAGGAATAAAATTCCTGATAAACATTAACCTGGATATAAGCTGAATGTAGTGACAAAATGTTGGTATTTTAAATTGTTCTTCCCTGTGCAACCTCATCTGTTTCTGCCAGATCTTGTAGTGAAAACTCTTTTGGTCATTGTTTCCAGACCTTTTAAATATCAGAAATATTAGGACTTTGTTTCACATGTAAGCTTGCTGTGGAACATAGAGTGCAAAAGATGCATCTGCTTATAATGTTAAATGAGTATGATTTGTCTAAAAATGTCAGTAATCACTCAGGTTGGAGTATCCTACCTTGTTAGGTAGAATCTGCTTAAGTTAATGTATTGGGATTTGTGTAATGCCTAAAACGTTGAGATTATAACCATGCTTATTAGTGCATTGGGAAGTTGAGCAGGTTTATGTCCTTAATTTGTACTCACAACTTCTCTGTCTACATTGTGTTCTTTTTCAGGCCTGTTACCTTCCATGGGTTATTCTGGGATTCAACTACATCATTGGTGGATCGTACGTATTTACTTATATGGCCAATTTAAAGTTATGAAAGCTTTTACAGCTATTGAACTTACTGATGAATTTAGAAGCAATATTAAAATAAGAGGCTTAAACCTGTACAATCTGACTGATAATGCTCGGTGTCACATGGTGGTCATTTAAGATAAAAGCAAAGAGGAGATGTGCATGTAAGAACTAGAGAAAGTAGGTGAGGGGGAAGTAATAAGAATTTGGTTTATTTTTCTAGTAAATCTGTGCATTAGGCCTTTTTCTTACTAGAAGAGTACTGCACGGTAAAGAAAGATGTCATCTCATATGACCAGCCATCATTACTGGTTTTAGAAACAAATTTAGCTTGACTCTGATAGTGCTGTTACTTCTTTGCCTCACAGTCTTGCCCAACGTGATGCTTTTTTCAGCTTGTGAAGCAAGGGAAAATGGCAATAACAAGCCCGTGGAGTGCCATCTTAGCACTTGCTGAATTCATTGGTCTGTTCTGGGTTTCTTTGACTAAACTCTGTGTTGCAGAAATCTCTATGCACAGTCTTTCTCATTAGTGCCCTGCATTGATTGGGGCCTCTTGGTGCCGCTGTAACACAATTAGTGACAACAACAAATTATGTGGTTGATTTATAAAAGGAGGAGATAGTACAGCAAAACCAAATGCCCTTTTCTCACTGTGCCTCCTACTGACTCATCTGTCACTTGAGAAAACTGCTTGCTGTTAGATACCTGCTGTTTCTATGCATGACAGAAGATATTCAAGGGCCTCCATTCAGCAGTGTTTTTGCAAAATTGGGAACAAAACAGTTCAGTACAGCAGGAGACAGGTTGTCCAGTGAAAGTCCAGTGAAAACAGCAGTAACTTCTCAAGCTCCGCAAACTATTATTTTAGACACTAATAGCTGTACGGTCTAATTCCCTGATGTAAACAAGTATTTAATTGCATTTTCAGTACCGACTGTAGAGCAGGCTTAGAGGGGAGGGTGGAACAGCCTGTTGATGTCTTGGCACTGAAGATTGGCCCTTCTAAAGAAGTGGCTGCAAAATGCTGAGGGAAGGGAAGTTTTCTGTGGCTCATGGCTCTGGCAATGCCTGTGGCAGATAACAGTAGTAACTGGCAGAAGATGGTCACTTGTTTCACATGCTGTCTTCTCTGAAAATAAACAATTCTTGTTGTTTTGCCTTGCAGGGTCATCAATGAGCTGATAGGAAATCTGGTTGGACACCTGTATTTCTTCTTAATGTTTAAATATCCAATGGATTTGGGAGGAAGGAATTTTCTGTCCACACCTCAGTTCCTGTAAGCTGGCTTTATTCTTTAGCTCACTGTTTGTTTGGTCGAATTTTCTGTATTGTTCATCAGACATATATCTGCTGAGATTGTAAGGTGTAAAATACTTTGCTAAATCAACCAGCTTCAGACTATGATATTGACTGTGCTGCTGAGTCATCAAAAATGTTGAGTTTCTTGTAAATGGCCCATGTGAGAGTTCTTTGTTAGCCTTAGGATGGCTTGTGTTCTTTACCCACTCTTAAGAGTGAGAGTAAAAGTCATTGTTCTGCTAGTGAATTGAGCTGTAGTAAAGAGAACTCCCTAACAAACATCAGATAGTATAAAAAAAAAATTTTTTCTCCTGTAAATGATCTTTTATCTGTACTTCTATGTGTCATTACAGTAGCTACCAGTTCAGCAACCTGTAACAATAGTAAGAGTCAGTTGTAGACTTGTTCAGGACTATAATATGTATTCTGCTTTCCAGTCTGTACCAGTCACCTTGACTGAGACTGCACGTCTTGGTTTCTGAAGTGCTTTTTCTTGTGATCTGTTCATTGTTTTGGCATTGAAATACTACGATCAGAAGCCAAAGTTTGTAGCTTAAGTTGCCCTTGTCCTCATCCTTTTGGGTTGTAAATATTACTTCTGTACCAAACTTTAGCAACTCAGTTAACCCTTTTTATAGCATAAACTGTTAATTAGAAGATGCAAAGTTGAATTACAGTTATACTTTCTGTACAAGTTTTAATGAGTAGGGAAGCTTTATATTCTACTTTTGTGTTTGCAAGCCTTTCTGGTTATCATAATTTTCCATAAAGATAAGAAGACAAAATGTTTTTTTAAAATGTCTTTCAAGGTAATAACAGCTCTGAAACTGCCATCAATCTTGTTGGTTATGTGCAATTCTCTTGATTCCTCTCATGTGTATTTAATTTTTCTCTATATTTGAGAAATAGGAACAGAAGTACTGCAAACAGCTCTACAAAGGGATAAATTCTGCCTTTGCACTGTAATGTTTTGTTCAAAAAAAGCTGCTGTAATGACTTTACAGATACCTTAAATGTAATAACAAAGAACTTTTTTCTATACAGAATCATTTTTCTTGCAGAAAGGAACCTGGGTTTTATGTCTGGGCCTCAGATTTTAGTTGTCAAATTCATCAAGGGATTTGCAGGAGCTCGGTGTAACTACTGTAGAGCTGAAATGACTCTCCATTGATGGCATCCCTTGCAAAATGCAGCAGCTGTATTTTAGATCACTCTATTTAGATGGTAGCCTAAGTTGGATGATAAAGTCTTACAGCTCTGATTTGCTCTGACCAGGTCACTTGAGCTTTGATTTCAGACAAGCTAGTTGCTTGAGCCTGTTTGCCTTAGTCTCTTTGGTCCTCAGTTCCTAAGGAATGTTTACTTGGAGAGCAGTGAGATGGTTAGATGCTGTGATAACAGGACCTTTGAAACTATTGAAGAAAGAGAGATGCTCAGAAGTGATTTGGATTTTTTTATTATTTCCCCTGAAAAAAAGGGAGAGAAGTTAGGGGAATTAAGTTTGTATCACAGCATTTATTCTCAACAATGAGATTCCCCTATCATGTGGGGGTTTTCCCTGTGTTTGGATTTTGGATCTAACCATTTCCCAGAGATGGAAGTTTCCCAGAATTCCCATTTCTCAGTGTGCTGAGGGCTTAGATTTGGAAAGAATTCTGTGAAGTACTGCTGTGAAAAGCCAGTTTTATTGCAAAGTCTAGCAGCTAAAAGGAGATACATGGAAAAGTAGTCTGGCATTTACCCCCAAGGTACAGCTGTTTCTCAAACTCTCCTTTTCTGTCTTGTTGTAGGTACCGCTGGCTGCCAAATAGGAGAGGAGGAGTGTCGGGGTTTGGTGTCCCACCTGCTAGCATGAGAAGAGCTGCAGAAGATCAGCAGGGTGGTGGAAGACACAACTGGGGCCAAGGTTTCCGGCTAGGTGACCAGTGAAGAACTCCTGCCCTTGGAAAACAGCAACTCCTTGGTTTTAATTGGACGTAGAACCGACCCTTCCTGGTGCAAAGCATGCTTAAGAACTGAGCTCTCTGTAGTACTGTTGGATTTAACTGATTAGAAAGAATGTTTCTGGTTCAAGAGAAAACTAAAAACTCCAGAAGGGAAAAATGTAGATCTTGCTCCAGGTTAGCCAGTAGTGTCCAATTTGATTCTGCCATTAAGAAAAGCCTTCTTTATACAGTATAGTCTGTCTGTTGCAACGGGCATCCATTATGCTGTCTTGTTCCGTGATATGATGGAACAAGCTAATGGTGTTCTGTCTTGCCTCGTATGTCAAAAGCTTTGTTGACCCTGGTAAGGTAAGAATCCAGTGTGAGGCAGATGGATCAAACTAACCCCAGAGTTTAGGAAGCTGACTTTTTCCATAGCTGTGCTTAAGTCCCAGGGTCTTTGGAAACATTATTTAAGTGATATCTCTCTGCTGCATTCATAAAGCAAAGTGCAAATATTTCATTTCCATTATTAAGCTGTGTTTTGAGGGGAGTTTTTTCTTGCCGTGCAGCATTTGTCCTACCTGCGACAGGGTGGGCTGTGTAAGACTAAGGATAAAAGGGCTTTCGTCTGAAAAGGCAATAACAGATATTCACAGAATTGAAATCTCTGAACTCTTCATGGCATATTACAAGGCTTGCTCTATTTAAACTGAAGTTGTCTGGCTCCCCCCACCCCCGGCCCTGAGATCTGTGGATTCTTGGCTTCAAGGTTTCTATTTTGATTGCAAAATTGGGTAGCACAAATACTACTTAAACTAGAAAATGTAACATATCATTCTGGTTAATGTAAAGGGTACTGACTACAGCATTATGTTTGTTAACTGAATCTTCAACTTTCTCTTAAAAGCTTTAAGACATCAAAGAATCAAAGCTGGAAATAAACTTTTCCAGAATCAAGATACAATAGAACAGATTGCTTTAATACAGGACTCTTTCATTGACAAATAAGAAATTATGTACACTGTTTATTAGTATCTGTACTTTTTTGGTAAAATTTTTAGACATGGAAAAGGGAATGATTCTGTACAGTAGTTTTCCTCGTACTGGGTTCCCCTGGGCAGAGCATAGGGCTAAGATCCAGGAAGTTGTAATGCTAGCTTGTTACTGACTCACCGCATGGACTTGAGCAAACTTCTTACTTATCTCAGTTTTCCCAGCTGTAAGGAGGACTCATGCATGTCTCATAGCATTCTTAAAAGGTAGCTGTCCCCGACTGCCCTAGGTGGGAGCTGCTAGTGAGCAAGGTAAGGCTTAGGGTCACGTAAATGACAACACTTCAGCTAGAAATGCAATTACTCTTAAGCTTAACCAAGACTTCTAAGTTGGAATATAGCTGCTCACTTTTTGTTTTATAGTTGGAGGAAAAGAGCGTCATCACTAGGATGAGATTCAAGTCTCTGACTGAATTTCCCTTTAGCATTTGTCTGGTTGTTTTACTGGGTAGGTAGGGCACAGAAAGTTGTTCTGCCCCAACTTGGGTATCTCAGGTATCTATAAGTAGGTGAAGTGAATCTGGGCCAAAACATTTTTATTACTACTTTGTTTCTTCACTAAACCTGGGTTCTGAAGGTTTAAAAACTTGTAAATACTACGTGATGTGAAACTGGGTGAAAAATAAGCAGCCAGACTGGAAGTTTTCAGCTGGCTTGCTTGGAAAAAAAAACCCGCATGCTCCACTTCTTCACTGCAACTCAATTCTGTTGATTTGGCTTGTGGAAAAATGTAGGAAACTGGTAATGATCATATTGTATGCTTAGGTTTTACAGGAACTTGGAGTTCAGAAATCACCTGCCATTTTTGTCTACTCAGTGATGAGTTTTAAAGATGCTCGTCTGTTTCTTTGTATAAAATGGTAGGTAGAAAAGAGGACTGCAGTGTTGTAAATATTAATCTATCATTGACCGACAGCTGTTACTTGATGCTAACTTGAAAAGTCTAAGAACCATCATTTTTATAGGAGCCATGATGCAGCTGGTCTTTTTAGTCATAGTAATATAACTGTCTCCAAAGCATTTGTCTTTTGAGTCAGGACCTAACTGTTAAGTGAAGATGCAATAGTTTGTGACTCAGCTAAAACCCTGGCACACTCAAATTGCAGAACATCTTTGTACAGAAGGCCGGAAGGAAGGCAGGCTTGAGTGGGAGGAAGCATGGCAAAAGTCATTGTCCTGGCCCAGTGCACTGCGCTGGGTCTTGCTTTGCAGTACATCCTTCTTCTCTAAATGAAGAAGAAAGGGTCTGCAAGGAAGACAGACTTCTGATAAGTCTTGATTAGCTTTTGAGCTGCTTCAGGTCAATTTACTTTGGTTTATGGAAAATTCACTTCAGAATTCCATATGACGAGCTCAGTTTGTTCGTTTCTGACTTGTCACTTGACCTGAAGCACTGTTTGTCCTGCAGCATACACTGACAATGGCAGTCTCGTGTTAAATGAGTACCTCCTTTCTTATTTTGTACAGATAATTTCCCTTTTTGTAATCAATTTTTGTTGGCAAAGTTTTAAATTAAAGTTTTAATCTCTGTTACTGTCTCTGTTTTGCTAAATTATATTTCAGCTTAAGACAAGCCTTGTGATCTGCATGTCTCTGGGAAGTGTCTGACAGCTGCACTGTGACACCACCTCCTGCTGTTGATAAAAGTACTCAAGAAAATGACCTGCTTTTGGGTGGGAGTCTTGTCTTCTCTGATCAGTTGCAAAATCGTAAAGGCATTTTCTGTGTGTCTGTTTATCACCGTGAGTTTTGACAGTCTGTGTCCTTCTGGGCTATTATTGTTTTATAGCTTGTTTTGTATACTTGATTATTCATCCTTTATTGTCCTCCAGGAGGAAGTATCCTTCTACTTACCCTCAAACTTTGTGGGATTGATAGAGATCACTTACTTTTCTAGGGGTGAACTTGGTATTCTGCAGTGCCCTCTCTCTGTCCAGCCAGATGTGCACAGCTGCCAGAATTCCTTTTGAGGCTCTTATCTCAACTGATTTGGAGACACATTGAGTATCCTCTGAATGACTCTTCTGGTCCTCATCGTTTGTCTGCCTGCACTTTTCCTGTTTGTTACCATAGAGGCACCAAAGATGATTGTGGACTTGGTACATAAGGCACTGTGTGAATTTGTTGTGCTCCTTGAACTGGAAGGTCTTGGTCCATACTAAATACACCAGATAGAACAGCGTGGCAAGTGTGTGCCTTTCGATTTTGCTCCAGTTGCATAAAGAGTCAGCGGAAGAGCCAGGAATATGAAATCAAATGCTTCTAAAATGCTCCATCTTTCATTTCTATCGCTTTGTCTTGGCAACAGCTCCTCTCTCAACACAACTCGGTAATGTGGTGTTGCCAGTGACTTAATGAGAAACTGGACCTGTTCTTTCATTCTGTCATCAAGTTGTTGCATTAGGAAGACTGAGAGGCTTTAATATTCAGAATAGCATATTGTTTGCAATACAACATAAAATTCTTTCTGTGTTTATATATCGCTGTGTACCTTCTCAGGGAGGAAGACTGCTTTGCCTTGATGGTTAAGGTAGTGAGTTGGAGAGATACACAGTAATTTACAGTCTGAAGCTTCTGATATAACAAGTCACCTAATGGCTTTGTAATCCTGTTCTGCATCCATAAAATGAAGACGATTCATATTCTCCCTTGTTCTGTGCTAGACTTAGGATGATGGATCAATTTGTACTTGCCGTAGTATGGCAGAGCACTAATTTTGGTGAAGATGTTATTAGCATTGCCATCACCTGCAGAGTAAATGGCTTTGCTTGTTTTGTGCGTCCCTAGATTCTTATTTTGCCATGGATGATAGTAACAGTGTGACTTGAAATTCAGAACTGAGTCTATTGTCATGATTTTATTAATTAAGTTAAATATGTAATATGTGCATATTAAGCAGAAGTACTTAATGTCTAAATGGTGATGATGTGCTCTTTTCTAGGATTGAAAAGATGAAAACACTTCAGCTGCTTGTATTTTTCAAGCACACTTTTTTGGTGATGAAAGGAGTTCTGTTCGCAGCAGTGGCTCACCCTTTTATCATCTGGAACATGATCTAGGAGGAGTGATTACAACACTTGTGAGCAAAAGTTGCATAAAAGGAGCTGTAACTGTGGGATGCTGGCAAGGCCTCTGCAGAATCTTGTTGATGTTGGAGGGGGAAGAAAAGTGATGATGAAACCTTAATTCTGGTGCCTGGAGGTGGTTCGGGTTTTTTTGTTTTGTTCCCCCCTCACCCCCAAAGGACAAAGCCCTTGCAAAATGCCATTAGAGCTCAGATCAGCTCTTAAGGCCAAGTTTCTCTGGACTACTAACCAACCGTAAGTCACCCGTGATGAAGATCATGGCAACTGGAGGTGGTGTTTAAAATCAAAACCCCACCACAAGCAGTATTTTTGCATCTGAATGTTTACATTTATTTCTTAAAAGGGATGTGTACGTTTAGGCCCTGGACTGGCCATGGATGAAAAGACGGGGTGGATCCCTGTATTAACGGTTTCATCGACTTGTTATTGTAACCAGAGGTGTTAGGATGCTGCCTGCACCAACCCTTGGGCTTGCCAAGCTGCTTGGTAAATCTCTTCACACTACAGAGTTCAGGTCACCTTGCAGTAGCTAGTTAAATGTAGAAAGTTTCTTTGCAGTAATGTTTCTCTTTGCTTTCAAGTTAGTGTATCGGTTAGCTGTAGTTAACCCTAACAGACCCCTCAGCCTGTTTTAAAATCAAAACACCCTCACCTGCTCCAACTGGAAGGGGTGTTTGTAGCACTTGTCTTCATTAAGACTTACTTGCGGGGCACCGCTCAGTGTCAGTGCTGTAAAAACTCTAGCAGGCAATCGGGTACAGAGTTCATTCACAGTCACGAGAGGGGAGAAGACTAAGGGGTCTTCCTATTGCCCCTCCGTCCCTGTGCAGTGGGGCAGGATGCTTCCCCTCTTGTATTAGGCTGGAGGGGCTACTGCCCTCTTGCAGTCCATATAGTGCCCGTCCTGCATAGTGCTGTTCCTGTACATAGGAGAGGGTCTCAAATCAGTGCACTCAAAACTGTTGAGGTTGCCTGATGCTTGGGCAGTGGTGTGAGCTCATAGCCCCAAGTTGTGGGGAGCAAATACTGTGACAGAGGACACAACTCAGGTTAAGTTGTTGCTTCTTGTTTTTTTTATGAAAATACAGTTTATGTATGGTGTTGGAGGTTGTGTGAGGTAGAGAAGCCTAAGGTACCAATTTTTGGAAAAAATATTTTAAATCAGTAGGGAAGGGATCTAAAGATGCTGAGAAATTGTTTTTTAACTGGACTTGAGAATGGGAAGAAAAAAATTATCAAGGATTTTGTTCATTATCTGATCAAAGAATGTTTTTCAAAGTGCTTTTTTCCCCAATATGGGCTCAGAAAGTGGCAGTCTCCGTTTAGGCTGCAAAGAACAGCAGTGCCCGTCTCTGTCCTCATCTACTGAATCCTTAGCCCCACAGTGAGTGGAGGGGCAAGATGAGACACTGGTTAGTATTTGTACCTGCAACTGGACTCAGTGGATAAGCCTTTTGCTAGAAGGAAGCCTTGAGCGTGTGCCTGTGACACTGCTTTACCCATCTTTTTAAGCAGTTGTTTGTTGACTCTGAACTGCCTGTGCTTATTGCTGTTGCGAATTTAAGCAATTGCAAAAAAGAAAATTCAATGTGTGCGCCTTGGGCATTGGCCTTGTTTGGTTTAGGGGCTCAAGCTAAGGACTTAACTGTAACTGATGTTAATGTTTCAGTATTTTCACTTAGGAGCTTTTACCTACAGATTAATTTTCTTAAAAGCTGATTCAAAGCCCAGATGCTAAGAGGGTTTGGTTTTTTTAATGTATAAACAAGTAGGAAAGTTAGTCGTGTCCTGTTCTCTGTTCTGTCTCGCCCTTCTTCCCCAAGGTATGTAATTTAAGATAAAAATCCAATTAATGTTGAAAAAGTACAGCAAAGGTTCTGGGGCAGCATCAAGAAGTTTGAACACCCTGAAGCTTTATGCAACTGTGGCATAAAGACCTTTTTATTGTTCCTTCAGCCCTTGTGTTCTGTAAATTCAGAAAACAGATGAAATCTTGCAGGGACTGATATTCTTAGAAGATCCTGTTCAGAATCTATGATCAGGAAAGCAAAAATTTTGCAAGAGTTCAAACTTTTGCTGAAATTAGAAGTGCTCTGGATCAAGCAGTGCAGCAGTATTTACTCTATTAGCAATATTCAAACCTAAGTGTAGTCTTCACTTGTCCATAGGGATGGATGTGCTCCTCTCTAGCTGTGTCAACGTCTGGTTTGGCTTTAGTAGTCCAAGGTGCATGCAGACAGGGGCAGGAGTTCTGCACACCTAAACACACACAAAAAAATAATAAACTGTGGGAACTGAGTTAAGAGGAAGGAAAAGAGTGTCAGGTGTGACCTGACAGTCAACTAACTTGATTTGACTTTCCTTAGTTGGCTGTGTTGAGCTGGTGGGTTTGCACAACAGAAGGGAGTAGGACAGACAAGGATGAAGATGGCCAAATCGTTTTGAGGAGTCCCTGGTTTGGCATCTCTTGGATACAGCCTTTCCCAGGGAGTTTCAGGGAAGCCTCTTGGGTTGTAAACTGCTGTTTCTGAAGGCTGTAGAGGGGAAGGTAGCCCCTAATCTGAAAATAAAGGGGCACAACCTCGGTGCGTGCAGAGGAAAGGTTCCTAGCTGGAGAGCAGACTTGTGTGTGCTTGCAACGTGTGTAGGTTTCACTGGAATAGTATCAGAAATAAATTGTGTGTGTGTGTAGGGGGACTTTCTGCAACATGATAGTATTTCATTTGGATGATACTGATGAGGATTAAATGCTTCAGGTTTTTATTTCTAAAATGACTTTTCAGTTAGTTTAGAAGATACAGTGGGTTTTCTATTTGCTTTTAGAGCTCTATTCAACCCTTAAAAGCTGAAATCAGAGCCTGCTATTTTGATTGGGGCAAAACACTTCTGCAGCCTCTGTTTCCAGAAGTGTTGTGGTGATGGCTGTTCACTGCAATAAGTAAAAAATTGGTATTTTTGACTCTTGCCTGAGATGGGACTTGCATGTTGGAAAAAGGCCTAAATTGGATCATTGTCAACAGGTTTCTACCTCCTTTGCTCTGCCAGCAGGGAGTACCTGGAGAGGTTTAAGAACCTACAGCTTCTGGGAGAGAGTTTCTGCATTCCAGGTGAAAGCTTCCTAGCATGTCTGCTGCTCTTGTTGGGGTAGTTACAGTACGATTTTTAGTTTTCCTGTATATTTTAGTTAGAGCAGTATTATTTCATTTAAATCTCCCTTCCCTCTTTTTGATCTGAAACTGCACTCAGAGTTAGGGCCAAATTTAATGTTTCACAAAAGCACAGGAGGAAGAAGAGGGGATATTGTCAGCTCTGCTGCATCGTACCTGCACCTGCTGCCTGTGTTCTGCACAGGCAGGGAAGACTTAGAGGAATCGTTGGATGCAACCTGCAAAATGTAAATCCTTATAAATTTAGAAAGCCTGAGCAGGCTGTAACAGGGACTCTTCATCCATTGCCTGCTGTGACAGCCATCGTATATAAAGAAGAGCTCCAAACCGTTTTCAGAAGTTGAGTCTTGATACTTAAAATCATGTGCCCAGTAGCAATATTGGTTTTATAGCAATTTATAATCTTTTCTTGCCTCCTCTGTTGGCTGTCATGCAGGCAATAAATTACCAATTTCTCTTTTTTTCTTTTTTTTCTCTCCCCCGTAGGTGATAACCAGTTTAATACCTCTTCCCTTGCTTACATCCATCTCTGTTTTCCAGATATCAGCTACTTGTTCTGTCAGATGGTCTGATGAATGTAACTGGTTAAACTCAGAGTAATTGTCCTCAAATGCCATGCATGCTTTTGGAGCCTGCTGTTGCTATTTCAGAAGAAGAGATTTTGTGTGTTCTGTCTTACCCCCCCTTTTTTTTTTCTAGCTCTGTTAACTGAGTGTCTAATGAATTCTCCAAACCTCCTTGTTTCTGTTCCTCAGAGCCACTCCATGAAGACATGTGTGGGCTGTTTCGGGAGCAGAGGGGAGTGTGAAGGGCCATGGCAATGGCACGTCATTGCAGACATACCACTCTTCCCAAGCAGAGGGAAAGCTATCATTAACCAAACGGTGAGCTCTGCTTGCTTCTCACCTGGACTGCCTGACATTGGGAGGTCTCACCTGAGCTGTTGAGTCCTTGGACAGACCATTGCCTTCACAAGAAATGGATTTTGGGGGTTCACAGAGCCATCTGTTAAGAAGCAGCTTTTCTCGTCTCTAACAATGCATTTTCCCCCTCTCTTTCACCCATCACTCTGTCCTTTTCAGATACTGAATAATTCTGTGTATGATTTTTTAAAGAAAAAAAGAAAAGGCAAGAACAATGGTACAAGTTGATGCCATTTAACCTTCCTGGGCAAGGTGATAATAGCATTGAAGGAGAAAAATCCTCTATCAGAGGTGTACATGGTGTGGTGTTATTGCACTTGAAGGTCTAGTAAATCTCCAAGAACTGTATCAGTCTAATTTCTTGTAAGCAGACAGATAACAATAGGCCCTATAGCTGTATTATTTGGTTGAGTAGCTAAGTGGATAGGGGAATGTTTTAGCTGGATGCAGTCCCTGTGCTGAAGGATCTCAGATAGCTCTGTAGCTGCTATTAGAGCACAGCTCACCGGGACCAAATAATTACTGTATAATTTAATGCCAATACAAACAACATAAGCTAATGTGTTTGCTCCCCTATAGAAATGCTTTGTCCTCTAAATCTGCTCCTGCCGGTTCCTCAAAGTCGTCCTACAGCTTTCTGTGTCCCCTCGTGCATCTTAAATGAGATCAATAACTTCCTAGGCTGGCACTAGTGGAGTGGCTTGCTCCACAGAGCTGCTCTCTGAAGCCGAAAGCAATGCAATCCTAAGGAAATCCTGCTGAGTAAGGAGAGTTTCTGTTAATGTGTAATCGAGTCCTGATAAGACCAGCTAGTAAAGATAAGGTTCTCAACAAGTGGCACGGGACAATGAGCAGGGAAATGGAGTATGGAAAACTCCGTGATTAATCGTGACCCCTAGCTGCATTGTTCAAAGAAAAAAACACCCGAAGAGGCTGCGTGGGCATGTTACTGAAGGGGAGGGAAAGCGGGAGGAATCTAGGGAAAAGAGTAGCAAGCAGGAACGCGACTGTACCTCTGTGACCATGAAGGCAGCACCCTGACCCTGGGGAAGGCTATCTAAGAATAGTTTAGTCTTGATGCTTCCATAGCTGCAAGGCCAGAGGGAATTCATCTTGAATATCTATCTCCTACTCGTATGGGTTGATTGGGTTTTTAATGCATGGAGATGGGCTTGTTCCTGCTCACTCTCTGTGGGGGCTTCGATGGAACGGAGCTGCTCAGGAGGAGCACGCTGACCTGGAAGAGCCCATTGGCAAGGACTGGAGCAGCAGGGCAGGGCTATGCATCTCCCTCCAGCCAGAGCGAGGGGCAGGACAGCACATGGCATCTCCTTCGTATTTGGTGATCTTTAACTTGGCGCTGTTGCCACTGCCAGGACCACTCATGCTGGATACGCACCTTGCTGTGTTGCTGCTTTTTTTTTAACCCAAGGTGTAAATTAATCTGTGGGCCACATCACTCGCTATCTGGTCTATAAAGCTTTGATCTTTTCCCCTTTCAGAGGAGTATCTTAGAATTGCAAGCTGTGTTAAAGTAAATGCTAAAAGGTAAGCTTACTTACTCTTAGATGTTCCTTGCTGGGCAGGGAGTGAATCGCAAACTGTATGTTGCCCAAATGAGGGCAATTCTGTGGACTTGCATTTATTTCCAAGTATGCCACTGTGTGTCAGGCTTCAGCTTTGCTACGTGTTTGCCAGAAAACAGCCACTGACTGGTATTGCAACCGCGGTAAAGAGCTGGTGTGAATATGGGCGGGAAGGGAGAAGGCTGGAAGAAAGAAGTATTTTGGTGCCCTGGATCTGTAAGCCCTCTTTCTGAATAGCAGCTGCAACAAATAGGATGTGGACATAATTTTTTTTCCCCCCACCCCTGTACATCTGTCTTACAACCTGAATGGTGATGGTTTTAAGAAGCTGGTAATCTGGGTCATATCTGAAGCATTGATCTAGCGTTGAATAAGCATAAGTGTCAATTAAGAAATTGCAATCTGCACATGATAAGTCAGGAAGAACGTAATTCTAAAGAAGTGCTGATCTTTCTTGTCCGTCAGTTTGTTTCTTGGCTTGCTTAGGTACTGGTGGCTGTGGTTCAGGAGTAGCAAATTAAAATCAGTTATGCAAGGCATGGGAAGTAGGGCAGTTCTAGCTTGCATCAAGAAATGGATGGTAAAAGCCTGATAAGCTCTGAGTAGCTCTTATATTTAGGCTTATAGTTGTTACATTTTTTTTATTTTTAAAAATTATTGATGCTGTGAAGATGAATTAAGAACTTCAGTGTGCAGGATGCTGAGGAGACATTGGTTTTGGCTCTACTATCAAAGAACTGGGATGAGGCTCGCTGAGTATTGCTGGAAGAGCCTGTTAACAACAGGCCAGCAGGAGCTGTTCATGTGAAAACTGCCCCATGCCTGTGTCCTTCAGTTCTTTTGCAACTGTAGGTAAATCAGCAGCTTTTGCCAAAAAGTCAGGATTAGGAGGAGAGCTAGGAGTTATGACTCTGGCAGGCTTAGCCTGCAGATGGCCGCAAACAGTGGCTCTGGGAGAGGTGGGAATTGCTCTTTTTCAGAAGGGGTGTCAACACTACAGTGAAAATTTAAACACTGTGTGATTTTTTTTTAAATTTTTTTTTTTTTTTTTTAGTGTAGTGAAGGTCAGTGTGGCAGTGTCTGCAGGTATCCTGAATTTCTCTCCTGCCAAGGGCCACCTGGAAGTTATTTGTGAGCAGAGGGGGAAAGCTTCAGTAACCTGTATGACTTCAGTTCCCAAGTCACTTGGATAAAAAGAAAATCTCCTTCTAAATGAATAAGGGGGGGGTGGTGGTGGTAAGAGACTCAAGAAAACAATTCAAACCCCTGAAAGGCCAAGTGTGTCATCAATAAGCCCATTCTGTGGCATGGCTTGCTGCTGCCCAGCTGAGGACAAAGCACTGCAGACATCCTTTGGTGCCATGTCCCCACTGCCGGCTCACTTGGAGAGAGGCGTACTTCATCTTTGTTTAGATGCTGAAATGCCCTTGAAAGCAAAATCCCCTGCGAGGAGGTGGTTGGAGATAAATTTGCATTTGGCAAAACCCTCTCTGCCATGGGGCTGTAATGTGCCACGGTGACGGTAGCCAGCACTCTGGGATGGTGCCTAACACAATTACACCGCGGTGCTTCGTGGCCAACGCTGATGCTCGGTCCAGTGTCCTTCCCTCGGATGGCATAAAATTGGTGTCTGTGAGTCTGAAAAGAGAGCAGCGCTGCCCAGGTTCAAGCGTAGGCCAAGTATGAAGAAAACAAAACAAAACCTCAGCGGCCTCCTGTGATTTAGACAAGCAAAACTCCCGCGCCGGAGGACAAAACTGCGCTCTTTGGATAAGCGCTTATCGTTCTTGAAGCTGGCACAGCAGAGCAGAGCAGCCCATGCTTCAAAAAGCAAAGTAATTAATTCTCCTTGCTCCCAGCCGCAGCAGTCTCCGTTGTGCAATGCTGCACCGCAACCGGGCATGGAGAAACTTTCTTTCCAATCAAAAGAAGTATTCATTTTTTTGCTCTGACACAGCAGGGTTGGTCTTCCTTTTAATATTACTGAAGACAATGTCTGCCTTGCCTTTCCATGACCTTCAGCGTGTGGCTTCGTGTTAAAATTTCCATCCCCCCACATTCAAACGCTGGCATTAAAAAGAAGAAGGGAAAAAAAAAAAGATTAAAATTCCTTTTGTTTAAATCCCTAATAGGGAGCCTTAGAGCATGCTGCCCTTCAGACATGGGGATAGGGCTTGCCTTGTGCTCCTGGCTCTGGGCTGCTCACCTGGGCTCTGTTGGTGTCCTGGAGAGCAGGTCAAACCCACAGACCCCCTGCCCCGACCCAGGTGCTCTCTGCCTGCTGTTTTGCCCAGCTGTGGTTGAAACCTGGTGGTAGCTGAATTTGGTCTGGAGAAAAGGTTTGAAGCTGTGCTTCTGGGGTACTTCTGCTCTCCCTCTGTATAATGGGGCTAACGATGCCAAAACCACTGGCATCCTATTTCTGTCACAGCTGCTCCAGAGGTGTTCCTCATTCTTAGCTTCACAGTGCCTATCTCCAACTGTGTCACAAGTAATAATTAATAACAACAGCAGTCAATCAAATTTAGTGCTGATTTAAATTCCTGGTTGCAGGCAGCCTCCCTGGCTTTTCAGGGCCAGCTCCCCAGCTCAGAATCCTCCCCTCACCTGGAGGCAGTTTTGGGGGAGACTATGGAGGGGGAACATGGCACTTCAGGTGAGGCAGCAGCCAGTGGGGCTCAGCAATTGAAGCTATGGCCAACCCAAGTGAAGGTAAATGTTCAAAAGTGCGTTGGGAGAACCTGGAGCGGAGTTGTAGATAACAGACCATCAGAGAGCAGCCAAATAAGCGTGAATTTGTGTGAAACCCCAGCTACAATGAATAGGTGCTGGTGAAGATCCCTTTAAGAAGAGGTCTAACAGTTGGGTGATAAGATATGATGCTGCTGTTTGATGCATGTCGGGACCACATCGAGGCAGGAGGCAAGGTCAAGTATTCCCACCTCACTGGAGAACTGCATCGTCATTCACCAGCATTAGCTGGTGGCCCCAGTGCTGAGATGAGGGGGACCGCCAGCGTTAGAGGATGACAAAAAAGCAAAATGTCAGATTCGAACATTTAGGTACAGATGTATGTTAAATGCCACCATGTGGCAAAATGCCTTTTGGTATTAGTGACTTCGCGTGAGTGGTTTGGAGCGACCAAAGAGGCTGAATGGCTCAGTCGCTTTTGAGCTGAGGAGATAGTGATGTTCTTAATACCGGGAGGGATTTAATCACACATGCATGCTAATGTGTTACAAAGCACCCCAGGGCACGCCATGAGCTCCTGTTTTAAAGGGAGGAGAAATTCTCCCTCTGTGGGAATAAAAGAGCAGCTGCAGCAGTGGCCAGAAATGCCAGCCAGGCTGGGGGAGCAGCTGGCACCTTCTGTGGGGCCCCCCATAATGAGGGTTGCTGAAAATGGGAGACAGGGAAGATGTTTAGGGAGAGACTTAAAGGTGGAGGGAATTAAGGCAGGAAGGTGAAGGCTTTGCCCAGAGAGCTGTGCTGGGGAAGAGGGATGTCTCGGTGGGATCATGTGGGATGTAGGGTCCTGAGGACCCCCGGTCCTGCTCACTCTTTTCTACCTTTGCATCTTTGCTGCTTGGAGAGGGAAAGGCTTTGGGTGAAAGAATAAGAAACACAGACGAAACAGCAATGATTTGATACAAATGCAAAATGAAGCTTCCTTGCTGGAAGTCAAGACACGGCCAAGCTGAATTCCAGCTCTTGCCTTTAGCACATTGTCGTGGTTTAAGCCCAGCCAGCAACAAAGCACTACGAGGCCACTCGCTCAGTCCTCCCCCCGCAGTGGGATGGGGAGAAACTATAAAGAAAAGCTCATGGGTTGAGACAAGGACAGGGAGGGATCACTCACCACTTACAGTCGTGGGCAAAAACCAGACTCAGCTTGGGGAAAAAACAAAATCCATTTAATTTGCCACCAATCAAATCAAAACAGGATCATGAGAAGTAAAACCAAACCTTAAAACACCTTCTCCCACTCCTCCCTGCTTCCTGGGCACAGCTTCACTCCCAGATTCTCTACCTACCCCCCACGGCAGCACAGGGGGACAGGGAATGGGGGTTGGGGTCAGTTTATCACACCTGGTCTCTGCCGCTCCTTCCTCCTCAGGGGGAGGACTCCTCACTTGTCCCCTGCTCCACCGTGGGGTCCTTTTCACGGGCTGCAGTCCTTCAGGAGCACACTGCTCCAGCGTGGGTCCCCCACGGGGTCACAAGTCCTGCCAGAAAACCTGCTCCGTGGGCTCCTCGCTCCACAGATCTGCAGGTCCTGCCAGGTCACAGCCTCCTTCAGGAACCCACCTGCTCCGGCGTGGGGTCCTCCCCGGGCTGCAGGTGGAGATCTGCTCCACCGTGGACCTCCCTGGGCTGCAGGGGGACAGCCTGCCTCACCAGGGTCTTCCCCACAGGCTGCAGGGGAATCTCTGCTCCAGTGCCTGGAGCATCTCCTCCCCCTCCTTCTGCACTGACCTGGGGGTCTGCATAGGTGTTCCTCTCACATTCTAATTTCCTTGCCTGCTCCAGGTTCCCCTTCTTAAATCTGTTCTCCCAGAGGCGCTACCACCGTCACTAATGGGCTCGGCCTTGGCCAGAGGCAGGTCTGTCTTGGAGCCAGGGAAGCTTCTAGCAGCTTCTCACAGGAGCCACCCCTGTAGTCCCTCACCCATTACCAAAACCCCGCCACACAAACCCAATACACACATTTATTCTGCAGTCTTGTGAATAACTACATATGTCTCTCAGTTTGTCCATAAACGCAGGTAAATGGTAGTATTCCTTTAACAATTTCATAGATGTGTTGCAAAACCAATGATTTTTTAGACTAAGATTGCTGTACACTAATTTTTACATGATATATTGCTCTGGGATGATATAGACTTTTAAGAAAGAAAAAAAAAAGGAGTAAGGAGAGGATGAGTTTGTGTACATAGAACTTCATCTATGAAGAAGTTTCATAGATGTCCCCTTTACTGTGCCTGAGCCAATTTGCTGGCTGTGTGGTTCTCACAGTATACTTAAATTATGAGATTTGCAATATAATTAGAACTACCATTTTGGAGCATCATGTCTGATGGAAATAAGAAAACAATGGAAAAACCCTGCTTTTGCTTACTGCATTCTAGATGTGTGCTGTGTGATTAGGTCTGATGATTACCCAGTCACTCAGCTCTTACCTCCATCCTCACTAGAGCTTGCAATAATCTGATTGGGATATGGTTCAACTGTGTAACACCCGAGAAACCCCGCCTTGGGTTTTTATGCTGCTTTTTCATTCCTTTGCCACTTATCTCACATTCTCTTGCTCTTGATACATTCACTTTTCCTGCTGTACTATGAATATTTTCAGAATTATGCTCAAGAGTCATAACCACTTTGCACTGGTTACTGATCAAATGAGTACAGAAGTCCTCATGTTTGCTAATCTAAATGATCTCAGGTCTCTCTTTTTTCCTCGGGAGATGACTAAAAAAATTCCTTTCCATCACTGGTGTGTTTTTTTTCCTTACTACCAGGATGCCAAATGGACTTCCTACAACATTGCCTTATGTGCCTTTGTAATGAATTCTTTTTCCCCCTTCTGTAAGCTCATAAGATTTCAGGATGTGTCTTTTTGCTACCTAACAATATCTGAGGGGTATGAGGTGATAGGGAAAGTTTTAGTGACCAGATTTCTGCTAATGGCAAATATAATGTGTAAGTATTACTTAGCTTGGTTGCCATTTTACCCGTGTATTTCTCTAGATTTTAAGTTATCACCACATAATTATCATTATAGTCATAATCACAAAGATTTCTTGCATAACCCCGCACTTCCCCCCCAGCCTGTGATGGTCCACATGGTGCTGGAACACCCCTTCTTCTGAGAGTGATCCCTGCAACTGCTGGGCTTCATCCTGCAGACGCAGACTCCCCACACCACATACTGGCTGATTTTCAAAGCGATGCATTAAATGAAATTCCCAAAGGTCAACACTGGAGATCTGAGGTTAGAAATGGTGCCAATGCAGTGATGTGGTTGAAAAGTGAAGACCTCTTTTTTCTTTAAAAAAAAAAAAAAAAAGGATTTGTGAAAAACAAATCATTTAGGCCATAGCGAGATTCATATACACCGAAGTTTCTGCCCCAAAACTTCCCAAGGTCAGGGTGGATGGGGCTTTGAGCAACCTGAGCTAGCAAAAGATGTCCCCACACATGGCAGTGGCATTGGATGAGATGATGGCCTTTGAAGGTTCCTTCTGACCCAAACCATTCTGTGATGCTGTTGTTCTCTGCTGTCCGAGTGGTCTCTCACCATGGTTACATTTAATAAGGCTTCCGTCTGACCTGTCCTAAATTGTACCTGTGTTACTACGTGCTTGGAGTTCCCAGATCTCTGACAGCAGTAAGGAGCTAACAGCAGCTCATTTACTGAGCAGCACCCTTCCCAGCATCTTATGGACCAGGCAGGAGAAGTCACATGTGTATATAATGAGAACCCATCTTCTTGTCAGCATACAAGCAGACTAAATTAAGAAAGTAGAGGCCACCTAATTCAAGTCATTCCTGGCTTCCGAGTGATGGATTTTTCTACAAGCCACATTTAGAAAAAAAAAGTGCTGCACAAGTGCAAAAATCTGATTTTTTTTTTTTTTTTGGTGTTAACTAGATTTCTTCTGATTAGAACATTTCAAGAGACTTGGGTTAAAACACGTTGTGAAAGACGTCAATCAAAACCTGAGCATCTGGTCCCGGGGACCTGCCCAGGAAAGGCTGTCCCAAGCCATCCCCTCGCTGCAGGGCTTCGCCGGGCACAGGGCCCCGCGCTCAGCCACGCACCGTGGTGCAAATGCCAGGGAGGCAAGGCTGTGCAGGAGGAAACTCGGCGTCAGCAGCCTATTTTCATCCATGTGCAACGAAACCCCCACGGCCAAGGCCGTCCCTAATGGCTGCTGCATACAAACAATGTCCCGATTGTGCCTCGCCGCCTGGACTCCCCTAGAAACGCAGTCACTACGTCGGTATTAATTAAAAACAAAGCCTGCTTGCAATGCCCAGTTTGTGAACCTGTTCCGGCAGCCACACTGAAGCAATCTTTGTGGGGACCTGGCTTGCTTTAAGCTAAAGAAAAGGGGGCACCGGTTCGGCTTTCCTCGACGAAACCTGGTGTCTGAAGGTTTGGTACCACACCACAACCTGCCTGCAGAAACCTACCCATCACTGCCATTCTGCTGACACCGGCAAACGCCACGCCAGTCTTTTGCAAGCCCGTTTGTTTGCCGTGGGAGAGCGTCATCTTTATTATCTCTGCGATGACAGACTCCAGGGCTGCTGCTATGGTTTTATTTGAATTGCAGAGATCTTAAAGCGCCCCAGTCCTGGCCCCTAATCCCACCATGTCTGGGGCTGTACAAATACAGAAAACCCAGGTGAGTCTTGTTCTTCCTAAACCTTCTGCCGAGCTCCCAGGGAGCACTGCTGGTTAAACAAAGTAGGTCAGCGCTCCAGACACATAGACATACGCGCACATCAGACAGGAGAGATGCAAACTGGAATATTAAGCCACCAAGTGGCTGTTAAAAACTGCGCACATGGGCAATTAAAATATTAGCATCCTCTCACGTAAGCAAAGCAGACAGAAGTGGCAATTAGTTTCAGTTACAACTTTGGAGTCCTGGAGGAGCATCCTCAGAGGCATTTTCTTTTTGGCTACCTGATGCTTGCATCCATCGATTTGACAACCCACGTGGGGGGTACGGACGTGACTGCACAGGCATCTGCCTCCACACATGCAGGAGGACTACGCACAGCACCACATGCGATGGGACACGTGCATGCTGTCAGACTGCGTTTGCTTGTGGAAGAGCCGAAGTTGCTTCCCCACCTCTTGCTGTTGGCCCGTGACATGGAAATGCAGCAAGTGCAAGCGCTGCCCTATCCAGTCACTCCTCTTCAGCACTGAACTAGACAACTTTATTGTAAGGAAAGTCGCCGAGTACTTGCTGCCGCCCACTGCAAACCTCCCTTGACACTTAAATGCTGTGCTGATGATTAATAAAAATAACTCTGTATGGGTGAGTCATGGAGACAGTTTCATTCATTCATTCATTCAGGTTGTGACTACAACCAAAATAAAGGTGCCCCCCAAGTCCCCATTCCCAGGAGCTATCCAACCCCCTTGCACAGGGAAGTGCCATCGAACACCAGGGAAATAAACATCAGTAGTTCACCAAGTTCACTTTAATCTGGTTAGTGTTTGCCAAACTGATTACTGCAAAACCAGTTAAAACTCCACACACACACAGCTCTAAAGACACTGAGCTGTTGTGCACCAAGGAGAGCTAGTGGGGGCTGAGTTTGGGATTTTAAATGGAATTAAATAAAATTATTAAAAAAAAAAAAAAAGGAGATGAGAAAAAGGTTACCAAAATGTTTAGCCTTTGTTTTATTGAGTTACAACAAATGAGCAACAAGTTAGAAAAGTTGGATTTATTCAAACTCCCTAGCATCCTATTTGTGCAGCGTACTGAAAGGTGGGCAAATTTTCCAAACCCAGCTCATCAGAGGAACGCACCGGACGGCTCTTGCACCCGCTCACCTACACACCCATGCTCCCGCTCTCCTCCTCACACGTGCATGGACAGACACTCTCACACAAATCCAAATTAGCAGTATTTGAAAAAAAGTGCACTCGAGAACCTAGGATTGATCTAAAAATTTAGTGGCAAGGGTTAATCAGAAATTTCTGTTCTGCGCTACAACATCTAAAGCTGGAGGGCAGACTGTTCGTTATGGTATCCATTGTTGTACCAGCCAGAAAAACACAAACAAGTTCAGATGACGAAGCATCTTAATTTCCTCGCTCCAACCCCTCTGGGGGTTGTACTGCATGCTTAAACAAAAAGTGCTAAAAAAGAAACCCAAAAAAGGCATTCTAGCCAAATCTTCAGAGACCCACAGCTGGGGCTGTCTTGTAAAAAGTGAAGTACAGGAGCTGGAGAAGACTTGCCTTGTAAGAGCATGGAAAAGCAGAGATTTAAATACTTCAATCAGTAGCAGGTGGCCATAAAATAAAACAAAAAGTCAAAACAACAAGAAAAAAAACAAACCCCAACCACTCCAGAATGACCCTCCCCAACCCCATAATGTGTTTAAGTGGGCTGAAATGTAAACCGGGGTGGGGATCTGGGCTCAGATGTTGATCCGCACCAACAAGACTCCACAAGATTGCAAATCTGTCTTAAAATGCTTCAGAAAAAAAATCTCCTCTCCCTCCCCCACAAAAGACACTTCCCTCCCCCGAACCAACCCCCAAATTTTGCAATGGCATTATATGCAAGAATAACTTGCACCTATTAAAAAGTTAACAAAATTTCCACATTGTACAAATCTGTTCAGTACAGGAAGAGGCTGGGCAGGAAAGTGGGTAGGAGAGAAGCTAAGGAGAAACCTATGTACAAGGACCCTTTTCTCTTTCTTTCTTTCTTTTTCAATGCAGTAGTAGGACTTTGGCACTATAAACGATCCCATGATGATGCTCCACGAGAGTATTTCTCGCTGTGCCTCTGCAAGCGCGGTTTGAGACTTGAAGTCGCAACACGCTATCTCACCCCAGGCAGGAAAATAGTTTTCTTCTATTTTCAGACAGCATTTCCCCTTCAATGTCACGACAGTGCAGCTGAGGAGTACCCCTGCAAAAATTATAAAAGCAGAATATTATTTTTGAAGGCACTATGAACAACTATTTGAGCTGTCAACTAACACAGCATCCAGTTTACATCCCTGCACATGCAGTAGCACTGTATTTTGTATTAACCATACCCTGAAGCCTATCCCTATCACAGCCTGATGCTGCGGTAGGGTGCCAGATTTTTGCTGTATGTAACACCCAGCTAATAATCCCGTATAGATTTCTAACAGGGACATACAGCCCAGCCTTGACTCCGCTGATCCCTCACTGCTGTACACCTCAGGCAGATCCTCATGCTGGCTCAAAGATGATGTGCACATGTTAGGGGCAGCTACTTTGCGACCACAGGCCAGATAGTGCTAAAGGCAAGACGACTTCAGGTCTTTCTTCCCCGGTAAATCTTCTCATTAAATAATTTTTTTGCATGATTTTAGAAAATAATTATACAAACTGCAAGACAATGGAAAAAACTGCACATGCCTGTGCTCTGCAGAGCAGCTCCCTGGCTCTGCTACAAGTCCTGCACCTACATAAAGGCTGTGCCATGCACCAGTGATTAAAAAATAACCCCCCAAAAATCAACCTTCAAATACTCACCCACCTATACATATCCCCAGTTGCCAGCAGAGAGCAAGGGCTCTATGACAGGAATTATGTTCGGGATGTTTTTCCCCATTGAGGCATAAAGGTGCAAGAAGCGCAAGCACCCACTCAGGCTGGAGCTGCACACAGCAGCACGAGGTGGCTTCCCTGCACCATCCTCCTCACGCATCCTGCAGCAGTGAGGTTTTCCGAAACCTGAATTAACCTGTTTTTTCACACTTTTCATGAATGTTGCTACCAGGTCTGTCATTTCCCGCAAAAGCAGCGAGCTCTGTCTGGCATCTGCAACGCAGAAAGCAATACGGTCGAGCCCAGTAAAAGGACACAGGCTTGCACCAACACCAAAGGCAAAAGTCCTCCCCATCCTTGCCACCTTTCCTCAAACAGCCCCTGGCTCCTCCTAACTCATTGGAAAGTTTTAATTGCTGCACTGGGTTTTGCTCCCCCCTCTGAAGTCCTTCATTGCATTACTGCTTGGGTCTCTGACACACCTCAGTGGTTTCAGAGAAAACAGCAAGTCCTCTTTACTTCAGCCTCACTCCCTGAAATGCTTTAGGGTGAATTTTGCAAAAACCACTGGTCAATCCCACGCTGACTTCAGTATGGTGCCTTGGAGCCCAACACCAGTAACAGGCACTATAGCTAGCTTTATGGATGAAACCCTAAACCACAACAAAAACAGGAACTTGGACAGAAACAGAGGGAAACCCCAGTAGTGTTCACTTTTACCAGTTTCAGACACCGTGGAATGCACTGGGCTACCAGCAACTGAGTGATCTCAGCTCCCACAGCGATGCAAAAGGGGTTGGAGATACCAAGGGGACCCCAGACCACCTCTTATGCCCAGTACAATGCATGCAGCAGAAGCAAGGGGTGACTTCCTTCAGACTTTTTGTTTTTCCTCTGGTGTGCAACTCCCAGACAGGGTTTTCCTTTGGCACATCTCCACAGAGCAGTGGTCACAGCCATCAAGAACCAGGGCACGCATCTTCTGGGGTGTCCACCTACCTCACTCCCCCTGTGAGCCATGGACTTGGTGCCTACATTTTGCAGGGTTTGGGCTTAAAATGGAGGTCATGAGGTAACTCTAAAAAAGAAAGTTTACAGTGGAGACTGTGGTGGTGAAAAAAAGTAAGCTTCTGAGAAAAAAAACAAAAGCTCTGGGCTGAGGAAATACTGATCTTGGGAAAACCCCATAGAGAGACAACGCTGTGAAGAGAGCCAGCGGTAGCTGCCAACGACTTTGGCATGCTCTGGTCCCACTCTCATGTCTGAGCTGCAATTTGCTGATTTAATTTAGAACCAGTTTCTGTTTGTCAGGCTTGTGGGGACAACAGACCTAATTTTGACCCGTGCCGTTCAAAGGTAGGAATATCTCTACTGATAGAAAGTGAGCTCAAGCACTTTCTTGATAGAGCAGTTGAGCCTCGTTACAAGAGGGATGCGAGTCTTCATTACGCAGCATCTAGAGCATTTTCAGTGATGGCTTTAGTGCACCCTACAGCAGCCACTCAACATCTTGAAGGTTACAGCATCCTACGGGGACCGATCTCCCAGCCTCACCATTTAGGAAACCTAACCCGCTCTGTGAAATAAATCAAATTTGGCCAAAAGCTTCAGATATGGACTTAGTAACAGAGCCTTTTCTTAGTCCAGGGATAATATTTCAGAGCCTGGTGTGAATCCTGCTCTTGCCAAGGCTGGGTGCTTGTGAAACTCCCACTAGCTGCAGCAGCAGAATCTGCTGAACACATATCAGTTTTGAAAAACTCAATTTTCTAAAGCACAAGGCCTGTCTAGGCTGTAACATAAATACTCCCTAATAGCTTCGGAAACTCCAAAAACTACACACCAGAGCAGAGAGTGACTGAGATGGTCTGGAAGAGCTCAGGTTTTACAGAAGTCACACACAAATTCAGCCAACAACAGGAGTATGGAGATCGATCACTGAAAAATGTTCACTTTAAACTACATACATCAAGCTGAGAAAACAGCAACGCCATGAATATCAAAGGAGCATGTTTCTGCCTGATGTAGGGTTCAACAGTGAAAGTTTCACATAATGACTGTGGCTGTGTGAGAGTCAAGAGAAGTCCCTTGTCAGCTCTTCAGTCCACCTCTTACCTGCAGCTAGGTCAGTCACACAACCCCTCTAAGGTACTGAGGGGTATAACGTTAGGAAAAATCAGACTTTTATATGACAACAGGCAGAAACAATCTCTCCATCAGGTCTTACAGTCTTTGCTTTTGAGTCATACCCTGCATGTCACCTAAGAAAATGCCTTGTTAATTTAACACCAAAGTTTTAACTAAAAGTTATGTAAGACAGGCTTCATAAAGATAAGAGTGAAAGTTTATCCTGAAGGAAAAAGGAGCCAGTAGCTGGGATTTTTCCACAGGTCCCATCAGTGTGGGGTATAAAGCTTCCAGCTGTTGTGTCACAACATCTGTGACAATGCCTCCATGCGGGTACCAGAGAGCAGGCGCTTGTGTTTCTAGGCTGAGACTTGCAGGGAGAATAAAGGAAAATGAAAGAGAAAAAGACTTTGGGCTTTTGTCAAGTCCCCAGGCCAGCATGCTGAGAAATGGGCAAAGAACAGAGGACAAAATGGTCCTCTGATCTTACTGCATCGTCTTCACAGCGGAAGCCCTGCTCCAGTGCATCTCTTCTCAGTAGGTGTATTTTACAACCAGCCACTGGAAAGCTCCTCATCAAAAGGACAACCCAGCAAAAGTTTAGCTGAGATCAAAGTTCTTATTAAAATTCCTCTCTGTTAGCACTCGAGCACCTTCACAGCCCTGGAGCTTTATGGTCTGTGCCACAGCACAAAGGCAGGAGGTTCATCCCAAAGTACCCTATGCTGCTCGCAAGCACAAAAATGCAGGCGCCGAACTTATGCTGCTGGAAGAGGATTGTTGCAGAGCTTAGTTTCATGGCACAAGAGGTTTGTAATAAATAGTGGTTTCAGGCACCCCCCCTCTCCTGCCCTCCTCCCCATTCCTTCCTAGCCCCTGGCCTGCTCCCTCTCCTCAGTATGAATGTTTATAGCTGGAAGGGGGAAATGGTCTGGAATAACAACCCTGGAAAAAAAAAATATATCCCACAATGCATTTATTCATTGCACATTTGATTTTAAAAGGCAAATCAGATCCTGTCTCTCCTTTCTTATGTGGCTGCACAACAGTGGCACCCCAGCGTGCCTCCAGCTGATGTTCCCATGTCCTGCCTCCTTTAATCTCTGCCTTTGCCACACAGGTAACACAGCCTGCTCCTCACATCCCTAATCACCAACTTCTGCAAGCATAACACAGGACACTGCCTTGCACTGCAGTCTGAAGCTTTAAGATACTTTGTGATACAGATGCTGTGATAACATTTCTCAAAATTAGCCGACACGATTTATAGTCCAAAATAAAACCACTGCAGGGCTTCCCTTTTCAATGCAGAGAAAACATCCAGGAGACTTTTGGACAAGCACTGCGCAAGGAGGAAGTGGAGGGCTCTAGGCTACCCAGAAGGGCTTGCTAAGAAAAAATGCACCTCTGCAACAGATATTAGTTCAATTCAAGAACTGCGAGTTGCAATAGTAGAAGTCTTCAGTGCAAGTGTGGAGGGACTTCTATCAGTCCTGGCTTTTGTATTTCCTTTTTTTTCTTTGATTTTTAAAATTTATTTTTTTTTAAAGAAATGCTCAAGTATCTTATACTTACTAGACACCAGAAAACTACTAACTCTTTCTAAAATAGATGTTCTCTCACTGTGGTTGTTAATGCAGGGTGCTGAGCTTTCTGTGGAGTAAGTTCTAGCTTAAGGAGACTCCCAGTCTGGGAGAGACAGCCTCTGTTATACTGAACACAAAATGTTACAGGCTCCAGTGAACTCAATTGAACATGCAAGTCAAGAAATGCTGACAGTGCTTGCTCTAGATTTATACCTGTGCAACTGTGATCTGTGAGGCTTCAGGTCTCCAAATAACACATCCTTTCAGATTGTGAAAGATCGTATAAAACCCCCTTAAAGAAAGGCCCTGCAGCTTGCTTTTAAATTCAAGATCCTGTGAAGATCTGCTAAAACACCCACACAGCTTAGTCTGGGGCATTTCCTAAGCCTCTAGAGTGAGCAAGCAGAACAAAGCAAGGTTGGAGACAGTTCTCACCTGCAAGAGGAAGACAGCACATTTGCATGAGCCACTTCAGTCCCCACAACTTTTTTTTTTTTTTTTAACTTGCTGTTGCATAAAGAAGCATCTCTGTCCTGGGCCCTTCCCCCAGTGACCTTTTATTCTGAGCAGGGCAGGATGCTGCAAAGGAAGGACCCAAGGTGCAAAACCAGGCACAGCCTCTATTCACAGGAGATCAATGATCTGTTAGCAAGGGGGATATTAGCAACTAGTGTTACTTACTATTTCTTTGCATGGCTCAGCTGCTATGTTTTACATCAGGCGCTGCAGAGGTTACATAGGTCATTTAAAGGCAGAAAGTTCAAGGTTTAATCACTTATGACCAAAAAAAAGAATAAAGATAAAATATCTCCCTTATCCAGGACTTGACTCACAAGGAGACAAGAAACAAGGCAAACAGCACTAACCCCTCCCCTACCATGCAGTTGCTTTAATTTACAAGCAGGATGGGTCTCTCTTTTGTTCAGGCATCCAGCAGGCACAAGGATCCGGCAGGCATGGGCTCCAGGGATTTATATTGAAGAGGGGCTACAGGATGCTGGAAGCACACCAGACAGAGGCAGGCTCAGAGAAACAGGGCACCATCAGCATTACCTGTCTATACGTGGGAATTGTCTCCAGATATACTTTCAGAGTCAAAGTCCGCCAGCTCTGCCTGGCCTTCGGGTGCTGTTTGGCTCCAGCTGTCCGTACAGTCCGATGCAGCGTCATCATCACCCACTGTCACCTCCACCCAGTTGACCTCTGCCGGCTCCTCGTTCTCCTCACTGCCGTGGCTGTTGCACTCCAACCTGTCTGTACCCTCCGCCTGATTCCCCAACAAAGAGTCTTTAAGTGGTTCGCAGTCTCTTTTTGCTCTCACCACTAGTTTCCCCGCATTCTCTTCATTCAGTTTTTTATGCTCCTGGTAATGCTGCCGAGACACCTCGTTACCATTCTTTGGACTCTCAATGTGTTTTGATCCCTTTTTCTGGCTTTGCTCGTTATGACCATCAACAACATACTGCTGCTGGTACTGGTCAATCCATTTAAGTGACCCTGATCTTAGTGAAGACCGGTTTTCCTTGAACCAGCGAACTATTTCAGTTCTTGTGAGCCCAGTCTGAGATGCTAACTGGTCATACTCTTGGGGTGATGGCCACTGGGTCCTTGCAAATGTGCTTTTCAGTAGATGAATCTGCTCTTGGGTTTTCTTAAACGTGGTGGAGGACCCAGATAAAGCACCAGGGAGCTGAGAGCTACTCAGCAGTTCTGCCTGGCTTATTGCACCATTGGGAGTTCCTTGTTCTTTAATTTTTCTGTATGATCCCATTGAGTCCAAGACAGCTTTCTCCATGTTGTCCCTTATCTTTCTCCGCTCAGAGAACCACGAATCTATCTCCCTCCTACTCAGTTTAGTCTCCACTCGAAGCCTGTCCAATTCTCCTTGGGTAGGAAAAGAGCATCTTAGGAAACTCTCCTCAAGGGCCCTAAGCTGCTCTTGGGTTTTCTCTTTGAATCTCTGGAGAGTAAAATCTGTGTATGGGTGAAACGAACGTCCATGTCGACCAGCTGAAGGTGCTATTTGATCTTTCCCTAAAGCATCACCAGGGATATGCACAATGCCCCTTTGACTTCTGTACCTGTGGTCACTGAACCACTTCTTAATCTCGCTCCTGGAGAGACCTGTCGCCTCTATCAGCCGGTAGACTTCTGCATCGTCGGGAAACTGGCTTGCCATGAAACTGGCCTTCAGCTCTGCTATCTGCTCCTTTGTTTTTTTTCGCTCACTGGCTGGTGTCAGTGGTACAGCATTCAACTTGGCAGGAATCTCAGGCACCTGAACTACGTGAGGACGCTTGGCCTCTGGGGCACTTGATAAGGTCTGTATCGTCCTCTTTTGCCCCTGGTTCGGGGCAACAGCAAGCGTAATTGGTGAACAGGAAACAGTTGAACCATTTGACACGGGAGTCAAAACCAGACCAGTCTGGCCCAGTATCTGACAAGGCAAAGCTGTCTGGATGATGGGCTGGGGCATTTTTGCAGTTGTCAAAGGAGCTGGCAGGACGGTGATGGTTTGGGGAACTGCCTGGATAGTACCATTGAACATCTTCTTTCTTGCCTCCTCCACTTCTTCAGGAGACCAACTTATACCATGCTTCAAACGTTGAGTAGCAAACCAGATTCGGATTTGTTCTTCTGGATGCTTTGATGCTGCCGTCAACCACGACAACTCTGCTTGTGTTGGGTAAGGAAATTTATTAAAGGAGTTGATCATGGTTGCATTAGTATCCAGTGCAGAGTTGTATTTGGTACTGTTCAGAGGTACCGGGACCTTGGGGACAAGGTTAATATTTGGTGGCAGCTGTACAGAGGGCATAACATGGGCTAACACATCATGGAGAAGGTCTCCATTTATACAAGCAATAGCTTCAGTGGCTTCAGTTATGATGCGGGGGAGAGCACCATCCACATGGTTTTCCGTAACTCCCTCTTCTGGCTTTTTGGGACCCTTCTTGGTTTCCCCTTTAGGCTTTCCCACTTTCATCATTGGTGTTTTACTTGCACTAATTCCCCCATGAAGGGAATCATCACACTCTGCATTTTCTAGCCCACCACTTGTGACAGTGGCATCATGAGCAGTGGTCTCAATGGACTGCTCTAAAACAGTCTGATTATTGCGTTTAATTAATTTCAGTTTAAAGTTAGTCTCTCCCGGGTGGTATTTTGTGTTGTGGTCAGATAAGGAATCGTATTTTTTGGTAGTGAAGTTGCATTCAGCACAGACATAGAGGGGGTTGAGAATGACATTTGGATGCTGAGTGTCAACATGCTCTGTAAATTCATTTAAGTTTTGTGTTGAGTAAGGGCAGTATTTACACTCATAACCACCCTGGGGTTTCTTAGACTGATTTTCAGCTGGGGGCTTTGCCTCAACCACTTCGCAGTCTTTGACTGAGCTTTCTGAAGGCCAGCTTTTTTTAGAGTCCTGCTGTGGTACGCCAGTCCCCTTCTCTTTAGGAGCCTCTACACCCTCGGCACCTTCCTGCTCCATGATTTCAGAAGTTCGCACCATACAAGGAGTTGTTGACTTTCTTTTGCTAGCCATGGCAGCTGCTGGCAGTGGGCTGTCGTCCCAAATGATGACTTTTTTTGACAGGGTGAGCAATCAACTCAATAGATCTTGCAAACAACTCCAACCTTCCTTGATTATTTTACTCTGTTTTGTTTAATGAAGAACTTCCACCCCAGCTGTGACCATCAGCTCCGCCAGTAGACCTGTCAGCTGCATGACACCTGTGAAACAAAGCACACATCGTTAGGCACTGATCTATAAAACACATATTTAGCAGAAAGCCACAGCTCAAGATGTGTGCATTCACAAGGCCACTTTGGACAATGGAAAGTACTCTTCCTCCTCTCCGTCATCAACTTAAGAGTCAAAAATCTCCCCACAAAGAATAAAAGCAGTGGGTAATTCGCAGTGAAGTGTGCCAAAGGAAAAAATGGTTTTGAAACAAGTAAGATGAACAGACAGGGGATTTTAATCTCCACTAGACTCAATGTATTTAGCTGGAAAAGAAAGAAGATACTGCTATAAATACTGCATCTTTTTATAGAAGCTGCAGTTTCTATTAATTATTATTTTGAAGCCTGCAGATTTGAAATTGACTGCGATTTATATTAAACTTAATTACTTCCCACTGTCACTTACCTTGTAAATATGTCTACTAAATGATTGTGGTTACTAACGATGGGTGATTTCTAAATAAAGCTATAGGGCTTGCCTTGGTTGTAAAAGCAAAGGCAGAAAGAAGAGTTAATGCAAATCAACACTTTCAAAGGTCTGTGTCTTGACGAGAGGTGGATTCAAAGAAACTGCAGCAGATCTGTGGAGGCTTATCAAGTCCCTTCCAGAACAAAACGTTCCTTAAAACACCACTTTTCACTCAATATTGACAGAGGTAGCTAGCAAAGGTCACAGAAGCCCTTAGATACCTTTTAAACAGGGTCCCTTCCTGTGACCCTTCTGATATTTTTATCAAGCCCTCATTTGTGCACATCACTCCCTACAGAATTAAAAAAATTCCATTTTTAAGCATAATTCATATGTCCAAGCATTTTTGGAAGTTCCCAAATGCAAGAATTCTGTAAAACATATTTTTAAAAGGATCTGAGGTCAACATCAGTCAGAACAACCACAAAGAAAAACTACACCAGCTGTTTTAGGATCTACCCACACTCATCAGGAGTGAGTAGAAGGAAGGAGGGGAATTTAGTTGTCAAAACAGTTTCATTAATTGGAAAAAAAAAAATTAAAAAAATTTCACTCTTCTACTTGACAAGATGCTTTTTCTAATCAATACTTGACTCCAGTTTACTACTTTTTCTGGTCAGATGGGCTCTGGATTCATAATACTTCCAGTCCTGATGGAAAACTCATCTTTTACAACCAAGGATTCCTTGGGATGGGATGAGGGAGGCACTGGGGTTTACAGACTGGAGGAGGATGGAAAGTGGAGATTTGCAGAGCGGGTAAGACCTGCATTGATTTTTGTAGAAGTGTATTAAATGGAGAATCTGAACTAGAGATCTAATGAAAGATGTGCAGGATGGACTAGATGATCTTTAAAAGGTCTCTTCCAGCCCAAACCATTCTATGATTCTATGATCTCATGTCTAACCAAATGCAGCTTTTCTCATTGTGAAGCCTGTAAATGGTAAGCTGAATCCAGTACCAAGCAGACATGAAGATCAAACGAGATAAAATCCCACTGCCGTTACATCTGGACAGGCATCCAACACCAGGAGACAGTTTATAACCACCTCAGTGCTGTCCCTGAACCTGCTCCTCCTGCTTCTGCATTGGCACGAGAGCCAGAAATAGTCACTGTAAAAGCAACCGCTAACTTCTCAGTTCTGTTTGCAGCTGATGAATACTTTGCAGGTCTCTAGAGCATATTTCTGCTACTCTGCCTGTCACAGATCATACCACTCCTGTATATATGGAAACTCAAAATTATATACTGTCAGAGGAAGCAGCTCCAGCTAGGGATAAAGAGCAGGGATGGCAGGTTCCAGGTCCATGTACTCAAAACCCAGCATGAAGCAATTCTCCATACACGAAGCACTTCATAAGTGAATTCTCCATGAACCACCTTCGCAGATAAGGCCCTTGCAAAATGCAAGCTGTGACATGCTAAACGCGCACCACAGAGAAGATGCTGTACGGAGACGCTATTAGTTATATTGCAGATGCCCCAACACAACCACGCGGTGCTCTGCGTTCACAGCCACCACTACCTCCACACCTCCCAGCTCCAACAGAGGCCAGGGATGCTCCTGCACACTTGCTTTGATTCGGTGAAGCACTGGAACGTCAGCTTGAATTTCAAGGGTGCATTTAAGCTCCAGGTGCTTCCCTGAGAAATGGAGCATCTTTGCTCAGCTCTGTGAAACAGGGAAGGGGCTGCCTGCAGGCTTATGGCTCTGCCTTGGTCAGGATGACACAGTGCCATTTCCCTCTAACCTAGGATCACCAACATTGTCATCATTATTCCCCAAAGCTTTAGCACATCTGAGCCAACGTCTCCTCTTTTGTTTCCTTTTTTCCTTCACCATTTTAGTAATAAACAAGCAGACGAACAGTGGAAGAAACGATGCCTGGTTTTCTACAGATTTGTGCTGACTGACCTTTAAACTGGATTACACTGAATATTCTCTATTATTTCCACATATTCCTTCAAAATTCCCTTCTACTTCCCCTCACAATCATCCTCCTGCAGAATATTTTGGCTGTGATCTGTGGCTTGCTGCATCCTACTGCAGACAGGATCAGAAGCTAGAGACAAATGTGTAACTGCCCAAACGCCCACCTTCCTGGCCACCCATTTTTGATGACGCTTGCAGAAAATTAATTATCTTTGAAGTGTCTTCCCTTGTACCCAATTTGGCTGAAGCAGGCCAAAAGGTGAGAGAAGGGGGCAGAATGGGCTCTGTAAGCCTGGCTGCTGCTGGAAACAGGGTGAGGGTGATCAGGCCACCTCACTCTGCCTTGCAGATCCCACCATGCTCGTGACGTTGACTTTCATAGACAAGGGAAGGGACATGCAAGGCAGTGCCCTGGGACAGGGTGGTGGAGAGGATGGAGCCATGGCTCCCAGAATGCTCCTTTACAGCTTACTCTCCCTCCCAGGCCACACAGCTGCACCTAATGGTCTGCTCCTTTTCTGATGTATGACCTTCTGCAAAATTCATGTGGCAACATCAGCAAAAGGAAGAAAATTCAAAAGACATCAAAGACAGAGCAAGGCTTATTTATACTTCACTGAATATCTGCCCCCACAAAGGAAGAAAGAGCTAAGAACAAAAAGATAAAGGAATGGGATGGAAGAGAAAGAGTGGGGAACAAGAAACATCTAGGTTACAACTTGAATCAATCAAAGGTTTCTTAAAAGCCAGACTAAATGTTTTGAATTCCCCAGTCTCTGGAAGCTCAGTGAGCTCTCTGCTGCATTGAGTTGCTGCGCTGAGCTCCCACCTCTCATGAGAATCAGCCCCAAGCAAGGATGCTCTGATACGGAGGAAGGGCCAAGGTCCCTCCAAAACATATATAAATGGTTAGACAGATAAAAAATTCTGTCTACTACAGTTTTCCTAGAAAGTTGTACAGATTGTTGCTTCTCTTCCATCTTCTATTCCACAGAGTGGTTTTCTGCAGGTCTAATTGCTGGTTTGCTAACTCTACACTTCCAATAGTTTTTCTGTCACATGAGAATCACTATCCACCACAGAAATCATACCCAAGTCAAATGCTTCTTATTGGAGGTCAGTAACAAAACCAAATGAGTTTCAGTCCAAGATGTGCAGTTTGGGGGGCTCACAACCAGCCAGAGACGGTCTTTGTTCCTTCAACCTGCATCCTGAAAAAGAGGGAGGAAATGAGGCCCAACACCTGCATGACCAAGGAGAGTTTGTTGGGACCTCCAAGCCACAGCCCCTCTAGGACCTCGGTAAGGATGTCATTTGGGATAAATCAATACACAGTTGCCAAGGAGGACAGACCCCCCATGGCATATGTCTGGGAGCTGCATCACGTACATTTGCAGGGGCTAACACGTCTCATCCAAAGATGTCAGAGAGAGCACCAGGAGCATCTCACAGCTTTCAAATGCAAGCCTCTCGCCGGAACATCAAAGCCCCAGCGGACAGCTTTAAGTACGCAGTGTTACTCCTGACAAAGCTGCTAAAGGATGCTGCTTCAGCTCCTCTGATTCAGGAGCAAGGCAGCTCTTCCAGGCTGTTGCTCCACTGGAGCTCAGCAGGCAGGGGAAAACACAAACCTGACCCCACAAACCTCTGGATTTCACCTGCAGATGGCTGCTCCTCCAGCTAGTGATGACTACCAAAATTTTTGGGGGGGGTGGGTGGGATAGAAAAGAAGATACCCTCAGCAACAGCCAAGGCTTCGCAACCAGTGCATCCTGATGGGAACCTGAGCTACACTTCATCACCTGAGCCACATCCACGGCACACACATCCCTCCGACGGGAAAAACTGACACCTGATGCTTGATGAACGGGTCTGCACCACGGACAGGTCAACCTCTATCCCTAAAGCTGGCCTAGTTCACTCTTTATGTTTACAGACAGGACCCTGAACAACTGACCTCCTTTTTGGGCTGCTGCCACTGTGGGGTGCCCACAGGCGTGGGGTGCGGGGGTACTGCTGCTGGTTGCCCCATGAGCAGCCAGTCCCCCCAGACATGGGGAGGGAAGGCAGCCCCCACCCCTCCAGCTCACCTGTCACATCTCCTGCTTGTCTTGCCATACCGCGAGGGGTTGCAAAAAATAAAGAGATCTAATTTTTTTTTTTTTTTTTAAATGACCACATGCACGAAGCAGCAAAAGGCAACCAGGTGAAAAACAAAAGCACTTTGCTCCGAGCAGACAGCTGCCGTCATGAACGAGGTCCACACCAAACCACAGAGAGCCCATGTGCAGGAACAAGAGCGTTTGATCTGCTTTGCTTCAGCAAAGCCATCAAGGATGGGAGCATACAGGTCAGAAGCAACGTGTTCTTTTAAACCTATATCCCCCAAAAGTGCAGCACAGCAGTTATGAGTGAGGCCCTAGTCTGGTTTTAATTTCTGAAATTTGTTTAAATTTGTTTAATTAACAAAATAACCCAGCCACAGTCCTCTGATCTTTCAAACCCCTGTTAAAATAGCTCCAGAACATCTGATGTGAGAACGAAGTGGGACCTAATTTGGTGACTGTGTATGTGGCTGAGGAAACACCAGATTTCCTACGTGGTCACCTGGTCTCAGACTGGGGAAACTGCAGAGAACCGCACAGGGAAAATAAACCATGCTTTTAGGCCTGGCTGGCACTGGAAAATGTTTGCCTGTGTAGCAATGGCACCTTCCAGCAGCAAAAGATAACTGTAAGTTATCTTTCAAGTTCAAGCAAAGGGATGGAAAAAATAAACCAAAAAGCTTTCTCTTGCCAAACACTGAAATCTTTTCATTATCTCCCATCCTTCCTTTGTGCCCATAGCTAGTTTTACACCCCCCCCTCCTAAAAAAAGCAAGTATTTGGGGTAGAGACTGAACTCCTTTTCTGTAGTTCCCACATGGGCTCCTCTGAGGCGGCGGCAGAGTGGGAATTTTCCATGGCAGCTGGGACACTGCCTGGTCACACAAAGCATCGGCCAAAACCCTACGAGCTGTGGCTGGGGAAGTGGTGGTAGAGCAAGGGAAAGACAGGGTGAGATGCTGTCTGTCTTCTCTCATACCCCAAAACATGAGTCAGTTGGAGTTAACTCTCCCCATAGCAGCCCTCGTAGCGCTGTGTTCTGCATTGGTAGCTAGAAAGGTGTTGATAACACACCAGTGTTTTGGCTACTGCTGAGCAGTGCTCCCACAGCATCAAGGCTGTCTCTCCAACATTTTCATCCCCCTCAACGGCAGGCTGGGGATGGGCAAGATCTTGGGAGGGGACACAGCCAGGACAGCTGACCTAAACTAACCAAACAGATATTCCATACCATATGACGTCAGCTCAGCTATAAAAGCTGAGTAAAGGGAGACGGAAGGGGGGGGGCATTTTCGTCTTCTGGAGCAACCACTGCCTGTACTGAAGCCCTGCTTCCCAGGAAGTGGCCAGACATCGCCTGCTGATGGGAGGTAGAAAATAACATCATTTGTTTTCCTTTGCTTTCGCACGCGTGACCTTTGCTTTCATTTTATTAGATTGTCCTTATCTTAACCCACAAGCCTTTTGTCATATTTTCTCTCCCTTGTCCAGCTGAGGAGGGGGAATGATAGAGCAGCTTTGGTGGGCATCTAGTGCCCAGCCAGAGCCAACCTACCACAGCGAGTCTGAAAAAGGCTGTCCAAAGACAACCAAATTTGAAGGGGTGTCAAATTAAAAAGCAAGGAAAACCTTCACTTTGGCAGAAAGGAAAAAGCGCACCAGACATAACACCACTTTGTGCTGCATCTTGCTTCCAGCTGAGGGCTGGAAGAAGGTAATACAACAGAGGCTGAAACACGTTGAACCCCCACCCAGTGCAAATGGATCTTTACTTTTCACAGATATACCTTGCTTTTTTTAAAAAAACCAAACAAAACAAAACAGAAAGAAAAACACTTCAGCGGCACTTGTGTGATTTGCCAATAAAATCTTTCTTATTTTTCATCCCACTGCACCATTTCCTCTGCCCTTTCCTAGCAGAGAGTTCCCAGCACCTAGCCTCATCTGAAAAAGAACAGTGGGAAAACCATCACCATGAGGATACCTGCAAATAAGTACAGAAATATAGGGCGTTTCAATTGCAAGGGCCAGCTGTTGTTTAAAGAGGGTGCAAGCATTTTACTGCTTTTCTGCTTAGGAGTTCAGTCTCCATGAACAGCATCCTCTCTGCTACAGAGGACAAACAACAGCAAATTACACTCTTGTAATTTAACTCCTCCCCACTCCCCCAAAAAACCACCAACAACCCTCCCCCATCTGTGAACGTGATGATTAATATCACAAAGGTATAAACTCCAACTTACAGCTTTCCCATGCCACTTCCCCAGCATGGGGACTCAGCAGGAGTAACAGAGGAGGTGCACGGCACAGGACCAACGAGAGCTCACTACCACAGGCTTGTTGGACACAAGTCTTTCAGTCCCTGGGATTTTTTGGGATACTATCCCACTTTATCACACAGTGAGTGGATCTCAACAAACCTTAACATGGATACCACATTCTGCCCTCGGATGCCAGCAAGGCCCTGCTGCTCACCACCTTGCAAACACTGCACGTTGCTTTTAAAGCAGAGACACCACCTGCACCACTTTTTTCCTGAGCTGAAGAATTTGCCACCCCTTCCAGGACATGTCACCAACCACACCATGATGGACCTCAGTGGGCCTGTTCAGTTCTGGCTAACTTCAACGATAGTCCTCTCCCTCTCGTAACCTTCCAAGCTCACGGGTCCCTGGCTCCCCCAGGACTCAAAAGCACATGTCCCTGTGAGCATCTCTGCTTTTAACACTTGACTCCAACCTGCGTGGCTGCCCAGAAGTCATGCCATAGAGTTTAGAGCAGAGCAGAAATTTATTGATATTACTTGACAGCATCATAACTCCCCCACGACCATCTACTCTTCACCCATGAAGGCTGCAGCAATGCAAACAGATGCAGCACAGAGCAGAGCTATCATCCTGCTCCATATCAGAGACGCTGAACTCACATTCATTAATGTTGTGGCAATATTCTCCTACAAGTCCAAGGATGAGAGGTGAGATACACATTTCATGGTGCAAAAAAGGAACATGCCTAGGGTGATGTTTTTGCTTCCTTACAACTGTTTTTAGCATGCAGCTGCTACAGCAATATCAAAAAGCACATCAGCTAGCACAGCAAAAAAACGCTGTTACTCTCCACTGTGATAAAACACTTAAAAACATTGCTTAATTACATGCAGGAGAATAAGCAGAAGCAAACCAGGGCAAATAATTCCTGCATGATGGATCGGGACTGTAACGATTTACAAAAGAAAACCACAGAAAGAAAGGCAGGTTTTGTGAACTAGAGCAGGGCTTTTAAAACAGCATTTAAGTCAGAGCAGCCTAGAGCTCCAACACTTCTGCAGTTCTTTGTAAGCTGAATAAAACACGATTAATGGGGAAGTATACAGATCATTACAGCAGTAATTTTTGCAGACATGTGAAAAAATAAATTTGAAAGTGTGACACATTTTCAATTCGCATATGTCGGTGTAGACATTTCTAATTGGAAAAAAAACCCCACATAGATGTTTGTAGCAGGGTGCTGTGGCCATGAATTTTTGTCTACAGAGAAGCAGCAATTGATAATTTTTCTCTCTTTTAAGGACCAGAGGCTCACACCTTTCAAAGGCGCTCGGCAAACCAAACTGCCTCCAGGACTCTTGACTCCCCCCCCAAGCAATGTGTCCTGTGAAACTGGATGTCAACGTAACTGTGACACGGGGGCAGAAGCAAACCTAGCGCACATCCTGCCTCTGCCTTGCACCCCTGCAGCACAGTCACTGAGAGACTCTGGAAAAATACACAGATAAAACAAAAATGAGGGGTTTTGGTGGAGATGGGCTGAGGGTAGGATGAAACGAGGTTTCAAAAGGCACCAGCGGTAGTAGAAAACCCTGGAGAACTTCACGCCTAAGCCAATCCACATGAAAGCTGCCTCTTTACTTTAACAGCTCAGCTGTGATGTGACCACTGCATAGAGATAAAGAAACTTATTCTGGAAAACACAGATATTCTGGAAAAAAACCCCCTCTGTAGGCTTTACCAGAATAGGTTGTCAGGCAGTACCATGCAACAGGCATATTTCAGAGTACACTGCTCACACGCTATTCTTTTGAACTAAAATGTTCTCATTCAGGCTGCTGCAAAGCCAAAGACAAGGAAAAAATGGTGGGTTTTCTGTGCTGCACGTTGTACGAACGCAAGTGGCCAACCCTTTCCCAGAAAAGGGGAAGCTGAACATCGTGTGCTGTGAATTTTCTATTATAAGTACTCATCTGCAGTCGCTGGCTTGTATATATATATTTTTTTCTCCTTTTTTAAATGCAGGCTTAAGTTTAGTTGCTAAAATCTGGATTAGGCCTGACTTTAGCTTTTTTGCTCTTCGGAAAAATGATAGAATAATCTACTCAGGATGAAAAACAGCACCTTACAGACTGGTTCATGCCCTGAAACAATATTTATATTGTAGCAATGGTCACTTGTCCCACCCAGGACAGTGGCCTTAATCTCAGGCTAGGCAGCAGATGGTCCCTTTCCAGGAGGGCACACAGTGGAACGGATGGGGCAAGCAATGGGCAGGAGGGAGAGAACCAGTGCCGAGGTGGGCACAAAATCCAGGTTTTTCTTCACTTCCCAGCCACTGCTTTCTCCTCCGGAAAAAAGGGTTGGCAACCTACAGCTTGCACACGAAATGGGGTGTGTGGGCAACTGCAATTGGCATGCAAGGGCTGCGTTTCTGAAGTTGGTGCAGTTTGGGAAAAGCTTTTTTCCTTGTAGTGTGGGCTTCTGCCATAGGCATCTGCTTCAGGGTCCTGCTGAACACGTGGCTTTGCTGGTGCTCTCCATCAGAGCTGCAGATGCTCAGGGCCAGAAAGGGACCCAAAATCCCAGACCTATGACTGTGCAAACTCAAAACCCAAAAGGTGCTAGTGGGTGCACTCCTGGGGCCTCGCTCTCTCCTTTGGGAACGAAAAATACAAACCGATGTCTTCCAAGCAAGAAGATGTATGAACCACCCATGCAAGATACAGCCAGATATGTCAGCAGATGTTCTCAACAGCCACAGGGGAGCTGAATCTCTGTCCAATGCCCTCCATCGGTGGCTTCCACGGGCAGCAAGCTCCTAAGATTAGTCATGTACCCTGTCAAAATTAACTCCTTTAACCAGTGGTGTGTTCACTCCTAGGGTGGGTACTTGCATGTTCATAAGAGAGAAATAAAGATCAACAGATTTCTTAAGAGAGAAATAGAGACACTATAAAAACATTCATTCTAATTACTTTAATTACTTGTCTGTGCAGCTCACTGAATCCTCATCATTGGACTGGATTAAAGTCCCTGGATTTAAGTAATTCTTTATGTTGAGTTTTTATCCAGCACCATGTGGTGGGAGGACAAGAGACTCACAGACAGAAAACAAAAATTATCTGTAGACACTGTCTTCAGCTACATGGGTAAAACCTGGATGTGTCCATCTGATTTTATGCAGGAAAAAGACAGTTTATTCCGTTTGAATGTTCAGCTTCATTTCTTTTCAGGTAGGCTTTTAATGAGTAAATTTTTTTCTGGGAAAGGAAGGGCTGTTGAAAGAAGCATTCTTTGCTCAAACAACTTCTAGTAAACATTTCCCATTTGTCAAGATCAAACATCTTAACATCAATGTCTGGTCCCCTTTCTCCTTTGTGCCATCCACCATTCCGTGACACTGCCACCTAGACAGGGTACAGCTGTATACATTTCCTATATTACTATTTTTTTATATATTATTACATAGTCTCTCCAGATTTATTGTTATTATAGGGACACTATCAGTTAAATGTCTCCAAAGCAGAAAGAAGACGAGCTATGACAGAATCAAGACATTTGATTTCTTTACTCCATGTGCTTAAAAAAACTTAAGCAACAATACAGAAGTTTTCCTGCTTTAGTATTTCTCACACTGCTTGTTTCCCTTGGCAAATTTTTCTGCTCTGGGAACCACAGCACCCTGCCTTTAGTCAGCTGAGTGTCAAATTTTTCCAAGTAAAATTATCAACGTTCTCACAAACACTTTTGCAGGTGAACTGCAAAGGGGAAAACAAAATAAAAATCACATGCGCATTCTGGGCATCCCTCTTGCATAGCTGCACAGTAGAAATAAGCTCTAAATTTCTAAAAAAAAACCAAAACAAAAAAACTTTCACTTCTCAAGAAATAGCCCCTAAAGACCCACAACTCCTGGCTCAGGCAGCACATGGCACACATCACAGCAAGAAACAGAAAGAAAAGTGCCCAGAGGACCTGATGGAGGGGAAGGAGCAAGTGCTGAGGCCAGGAGATTATTTGATGACCACTTCTTAGAAGGGTTTAGATTTGAGGGAAAGAGAAAGGAGAAGAAAACTGTATCACCAGGTTGTCACATCTGAACAAGACAGACTTACGGGATGCCTGGCCAACCCTATTTGTCCAATATGGGGAGCAGCCTTTGTATCAGCCTCATCCAACACAATAGCAGCACTGAAGGAGTCTATGGAACTCTCAAAAGAGAGGAAGGAGCTCAATAATCAACACAAAACTTTAGTAACCTGCATGTGTCTATAGCTGCACACCTCCCCCTTTGACTCATTCATGATGTGTTAGAAAAACGCAGATGGTTTGTGATTTATAAAGCTGATGAGTCACTGTACCTCTTTCCTTTCACCCCCCAAGGGCTTCTGTGTTTATCTTCACGTTCCCCAATGAGGAGTACAGATGAGAGGATAAAACACTACCAAGCAGACTAGTGTAACATCTCCCTCCCACAGGATAGTTTTAACTGTGCCCCCCAAACACTGCTATTCTTCTCTCCCATCCTCATTTCCCTCTCCACTTGTCTATGCTCCAGTGAACTCAACAGCTATTGCTTCAAGTCATCCAGATTGACACTGCTTATGCAGTCTGAACCTTTGCACCACCAGGAAAAGCTTCGGTACATAAAATTTTCCCCTTTTAAAACGTTAGGACTGGCTTATAATTGTAACAACTGGAAATATTCACTTCCTGAATGGAAAGTCTTGAGCTACAGTGCCAGACACTATTGAAGGAAGCCCAAAAAGCTTGGTTTGGGGTATGAAGCAGCACACTGAATACCTGCACAGTGATGCAACCGAAACAATTCACCTCAACATTTCCAGAAGCAGGAATTTCAACACACCTCCTTCGAAACCAAACCACCCCTGGAAACTACCAGATGGATTTTCACAGGACCTGAACACCTGGTGTCCTCCAAACTCAGCCAGAGGATACCAAACAAATCTGATGTCCAAGGCACTTCAGGACAGCTCCAATTTTAAGCACACGAACAGTCAGACGTTGGCCTAACTCACACGGTTCAATACCCTGACGAACTGAGGAGGCAAACCTCAGGCATCCCATGTTACAATGCCACATTTCTGTCCGGGGGTGCAAACAGACCCCCATGCACGTACTGCTGCCAGCTTGGGGGAGCACACTGCAGACACCCATGCTGCCTGCGCCCATAGCCAGGTTGGGTCTCCCACTTGCTAACCAAATTCAGATGAATGACCTTAAACTGCTAGCAGATGATGCACAAGTGTTTCCCAACCTGGATCTCTATTTAGGAGACTTCCTGTGATACAGACAAACCCCTGTATTGCTGGCAAAACACAACTCCTTCCTCAAACCTGACACAATTTCTTCCAACCATAGCTGGTGCCCACCCTCCCAACCAAGACAGAGACAAAAAGCAGGTGTATAGGGTCAGCAGGCCACATCTCTGCTGTCCCAGCATGCAGGAAAGGTGGCCGCTGCTGGTTAAGAGGAATGAGGTGCTCAGAAGAGTACTTGCCTATGCAGCACACCGCATCAGTCTGACCTCCTCAGCTCTCTCTGGCCCTGGTGACAAGCAGATTTGGTTCTGCTGAGGGGCTTTGCAAGTAGCTTGGTGTAAATAACATTCACTCGCATCTTGTTGCATTTTACATTAAATTTTGTTGTGCTCTACTTGCTTAAAAGGAAAGACTGTTTCAAAAGTGGCCTTGTATCAGACCACAAAAAATGTAGTTCCACATTTGGAGGCTTTTCTTCTCTAAAAGCAATGGCTTCCACCAGCTATGTAAAATAGGTATCTTTTCTGGGTCCTTTCCCCTCATGTAGGAGTCTGCCTTAGATAGTTAATGACCTGTGGTGATCAGAGGATCCCACTGGCCTAGTGTTCAGAGGCTTTACAGCTGTTAAGACACCTACCCTCACAGCAGGCCTGTGAATTAAGGCACCGCTATTACCCCCATTGCTCAGATGGGCTATTAAGGCATGAACAGAGTGTGGCTCAGCCTTCGTTAAATGGCCAAGTCAATTTACAGCTTGCTGCCACCAAAAGGGATGGGGTAGCAACAGTGCAAAAATCACGCCTTACCCAAGGTCTTCAGCAGGGCTGGAAACCGCATTCAGGTTTTCTGTGCTACAGGCTACTACTCCATCCTCTGTAAATTCAGGTTATCCTCCAGCTCGTGAGTTGAAAATATTTAACAGCCCCTGCAAAAGGAGCTCGTACTCTTAGACTAGGACCCAGCAAACAAGAACCAAAGTCACAAAACCACCACAACTCTCAGAAGCAGGCTCATGGGCAGAAGAAAAAGTCTGAAGATCTAAGGTCTGAAATATCTGCCCTCCCTCAGAAATCACTCATCAGACCCGGTGCATGCAAATGGCAGAGAAGCCTGTCTGCTTCTAACCATGCCAAACCTCCCTCTGTCCTTATACAAGCTAAAAGTTACCTTCCTCTGCAGCAAAACACATCGCTAGCAAAGCCACACCAATTCCTCCTGGTCTTCCTTTGCTACAGTTCAAGAACTCTTCCCCTTTCCATTTTTTGCCTAAATTCTGGAAAAATCTAGTATTTTAGGGAGGGTTCCCATGTGACAAAGACCTTTTCACGACAACCCCATCTCATCCAAAGTCTATGGGCACCATCAGTATACTTGTTCTCTTCTCTCTTTCTGGCTCTGGAGGTCCTGAGTTGACCCACACCTCTTTCAGTCAAGGGCATATTTTTTCCTGATGTTGGTAATACAAACTGAGCACACATCACATTATCCCATCATCAGTTCCTCAGTCAGCTCTGAGGTCAAATACTGAAAAAGTGACCCTCTAAAAGACGCTTAGCTACTCTGTCTTCCACCATCCTAATCACATGCTGTGCCTGTTGAAGTTGTACTTCATCTCCTGTAATTCCCACTTAGATCACCTCTGCACATCATTTTCCCCTTACTGGCTTAAAATTTTCTCTCAGCACTTTGTTTTCAAAGTGTATTTAATTACCTCTCCTTCTCTTATTGAGGACTGAGACCGCAAAACATTGCTTTAGTATAAGCCTATAAACTGCACGACAGAGGACCTACCACACGTTCAGCAGAAGAGGCAGAGACAATAAATAGCAAGTCCAGCAAGATCCTTTGAAACATCTGCATGCTTTCCCTCCACCGCAGGTCACAAAACACTTCCCCCAGCTTACAGGGCATTTAAGGCATCTAACACAAGACCAAAAGCCACCAACTATTGTCCGTCATTGGAAACCAGAAGCCAGCTGAAGCATCACTGATGTTCCAGACGTCTGCACCATCTGAAGCTCAAAATTAATAGTTGTTTGGAGCTGAAGTTATTCACAAAGTAACACTGTTCTAATTTCTTCTGTCATCTATCAAATACACTCCCAATCATTTATCTTCCTTAGGAAAATCACAGATTATACATACAATTTCTAAATTAAAAAAAAGAAAGAAAGAAACAGAGTTAGAAAGCCTTTCAAAACTGCGTTTGCTTATGAGGAAAAGGCCTGTCTTGCCATGTGATATGCTGAGATTTCAGGTGGGTGTGTACAGTTTAATATGTATCCCTACAGGCACCTATTAGGCAGGCAAATACATTTTACCCCTGGGGATCACGGGACCCAACAAGCTTCCTCTTCCTCCCGCAGCACCCGTTGCTGCTGTGATTTGTCACAGGGCAGAGCCACTGCCCTCTGTGCACAGTAACAGTTTTGCTGTTGGGAGAATTTGGCACAGCCACAAAGGACCTTTGTTCATGCCAGAAGTTGGGCACGCAATGCAATCCTTCCCCCTTGTCACACAGAGTTGGGTTTCCATGGCCGGGTTAGAAACCCTCCCCGACAACTGCAACCCACAAACCCAAACACCGTTCCCCTCCCCAACACGAGATCCTTCTTCCCCTATCAAGTACTGCAGGACAGAAGAGACAAGAGGGGAGCAGTCACCACCTTTTGGGGCACTAATTCCTGCAAACTCTAACCAGACTTGCAGCAAAGATGGGTCTGAGGGACTGCCAGAGCTCTGCCCTCGGTATCTTTGCAGGACTTTTGCTACCTGAATATAAGGCTCTCCAATTTCCAGGTATATTCTTGTCCTCAAGAGGCCAGAAACTTGGCAGATAGGTCTGATGTAACAACATGCGATTCCTTTGTGCCCCATTTCCCCATTTGCATTTAATCTACCAGCCTCTGTGTGTGTGCGTGCGTGTGTATATATATTTATTTATTTCAGTGCAGCAGCTCTGGGGCACTGCTCTGAATCCAGCCTGTCCCACCTTTCCCTCAACTGGCACTTGCAACGAGGGTCCCCAGGCCAGGACAGGAGCTGTCAGCACCCAGGAGCTCTGGGAAAAGATGCCAATCTGAGGGGCAGGGGACAGAGGGTGAGCACACCCTGACACAATGCTGCTGGAAAAAAGAGTGGGATTTAGCGGGACGTGAATGTCTCTGCATTTTCATTTCACCCAGGAAATACAAAGAGGAGATGATTACTGGATCATTCACAAATTATTTAATATCCTAGTTCAAAAGAAGCAGTGCTTCTTTCAGAAACAGGCAGTGGAAGAGAGTGAAAAGGATCTTTGGAAGTAAATGAAGTTTTCTAAGACTGGATTATGTATTAAAAATAATAATAATAATGACACACTCGTAAATATGATCAGACTAGCACAACCCATGCCTTTGCAGACTTTTGCCACAGGGTGTGCCACAAAGAACACATTTTATTTCTTCCACTTCTCATTTTAAACATCAAGGGATGCAGAACAAACCAGTTCCTACTTCCAAAACTGAGTTTGATCTGGACCATCCAAAGCTTAGATGCTCTGGCATCTGCTGGAACGCCCCTTATGGTCCCAAACCACAAAGGGACCATGTTTCACCCAGACAGATTATTACTATGCTGAAGAATAAACTGCCAAGGAAAACAACAACAACAAAAAAGAATTGGCAAAACCTCCCATTCATTTATTTCTTACCAGCAGAAATGTTTGCCATCAGAACACCTTAAAGCATGACAAAGTACACTTGGCAGTTGCCGCCTCCTGTATCCTCCCACGAGTTTTAATCTGGGCATACTCACTATTCCCCATGAGGGCTGGAGTCATTGCAGGCATCAGCCTCTTTGTCTCCCTGGTGCCTGGATTCCCCCCAGGCTACTTCATAGCACGTCCAGATGAACAAACTGTAACAATGATGCTTGAGCAATACTTGAGAAAAGGAGGAGAACTGCTCCTTAAAATATTTTCTCACTGAAGGGTATTTGTCTAAATCCCCCCCTTTTTTTTCTTCTCCAGGTTTTCTTCTCCTCCTGTTTCTGGAAGGCCAGGACCAGGTCTGGGGCAGCAGGTCCAGGGCTTACACTCGCCCCCATCCACTCCAGCAAACCCTCCTCCTTCCTCCTCTCTCTGCTGTGCTGCAGAACAGGCTCCAACGAAACAGCCATCAAAATCCTGCGTGACACTGATATTTGTTTGCCAGAACACATGTGCACTCCTTCCAAGGGAAGGAAGAAAAAAAACAATAAAAAAAGTCCTTAATGATATAATTTCAAGAGTCACCGATTTTGTGACCAGCTTGTGTTAATTTAGTTCATCTCCCAGTTTTGTAATGGTTGTGAAAATTTCTCTCTCAAAACGAAACAACCACCAAACACCCCACTATGAACTCAGTGCGATGTGGCAGCTCTTTCCATGGCAACCCACCAGCACCGAGCCTGCTTTTCTGCACGGACTTCGCTGCACAGTGAAGGAGGGCAGAAAAAGAGCCTGCTGAAAAGCTCCGGCTGTCGACTCCAGCCTGGCAATCCTGCCACCCTGGGGAACCAAATACATTGGGGAAAGGCAGCACTTCTACAGCCTCACTGCTGAAACGTGTCTTAGCTCCAACTGTTAACCAGCTGCTTGGTCATTTGCAGGTTGGTTGGTTTGCTTGCTTTGTAAAGCACAGTCAATGTATTCTGTTTCCTAAACAGCATGGAAAATTACTTTTGTAGTCCCAAAATTGTTCTCTGTACCAGAAGGGAATGGAATTAAGGCAACTGTGCCATGCTCTCAGATGGTGTCCACATGCAACAGCAGGATGCTCACTGGGGCTTATCTCCTTTTGGAAGACAGGTAGAAGCCTGTGTCACTCGCAGCACTGGCAGGACAACCATGCTGGGCTCACCACTGCCATGGGCAGCCCGACCAGTGGGGAAGGCAGGCAGGGTGCTCACGAGTTCCCTTGCTGCCTCTGATAGCCATCGCTGGATGTTGCACCTGATGTTCTGCTAGGACCAACCTGCCCTTGCTGTACCAACTAACCATGGGCTACGCTCTCAAGCTTGTCTCTGCAACCACTAGTTTTCCTCCAAAACACTGCCCCCCCCCCCCCGCCCCGCACCATGCTCTTCAATGAATACTTTAGAAATTCAGCATCCCCAGACACGTGGGAGCTAAGACCTCAAGGCACATCTCATCTTTGGCATCTTCAACCCAGCCATGTAGCCAAACCCTTTGCGTAACTACTCAGGATCCAAAGCTGACACACAAGCCAGCTCCCAGGGATTTCCCCCCTCCCCGTCTTATCGCCTGCAAGACTCTGCCTTAAGCACTATGACTACCTACACTGGAGCAGTCCAGGGTTATTTCTCCTGGGGCTTCATGTAAAAGTTTAGTTGCACAACAGTTTCTGAGGTTTAGGAAAAACCACGTTCTACAGAAAGAGATGATGCTATTATTTGGAGTCACCTGACACCAAAATCCAAAGAAGGGGGGGAAGGGGAGAGACAATAGTCCCATCAATAACGTTGGAGGTGGCAGACACACGAAACCACATCTCAGAGGAGTATTCATCAGCCATCAGCTCTCTCAAATCCAGCCTGGGCTTCAAGCCTCTTTCCTGATAAAAGCATTGGCAAAACGCATTTATGTGAAAAGCTTCAGCTCCAGGAGATCAGCTGCCTTCTGAGGGGGAAACGCTTGCTCATGAATGTTTCCTGAAGCAACCCCCATCTCAAGACTTTTGTGATATTCAGGGAACTAGATCAGGACTTACTGCATGCTCCTCACCTGAAAGAGGAACCCAAGAAAAAAAATACTGAATTATTGAATTACTTTTGTCTTTTCTCCCCAGAGTTCCTCTTCTCTTCATGATTCTTTGTCTTGTGGAGGTGATCTGCTTCTCCTCCCAATGCCTTTTGCCTTCTCCACCCCCAACAAAATATTCAGGCAGTGAAGGAAGCCTGGGCAGAAGAAACCAGACAAACAGCTCATATAGCTCCCAATATGTGTGACATCTAGAAATGTTCCTGAGATGTAGCCCCTGCAGAGGAGGGCTGCTTCTGGCTTAGGGAAGAATCAGACCCAATATGACCCAATGCACTCAACTCTCCTGATATGTTCTGTGGCCTCACAACAGTACATTAAAGAGTAAAAATCAGAGAGGAGAGACAGGGAACAAACAAGAAACCCTTAAAATCCCATCCCACTCATATGGGTCATGGGCCTCTGCTCTCCTTTTGAAAATAATAATTTCTAAAGCAAAGTTATCCCATGTGTGGTACTGCAAGAGGAGGAAAGACAGCCAGGGAGCATGAAAAGGCTGCAGAGCCTGTAATGGAAAATCCTCACTCAGTCACTGAGCAGTCCTCTTGTAACACTTATTAAAATAAAGCGAATATGATGAAACACAGCCCAATTGCACATAACACTGCTGAGAAATTGGATCCGGCTGCTAAAATCAGCTCCCAAACTCCTCCTCTCCAAATACTGGCAACTCACATCAGTTAACTGCATCCAAACCACCCCCAGGCAAGAAGGGATGGGAGAGTCGAGACAGGACGGGTCACCCCGTGTCTGATTCATCTTCAGAGCAGGGCCAGTGTCTAAATCTTTGCTGGTCTCTTTTGTCCCTTGCCAAGGCTCAAACGCAGCATCTCTAGCTGTTTCCAAATGATGAAAGGTGGCACTGAATAAAAGAGTTCAAGAGCGATGTCCATGGGACTTGGTCTTAGCTGTTGCATGAGCAAGTGAGAAAAGGAGGCTTAATATTAAGTCTAGGAAAGCAAGTTAGAAAAGGGCCACTCTTTTTCTTCTCATCATTTGCTTTTAATTCTGTATCTCATTCTTTCAAAACTGAATTCAAACAAGAACAGACAGATTTTACTCCTTTTGTGGAATAAATCAGCCCAACTGCTGAGGTCACTGTTTTCAGACCAACGCATAAAAGCGGAAGACCAGGCTGAGGAAATTCAGCGCTGGCTGATTCATCCTTTAGATAGGATGAAGAACAGCCATCCTGGCACATCAAGTTTGTTCCTTTGAAGGACAAAACAATTTAGTGTTGGTATCAGATGGCAAGAACTGAAAAAAAACCGCAACCCCACCCTTTCCAGACTGCCCCGAGATATCTTTTCAAGGCTTCAAATGCTGAATAACAGGATAGCCCCCATGGTCCATCAAGCTTGCAGTGAACTGATGTGAAATGTATCCTTCCCTGTCCACTTCTTGGCATGGTGGCTCAGCACCGCTGCTTGCCCTGTCTCCTGCCTCAGACATGCAGAGAGAGACCAGGGCAGCAAAGTGGGAGGAGAACCACAAATTATTTAACCCACTGAAAGGGGCTTCAGATGGGATCCATGCCTCACATGTTAGAGGAATGAAAGCACCACCTGAGGCTTACAAAAACAAAGCCACCATCACCACCCCCAAAACCACAGAGCAAAAACCCACCAAAAGCATACTATGAGAGAAAGAATGGGGGAAAAAGCACAACGAGATTTCATTCAGATCTGAAGAAAGAAATCAAGAGGGTGTTAGTGAAAAAAAAAAACCAAACCAAAAAAAGTCTTTCCTCCTTGGACAACCCCATTTCAAGATGAAGGCACATAGACATATGACATATCAAGCTATACAAAACCAGCACACGCCATTGCTGTTTCCTTAGGGTGTAAATAGCACCAGGAAAGAAACACCTTCCAACCCAGTCCTCTGTTTGCTTCCAGTCCTGAGTGACTCTAAAGAAGGGCTGTCTGAAGATGCTCAGTAGCGGGTCCATCTTTCCCAGCAGGTAGGAGAGCTATAGATCAATTGCTTTAAAATAATAATAAAAAAAACAACAAAAAACCCTGAGGCTTGCTAGGAAGAAGTAAAATTCGGGGGGGGGGAGGGGGAGGGGGAAGTAAAGATGAAAAGCACCTATAATCTCTTTAATGCAGCACAGAAGTTCTTCTGAAGACAAAGCACAGAAATGGTAAGAAAAGGAAAGAAAGGAAAAGAAGAAAGCAGCCCATTGACACCAGCTACAGATATATTTTTTTTAATGGGCATTAGGTCAGCAGGGCATTTTCCATCTGCCCTGCTTAAACCGGAGCTTTGATGATGTTGCATGTATGATTTTAATACAGCACTTATTCTGGTAGGACCATAAGTTCGTGTGCGTGCACATGGATGATAGCACAGGGTTTTCCTGAAGGGAGGAAGGGTGATTTGTAGGCAAATGATGAAAACAGCAGGAGTTGGGTTGCACCTCAACTGGTTTTTGGGTTGCTGACAAGGGGAAGGGGGAGAGAAAGGAATAGGCAGCAGCAAAGGGCTACTAGGGCTTGGAGAGAAGGGAAGAAGAGAATAAATAAGAAACAGCTTTGCCCTCAGCCTCCTTCAGTCCTCCTGAATTCACCTCAAATCCCACGCAGCAGCGGCATCTTCCCTTTACCAGCAGAGCCTTGGTGAGGGGCTCCAGTCTTTCCTCTCCCATGCCAAACACACAGGAGCTGCAACATCCCCTTGCTCCCGCCCAGTTTTTAGCCCAACCTACAAGCATGCCCACCTCAACTCAGCACGTTGGCCAAGGCAGCAATGATAAAATACATTTTTTGCTATATTTCTCCTAGCAATTTGTATGTACACATAGATGAAGACACCCCAGGCTTCCTCCCTCAAAATGACTACAAAAAAAGAAAGATCATGAATCCACATTCTGCTTTTCTTTCAACTTCCACAGTGCTCTTCCAATCTAATTCGGTAAGGACTGTGTAAACAGACTGGAGCCTGTACGAGTTCCCAATGAATCTTGACTAACACCGTGGAAGCTAAAGAAGATTAGCTAGAAGCTGAAGTCAACGTTTAAAACACAGACTAGGAACAGATTGAGCAGGTTTGGAAGCTAGCTTTCAGAAAACCCTACCCTTCAATGTTAGCAATCTCTTAAGTTTATGATAACCTATCCTAAAACTGTGGTAATTAATTAGGCTAGATTATACTTTCTCTTAAGGTGTAAAAGATCCCTGGAGAACACCATCATTGTGCCAGCACTGATTTGCTATACATTTAACTGCATGTAATGTGCTTAACTACACACAATGCCTTTTAGTTGAATATATCCTACAAACCCAAAATAAGCCCAGAGAATCTTTTTCTGCCCACTACATTACAGGCCACAGTGGTATTACCCCAAACGGTCACTGTTTCAGGAAACCTGAAGATGTGAAGAACAGTTGGCAGACATAAGAACAAAGCAGAAGACATCCATATCTTTATGGGGAACCTCTACCACAGACAGCCTGGGTGTAGCAATGCTACAGATGGGTGGTGCACAGATTCACTTTGCCCTTGGGCAGGTGAAAAAAGGCACTCAAGACCCAACAAGAAGCTTAATATTCACAAGTTGCTGTAAGAACAACCAAGGGGTTAACAATTTCCAGTGGTTTGACTTTACAAGGGGCAAGATGGAAATGGGGATACATTTTCAAATTTAATTTTACATTCCCTGAGGATTATATTCCAGGAAATTATTCTGTTATGTGAATATCGTTACTGCACGACATTTTGGTCCCATTATCTCAGGCTCTTTTTGGCATGTATGTCAGATGTGATTCACCATATGTTTAATGACATGTAACACACTGGTTCAAATATATCCTACTAATGCAACAAGCCAAAAGAACTTTTATTTTCTTACGCTTCAAGTTACAACTTAACTCAGAAATGCCTCAGTTAGTCACACAGTCCTCACCCAATTCTAAGATCTCCCGTGTCAATTTATGGAACTTTAAACAACAAAAGAAAACCTCCTGAGACAGATAAAACTGCTTTTCATAAATTTGAGAAAGACGAGATACAGCTTAACTGTTAGCACTAGAAAGGCCCCAATCCCAATACCTTCTCCAGCATTTTTGAGCCAGTCATGTAAAGTGGTTTCTCTGTATGATTACCAGGCAGGATTTTTACAGCAAGAAGGTTTTCCCAGATCAATAGTTTTTCCCCAGTTGCGAGTTCAGTGCTTGTCATGGTTTAACCCCAGCCAGCAATTAAGCATCATGCAGCCACTCACTCACTTCCCCACCACCCAGTGGGATGGGGGAGGGAATCGAAAAAAAAAAAAAAAGTAAAACTCATGGGTTGAGATAAGAACAGTTTAATACAACAGAAGAGAAGAAACTGATAACACTAATAAAATGACAATAGTAATAATAAAAGGATTGGAATATACAAGTGATGCACAATGCAATTGCTCACTCCCCACAAACCGATGCCCAGTTAGTTCCCAAGAGGTGATCTCCCCACCCCCACTCCCCCCAGTTGATATACTAGATGTGATGTCACATGGTATGGAATATTCCTTTGGCCACTTTGGGTCAGCTGCCCTGGCTGTGTCCCCTCCCAACTTCTTGTGCCCCTCCAGCCTTCTTGCTGGCTGGGCATGAGAAACTGAAAAATCCTTGACTTAAGACTAAAAATTACTTAGCAATAACTGAAAACATCAGTGTTATCAACATTTTTCTCATACCTAACTTAATACCACAGCACTATACCAGCTACTAGGAAGACAATTAACTCTATCCCAGCTGAAACCAGGACAGTGCTACAAAACCAAACAAGCCCCAATTCCTGTCCCAAAGGGTTTACACACTATTTCCCTGCTCAAAGGGGAATTAGGAGGATTATTAGCTGTAAATTGCTCTGAAGGTAAAAAAAAAAAAAAAAAAAAAAGAAAAAAGTGCTAAATATTGCTGTCTCCATGAGTCAACACATACTCTTCAAAACTCTCTACTAAGCATTTTTACTATGATAAAAATAGCAATTTTGAGCAATAAGCTAGATGCTCTACAATTGGTGGCTCAGGAACAACAAGCAACACCAAGCGTTACTGTATCTGACAATAGCCCCTTGCAGGCAAATCTGTTTTAAGGATGAGTTGAACAAATTTTAACTCATGCAGTCAGACAAATTTTGTTCAATCCCTTTAGACAAAGAGCTGAGTGGTGCTTCTACCTGCAAAGGGCAAAGAGCAAGTGGTGTCCACCAGAATGATGTCAACCTTTGCAAAGGGGGGACTACCCTCCTGGACTTCCTATGACACACAGTGCGCCTCAGGTTAACTGCTGCTGTGCTGAAGGTGCACAAAGCAATTTGGCACCCAGCCGCTACCAAAGAGGGTCTTGGGTAAAGAGCAGCAGAGGAACACCAGTCACCTCCAGTAACCCACATGGCAAAGGATGCACAGGCTGGCAGTGTGCATGGATCTAACCATGCTATCAGTCATCCTTTTGACCAAATAAGAAAAAAACCCACTAAATTCACTCACAGGAATACAAAGCCCCTCACTCCCCTGCCCCAAGCTTCCAATTGCCTGGAATAAAATCCAGCCTTTGTAAAGCAGCCACAGACTAATTTTCAGATCTGCGTAGTACCCAGATCTCCAAACAATTTAATGGAACACCCAGGAGTTCAGTGTCCTGGTAAAAAAAATGGAAGTCCTATGCATTTCATCCAGGTGTCTGACACAGCACTGGCACTTAAACCCCAGCAAATACACCAGCTATGATGTTATCTGGGTCTGTGCTGCCATCCCAGCTGAGGCTCCCACCACCAGGAAGAGCCAGGGAAAGCGCCAGGACACACACCAAGGTCTTTACATAATGCCCCAGCTAGTCTTGCTGAAGCAAATGCAATGGCTGGCTCCTTCACAAGTAGATTAGGTGGTATCTAAAAAGTAAAGCACAGCTAATAACATGAACTCTTTGAACGTCAGTATTTCCTGAGAGGTGACACCACGGATTGTCTCTCTTTTTAGAGATCTCAAGGCTGAGTGTTTGAGGAAGAGCAGAGGCACAGAGCAGTGTTGGACAGTGCCAGCAAGATTAATCCTGCTAGAGCCTCCAGAAAAGCAAAGCAAGTTCATTGATAGCAACTGATGGGGCTGCACAAAAGAGGGCTGCTTCTCCCCCAAAACAGACCTGGTACTGGACTGCCATGGCGATGACACAAAATGTGAGCATACTGTAACGCTCAATGCAGCCCAGGAGTCTCCACCTGAGCAGATACTACACCAGGACCAGGCAAGGCCACAGACACGCACTGCAGGGGGCAAGAACTGATGCATTTTGAAATCACCATTTACTGCAAAATTCTGGGGTTTGAAAAGAGCACAAAAGCAGCATGTTTTAAGGGAGGCTTTCAGTAGCCAGTGGGCTGTTGGCATGGCATCACTTCAGTGCTCAGGGCGTTGGGAAGGGGTCTTGGAAAGGGACTCAGCACGAAAGCTGCTGGAAAGCTGCAATCGATGCTGCACGTTGCTCAGAGCCCATTACATTGAGGTTACCACTGCTAAATTTACAGGTGTATGTTTCAGGCAGCTGCACAAGAGGACATGACACCTGAGCCCAGTGCTCTGTCCCACTGACACATCCCAGAGCACAGTCAATAGACTGAGATTTTTAGGAAGAGAAGCAACAGTTTCAACACATACCTATGACTGGCCAGAGACCTGATGAGCATGGCTGTGTATTCGCTGGGAGACAAGCAACAGGTTGCAGAAGCCAGGTGTCAGAAGCACAGACTGTGATTTGCAGGGTTAATTCATCAGCTAAACTTACTAGTCATTTTTTTTGTTTTTAATATTTGCTAAGTGGGAAGCCCCAGCCACTGCCAGCAGTACAGTAAGCCCCCTCCTGCAGACCCAGCACTTCTGGGCAAGGAGAGCACAGACAGACCAGCAGAGAGAGGTGCTAGGCAGGTATGGAGTCAAGGCTCCATTAGCCTGAAGCAAACCAACATAAGGGAATGAACTCACAGCTCCATCATCTGCAAGCACTGTGCTACACAGCACTCCTAACCCAGGGATGCTGCTCAGAGCTGCAGCCTAGAAACTCCCCACCCTTATAAGTGAGATCTTTTCATGTTTATTCCTTTTGAACTAGTTTATGAAACCTTCAAATTACCTTGCTAATTGTTTTGCTATTCAAATGCTCTTTTGGAGTCACCTTCCCCTCAACCAAAACCAAGAGCAGCTATAACAGTTTCCTTCCATACTACCACCACAGCAGCTGTTTGGAGGTCACCATCTCCCTCTCCTCCATTTATCACGTCCCTGGGCACACATGTATCTGTGTGGGCCAGATACACCATAACTGAGCACAGGATTTTTATTTTTTTTTTTTACCTGGTCGGCCCCACGCTTAAGGGCACATAGGAGCCATTCTTCACTGGGAAGGGAGATGTGCACCACCGTTCCCTTGCGCCTGCCTGTGCCACCATTGTGGGCACACACTACATGCCAGGGGATGCAAACCCAACCCCCAGCCTGCCCTGTCTGCTTTCTACGCTCAAAACCCCTCTCCGGGATCCCCAAAGGTGATTTATGTTATGGCAGGCTCTGGAAGCTTTAAAAGACAGGGCGTATCTCCGGCTTCACCACCACCTCCAGCGGTCAGGGCTAGCGCAAGACTAACGTACGCAGTAAGCGTCCATCCAAGTGACACAATTACTCAGCCAGACTTGGCTGGAAAGAGTTGCTCAGACATCCTCATGACATGCATGAAATGCACCCTTCAGGTTTTCACAGACAGCAAAGTAAGGTGCTTTTGGATCTTCTAAAAAGTGGCACAATTTCTATAGTAACAGACCAAAACTTATTGCTGTAACAGGCAGCACTACGCATTACGCTACCGCTGTGGAAGTTTCTTTCCTTTTGATAACATGCACCAAAAGGAATGTGTTCATAATGAAGCAAGACCTACTAAAGGTGTTCTCCCTTCCACTCAACAGGCACATAAGGGCTGCTTCTCACCTACTCTACTGGAGAAAGAAGTGCTTTCTCCAAGTGCCTTGGGAGTATTCTTAGAGGGGCTGATCCTGGCTCATTGAAGTCCTCTGAAATTTTGCTACCGACTCTGGCAGAAGCAAGATCAAAGAAGAAATCTGATCCTTCTCTGCACTCCACCAGCATCAGAGGGATGGCTTGTCCATGGTCACTTAGTGGGCTCTTTTACTTAAGAGAAAACCATCAGAGAGCAAGGTCATATCAAGATGGGGGATCCACTGAATGCTTTACAATGGAGTTAAAAAAAGCAGCTTCTCTTTGTATTTACATAGTATATAATAATTAATATATAATCATTAGATATGATTATATATATTTATAATATAAAAGAAATTTTAATATACTATTAGTAACAAATAATAACAATAAATGCAAGGCCATTCCCCATCCTACTGGAGCTCAAGTCTCCTCCTGTAGTAGACCCCAAGTGCCGCACTCACTCCTCACCCTTCCTACACACACTCATGGCAGCATCTGAAACCCAGCCGCCCTGAGCACTGTGGGGTTTGATTCATCTGTAGCAAGCCTGGCTGGATTTCAGAGCATGGCAAATGCAGTTACACTCTGGTTTGAGGCGTGCAAGCAGAAGACTGTGCTCGGAGAAGCGCAGACAGGAAACATGCCAGATTGTTTATACCTGAGTCATGACTAACGTTGACAGTGCAAACTGAGACAACTCAGAGACCACTACTGTGCTCAGTGCCTGTGTGCTGCTCTACCCTAACTCCACAAACAGAAAAATTGGGACGAAGCACACATTACCTGTGCAATATCATAGTTGCATTGCATCACCCCCCATTGCATTTGCTGGGTTAGGAGACAGGAGCATGTTCTCCAATACATGAGCAGACTCACAGATTCAAGTGCTCCAATATCAACCTCCTGATTTCCAACAGACACCCCAGCAAGTGAGCAGCCACTGAGAAGACAATACTACCAAAAACTACCAACAGCAGCAGGAGATAAAGAAAAGGTCTGGGACAGGTGGAGATGGGAAGCTCCAGGAAAGTTCACTGCAATTTTTGTCACTGCCAATCTCTCTTCTTTCAATTCACCCAACTATTCCATTCCTTGATGTTCTTGCTTACAGGCAGACGTGGAAGTAGCAGTGTGCATTTTAAATCAACTGGGGCTACTGAAGAGGAAAGCTAGCAAGGCCTTGGTTAGCTTTAAGTGTAAGGAGTGAGGGTTTGGGTGATAGGAAGAGACCCCATGCTCAGTTACATGGGGATTTGCGACAGATCACCAACTTGCAATACAAGGTGTGCGCATGGATCCCAAAGCACCATTTAAAAAAAAAAAAAAAAAGCCCCTCAGGTTTCATTTTGGTCAGTCCTTGTTACTGCAATATCTCTGAGTAGTCACTTGGGAGAGATATGCCCTTCACTCCCACGCAGGGCTTTTTGCCAGCTCGGATCCACTCTTACCCTCAGGGGTGGGAAAGTCAGGCCTGCCAGGGTGCATGTCATGCCTCTCCAGACAATGTGCCAGTCCCAAATTATTGTAAACTGAAAATCTATGCAGCACATTACACCCATACAGAGAGGCTGAGTAGTTGAGGCTGAGCTGGAGACCTGGCAGGTAAACTCTTTTACACCAGTCTGTGTTTGCAATGGAGCTTCTATTTCCCCCTGCAAATCATATTTCAACTTTTCCATGACAACTCCAGTGCTCATCTACCCAAATAAAAATACAGGCTCTTGTCTTCTACTTTTTTCCCCTCCTGACTAACCTGATTTGCCTCCCCAGGAACCCTTTTCCAGGGCAGATCTGGAGCATCAAGACACCTGGGAGCAATACACATCAGGGATTCCCCAAATTGCTTACTGCCAGCTCTGCTTCACCACACAGGCTCCTGGCACAGCCATCCCTCCCCAACAGCCCACTGCTTGCCTCTGTGCCACCTCCGCTCAGGGATGGCGGTGCTCCTGACCTTCCCCGTTCTCCCATCTGCTCTACTGTCCTTATTTTGGCTATCAGCCACATCTCTCTCACCCGTAACCTGGGGGCATTTCTGTTACACCCCAGCACACAGCCCAAGCAGGATCGCTATCCTGCAGCATTTTTCTCTGTATCCTTTCCAAAATTTGGCCGCATGATGAAAATTCCAAGTAGAAACGTTATTTCTCTGCCTTCTCACCACTATTTCCATTTCAGCTACTTAATTCCCCACCCCGTGATATTCACAAACAAGAAGTATGGGATGCAACTCAGAAGGAGAACTGCCTAACACACCCATATTGTTTGCAATATTACTGCAGCAGTAGTATTATCACTATAATTTTGTTTGCAACAGCATACCTTCATCATAAATAGGAAGGAAAGCCTTAGTTCTCTTCCTGGCTTGCTAGAAAAGTTTAAGCAAATCTTTTGCACCTTAGTTTACGTGCCTGGGGACTGGGTTTGCATCTCCTTGTGAGCTCTTTAATGCTGGATGCCCACCTATGAGCAACATGCAGCAGAGATTGGCTGTGCTGCTTTGGAAGGAGGACCCGACACTGCATGACCAGAGCATGATGAACGAGGACACGCTCCAGCCTTGGATGCTGTTACGGACCACCTGTAGAAATGGGTACAGAAGATCTTTGGTGCAGGATGGTACTTCTCTCACCTAATTTTCCCCATCTAGTTTATGGCTCAGAGTGACTGGGGAGAGACGGACAACTCTGAGGGTTACGCCCGAGACCTGCCTCAAACATCTGTCGTAAAGCAGGGTGAAACATCTCTGCAAACGGTGCGGTCTCTCAACTGATGTCAGCAGCGGTTAGACAGCTACTATAGAACAACTGCTTAACTTACAGACAGCTGGCATGAAACACATCCTAGTCCATCACCCCAGGTCTACCTCTCCCCATTTATAAGATGGGATAACAGCACCATCCCAGCCTCTGGGAGAGCGAAAGGCCAAGCATATCAGTTCCAGGGACCTGGCGAGACACCATGGTGATACGTGATGAAGGTACATATAGTCTCAGACTCCTCTGCATAAGTCAAAACACTCAACAGCCTTCCCCTCCCCTTGGGAAATAAAGGTCTTGCCTTCCAAATAACGTTTCAGCACAATATTAAGGAATGCAATGTGAATAGAGACAAAGTGTGCGATACTGAAGTTAAATCACAGAAAATAGGGGCTGGGAGGGAATCCCATGAGAGCGACACATTTATTTCATTATTATATCACAGATGACATTAAGTATCCACTGAGTCCCTCAAGGCAGAATTCTTGCATAAAAAGCATCCCCATTTACCAAGCACGATAGAACCTGCAACTGTTCTATAAATAAAGGGTATTTACAAAGAGAGCTGTTAAATATTTATTTTTCTCTAGAGACTGAGTTCTCTGTTCATTTGTCTCTATTGCAGAATCGTTCGCTATCAGGGAGCAGAGGAGCTCACCTAAAAAAAGACTAGGAACCAGTCCAGAGCCTGATCCGGACACAGCATCAGCCTCCTCTACAAGCTGGTGAGGGAAAAGCATCCAACCTGACACAGAAGGAACATGAAGCAAACAAAATGGGAATGATCTCATCCGGCAGGCAAAGGTAGAAGGAACGCCAGCGACAAAGCAGCGATTAATAAACACTATCACACCACTCCGTCCTTACAGTGCTGGCTTGGCACTATACATTAAAGAAGTGACAACCTTCAATTGTGAAGAGTAACTGCAGATTTGCATTACATTTGCTTTGTGTCTTGGGAACAAGCATATGTTTCTCACAACTAATGAATCAGTGATTTTTTTTTTTTTTTCCTTTTTTTTTTTTTGGAAGCTGACAGTTGGGGGCGGGGGGGGGGGGGGGAAGGAAAAAAACCCAACCAAAAAAACGTGGCTCTGAAATACACTTCACTGCTAACCCTTTGTAGTAGTAATTGTAATAGTTCTTACTCCAGCCTGCCAAAAGCTGAGTTTTAATTAAATATTAAAAAGCTATTTGTTAAAATAATGTTGCCATAGCAACTACAGAAAGCTAAAATACCCTGGCGTTTCTGACTCACAGCATATTAATCAACCACCAGCTATTATATAATGAGCACCCCCCTGCAAGTGCCCGCGGGACCTGCGGCACCAAATGCCTGAACCCGCAGCCCCCGAGCCGGGCAGCGCTTGCTGCTGGACTCTGCCCTCCATGCACTCGCTGCCTGCCCCCAACTCAGGCAGGGCTGGGTAGTTATCCAGGCTCAGCCCAGGAATCACATGCCCAAATATTTTGGGGAAGCCATGCCAGAGCGCTCAGGGTCAGTACGTCCCCTTGGGGGCATGAAGGGGGATGGCACAGGGCAAAGGGAAGTTTTGGCAAGCCACACGAGGACAGTGGCTCCCCGCATGCCTGCTGCGGCAAGGGGCTTAGGTGGCTCCTTCCCAGCCAGCCCTGACCACCTGCCTCCAGCACTCGTCTTGCAAATGTGGTGCTCGCACCAGATCTAGTTCTGCAAAAAAATTTTTTTAAAATTATTGGAATTACTTCTTGCAGCAGGTGCCTTCCTACCATCAGGCCAACTGTGCAAAACTCCAAAGAGGCAGAGATTAAACATTGCAAGGGCAAACCAGCTCTGCCGCTCCCCCAAAATAGCTTACTTTACAGATTTAAAAAAAACCCAAAACAAACAAAAACCCCCTCAAAAAACCCCAACACCCCCCCTGCCCATCACATCTCACCCCCAAGCAAGCTGAAAAAACCCTTCTACACTCTCTGTCCATGCACCACAAGGATGGCAACCTCAGCCATCCAACCAAGCTGGCTGACCCACAGGCTGCTGCTGGCACTCTCTGCCAGCCCTTGAGAGGCTCTTCCCTGGGGACACAGCTTGTGTTAGAGGCGGTGGGACTTCTCCCACTGCCTTCGTCCATGCCGCGCCATCACCACGTGGTCTGCAGTGATGGGAATGGCTGCAGAAGGGAGTCGAGCAGTTGAAGTCCAGAGCAACGTTAGCTTAGGGGAAGAGGACCAGGAGGGAGAAGTGCAGCTGTGTTGCTCAGAGTTGGGGACAACCTTCCTCCCTCTCAATGACTTGGTTTTGTGCTTTTAACCCCTCTTCCTCTTTTTTTTCCAATGGAAAATAAATACCTAACCCATAGTTATTAACCAAAAGGAATGTGATGAATATTACAGCATTTGTATGCCAGCTTTGGTTTCCTGCTGCTTTGTTTGGGTGTCACAGGCTGTGACTATGACAACCACAAGCAGTTATTGGACTGATGTCATTTGTGACATCATGCTTAATGGAAAAGAAAAGGAAGAGACAGTACCAAAAATAAGAAGAATGGAACAAAACCTGCTTTTGCCTCTTGAAGCACCATCAACTCCAGTCTACAGAGGAAGGTCCCAAAGGACCACCATGCTGGGGCTGCTGAAGAGCCAGGCAGCAGCAACCCCATCCTTACCAAAGCCCAGGCAGTGCTAAGCACTTGGGAAAACCTGCCCTCTTCCTTCCCCTCAGCTGTGGTGTGAACTGCGAGTCTGCAGTCACACAGAAGAAATCGCCTCACCCCTTCCCGGCTGGGAACCACCGGCATGATCCAAAGCCTAAGCCTGGCTTCCAGGTCTGAGATGAAGGGAGCAATAGAGGCTTTTGGCTAAGCATCTCTCCTGACTAAGTTTCTCCTGCTCTCCAACCAACTTCTCTTCCCCATCTCTAATCTTCAGTTATAGCAGTATTTCCCCCTCCTTTTGAAAAATAAAATGCAGTCTGTCCAACATTTCCAGACAGTCGCCTGACCAAGCACAGGGGAAATGTGCATTGATTTTGTGAGGAGTGCACTGTTTAGAGATGTGGCTTTTCTGGTAACAAGTGACGGCTTTGGCCTTTGAGGGCTGCCTCAGCTGGAACCCAATCTCTCGCCCCGCGTAAGAGCAAGGAGGCAGCACCACTGCTGCATTTCACAAAGCCATTAACGCACGTAGCGCTGGCACTCAGAGGAGACACTGCTGTCAGAGCCTTTCTTTGCTTTGACAGAAAATGTTTGCAAATTCACTGCTCAAGCTCCAAGTAACAAAAAAAAAAAAAAGAAAAGAAAAAAAAAGAAAACTAACTCTGAAGCCCCTCAACCCATCTAAACCTCATCTGATAGAGAACGGTCCACTGCAACAAGTATCTCTCTTTTGTAGTTACTCATCCAGAGGTCTTCAGATAAACTGGTTAATTTTCCCAAGTTAGTTTTCCCCAAGTGTTTCCAACACATGAAAAGTGTTTCTTTGCCCTCCGTGCTCTCCTGCAGGACCTGCTGTGCCTCCGCAGCCCAACGCTGCAGCCTGCTCTGCGCAACCCCAAGGCCCCACCTGATCTGCAGCCAACCCACCAATCTGTCCTCGCACACAGCATCCTGGGGTGGGAGAGCAGCCACACCACCATGCTACAGCTGAAGATGCTTCTCCTTGAGCGCATACAACCTGGAGGAAATCTTCCCCCTGCATCCTCCCAGGGCCTGATCCCCCACAAAGAGATGGCTCTGCCTTGCACTGCCCAGAGAACAAAACTCCATCGGGGGATCTTGCCCATAAAAAAAGTGGATGTTGCTTTTAAATAGCAGAACAGAGATGCTGCCTTACAAAGGGGAGGTGGATTAAAGCCTAACAGGTGAAGCAACTGTGACTTGCAGCATCCTGCCCTGCCTCTTTTCACTCATCGATGTTCCCAAGCCCACTGGAAGTGGTAGGAGCTCCCCAAACCAACACTACACCTGACTGCTCATAACACAGCACATGAGCACTTGGTCTAGGTTCCCTCTGTGTGGGTATCAGCTGGAGCCACCCAGAACCACTGCTGCATCCCACACTGCCACCCCTTGCAGAGGACAGCACCTCTGCGAGCACCCGCAGGCAAGTTTCACCTCTGGGTGCTGGGGGGGGGAACAGAATAAGGGAAATGGCAAAGAAGCCTCTGTTCCCCTCTCCCCGTCAAATCTCTTGCTGAACACCTGATCCTGAAACATTCTGCACAACAATACCGGAAGGGGACACAGAGAGGGGATGTACAGGAACTGAGCTCTTCCAGCTCTGGTTTCTCCCAGAGCTTCTGAGCAGGACAGGGTTTCTTGGATGGCATTGCCCCACTACAGCCATCTCGTGCTCCCCAGTTCTTCACATGGGCTTCTGTCACACAGCCAGAGTGGTAGGAGAAAGGTGAATGGGAATTTAGTCTCCTTTCTCTGCTGAGCAATGACTACATCTCGCTGCAATAATTTCAGAGCCATCTGAGTCCATACACGAGTTACCTGGGCAGCTTCCAAACAGCCTGCTCTTGTTTTCTCTCTCACCCTCTTAACACAGCTATGATATATCAGAGGCACCCACGGACTGCATGCCGCCCTCAGCATCAACTGCTTCACTTTGACTTAACAACACAGACAACATCTACCTGGGACTAGCAGTCCACCTTTGAAGAGCAGGAGCAGGTCCCCTCGTTTATTCCTTTTGTGGAAGCAACCACGGCAGGGGTGTATTAGGACCTCAGAAATGCTTCCCAAATTTCAACACTGCCTACTTAACAGAAAAACAAGCAAACTTTGCTTTTAAGATGAGCAAAGAACATTTCTAGCCCATGGATGTACTTTCAGAGACACAATATGTACACGTGGTATCTTTCTGCTGAGTTTTCTTCACCTAAATCAGCATCTACTCTTCCCATCACTCTGGAGCCAACACAGATGTTAAAAAAAAAAGAGGTCAGAGCCCATCCTGTGCAATGCTTTGTAAGTGACTGAAAAAAAATCCCAAAACACCCCACAGCGCGATCAGCAGGTCTCATCGTGTGACAGTTTAAACACCAAGGAGTTAGGAGAAAACATTTGTGATTCAAAGGGAGAATACAAACTATGGACCTTATTGAGAGAAGATCAATACACAAGACATAGTCGTAATTTCACATCCCTTTTCTCCCAGTAACTGCACTCATTGCCAGTATCCTTCACAAAAGGCTGAAAGTAGGATTCCCTATTCAATTTTTTTGCTTACCAGTTTCTGAATACTCATTAGGTATTTATTAAGGAATTTTTAGCACATCTTTGGTAAAGACTGATGGACTTCATTTCTCTCCTGTTAACAAAACACAGCTCACTCTTTTTTTCAGGCTGATTTCAATTTGGGATTTTATTCTGCTCTAGCCCAAATAGATTTGTGTTGCTGTAACAGAAAACAGGCTGTAAGCCACTGAAATAAAAATGGAAACAAAACTCTGCTGATTTCCAAGTAACCATAGATTTCCATCACCAGAGAACATGGTAAAAATGGGATGGGAGTTGGTCTGATTTTAAAAACCTCCAAAAAACCCCAACTTGTTCAACCCCTCTGCTAAGGAAAATTTACTTACAGAAAAGCAGTGAAGTCCAGAGCAATGGCATTCAAACCCACAGTCCAAATTTTAGCCCTGCTATCCAGCCTTACATCAGTCCAGAGGAGCTGCCGCAGGAGCCCACACCATGCCAGGCACACTGCCAGAGGCTCCAGCTAGGGTTTGCTGAGGTCGGTCTAGTGCAGCCCCAGCTGGTCCACCTGGAGAGCTGCAAACCAGCCACAGCTGCTGGGAAATCACAGCCCAGGCCCTTTAGCAATGCACCAGAAAAGGCCATAGTGCAGCTGCTCCTTAAATATACACTTATATGTATTTAATATATATACACATAAAAAAGCTCCTGGCCGAGCTGCTTTGGAGCAAGGGCGGGAGCCAAGCATGCAGGTGTCTCCTGTGGTGTAAAAGTTCCTCCAAAGCTATTTTATCACATCAGGGAAGAGCTAAATATTGGATAGTTGTCTGTTTTGATGACAGGGCTGGGGTGCTGTGCGCACACACAAAAACAACCTCATAGCCAATCTGTGCTCTTCTCTTTCAAAAGATGCAGGCTTTCTTCCCAAGGAACGCCTCGCCTCAACTCTCCAGCAAGATTTTGTCTTTCAATGGCTGGTAAAGCTTGGAAACAACAAACAAGCTTCAGATGGTGCTAATGGTCTATTCTGCTGACCATATTCTCAGTTAAATGCATTCATGTGGTTCCTATCTGCAGCAAGATAATTATTCAGCCTATGTGGTAATACAATGCTGACTTTATTTTGTGGGTTGCAAAGAGGTGCCAAAGGCACACAACTGGTTCCAAAAGACGGGATTTGCTTGCTGTAAACATTTCTTAAAGTGCCTTTTTAAAAAAAAAATAAAAAAATCTTCCTTCTGTTTGAGCAAGCTTAGGCTTCTCATTTAAAGGAAAATAAAAAAATGAAAGCTACTTACAGCACTGTGCTTCTTACATCCTGGGAATCTCAGTACTTATACCTCTCTGAAGGCAAGCAGAACTTCTGATACCTACAAAAGAGGAAAAAGCGATGTCAGTCAGGGAAAAAAAAAAAAAAAGAGGAGCAGCCATCCCTTCCACTCTCTGACTGGCAATTTAGGTTTTTTGCCAGCACCCGGGAATGCCGACTGACAGGAATTGCAGCAATTCCCTTTTCCACTGACCACCACTGACAGAAGCAGAATTTGAAAGATTTGATCCTCCAGCCCTGTTACAGTAACACAACGAACCTTGGGGGCCTCTTGGGGAAAAAAACATCCACACTTCTTAGGCCAAGCAGGCAGCGGAGAGCACTCACGCACTGATGTCCTAAGATACCACCGCTGCGGTTCGGACTGGAGATACCCACAAAACATCTGCTGCAGCAGACACGTACCAGAAGAAGCTCTGTTTGGCTACCGGGAACTTCCAACAAAATGCCATTAAAATTGCCTTTCTCCTCCTTAAAGGGACTCACCTGCTGTGTCCCAAAGCTAAAGTTGACTTTCCTCATTTTTGCTTTTTTTTTTTCTCCTAAAGAAATGGGAGACGAAGGTTTAGCTTCAGCAGCTGCAACCGCAGAACTGATATAAAAAATTTCCCCTTTGGCAGCAGCTGTATACACACCTGAGAAACACCGTGCCTGCAGGTCTGGAAAGAGTAGGTAAAGAGAAAATAAATGGTCATGGGACCGCTCTGAGTAAAAGAAATATATGCAGCAAAACACCCTGCTAGTACCTCAAGAAAAGAGGCAGAAGCTTATTGATTGCTTCAGCAGCACCAAGAGCACAACCTGCGTTTTCAGCTCAAGCTGAAGTATTTGAGTTTGAAACTTCAGGCTCTTGTTATCTGGCCAGAGGAAGGTCAGCTGGCAAACCCGAAAGAAATCACTCAGAGTCTTTTGCTCCTTCCCAGCAGGTTAGGAAGATATTTTTTTGGGTCTTTCAAAGGAAGATACAACTTGATTTCCTGAAAGAGCATCATGGCTACTGGAGGAGCTGGGAGGCCAGGAGCTGTTACACAACCAAAACCATTTTTTAAGAGCTTAGAATAGAAAAAGCTGCATGTTTATTCATAGATAAAAGGGAAGCTGCTTCTCGCTTTGCTCCATCTCAGAGTAAGGCAAAAAAATGCTAGTTTCACTGAATTGTGGAAGAGAAATAAACATACGGGATAGCTGCAGATTTTGTGCTATTTACACCTCCACCCCTTTTCAGACTCAGCAGGCCACCTTCTGCTGCCCTTCCTCCCTCTTTTGGGTCAAATCCTCCATTCTCGCATCATAGGCTGCAAGCCTGGGGCCAAGCTGTTTCTGTATTTAATGGGCTTAGTCCAGTTACATTATACCGAAACCGCTGTCTGAAATCCTGCCTTTTCAGTGCTGTCCAACATGCAAAACTGACCCTACATCTTGCCAACAGGACCAAAACTACCCCTATGAATAAAACACTTCTAAAGAACAACAAAATCACCTACAGAGCAACACAGCCCTGTCTTTCCCCTGATCTCCAACCTCTGCTTAGAAAGTTAATTAAAATAAATACATATGTATGGTGCTGTTGCTTCTTAGGAGTGTATAATGAACCTCACAATTTTTGGTGCTTTTCTTAAAGACCCAGCTGGTGAAGTTTCTGCGAGAATCCCTGCTTTTGGAAACGTAAAGCAGGAAGAAATCTCCAGGGTTATTAAATCCAGTCCCTTGCCTTGTACTTGTACTTATACTTGTACTGCGCAATCCTCTTCAGAAAGTATGCAAAAAGTTTCTACCCCTTATGGCTACAAGAATATGATTTGGATTTAATATAACAGCTCAGAAACAAGCTGGTAATATATGTATATACATACACATACATACATACTTCCGATCTTTTAAACAATTTCATGGTTCTGGGAGATGTGCTACTGCTTTTTAAAGCCTGGAGTTAGGCAACAGTGAAATGAAGGAGTCACAACCATGTTTCACACAGAAACATCAAATTTTTGCAACAGGTAGGTAATTACTAATGAAAATAAAACTCTTGCCCGAGTTTGTTCATCCTGAGCATCCCTGCATGGGCAGCTCTTGAGTAGCCTCCCATGGGGGCACGCTTACTCCAAGCCAGCTCAAGGCAGGGGAAGCAGCTTTCCTTGGCATGAAAGCATCACTTCGCTGAAATGCATCACAACTCCCGGATCAGGCGAATTCAGATCAGACCTCCCCACTCCACAGGAGGGCATTCACGCAGGTGTCATGTCCTCACCGACATGAGCTGTGCCACATAAACACCTGCAGAGTCACGGACAAGAGCTGGGGAGATCTGTATCTGCTGGCTCACATGCAGTGTACTCCCGGTGAGTACATGTACAAAACAGGTGACAGTGGTTTATGAGTTACCACACACCTCCTGGTTCACAGGAATTGCCTCTGTGTGTGTCTACGTAGCCCGCAGCACGCAGATGGTAACTCCAGCTACCCCAGCCATCCTTCATTCTCTGCACACTGAGCAGGAGTCTCAGCCACCAGCTGCTTCATTATTCTAGCTGCTTTCCAAAAAAAGTAACCACTCATGGCAAAACAAAACAAAATAAACAAAAAGATTTTTAAAATACTTCTTTAAAGTATGTAACTTGATAAACACCAGCACTCCACAAGGTTTCTGCAACCCAAACACTACAGCACTAACCATCTGAAAATGGGGTTAGTTTGCTTTGTTCACCATGCAATTTCTCGCAAAAAACAGATTGTCAAGGTATCCTTAGTGAGCTAAAATGTAAATCTCGAGCTGCTGTTAGGGCAGGGAAGAGAAATAACGGTACTTTTTAGATGCTTGACAGAAAAGTTCCTTTGAGACTCTCTCAACCTACGGAAATGATCAATTTTGCAAAAGAACATTTTACAGAGAGAAATGGAGTTGGGAGCCCTGAAAGCACTTGCTTTCCCCAGCTGCGCTTGAGATGAAGAAAAATAAAACCCAAACTCCTCCTGACCTCTTTTCCTGAAAGGTGCCAACTTGGTGGTTTAAACCCTGTGGTCAGCCAAAAGCATCGCCGGGGAGAAGGTGGTGCCAACCCTCTGCAGCCCCATGAGGCTTTGGTGCTTCCCCTGTGGCACTGCTGGTGACCCATCCCCATGGCTCTCCTGCCCCAACACCCAAAATTTGGTGACACAGGCAATAGGTCAGGGCAAACTTTCTTCATCAAGCTAACAAGCCCTGGGATGCTGCTTTCCTCCGCTGCTGGCTCAGCGAGGCAGGAATACAGCGAGGCTGGGGTGCAGGCTGGGGCACTGGCAGCCGCCCACCATGTCCCCGTGCCTTGCCCCCTGGCATTTGTACCATACTAGGCATTTATTAACTTTTCACTCTAGCTTATACCTAGATTTCCCTAAAAACTACCATGATCAAAATTACCACCTTAGCGATCTGAATCACTTCTAACACTAGACTAGAAATGCCTTCTATCGAATTAAATATGCACAGCTGTGTTGGAAATGGGGGGTTTGCAGCCTGTAGATTGCAGACTGTTATTACAGCATGATTAGCAGATACAAGCATTCCTGAAAGTCGTCTGTCTCCACAAGCTGAAAATCCAGTTATCCCGACGGATCCCGAGAGCCCCAACAGCTCCCAGCTGCTGGGCTGGTCCTCATTAAACATCACCAAACCTGGCAGACTTCAGCACAAGGGAGTAACGTGCTCATGAGCATCCTTCACTTCAACACCTTTTTACAAAGCTAATAAAATTAACCTATCCCTGCCCCCATCCCCAGACAAACGCATAAAAGACAATCAAGAGTTTCCATCAAATACCTAAATACACAGTGAAAAAGCCATTAAAAAACCCCAAAGTGCTCTGAGGTCTCTGCATAAGCACACGCACACCGTGTGGACAGCGATGCTTGGAGAGGCCCAAGGATATCCCCCACACCTTTCCAGCCCCAGCAGTCTTACCCCTACCCCACTCGGCACTCAGCCGCCTTTCTCCAGCCTTTTGAACAAAGCAGAAATGGAGACAGATATTTCCACCCCACAGTAGCTGCTGCCAGCAGCCCCAGCGCTCCCTGGTAAAATCACCGGCGCTGACCTGGAAAACAGAGTAGAAGGCTCCTGCCAAGGGTTGTCTTCTCCACCTCAGCAGTGTGACAACTGCTTGCACGAGGTCTTAATCCATGCTGCACCATTTGCAAGTACCTGTGAGCAGAAGCTGTCCCAGGGAGTCACTCCAAGGCTGCAGCATGCTGCAGCTCTCCATCCTTTGCTTCCCCCAGGAAAACTTCTATAAACTACAGGAATGGACCAAACCCCTCTTTGCAATGCCTTCTTAATGTCACCAGCTGCTTTTCGAAATATTCAGAAGCATAAAAATAAGCAAAGAGCAAATAACAGCAAAATAACTGTAAATAAGAGCAAAAAGCAAATAAGCTGTCTTGGAAAAAAAAATTAAAGGAAAAAGTTTCATAGGTTTAGGCAGATTTACACTGTTATTGCAGCACTGTCACAGAAACTATTCCCCCTCTCTTAGAGCTTTAGAAGATTTCAGAAAACATGCTCTGTATCAGGATGAAACTGATCTTATATCCCGCCAGGGAGAAGCACGAGTCACGTTCTGGGGCAGCGGATGGCTGAGCCAGGCAGCCCGGGGAACCACTGAGACCACTTTTGCCCAACTGCCACTCCCAGGGGACTGCTCCGAGCCCTCGGCTGCAGGCTGCTCAGTGCCGAGACATGCCCATCCATAGTTTTACCTGAAGCCGCTAAGAAGACATGGTTTGGCTGCCAGCAGCAGCCACGCTTGGCCTCACCTGCAAGGTGAGGCAGGGGCTGGCGAGGGTCCTGGCCTGGCCTCCCTGGCACTGGACAGACAGATGGACAGCAACTCTCTGCCACTTCTCATCTCAGCGCTTTCTTAAAAAATATGCAAACAAACAACAACATTAACCCCCACAGCCCCAGCACAGAAGGATGATCCCATGCACCTTCGCTGAGGTTGTACAGCCTTTCTGCACCTTGCTTTCTGTCATTAAGTCTAGTTTATTGGGAACCACAGCACTGAACCAAAATGAAAGAGAATGGGAAAGCACCGCTCAAAGCGGATTATATTTACTTTTCAACACATCCCCCAGCTGCGGATGTCAGCACAGAGAAAGGTATATTACTTTCTTTCCTATCTCCTTAACTGTTCCCTGCTTCCTTCAACAAATCAAAGTGTTTTCTTGAAGGGTGAGAAATCTCAGTCTCGTATACTATTTTAAATTGGCAGCAAGGGCTTTAAAGCAAGGAGAAGAACGCTTGATCGCGTAAGAAAATTCAACCAGAGAGAGCGCGATGTCCTGTAGGGTTCTGGCCAACAGAAAGTTCATCATTAATTTATTTGGCTTTTAGAAGAGTTAAACTATTTTCACATTATTCCTCTTAAACCTTGCATTTCAGATTGTCACCCCCTGGTTAGTTACCTACTTGCCCATAGTAATAAATGTGTTGGAAAACAGATGTCAGACCCTCCTCTGCCAGAACCATGATTGATAACTGTTTTCCAACACAGCAGTTGCTACAGTAGCACTGTTGTAGGATGCTTTTGCTGCCCAACATACATACAGCAATAACTTTTATTTATTTTTAAACAACCGAGCTTTGGACTGTTCATCTGCTAATTAATTTTCAACACCATGGGATGTCCAGCCATAGAATCATAGAATCATAGAATTACTTAGATTGGAAAAGACCTTTAAGATCATCCAGTCCAAACGTTAACCTAGCACTGCCAAGTCCACCACTAAACCATGTCTCTAAGCGCCGCATCTACACATCTTTTAAATACCTCCAGGGATGGTGACTCCACCACTTCCCTGGGCAGCCTGTTCCAATGCTTGACAACCCTTTCAGTGAAGAAATTTTTCCTAATATCCAATCTAAACTTCCCCTGGCACAACTTGAGGCCATTCCCTCTTGTGCTATCGGTTGTTACTTGGGAGAAGAGACCGACCCCCAACTCGCTACAACCTCCTTTCAGGTAGTTGTAGAGAGTGATAAGGTCTCCCGTCAGCCTCCTTTTCTGCAGACTAAACAACCCCAGTTCCCTCAGCAGCTCCTCATAAGACTTGTGCTCTAGAACCTTCTTCACCAGCTTTGTCGCCCTTCTTTGGATGCAGCACCTCCATGTCTTTCTTGTAGCAAGGAGCCCAAAACTGAACACTGTACTCAAGGTGCGGCCTCACCCATGCTGAGTACAAGGGACGACCACTTCCCTGCTCCTGCTGGCGACACTATTTCTGATACAGGCCAGGATGCCGTCGGCCTTCTTGGCCACCTGGGCACACTGCTGGCTCCTGTTCAGCCAGCTGTCGGCCAACACCCCCAGGTCCTTTTCTGTCAGGCAGCTTTCCAGCCACTCTTCCCCAAGCCTGTAGTGTTGCAGCTCCTGTGTTCAGATCCATTGAGGTGTTATCACACAGGTTTGCTGAAGAGACGTGGTGTACGTTGTACACAGGGGACACAGCCAAGAATCACATGCTCCTTCCTCTCCCCCCGCAAATACCCAAGCTCATCACAACAGCAGTAGTATAGAGGAAAAGACCAACAGAGAGAGAACCGAAGTGAACACAATACAAAAACATGCTAACTCACATCAGTCCCCATGGTCTAAACGCATGTGCCAATTTGGAAAGGATGGGGGTCATCGTTCAAGACTGCCTATAAGAAGTATCATGCAGGCAGATAGGGCAAGTGATGCGAGCAGCAGCCCATCAACACAACTTCACGTGTTCACAATGCTATTTAACCTAGACCGCAGCCAGAAACATCACTAGCTATTTTCACCGCTTAGATTCGCTGTCAGAGTGACACAATTTAAAGCCTCTCAGTACTGCTGTTAGGATTGGCCTGGTCTCTCCAGTTTCAGCCTGATTTCCTCACCACATGACACAGCCCAACAGCAGACACTCTTTTCTCCTGCTCTTAATTCATTCCCTCTTTTGTTTCCCTCAACCCCCAAGCTGAAAAGAAAAAAAACCCCAAACCTTGGAAAAACAAAAAAAAAAGACCGATTGAGACCAGCCAGTGACTACATTTTGCTGTTACGAAAATAAATACGAGAGGAAGGGGTTTCCCTTTTCCGGCTGTTTAGACCATTCCTACTTTTGGCTTTAAGCGCCGTCGTGTTTGCAAATTCCTGCCAAACACAGCAGCCGTCAGTGCAAAAGTGGTACAAGAAACGAAATGAGCACAGGGTGTAAATATAAAGCAAGAAATCACTTCGCTCCTTTCAAATAATTGTGTTCGTGCTTCATTCATTCATGAAGACCAGCACCATTAGGTGTTATTCAGTCTCTTATTTTCAGTAAGAGTGTCCATGTGTCTATATCTGGAAAGTTAAGTGAGATGCACCTGGGTCAGCAGCCCCTACATTTGTGCCAGGTGACCTATTTTCAGCTACAAGTAATCAAGGAGCCACAAAGAGACTGTAGGAAAAGTTGCCTGGGGTCCCCTACATGTTGCTATATGGTCTTGCTCGGTGCTGAGCTTCAGCTGCCCTCCTCACTGCAAACGCCTGGAGCTGCCCATTTGAGGCGAGCATCACCCAGGGCACGTGCCTGCCTGCTGCACTTGCTCCCTGGCCGCACAGCCCCAGCACCGGCAGTTTGGTCCCCCCCTGCGCTCCAGCGTTGATGGCTTACAAACATGCAGCTGAAAAGGGAAAGTCTGCATACACCAAGCACTGAAAAACAGTGTCCGACCCCGAGGACTGCAAAGGCTTGTGGAAATCCCCATGAAGCAGTTGCTTTTGTGGCCTTTTCTCCCTGTCCTGGGGATAGCCAGCACAGCCTGGGCACCGTGTCTGCTTATTCTGTTAAGAATCAGTAACTTTGGGCCCATCCTTCCCCTCTGGCTAGATTTTAAGTTTGGGTTTTTGTAAGGAAAAGAATACAAAGGGATGGAACGAAACTTTCTCCCTACAGCCTGCCAGTCTCGCAGTCCCACAAATCTGTCCTATCAATTTATCACCTTCACTGTGGTGATGCCTGCATTGAACGCTGATTTGTTACGCCTCTGGGTCCACAGCCCTGAACAGGCTGGGATGTTTTTGGAAGTCAAAGCAATACAGGTTCAGACACTGAATGCCTGATTCCTGCAGATCTAAGTGCTGTATTTGAATCAAATTAAGATTTGGATTCTACTTATATTGGAATGCATCTGTAGCAGCGGATGCATTTTACAGCTTTCTACCTGATTCAGGATCCAGGGCATAATTACATTTCTGAGAGCAAATCCTGCTACTATTTGGATACACCTTTGCCACTCACTCCACTAGGAGTAGGTCTGAACCAAGGAAGATAAAGTGCAATTCACATCCTACTGTGAAGTGCTGTTCAGGAGAAATGCACTTTCACCCTTTAAAAATCAGACAAAACCAGATTTCACACAAAATTTATCCTACCCTTCCACATAACCAGCAACATGACATTAATTTCTTCCATCTCATGATATATTTAATGAGGGGGAAAAAAAAGGTACACGTGCACACCCCTTTCTCCAGTGCTCCTTATTATTCTTCCAGAACAATTCTTCAAAGCTGCTGAGATCACTGTATGTTACCTCCTTTTTGAAGGATCAGATACATTGCATCAAAAAGCATGCAGGAAAAGTTCTAGGGCATGAAACCAATTTTTGTGCACTTTTATCTGGGTCAGCTTTTCTATTGATTCTGCAAATACCATATCATTTTTTTAAAGCTAAGGTTTTTTTAGTTTAAAAAGAAGAAAAAGAGAACATCAGAACTTAAGTCAAACATCCGTCTGAGCCAAGGATTAGTTTTGCTGGGTGACTCCAAATCAAAAAGGTAGATTTTTTTTTATAATAAAGTCCAACTAACAGTGAAAGAGCATCTGGATTGATTTCTAAATTCAGTAAATGCCCTCTTTCCATACTGCTTCTGTGTTTATTAAATACTATTTAACGCCTTTGCTGTTAGGTGTACAAAACTTAGCTGACAACATCTAGGAAAGCTAACGTGAGACAAACACATTAAAAACACGCACACACACATTTTACCATGAATTCATCCCTTCCTTTCTCTGCCCCTCTGCCAAGTTTTCCTCCATGGTTATGAACTATTTGGCACCATCTCCAGCTTTGCTTTATGTCCTTTCATCAACACCAATGTGTGTCTTGAGGCACTCTGAAATAGAAATAATAAGTAAGAACTGGCCTCAGGTGACAAAAGGCTGGATCCTGGTTTAGGAGATTGGTGACTTGCTGCAGACATCTTGAAGGTCTCATATCAACTTCATCTGTACACACAGGTGGGAAATGGAGAAAGGACACTTCTAGGAGGATGCCTACCAACACATGACAGCTTGTAGTAGGAACAACTGTCCTGGTTTCAGCTGGGATAGAGTTAATTGTCTTCCTGGTATAGTGCTGTGGTTTTGAGTTAGGTATGAGAAAAATGTTGATAACACTGATGTTTTCAGTTATTGCTAAGTAATATTTAGTCTTAAGTCAAGGATTTTTCAGCTTCGCATGCCCAGCCAGCAAGAAGGCTGGAGGGGCACAAGAAGTTGGGAGGGGACACAGCCAGGGCAGCTGACCCAAACTGGCCAAAGGGGTATTCCACGCCATGTGATGTCATGTCTAGTATATAAACTGGGGGGGAGTGGGGGTGGGGGGATCGCTGCTCGGGGACTAACTGGGCGTCTATTGGCGGGTGGTGAGCAATTGCATTGTGCATCACTTGTATATTACAATCCTTTTATTATTACTGTTGTCATTTTATTAATGTTACCGTTATCATTATTAGTTTCTTCTTTTCTGTTCTATTAAACTGTTATTATCCTAACCCATGAGTTTTACTTCTTTTCCTGATTTTTTCCCCATCCCACTGGATAGGGGAGGGAAGTGAGTGAGCGGCTGTGTGGTGCTTACTTCCTGGCTGGGGTTAAACCACGACAACAACTCAGAAAATTTGCTTGCAACTCCAGATGACAGCAGAAAAAAATATATAAAGTAGTTGGGAATTCTAATTAACTTTTGGTGAAAACAAAGAGCTAATGAACTGGTTCTAAAGTGCTTTTCCAGGATGGAGTCCTTTTACTTCTGAGAGATGCTTTTGTGCATATTTTGGTGGTGGGATGCTGGGAATAACAACACATTGCCCAAGAGTGGTGCCTGCTTTGGCAAGACCTCATTTCACAGGGACCCGTGCACACAGCGAGCAGGGCCATTTGCACACACACTTCCAAGACAGAGCTTGAGAAGGGTCTAAGCCAAACATTTCTTTCCTGCTCTGGGATACCCATCTGGCATGCTCAAGATCCAGAGAATGGTCAGGACAGATCCCTCAGCCTTTTTATATTCCATTTTCCCAGTCTGGAGAGCTGGGATGGAAAGATAAGTAATCATTTACACCACACCAGTTGTGTAACAGAAACAACTCCCCCAGCTTAACAGCTTAACGATTTCTGATATGCAAATGATTAAACCCCAGCATTTTCTCGCCACAATTTTTACTCAGTTAAGACTTGTCTTCATTAGGGACACCGTGCCAGTCCTGCAAGAGCCTGCTGGATGCTGCCTCCAGCGTTGCACATCTGTAACCAAAGAGCCGCAGACAAGTGAGATGCCCTCACCGCGGCAAGGCCGGAGGTCCCCTCGCCTAAGGGTGTCTTTCCTTCCAGCACCCCACCACAACCAACTCCATCCACGGCTGAACTGCAGTTCTTAATATACTTCTATCTGCAAGAATTATTGCTATATTACACCCCGCCTTCTCTCTTCCCTCACGCATTAACTGGTTGCTTGGAGGTTTGCAACCTTTTGAGGAAAACGCCTTGAAAAGTAAGACTGGAGAGGCTCACGTTAAATAGGGAAATGAAAACGCATTGCCAGCAACCCCGAAAAACTAGGCCAGGCTTCTCTCGACCAAATCTCCAGGTATCTCTGAGGCAGCAACAGTTGGCACAATTCTTAAAATACGCACAGGCTGATTAAAGGCTGGCTTACAGCACTCACTACACTTAAAGCATTAGCGGTGAATTTTAAAATCAAACAGACATGATGATTTTTGAAGGAAACCTTCTCCAAACGCAGGGCTGCTCGCTGAACCTCCTCCCTGGCTTGCTCTCCCATCGCAAAACACACCGAGAGATCACCTTGGGACATCCAGAATTCCCAAACTTGGTACCAACAGAGGTACCAACACCTCGGATGTTGGTCCAAATCCAAACCAGTGGCTGTTTCAGCGTTGAAGCAGGGTTGCAAACCCCAACCTTCCTGGGCTCCTGCCCGCCAGCCGCCATACTGCTCCTTCCCCAAGGGCTGGGCTGCGGCGCCGGCCTTGGCGGGAGATGTGGTGCGGATGGCAGAGGGGAAAACGGAGGGGCGAGCAGGGGCAACCGGCCGACGGACCTCCCTGCCGGAGGAGGCAACTGCAGAGCAGACTTTCACACAAACACATATCCCACCCTAACAGGACACTTTCCCTGGGGAAATGCTTTTTTTTTACCCTGTGCGCCACATCCCAGGCCCTCTCCTTCATCTGCTCCCCTCATGGTGTAAAAGCTTCGTTAGCGGAGAGGAGCGGAGCCCTGCCCGCCCTCCTCGCTCCTGTTAGTGACCGTAAAAAGCGGGACTGAGTAACCAGCAAATACCTTCCCCTCCTCTCCCTCGCACCAGGGGAAATGAGGGCCGCCTTCCTTCAGCTGCTTTCCCCACTCTCCTGTCAAGTATCAGAGCACGCACCCACCATAATGAATTTAGTACGGGAAGCGTTTTCATCCTCTTATTACGGAAGAGGTAAAGCAAGACTGATAGTTCGGATTTATTTATGTCACTTCAGTTTAAATTAAGGCTGTGCCTTTGCAAGATTTCAAATCTGGCTTTGTCGTGCCTATTCCTCGACTGAGACCACCATGTCCCAGCACTGCAAAGCGCTGCCCGGCTATGATCCCCCCGGCAGACCCCAGCTGCCGGGCGGACGGTGCCCCCGGCAGCCTATCACCCCTGCAATCACCGGCGGCTGCCATTTCTGTACCAGGCTGAGGGCTGCCGGCACTGCAATGCTCGGGGGAGCAGGGTAGGCTCCGGCTCCCATTGCCACTGGGTCACCCTGTACCGTCACTCACCCCGCACCCTCAGACGTGTGCTTCAGCCTGCTTACTAACACTTGCTAATTTAAATATTTAGGCCACTTTGCAACAAACTTAGATGCTTTTGTGCTTGCGCTCTTGCATATGGACTTCAATAAATGGGTTTTGGCCACCCGTCCCACAGTAGGTTATAATACATGGGGCAGTTTATCGTCTTCGTCACAGCTATCAGGCAAACGGGTTAATGTACGAATATGCTGAACCTGAATGGACTCTCAAACTGGATTCAGAAATAACTACGGGCAAATATATAGTCAGAGGTCACCAGAGAAAGCGACTGGTAATGCTCACATTTATACAGAACCATAGAATAGTTTGGGCTGGAAGGGACCTTTAAAGGTCATCTAGTCCAACTCCCAACATATATACAACCTCTCAATGAGGGAAACAGCAGCTTTGAAGTATCTCGTATACAGAAAGTTAAGTAAACACGTTCAAATAAAGCTTAGCAACCCTCCAAATCCAGGAGGGTAGTTACGGCTCTCTTTAGCCTGTCTTTCATGTATCTTCAAAGTGGTCTGTGAAATCGGTCATAACTTTGCCACTCGATTTCCTTCCTTTGTAAGACTTTATGACAACTTCTGAATAACTGGCAATATCAGCCAAAACATCCTCCACTGTCCAAAGGCAAACTGCACAGCTTGGATTTAATTTGTATTTATGTCCTTGCATTTTCCAGATTAAATGTGTGGTCTAAGCAAAAACCTCAGCCAGAGTCTACTGCCTTCATCCAAACTCAGCCATGACCTCTCACATGTCTCACTGAAACAACCAGGACCCCACTTGGGCCCTGAAATCCCTTTTATTCAGACCATTCTGCCCTACAAGGAGCTCTGTAATGCTCCATTCAAAGATGAACAGTGCTTGGAAATTTTATTCTTGATGGAAGCTGTATTTGAAATGTTTTTCTACTGTCCTCAGTGGGGTTTCACATTTTGCATGTGTGACAAAGCAGACATCATCAGCAAGAAGCTATAGATCTTGACTGCACAAAACTACCCTAAATCTAGAGTATCCATGGACCAAATTTGACCCCTAGAATCAAGATGCTCAAATCTCCTCTGCTGCTAAAATAAAGGCAGAATCTGGTCCTGGAAGCTTAAGGTTGCTCCTCAGTTTGCAGCAGAGCCTAACTAGAAATCTGTCAAGTTTCTAGTCCACACCTCAAACAGCCTTGTCAAGTTGTACAATTGGCAAGAAGCAGCCAAGGCAGGGTTTTATTGTCAGGGAATGTAAACAAATAGCAGGCAGTGCTGCTCATCTATCTCAGGTTGGTGCGTATAATTTTAATTAAAGCATTTATGTAAATACAGATGCAAATTAGGTTCAGTATAGCATCTGGCAAATTACTATCAGAGCCCTGAGGCTACTGGCAAATTATCAGCATGAGCTTTCATGATGTGAAGATACCAAATCCAGTCTTGGTCCAGACGCTGTGTATTTTACTTGGCTTAAATTGGCAGTAAACCACCATATTGGTACATACATAAGAAGTTAAATAGTCTTCCATTGGAAAAAGAGCTCTTAGGAGGTAAACCAACATCATTAAAATCCGTTCCTTAGACAGCCTATGTCTAGCAAGAAAAAAAAAACCTTTTGCATTTCTGCAACACCTATCAAAGGAATGCAAAGTGTCTCTGAAATGTTAATTAATCCATACTGTCCCCAAGGGAGATCTATTTTAAAGATGGTTATATGGAGTCTGCATTAATCTCTCATTTGCCAAAGGCTCACAGGAGGGAAAGCCACAGAGATCGAATCTGGACCTAGGAGCCTTGATTCCCTGCTCCTCCACATTCTCATCACAAGACCTCCCTCCCCAAAAATCACAAGAACTCGCTCACACCAAAGAGGTGTGAACCTCTTTGGCCTACATATCATTGCCTCAAAGTAGTGTTAACTTCAAAACCTTGTTAAAACTGCAAAGGCGATTACATGACAAGAAAAATAAGGGAAAACAAATCACAAGGGAAGAAAAAAAACCCCTAATTTTTGAAAATTGAAGGAATGTTTAGATCATGCTGAAAGGATCTTATCTTTGGAAAATGAAAAGGTATGACCAAGACAATGTTCACAGCAATAACACCATCAACTTCTGGTTATTCCTTCCCTGAAGTGCATTTTCATCTTCAGGGCCTTGCAAGTGAAGATCAATTTCCATTCTTTCAGAACGCTCCATACTAAGACCAGCGCTTGGAAAGAGTCAATAGCTCCTAAGGCTTAAGAGCACACTTAACTTGATCAACTTCAATGATGCTTAAGCACATGCTTAACATTTTCCTGCAATACCCTTGCAGATTTCCCAGGGTATGAATTTCCCCCCGGCACTGAATGAAGTGAAATCACATTTCCAATTTATTCAGAATGGATGCAGAAGTTGACTGGAAACAATTGTTATTACTGGTGACAAAGAACAGGAGAAGGAAATGCAGTAAGGTTTGGAGTCACACAGGTACATTCACAGCGTGACCGAACATGACACATACATGACATATCATTACTGTGACAACATTGCTTGCAAGACATGTGTAACCAGCATTTTGTAAGCATATGGTCATATACTGGCCCCTTCCTGTGCTCAAAATTAAAAACAAAACAGAGGGACAGGAGCTAAAGACATCAAGCCACAGACTGGCCAGTTTGCATTCCTTTGCCCTGATACCAGTTATAATGACTGCACATTCATTTAAATGCTTTGTTTATTGACTTGTTTATTTGTCTTTAGCATTTTGCTTCCAAACCCCCCCCCCAATAAACAGGTAAAAGTAGCAAGTGTTCTTTTTGAACCTTGGGACGCTGGTGTGAATTACTACAGTAACAGTGAGTTCCTAGCTGCAAGGAGAGTGTGGAAGAGGGGGAACTGGGAATGGAGACATAATTAAGAACATTATACTGAGGTCCCATCTCCTTGATCTGTTGGAACAGGTTATACATGAGAGCTGCATGCCCTGGGAAGCTGGGCATCCTGATCTCCATGGCTATGAAGCGAACTGGCACATATATATATATATATATGTGTGTGTGTATATATATATATAAAAATATAGGAAACTTGCTGGAGAGAAGTAACATTTCAGGCTCGTCTCCTCTGTAGCGTGTTTGCATCTTGACTGGACCCTGCTCTAGCAAAATAATTTTCTGGGTCCCTTCTGCAGGAAGAAAAAACGCCAAGTTTCACTGAGGGGGTGCGGGGTAAAGACTGTTACAAAAGATGAGACACTTCCCATTCTTATTCTGGGAGAAAACCAAGCTGAAATCACAGCCTTGCCATGTATTTGTTTCAAGTCAGAACCCACATTCCTCACGGAGGCCAAGCTGGCGATCTCGATGCTTTCTTCTTGATAATCACATCTCAATAGACTTTTATCTGATCTGAGACTTAATTGGGCAATTCCAGTAGACCAAATGATTGCACTAGTTTTGCCAAAGGCAGTAAGTAACTTTAAACATACAAGCAGACAGATAAATAAGAGACTTGCAGGTCTGACGTGACATTTGCCATCTGTGGCACTCAGCTGGCACATCCTTAGGTACCTGCTCAGAAATCGGTGTGTCCTACACTGTACTGAGAAGCCAAGCTATTCAGGTAGCAACTCATAACCCAGGCACACAGGTGCACCAGAGGAAAAGAAGAGGGAAGAGGGTATGGTCCCAGCCAGGCTATGGGAGAGGAGGTTTGAATTCTCCACATGACCTTGTGTAAACCATTTTTATTCCTCAGTGCTTCCACACCTAACTCTTTTAACAAAACTTTTCTGTATCACAAATACTGGGATGGTAAATATGCAAGCAGATACCAGGTCCTTTAATTTTAAGAGAGATGGGATCAAATAAGCACCGATAAACCGCTCTCTTCTCTGCTTCTCCAACGAGGCTGGGGATGACCTTGAGGTGTTCTCGAGCAAAGAAACTCTAAAAGGCTGGGGAGGAAGACAGGAGCAGTATTTCACCAAAAGACCTGTAGTAGCAGTGTAACAACATAAGGTCTTGAAGGAAGCCAAGGATTAAAACTCAGTGTGGAAAGAGAGAATTGTATTGGCTTTGTGTGGCAAGGTTTTGGGGGGGGGGGGCGGGAGTGATACAGGGGTGGCTTCTGTAAGAAGCTGCTGGAAGCTTCCCCTGTGTTTGACAGAGCCCATACCAGCCGGCTCTGAGACAGACCCATCACCAGCCAAGGCCGAGCCAATCAGTGATAGTGGTAGCACCTCTGAAATAACACATTTAAGAAGGAAAAAAAGTTGGGACGGACGGAAATGGCAGCCGGAGGGAGGAGTGAGAACATGTGAGAGAAACAGCCCTGCAGACCCCCAGGTCAGTGAAGAAGGAGGGGGAGGAGATGCTCCAGGCGCCGGAGCAGAGATTCCCCTGCAGCCCGTGGTGAAGACCCTGGTGAGGCAGGCTGTCCCCCTGCAGCCCAGGGAGGTCCACGGTGGAGCAGATCTCCACCTGCAGCCCGGGGAGGACCCCACGCCGGAGCAAGTGGATGCCCAAAGGAGGCTGTGACCCTGTGGGAACCCCGCGCTGGAGCAGGCTCCTGGCAGGACCTGCGGATCTGTGGAGAGAGGAGCCCACGGAGCAGGTTTTCTGGCAGGACTTGTGACCCCGTGGGGGACCCACGCTGGAGCAGTGTGCCCCTGAAGGACTGCAGCCCGTGGAAAGGACCCATGCTGGAGCAGTTCATGAAGAACTGCAGCCCGCGGGAAGGACCCACGTTGGAGAAGTTTGTGGAGGACTGTCTCCCATGGGAGGGACCCCACGCTGGAGCAGGGGAAGAGTGTGAGGAGCCCTTGTGAGGAGTTGAGGAGGATAAAGCGGCAGAAAATAACGTGTGATGAACTGACCGTAAACCCCATGCCTGTCCCCCTGCACCGCTGGGGGGGTTGGTAGAGAATCTGGGAGTGAAGTGGTGCCTGGGAAGAAGGGAGGAGTGGAGGGAAGGTGTTCTGAGATTTGGTTTTATTTCTCATTACCCTACTCTGGTTGATTTGTAATAAATTGAGTTAATTTTCCCCAAGCTGAGTCTGTTTCGCCCGTGACGGTAATTGGTGAATGATCTCTCCTGTCCTTATCTCGACCTGCAGGCTCTTTGTTATATTTTCTCTCCCCTGTCCAGCTGAGGAGGGGGAATGATAGAACGGCTTTGGTGGGCACCTGGCGTCCACCCAGGGTCAACCCACCACAAGAGTACATGGTAAAAACCCAAAAGTTACCCATCTTTCAAGACTCAGGGGACGAAGCTGTGCTAGGAAGAGGGAAGGGGGTCACTTTGCCCAAGAGGTAAAGTTGTGCCTTGTTTCCTCTGTCTGTGTATTTTCCCACTTTTTATTTTTGTATCTTGAAGCATTATCCAGCATTAGATGGCACATAGCTAGAATAACAGCCGCCATGCCCCACTCCAGAGCGCAGCAGGAAGACCAGAACCACCCCACGAAGAAGGACGATGAGAGAGGACCTACAAACATTATAATACGCCTTTCACCTCCGCTTTACTGAGGAGGATTTGAAAACACCCCTTTAAAAATTTACAGGAACCAAGACCCCAGAAGCACTCCAGCAGCAGACGAACACCCACATCATCTTGTCAAAACGCTACAGGGCAGACAGGGCTATCACAGCAAAGCCCTGGTCTACAAGAACCCAGCATGAGTCCCTCGTAGCCTGAAGAATGGGCGGCTTCCCCAGCGTACACACGCTGTGCCTCGGGGGCCATGGCCATGTCACTCGGGAATCACACCTCTCCACGCTTTTTGGCCAGTACAGCTTTGCTGGCAGAAGTCTGTAGTGTAGGCATGGCTTAACCCCAAGCTATTTTCAGAAGAAGACGAGATGCGAGCTAACTTCCCAGCATGTTACAACCCGCTTTGTGATACAAAATTCAGCCTTTGTGCCTTTCCACACAGAGCTGCTCAGTCCACTGGCAGTGGAGACCATCAGATGCTGTCAAGTAAGAGTCATGACGCCGATGCTGTGAAACAAATGGTTTTTATAAAAAGCCTGACAGGACAGTTTTCATTGATATGCAGACTCTAGATGAGCGCTGTTTTGGGCCCCATCACGTCACATTAGTGCAGAAGGACTCAACTACTTGAGCACAGCAGTTGCAAGGTGAATATGCACTCCTTAAGCCAAGGCAAGCACAATACATAAACAGTATCAGTGGCAAAAACGAGAAACTAACACATCTCAAAGGACAATTAAACTCTTCTGAAAAGGCCAAGTTTAGCAGGTCTTGCAGGACAGCTTCATTCCAGAGTCAACCAGGAGCCATTTTATTTGGCTGGCTGACCTGTTCCCCATTTCTACCCATGAACTACAATGCTGGTTTTGCCCTTTCTTCCTCTTAATTTTAGGCTTAGATAATATTTTCCTGAGTCAGAATTTACCGTTAACCAAAGCGGCTGCTGGCTGGAGTACCTACCAACCTAAACGCACATGAAAATGTAAGCTAACACTTCCAAACCTGGGTACCCCACTAGCCCACCTGAGACCACAAGGCAAACACAGATATAACTAATGAACAGTTGGTTTCTACCAAAAATGCTGGAGACCCACAAGTTCCAGTGAACTACTGGTACCGCATTGATTACTTAGATGCCAAGACATCACTTTAAAGGCTAGACTTTAGAAACCACTATTCATAAATGTGAGCAATCATTTTTATCTTGACAAGACATGAGTACACTGGCAGAAAAGGAAAATGAATAACGAGTTGCAGCACTCTGCAAAGCATGGTCCAGTCCTCAGTCCCAAAGTGTTGAAATCAGGAATCTGTCCAAGAGTGTGAACTGACACGCTTCTTCCTTGGAAACATAACCCACAGCTGAGTGGCATGCAGAAGACACATCTGGAATTCCTCTGCTGCCAGCAGCTCTTTTAGTTCATGTTATGACATCAAGAACCAAAAGTTGATGTTTCTACAGAGAACCCCTCCCTCTTCCAGTTATTTTGTAGGATACAGTAAGTTTCTACTTACTGAAAATGTTAATGATCGCTGTGATCTCACATCATCAATTCTTGACCATTGGTGCCTTTGGCAACAATGAGACACAGCCTCCAACATTTTGAATTACACTGGTCTTCCCTCTGCTCAGGAACAGAGATTTTGCAACATCCCTTATCTGTGATTCAACCCCAAACTCAGAGAGGAGGAACAGGGTCTGTTTTGGGCAGAGTCCTCCTAACAACCAAGGAAGAAGTGAGGAAAGGGCTCCCAAAACTTAGGTGGAGCTTCATGCCCTTTCTGGGATGAGGGGGCAGATCTTCCACGAGGAAGAGAGCAGCTCTACAGATGGAGACATAACAGCACCACTGATAACTAAAAAAATAAGGACTATCTGCTCTGCAGCCTCCACTGCAGCTGCCTCTGGAAGAGCTGCACCAGCCAAGGGACAGGGACTTGATTCCTGCATCTATCCATCTTCTAGCTTTTGGAGGAGTTGCTTCAATGAAGAATGACAAGAGTCGCTCAATATCTGGATGCTATTCTTGCAGCAGCAGAGTCCCAGAAGTCTTCCCCAAAGACACTTATGCTAGTTTTGAGAGCAAAACCAGATGACATTCAGCATGCTGCCGTGATATTCCTGGAGATGAATGTGACAACGGAGTCCCACCAGGGCCTGCTGCAGTCATACAGGGCACAATATGACCATGTTCTACCACTAAGTTGTGGCTACCACCAGGCTACCTGAGCAGGCTCTTCACCTTGTCCTAGCTGTATGAAATTAAGCTGTTAAGATAAACCCTTAAACACTGCTTTGGTGAAGGACGGGACTTTAAAATTCTACCCTGGATCCACCGTAACTTTGCTCCATCAACTAAAAGGAATAGCTTCAGGAGAGAAACCAAACATCCCTTGTAATTTGACATAATGTGGGATAAAATATTCACATTCTGTAAGAAATAATAATGAAAAAGTTATACCAGGGAATGCTTCTGATACGGATCTATTTTGCCGCCTAGCTCCACTCTGGTGCTACCCGCAAGCCCAGAAGCTCAAACAGTATTAAAGGCTGGTCATTCCTGACACACCCTGCCTCTTCCACACACACCGAACTCTTTTTACTCTAAACTCTAGCTGCATATGGAAAAGACGTTAAACTTTGTACCGACCAGTCCTCACTCCTGGAGTCATACCTGTTCTCTTTAAAGCATATCCCCCTACTTTACTAAAAAAAAAAGCCTCCCACGTGTATTTACACTAATGTTTGGTCTGCAGATGGCTGTGGGAAAGAAATATAGATTTTAATCTGCCTGGTGCACCAACAGCCGAGCTGCAGTTGGGATTTAGTGGACAGACTCTTCATTGCTGGTAGATGTAAGTGATGGGAAAAACACAATTTTATCTCCAAAATCTGGATGGAAGGGAAAAACAGCTTCTCTGCTGCTTTTTGGTACCGGAGGGAGCTAAAACAACTGGCATCTTCCCAGGGAAAGCACTACTCAGAGCTCCTCTCTGTGATCATGTAGGAGCTCTGTTTGGGATGGGATGGGAACAACTTGTAGCAATGGCTTCAGATGAGGCTTGCTGAGTGTCCCCCTCTTTCATACTAACCAGACTTTAATCAAAAGCAGCATTACAGTTTTGGGCAAAACCATTTCCATCCTCTGCTGGCTTCCCACTGCTTGGCTCCAGGCAAATTGTTCGACTTTTGTACCTCAGTTTCCCATCTGTTAAACAAGAGTAATAAAACCTCCCTAGAGGTATCATTTACACCTTGGTGCTTGCAGAGCATGATGCAAAGGAAAGCACTACAGGAACTACAGATCATCAGTAAAGCAGCCAAGACTCTCCTAAGAAGGCAGAAGACCAGACGGTAGACTAGGTTAGTCTGGTTATGAATCTGATGTGTTACAGGGGGTTGTCTGGAGTAACGGCTCACCAACGGACCAACTGAGCCACTGATGCTCCAGAAACCACCTGCCCGCTTGATCCCTACGTCCAGATGTGCCATGCAAGCTCAAAAAGCCAAAAAAGAGAAGCTGCCAGCTTCTTCATATTCATGAGCTCTTTAATAATGCTCAACAAAACTTGGAGGCATGTTCTCTGCTGTTGCTCTTGCCCTTTTGCACAGCGAGCAAGTCATAAATATTTCAGGGAAAGAGTCCAGAAAATTTCCAAGATTGGTCCTAGCCTTTTACAGCATTAATGAGCAGGCCATTAATAGTTAATGAAGCAGCTGCTGGTGATCTCAGAGGTAACAGCAAGATGAGAACAGCAGTGTTTGCCCATTCACTACAATGTGATAATGTGAAGGAATGGCTTGATCCTCTTATCAAATCCTCCCCATCACAGCAAGACCCAGGACGTGATCACAGCACCTCCAGCAGAATCACACCTGACCCCCCTGCCCTGCTGCTGTCACCCAGCAGGGACGGTGGGTGACTGCTGCAAAGTGTCCGAACCAACTGTCCCGATGCTCTGGGTACATCCGTGGGAGTGGAAAGGCCTCAGTGCTGCATCTTACTTAAACACAAGTTCAATGTCCCAAACACTTATCCAGCTAGGACCACACAATGCATGTGTGCAGGAGCGTGTGTGCACCCTGTAGTCATACATACGTAAAAATGCCGATAAAAAGAGTAAGGGTTTGGGCCTTTTAAAGGTCTCAGCTGCTTGTTCAAAGCTGTACCTTGAAAGCCAAATTCACAATAGAATTAGGCAGCCAACTTCAAAGAACAGCTCCTGTGATGTCAGCCTTGCATACAGCAAGGACTCTGGTGAAAAGGTATTTTTGCTATACTTACTCTTTCATACCTCTGAACTGACATCGCCTTGTCTGCAGCCAGGAAAGCACGTCACCTTTTGGTAATTCCACTTGCCGGGAGCTTTACTGAGGAAGGGCACCACATGGCTGCTGCCTGCCAGCCAGGCTGCCGGGAGCAACTCCAGCCCTACAGCCCGGGCAGGGGCAAAACGAAAGGAGGATGGCAAGAAGAACTGGGTAAAAGTTTGGACACTGCCAAACTCCATTTCCTTCTTTTTATCCCTGGCAGTATCACTGATTTTTAAGGGATTTGTGAGGTTGGTTTCCAGCTGCCTCCACATTCATTTGTATGTGGGTCTATCAATCTCAGCACTACATTTTTTTTAATTTGTTGGGTAACGTCTGTCACATTTGACAGAGGTGAAAATCTTGAAGACAGTAACTTCCTACCGGTCTCATGAAAGCAGACAGGGTGCAGAGGAGAAATCCCCATCACTGGTGCCATGAAGTGGAGAGGGGGGTTAGTCTGACCCCTCTCCCAGTGCACGCAGGAATTCAATCTCACGAGTCAAATGTGCTGGAAAGCAGTTTGCGTCAGTCCTGCTGGCCCCAGGAATAATTAGCTTCCTGGATTTCAGCTCACATCACATCTGGCTTGTCACAGATGAAGCTTTTTCTGCTCAACCAACTGATAGGGGTCTGCACAAAAAGCAAGGATTGGTAGCAGAAAGACTCCCTGAAGATCCCCAGGTGGATAGGGACAGCACAGACCCATCTTCTTCAACGGCAAGCTCATGAACTGAGTGGGGTTTGGATGCAATCTGAGTTATCTCCCTTTTATGTAAGTGTCCTTAGCACAGAGTGCAAAAGTTTGCACTTCATCTGTTCAGGCTGTGATGCTCAGAGCTGGCAGTCAAGAGCCTTGCATTCATCGGGAAGAAGAAAAGAAAAGCTTAATTTCAAAGTTACAGTCTTAATTCCACCCTCCAAACCAGAGGTGTTAAGTAGTGCAGGAGTCAAAGGCGATGCAGCTTTGGGCCCTTTGTTAAATAATTAACTATGATTTGCCTAATCTATCTGCAGGTATTCACTGAAGAGACAAAAAACTTCTCTATCAACACCCTACTCTCACCTAAACAGTGGGCTTCCAACAAGCGCCTCCTGGGGTGATCCTCTTTTAGTTTTTAACAAAACCAGTCCTTGGCTTTGCTTGCCTTCAAACAAGACTCTGCCTGCTTACTTTCAATGCAGATCAAAGGTGACCTTAATAGATCCTCAGTGTATTAAGACCTATAAAATAAGTTTATGTTAAATTTTATGTTAAATAAAGTAATTATTTTATTCTGTAATTTGATTAAAAACTATCATTTGCCAAACATGCCTTGGGAAAAAAAATCACTACTTGGACTTAGTAATAAAGTACATAATTAGCAATGAATGTACAGTGCTTCCTTTTAAAACCCATAGCATGTAACATTCCTTCATGCTTTAAGTGGGGAGAATCTTAAAGTCGTTATAAACTTTGATTTAAAGACTTTAATACCTTGAACTATTTAAATTACATTAAGGATGAAACTTCACGTATGAAGAACGCTGCCAAACACAGATAGGCATTGGGCTGTTCCTCACCCTCATACCATCTATTTTACATAATTTAAGAACAGGTATTTTAAAACCGCAGACAAGTACAAAAAAAGTTTAATGACCAAAAAAAGCTATCCAACCTCAAATGTTTCTTCATCAGCTTCCTATTAGCTGCCCGTTTCATTTAAAAAAAGAAGGGGGAAAAAAGTAGTAAGATTCTTGATATTTTTCCTCCCCCTCTAGCTACATTGTAAAAGTTTCAGTACTAAGTGTGTGTTAAACTTGCTGCTTCCAACTTTTTGAGCACTTTTTACTGATTTTAAAACACAGCAAAGGGACAAGGGCCATTCACGTGCTAGCCAAAAATTAATCAAGCTGCAACCCAACCAAGCCAAGTGGCTACAGCGAAAGGTGGAGAATGTTTCAAGATGAGTATCCGTAGGTTGTAGAAGACCAATAATAAAGTGTGGCAAACCACAGTCTTTCTCCGCTGCTGTGCAGACCCGCAATCACAAATTTGAGCAGAAGAAGGGTCTCCTGGCTGATCTGTGCCAGAAGCTTGGTGCGGGAACTCTTCTGGAGGATGCTATGGCAGTGCCTAGATGCACAAACCAAACCCAACGTGACAGTAGCCTTGCGACACACAGTAGCAGCCTCCACCCTGAGATTCAGTAAAAAGGTCAGGACAAGAATGAGAAGGAACAAAGAAAAACCCCTTCTACACAGGCACAAACAAAATACAGGCAGATTGAAAAATAAAATAACAAAAGCACGCTAGAGGAAAACATGAGCCAGTCTGAGTGGTCCTGCGAGAGCTGCACCTACTGCGGGGTACTGCTTGTGCCAGGGAGAGGCAAATAGGAAAGGATGAATCAAGACCAAGGCAGCTAACTGAAAAATATGATCAAATTCCAACCTTGGCTGCAGAAATCGATACAGAGAGGAGGCTCAGGTACGAATTCAGCTTTCCTGTGCAAATACACCCTCTCCAAAACGCAGCAAGCTACACCTCACACCGTTGCACACAAAACATCTAAAAGAAAAGTTAAAAGCATGGCAGAGATCAGAGGGTAATCCCCATCCCCTCTTGCTGCCCGCTACCTTCTGTAAGTAAAGCAGCCTGCAAACAGCCACAAATCCTTTGCCATACAGTACGGCATACTGTTTACATCACCACCAATTTTGTGAGGCAGCAATGCTAATGTTAAATACCCAATATCCTCCCTGCAAAGTACCTCGCACACTTTTCAGGGGGTGCTTCACATTTAATAGCACATTTCAAAGCAGGTCTCTCACTTCATCAAGCACCACAAAAGCTCTTTCCCCGATGGAGCCTTCCCTTCCCTGTGAGCCCCCTGCCACAGCAGGCTCCTTGCTGGGATGCGGATGGAGCCCTTGGAAGTGATGGCAGGGTGGGAACAGGCAGGTGGGGGAAGAGGGAAGGAAGAGGGTACCGCAAAGACATTGAAAATGCAAAACACGCGCTCAACAACATACTTCCTTCTAAACTGGGCACAGGGTGCAGACAGGGGCTTGTGGCTTTTTTTTTTGTAAAAAAAAAAACACAACCAAAAACCAAAACATGTTTAAATCCCCTTGACATTTTGTGGGAGAGGTGCAGAGGGCCCAGCAGGGAACTGGGACCAGCTGGTGAGGGTTGTGCTGGTGCCTGGTCACCCCCCGCACCCCAGAGTTGCAGACCCGAGGCTGAAAGCATCTGCTCTTGAGCTCTTCGCGAGGAAAACAAGACGGTCCGCCACTCGCCAAAAAGCAAGAGCAGAGCAAACAAAAAGGAGTTCAGATTTCAGGAGATTAACTTTAAATCCACCGACTCGGCACTCTGATCTGCTGCTGAAGAGACGGGGCTGGAGCTAAGATCATCCCTATGTACGAGCTCTTTTCAGCATAAATAATATCCTGTGACACTCCTCTCCCGGCTCAGACACGCACCAAGTGTTCACACGGTCTCCTGGACCATCACATAGAGGGTAAACATGTAAATATAAGGTAAAACATGAAAATAAGGTACTTATAGATAAGATCCAGGATAACAGGACAAGCAAACAGAATTTAGGCACTTCAAGTATATTTAGGCTTGAAAGCAAAATACTTTAGAGAGCTAACATTTTTTTCCTGTATCTGATTAACTGTGGATTTTGAAACTTGTGTTCGCCTTGAGCAGTATTTCCCAAACCACCTCATCCCCTCGACATAAGCACAAGGCACACAGACGAGATGCCGGCAGATACGCAGATGGCCGTCCCATAAAAACTGTTTTAGCAACAGCAAAATTGTGAGGATGCTCTAACCGTAAAGAAAGATAAGATACCAGGTTAAGAGCAGTTAAGAAAACAGTTCCCTCCAAACACATCGTTCTTCCTCGTCACTCCAATTGCTTTAAAGCACACATGGACTCTATTCCTTCCTTATGCCAGAGGATCCCAGACAGAGAGAAGTAAAGGCTTTCGAAGGCAGCAGTCGTCTGAATTTACTCATCACCATTTGTACCTGGAAACTTCCTACCCGTAGCACTTGGGCAAAATCCTGCAGGTCCTCAGCAGCCACCAGCCCCGGCACGCAGCAGCCTGGCATAGCTGCACCAGGGACTCTGCCACGTTTGCCAGCTCTCCCGCACAGCATCCCCAGGTACCGCCCTGGTTCAAAAACCCGACACGAGGCTTTTTCAGCATCTTATCACTGCTGGCTTCTCAAAGAAAATTAAACCTGACCCTCAAAACAGTAATACAGTGGAGCTGGTGTCTTCCCAGCAAGATGCTTGTACCTGAGCACAGGTTGGGGAGACCTGTGCCTTAGGTCAAAGCCCAGGTAAAAGGGCTTCTGGCTCTCAAAAAAACCTGGCTGCCCAGTCCTGAGAGAAGAGGAACAGATCCCAAAAATCTGCAACCGCGAGGTCACTCCTCCTGGTACCGACCATTACATGACAGTAATGAAAAGCAGTATCATAACTGTGACAGGCTGCAAGAGATGCCATGGGGATGCCAGACGGTGACAAGGAAATAAAGGAGTGATAAAGGACTCCAACCACCTTTGGCTGAGCAAAAGGAGGGCGTTAGCGCAGTGGTCCCACAGATGGGAGCAACAACAGCCAGGTGGACACCCACCCAGGCGACCAAGTGCTCTCCCCAGGAAGGAGCCGAGCATTCAACCAACTTCCTCGCCTTTCAATCACGTGAAAATAAATAGGTCGGACCCAACGCTGCTCTTCTCAGAAGACTGAGAAGGGGAATCTCTTTGGAAAAATGCAGGAAAAAATCAGCTTCAGGGGGGACTGTGCTCGGGATAATCCCATCTCCCACAATTTTCAAGGAAACTGTACCAAAGTCCAGAAGACAACAAGCACCAAAGCCTGTAACAGCAGCGTGCTCCCAGCATATCATTTAAATAAATCAGTTTCTGGAGAGACAAAAGACAAGGAAAAACTCCCTGCAGTGCCTGACAGTTTGTGCTGAACAGGATCCCGAAAAAAAAAACCCACAGCAAAACATATTTGCTTTAGAGGTGGGAGGCAGAAAGAGAGGCGAGGAAGGCATCTCCTCAAAAAGACTTCAGGCCAGAACGATCAGGACTTTCCTTTATTTCGTGTGAGAGTGAATCAGCAGTGCTCTGCCAGCCCGGCAGCAAAGCTTGGAGATGCCGGTGCTGTCTGCTTCGTACTGGCTTCCCCAGCATGAGAGGATGCAAAACCTCCCCACATCACTTCCCAGGGCCTCCGTCCCGGCACTCTTTGAAACCCAACAAAACTTACTACCTCCAAATGTTTACTCTTGGATTTTCTTCTTGCAAATAAGATTTAAAAAAAGAGCAAGTATTTTCCTACTTCTGCTATCTGAGTGAAGTGTAACATAAAGTAACTGAAACTAATAAGCATGAAATTAGGTTTCAGAGATATTAAAAAAAAAAAAGTCCAAAGCTGGGAGAGTGAGAAAAAGGAACACATACACTGGAGGCAAGGGAAGGGGCACAGAGTTCTTGAGAAATACTGGTACTTTATTAAACCCCTCTGAGGGTGCCTTTAGCAGCAGCTTAGAACCTGCTTTTTTTTTGGGTGCTTTTTAAAAAATAACAACAAACAACAAGATTCTGCTTAAAAAGAAAGGAAACACATTTTTCCCTATACAGCTTTGCTCACAGGACTTCTTCCTCCAGTCATCAGACTGGACAAGAGGTTAAATAACCCTGAACTTGAGGCTTCCTTAGTTATGGTCATTGACTCAAAACAAGCGAGAAAATCTCTTTCCTTTTTTTTTTTTTTTTTTTTTAAGCTCCAGCAAGTGAAATATGCAGTTTTTAAACTTACTAGAAAATTGTGGGAATAACAGACAATTAATGACAAAAGAGAAGCCAAAATCGACAGGTAGTATGAGGTTGCAACTTCAAAAAAAAATTTAGTATTTAAGAGGGCAAATAAGGTCAGGACAGGAAGAACGGCAAAAAAAGAAGGAAGAAAAACTAAGATTTGAGGTCTGTGATGGGGCACGGAAACCAGTGCGAGAAGTTCCCGTCCCACCCCTCCCACAGCTCGCATGAAGTTAATTGTCCCCTCTGTTGGTGCCAACTGGGACCACACTGTAAATCACATCACCGAAATGCTGCAAGTTAAAAAATAACACTAAAAATATCTATGTATCTATATCTCTCTCCCTTAGGAAAGGAGGGAGCGAAGCAGAGGGTTGCTTCTCACCAAGACTGTTTCTGTGCAAACCCACAGCTACAGGGACAGCGAGTGGAGTAACACAAGGGAAATAACTTAGTTTTTCAGCTTTGTTATATTTTTCCAGGACAGAAGATGAATTTCAGGCTGTGGAGGAGTCTCCCAAGTGAACTGAACTATGCCGCGGTCAGATAACACCGGTCGGGAGGAAAGTCCACGATGTGCATAGAGGCACTTGTGTTTGGGCCAGGACGTGCCCCACTCCTGTGGCCCAGACCCTCCAACGCCTGCTCCTGCAGGGAGCACTGGGCTTAACTCGAGCAGCAAAAGGGTTCCCCAGAGAGGAGCGTTGATGTGCAGACGTCAAGAGCTGAACAAGCACACAACAACAGACATCTCTGCATGGGAACGTCTCATGTCAGGCCTGTACCACTAATGCTTACCACGCAGTTCCATCAGCCCAGGGCAGGACATGTCACTGATGCAGCTGTCCTGGCAAAACCTGTGAGCAGAAAGGCTGTTACACCAGCAAAGGGGCATTTTTTGCTAACGCCACTTATCAAATTCATTGCGCGGGGTCGGAAGGATAAAGCCACAACCAGCAAATTCACCCAAGGAGCCAAGTTCTTGGCGTGGTTGTGCGACACTGACCCTACCAAAGCACTCGTGCACCCCTAGGCTCTGGGTACCTTGTGTAATGAGGTATTAAATAGTCTGAAATACATACATGCTCACTTTTTACCAAGGCCTGTAGTGATCGGGCAAGGGGCAATGGTTTTAAACTGAAAGAGCGTAGGTTTAGATTGGACATAGGAAGAAACTTTTTACAATGAAGGCGGTGAGACCCTGCAACAGGTTGCCCAGCAAAGCTGTGGATGCTCCATCATTAGCAGTGTTCAAGGTCAGGCTGGACATGGCTTTGAGCAACCTGAACTAGCACAAGGTGTCCCTGCCCATCTCAGAGGATGTTGGACGAGATGACCTTTAAGGGTCCCTTTCACCCCAAACCCTTCTATGGTTCTATGATCCTATGGATGCTGGGGCTGCCCTTCCAGCCAGAGCCCCGGCGGTGGGCAGCCAGCAGGCTTCCCCCGGCTGCGAGATGAAGGGCAGCACGAGATGGAGAAGACCTACATCACTTCAGAGCTTGTGAACGGTGTAGATGGCAACTGAGCCCAAGGGTGAGCCTGGACCATGGCCCTGCTTAACCTGTAGTCTATGGGGGAGAGGGACGGTGGTGATCTGCAAATTCCTCCCAAAATGTCTGCAAAAGTTAATTGGAGAGGCAAGCAAGTGGTGAGCAGGCTTCGCTCTGCTAGATCAGATCCCTGCTGGAAAGTCTGCCCAGGGGCCACAACCTGGAGAAGATAAAACCTGTAGATGTAGGTGGGGAGGCTCGCCGCCGGAGGGACATTGAATTCCTCACATACGCCCTGGTTCACCACCCGGCATGTACCCTGTGCACCGGGCCGATTCGCGAAAGGTTGTCACAACTCGCTGAAATCCCCCCTGGCCCACCTCCCAACACGCAATTTCTAACCACGCAGGCGTTACAGATCACCTTCTTCCCCATTCGCTTCCCGACCCTTCCTCCCTTCTCCGTCAGCCCTCCAGATGGCAAACGCTCCCCTCTGCCAAGCACCAACACGAGCCTTCCCACCACCAGCCCCGCTCAGGACATCGCCCGCCGCAGGCAGCTCGGGCACGTGCTGTCTCATCCATGAATTCAAAGGGATGTTGCATCATAACCCATGTCCTCAGCTACCAGAATAATCCCCCCCCAGGAGGACTTTTAAAAAGTCCCCTCCTGGTTACGAATGCCAAAACCTCCTCTGCCTGCCTGTGTCGTTCTCCCTCTGCTTGCTAACAAGAAACAGCCATCTGAGGCTTTGTCAGTGCTAAATACACAAAATCATTTCAGACATTCCCTCAGTTTCACCGGATCTCCCAGTTTCACCAGCAGACTCACAATACTGGCCATTTTACGTAAACGCAGCTTATGGAAAATTCAGTTTTCACGTTAGAAACAGGTTTTGGGTCTCACAGTTCTGAGGAAAGCTTGCCAAGTGCATCATCTTATATCCAAACCCACAGCATTTCTTGAAACAACCCCAAGCGCGTCTTTTTTAAAACAAAGCAATCAATCAAACAACCCTTCTGACTTGCAAAGGCATGGCAGTTTTGGGGAGGGAGGGCTGGATTGGCGACTTCTGAACTGCCTCGGGATGGCAAGGCTGGAACTGAGCTCTATTCCCTTCATCTTCCAAGGGGCCCAATTCACTTCGTTCCCATCTTGCTACACCTTTGTAAACCAAACTCTCAAATACTACCCTGTATGAAGAGTATTTGCAACATTCTGGAAATCAACAGCTCTTCTGGCTTTTTCAGAAAACAAACAAACTTACTGCTACCCTGGGACTGAATTGTTATCATGACACCCAGTAAACTTCAGACCTACCTATTTTTGAAGGGTTGATAAACTAACACCACAAGTATTAGTTCCAGTTGATGTGACACATGTAAACACGCCTTGACAGAAGACCAGCAATTACTTTAATGGCTTTAAGTTAAAGCCTTTATAGATTATTTTAATGCCTACTTTTGTTTATTACTTACTTTCAATATGAACAGATATCATCATGCAGATGTGCACGTTACAGCCTTCAGACTGCAGTAACTTTTAGGGAAAGAACACACTTGCTGAATTATGCTCACACTTGCCAGAAAGTCAAAACTACAAATACACTCTCTCCACACAAAAAGCAAATGCAGATTTACTGCAACCTGACAGCCATGCTAAAATCTCAGGGAGTTCACTTGTGACACTGTTTCTAAACAAATTCTAATCGAAATACCATTTTGATTTATTTTCAGTGGATGTTTACATTCCTTAAGTGGGCACACAGGAAAACAATTTAGACATGGGTCAAAACACCCAATCAGAAGAGACTCCAAACAATATTGCTGAGGATCATCTGAGTTAGAACAAAGCTAAAAGGAATAAAACCCGAAGATGTTGCACATGCAAAGATAGTGATGTCATGCCTGGCATTAAAATCTTCATCTTGCATGAGGATGAGCAAAACCTGCTGTGTTCTCATTCCAGCCTGCAGCAGTTTGATACGGGTTTGAAAATGTAAAAAGCAGCAAGTAACTTTGCTATATTTAATGTTAGCTTTCTTTTTTGGATGTTTAATAAAAACACAATAAAACTCCCCCCACCCAACAAAAAAGAACCAAAATGTGACATTGCCAATTTGGGCTGTCTCATATAATGGATTATTGATTTTACAGACAGTGTCTAGAAATTGTTGATTGTAACTAGAGTAAAAAGGGGAAAAAAAAGTGGTACTTTGAGAGAAAGCAGTTGGAAGGAGCGTGCTTCTTTCAAACAGCAATGACAGAGATGTCTCATGGGACAAAACTGTGACAGGAAAACTTTTGGGGTGGGAAAGCAGGAAAAATGTCATTTTATGAAGGTGAGTAATCACATGGACTTTGGGCTGGTAACTGAGCTATACACATCTATAAGCACTTTCTGGCACTGAGCTCTTCACAGGTACAAGAAGAGAGGACGAACACGGGAGAGCTCTTGGCCATTCATTTCTGCAGAAGCCTCTAAGTGGATAAACACGCACATGACTGCTGAAGTAAAATAAGGACCAGCCAACAACTTAAAAAATGCATGGGGTTTTTAGCATTTATATTCTTCCCGATTGCTGGCCAGTACCTTGGTTTCCCTGACCCGGATATCAATTTGCAATTCTGTGTTTCAAAGAGCTGCTGAGTTCATACAACAGACTGAAGCCAAATCTACATTAGAAAGGCTTTGCTGGGACAAGAATATATTACACTGGCAAAGCACTTCGGTCACAGATACCTCTTAAACAACAAAATTAGTCCTCTACTGGTCTAATAAAACCACAGCAGCACACAGCAGTGTTACTTCACATGCCATTTCCCTGTAAGACAACATGCCAGAGGTTTCTGCTAGAGATATCAGACCCCTGGTAGTCACACCTGCACCTGCACAACTATCCCAGCCCCAGCCAGGAGGGACAAACCCTGCACAAAGTTTAATCTCTAGGGTTTTTTTTAAAAAAGACAACTCATTGACCAGCTACATGTGGATTATTTGTAGGTAAGCTAGATGACGAAGCAGAGAGCTGCAATGATTTGCCATCATTTGCTGTAAAAGAATTATGTTGAGGCATTTGACATTTTAGTTCTGAGCCCCAACTTGGAAAGGGTTTTTTTTTGTGTGTGTTGGGATGACTACCATTGTTCCACTAAAGGACATACCAAAATCCCTTCCTGAACTGGGATCTTGACACCTGTGGGACAAAAAAAAAAAACAAATAGGAAAGACCAGTTCTGCCTAGCTGACAGCCTTACACTGCGACCCCGGCACTGCCGAGGGAGATCCCCGGAGCTGCCAGAGGTGCAGCTTTGCGAGGCACCGCACACTCCGGCACCCTCGCCTGCTGCTCCCCGCACTGCCGCCTCGGGACCCAGCTGGCAGGAGGTGCTGACGCCCAGCAATCCTGACCACCAAGTCATCTTCCTACCCAGCACAAGTCCTCCTCTTCCCTCCCATTCCTACGTCTTCGGATGCTTTTCTCCCTTTTGCTCTCCACCTTCCAACCCAAAAGTTTTGCTGAGCTGCCCTGCATGGCAGAGCCCTCGCAAGCTCCTGGGGTTTAAAAGGAGCACCTGACCTGAGAGGATGGGGAGCCTCCACCCGGAGAGGTGCCTGGGCAGCCCAACGGGGGACGAAATCAGGGCCATGTCCCCCCGCCAGGCTGTCTCCCTCAGGAGGGATTCCCAGGCGCAAAGCGAACAAAAGGGCTCAGGAAAGAGCCGGGCAGAGGGATACCCCAAAGTCAGGCAGGCACATCCCAACTCCACTTCCAAGTTTTATTCCTAGCAAAGAAGGGAGAAAAAAATCTGTGTCTTTTGCTGTCTCCCTCATCCCAGAGGGAGAGAGACCAGGGGGGGAAAGAAAGGAGACAGTTGTGTGACTGCTTTGGAAACCAGCTAAAACAAAAGGGAAAGTCACCCCTCCTAAAAAAAAAAAAAAAAAAAAAAAAAAAAAAGCAGCGGGTGCACCGTACCGAAGGCCGAGTTTCCCCAAATCTCCCCATCCCGGGATAAATGAAAATGCCACAGGAAGGCAGCGACTTTCGCAGAGGCTGAAGGAGGGATGGAGCGGAGCGCCCGGCTCTGCCCCGCCGCGGTCCCGGCTCGGGGCCGCCCGCTCCGCCCCGCCGCTCTCCGCACTTACCGGCAGCGGCGGGGCAGGAGGCAGCGACCCCCGCGCCACGGGGGAGCTGACAAGGGGGGGGGGGGGGAGGCAGGGGAGGGGGAAAAAAAAAAAAATTAATCAAAAATTAAACCAGAAGAAACCGCTGCCAAGTCCGGCCGCGGGCGCGGAGCCACGCGTGGCGGCGGCGCCGGGGCCCCTCCTGCGCCTGCAGCACCCCCGGGGCGGCTTTCCCCCCCCCCCCCGCCCGTGGAAGCCAGCGGTTCCTTTTTAAAGACCGCACTGACAAAATCGCCCTGCTCGCCTCTACGTAACGCCCTGTCGAAAGCGGACGCCATATTTTGTGTTGCTGATGTCGACACAGACAAACGTAGACATGTTTTTTTCCTCCCCCCCCCCCCCGCCGTTCCCCCTCCTCCTCCTGCCTTGCCCCTTCACCCAAACTTGCGATCGGGAGGCGGCGGGGAGCGGGGAAGAGGACGGGGGGGGGGGGGGGGGGAAGGAAGCTGCATGGCGAAAAATTAAAAATATAGCTACCAAAATTAAGAGCCCCCCCCCCCCGCCAACAACCCTCCCCGCTCCCCCCCCCACCCCCCGCCGGCGGTCTCCCCCGTCCCCCCTCCTCCCGGCCCCCGCCGGAGTCCCGGGAACCGGACAGTTTTTGCGGGAGGAAAAGTTGGGTGCGAGCGGCCGGGGCTGGAGCGCCGGCGAGTGCATGTGTGCGGGGGGGGGGGGGGGGGGGGAAGGGGGGGCGGCCGGTCAGCCCTGCGCCGCCGCCGTGGGGGGGGGTGGTGGTGGTAGTGGGGGGGGGGGGGAACCCGCCTGGGAAGTTTCCTACCTGCGCCCAGGGCGGCGGCACCGACTGTCCCGGGCGGAGCGGCACCGGGGCTCCGCGCGCCAGCTCCGCGCGCCGCCGCGGCAGCCCGCGGCCGCGGGACCCCGCGCCCCCCGCCCCCCGCCCCCGCGCCGGCCCGCGGGGAAACACGCGCGCACCGCCACGCGCGCACGCACGCACACGCCGCCCCGGCCCCGCCGCGCAAAAAAAAAAAAAAAAAAAAAAAAAAAAAGGGGGGGGAGGAAAAAAAAAAAAAGAAAAAAAAAGGAAAAAAAAAAAAAAGAGCCCTCGATCGGTGGGGATCTACGCCAAAACCCACATGATCTCTGACGTCAGCGTGCGTATTTGCATACGATACCACCGCCGGCGCGGCCGCCGGGGTCCCTCGGCGCGGCGGAAAGTTGCGAGCGGGGCCGTGGCCCCCCCCCGTCCCCCCGCCCGTCCCCGGCCGCTCCTCCTCCGGCTCAGCCCCACGAATTTTCCACGCACCCCCCCCCCGCCCCGAGCGGTGCGCGCGTGGGCTTCGCCGAGCGCTCCGCAGCCCATGGGGTGGCACGACCGGGCGCTCCGCCGCGCCCCCCCGTCCCGCTCCACGGGCGGAACCGCACGGACCCCCCCCCCCCCGTCCCGCGATCCTCCGGGCGCAGCCGGGGCTCGCAAGCGGGGGCAGCCCCCCTGCTCCCCCCCACGGCCCCGGGCGGTGCGAGCGGTGGCGGGGTGTGGGGGGGTGCGGACCCTTGGTACAGGGGCCGGGGGTGAGGAGCCTCGGTCCAGGATGGCGTGGGCTGGACCTCCCCGTGTGGGGATGGGAGAGGCTGGACCCTCGGTGGTGGGGGACGGGACCCCCATCGTAGCGTGGCGGGGATGGCCCCCCTGCTATAGAGCCGGCGGGGGCCGGACCCCCGGTGGAGGGCCGGCGGGCTTAGACCCCCGGTGGAGGGCCGGCGGGGTTAGACCCCCGTTGCAGGGAGGGCGGGGGCTGGGCCCCCGCTATAGGTTCGGCGACGGGATGCTGAGGGGCTGGCTGAGGCTGTGCCGCTGCCCTGAGGCTGCCCCTCCGCAGCGGGGCCGGTTACCTGGGGAGGTGGGAGGCATTTCTTCATCCTCGGCTCGCCATGGAGGTTCTGCCAGCCACCCGAATTTTGGGTGGGCTTCAGGCGACGGTTGTTTATTGCTTTGCAGGAGGTGGTGTGTATCTCCAAGGGATGCTGCAATCTCTGCTCCTCTGCTGCATCGCAGGAATCCTTTCCCCCATTTAAAACTGTCGTTGAACTCTCGTGCCTCTTTGCCTTTCTGCCAAAGAGATGTAGACAGATAGGACCCAGGCTATTTTTCTGTTTACTTCAATGAATTAATTAAAAGAAATAATTTCCCGATAGTATCTCGCTACTAGATAGCAGATCTTCCAACAAGTCTAGGCTAATAGGACTTACGAGTAGCATAATCTCACTGTAACTTCAGGGGTGTGCTATCTACCATGCGGTATCTTGGACTAGGTCGCACTAAATTAATATTTCAATTGTACACCTAAACCTCCAAAGGCTTTGAATCTCCACTTGCTTGGGCTCTCGCCCTGCCCCGTGTCACCAGCGTCGTGGCACGCAGGGTCAGAGCCGGGCTGCAGTCCTCAACCCACCCGAGTAACTTCCTTGGGCAAAATTTTGTTTCCCTTCCCCGTGCAGGGCCAGGGACTGGCTTGTATGAGAGTGTCAGAAGAGGAGCTCTAAGTTATTGCAACTGAATAATCATGGAAGAACGTAAATATGTCAAAGCAGTGTCAAGAGATTTCTTTGCAGGGATACCCTTATCTGAGTAGGCGTGTTTTTGACTGCCTGATTGAGTACAGTCTCTGCGAGTATTTGATAACAGAATGGATTCCTTCCTCTCTGTCGCCGGCTCTGAGATTTCTGCTAACTTTTCCGCTTCTTTCTAGATCAAAGCTGTTAGGAAGGGACAAGCATGGGCATCCTCTCCGCACTTGCTGGGGGCACCGCAGATGACCATTAGAGCTTGCTGATGCTCCTTGAACTCTGGTTTTCCTCCCTGGAGGTTTGGTTGGTTTGTTTTTTTTAAATGGAAATTCTGCTTTCTTATAAAAACTACTGAATATATTTTGTTTAACTCTTCAGTAGCTCAGTAGCTGTTCAGACCTGGAAATGTTTCTGAATTTTGAATGCCTGGGGGAAAAAAAAAAAAAAGAGCTACTTTAGGGGGCAAAAAATTCTCCCCCCCCAGGATACACTTTTTTTCCTACTGTCTCAAATTCCTTTTCTATGATTTGGAAAAAAAGAAAAGCCAAAGTGTTTTAATAAGACTACTACACTCATGAATATAAAATATTCTTGAAAGGGCAGATCAGTGGAAAAGCAGGTGAAAAATCATCTGCTTGCTCTTGCCCTAATTAACACTTACTTGAAGGCCTCTTTAACTTTTTTTTTTGCACTGCCAAATGCAAAAGGATCTTTGATTGATTGGGTGATACGACAGCTAATGCTGCCTTTCAAGTGCAAAAAAGGGCCGTCAATGGCAGCCGGGTCCGGGGTTTCAAATTTTAAGCCCGCGTTGTAAGGAAGACAGTTCTAACCTGAGGTCAAAGCCATCCCTGCACCAAGTAAGGCCCCCAGTGAGGCTCATCTGCCTTCCCCCAAACCCTGGATGACAGCACACAGATTAGGAGCTGAAAGATCATAAAAAATGGGGCACATCTCACTGTATTTAAGGTGAGGGGGATGTGGGTTTAAAACTAGCAGTTGCTATTGCTGTCCCGAATGAAAAGTAAGGACAACTTTTTGAGCGCTGTGTATTCAATGTTACTGCTAGAGAAGCTGCTCAGACCGTGTAGGTGAGTCTACGGATACCTGCTTGTGTGTGACCTTGCATTTTCCCACATCGAAGTGCAAAATATAGTGCACGGAGATCTGTTTTGTGAATGAATGCTTTTCAACTTGGTCATCAAATTCCTCCTCTGAATCTTGAGTAATGGAACCAACAGGCTGTGTGGCATCTCTACTCAGATGCTGCCTTTTAGGAAACGTGGTTAGTTAGCTCTGATTCTGTCAAATTTAACTGAAGTTAAGTGAAAGGGTCAAAAGTTTACTGAGGGATGGGAGAACTGTGTTTATGATTAGAGTTTATAAATACAAAAGCCTTGATTCCTTGGGAAATCATGAAAAAAAAAAAAGAAGTATCAGTGATGAATGCAATGTGAATACTCTTGCTAAATCTCAGTATGTAACTCATTTATAGAAACCTAACATTAAAATGATGCAGGGTAACATAACAAAATGGAAATTGCTTTTACAGAAGATGCAAAAAGGAAATTTGCAATTTTAAATTTCTTTTGCATAAGGCCTCTGTGTTTAATTAATAACACAATGGAAGCCACACCGATTCCGAAGAACAGTGAACATGCATTCACAATTTCCCAGGAAAGTGAGGGCAGAGCACTTGCTTGCTTTAAATTTAGTGCTCTCTCCGTTTCCTCTGTGAACTTCCTCTAGATTTAAAGTGACATCTGCTCCATAAAGCCCTCAGATGAAGTTGCAAGCTTGCCTGTGAAATAATACCTTGGTCAGAGATAATGAACTGTGTACTCATATGTGTATATATATATTTTTTTTATGGTGAGGAGATGAGTGCCTGACATATGTATTGTCACATACGTTTCAGTCTTTTTCAGCTTAATGGTTTCCTTCTGACTGTTTGATCCTGTGAAATTGCAGGCTGAGTCAGCATTACCGATCTAATTCCCTCTCTTGGAGGTGCAGCTCCGAATTTCGCTCTGAAGAGGCTGCGTAAATATCCTCGAAGGGAATGTGCATCCTTTAAGAGCCAAAACAGAGACATGTAAATAAAAGAACTGAAGAGTCATTTTCTGTCGAGTGCTTGGCTACATGTTGCTCATTTTTACGCTGGCCTAAAGCTGTAAGATCAAGTGGAGTTTTGCCTACGGGATGCAGCAGCAGCAAATGGGTGGGCTGTGAGCTTCTCCCGGGCAGGAAGAACCAGCCCGAGGCTGGCGGGCCAAGCTCCTGCCTTAGAGCTGGTTTTGGGAAGAGCCAGGCTCAGCTTCAATTGCTAATTTTACACCTTGCTCCTAACTCCGCTTCCACCCCATTCTTCTTACCCTGCCACAGGTACAGCAATTCCCCTGCTCCCGCTTGGCGTTTTTAATGATCGCTCTATAGCAGAGTTAGGCTTTCTATACAGTCAGCAGTAGAAATTCAGGTAAAAACAAATTAAAAAGAAGTCAGCAGATAAACACTGCTCCTTTTTTTTCCTCTCTTGTGGAGATCTCGATCTCTGTGCTGAGGGTAGGAAAGAGGTGCTTGGCGGGTGGTCAGCACATGTTGTGCGGACCAGTGGCCGAGAAAGAAAGCTCTTTAGCCTCGTGTGTTTGTCACTCACTCCTCAACCCGGGTGGTTTTTTTCCCACTCCAGCAAAACAACTCCCCAGATCAAGCTTTCTCCTTTGCTAAAATGCTTTGTCGATCCTATCAGTGTTCTCAATCGCCGGGGAGTGCAAACGCAAGCTGAGGTAGCGAGCACCGATCAGATGCGCTGTCTGCAAAATGAGATGTTAATATAAATGCACAGAAGAGCAAAGCAATATCAAGGTCTGATCCAATTATAAGGGCTGACCTTATGATTTGTAGTGCCCTTAAGCTGGGGGAAGCTGTCAGAAGGCAAGATGCCTCCCCTTCAGGATGCAGGGCTGACGGGGAAGATTAGTTGCTAAGCCTGGATGGAGAGAATCCCCTGAACACAACCTCCCTAAGCATTTGCACTCATCGCCTGAGCTTAAGATGGGTCCTGGCAAGAGGCACGCAGGCATCTGTCTTTTTCTGTTTCAAAAACTCCAGGAGAGCTGATCACTTATCACGGGAACCATCTGGCTTATTCTTAGAGAGATCAACAGTTAGTCACTGAACGAACGAGGAACATGCTGCATTGAAGTCTGCTCTCCCCATTAAATATGAGGACTCAGCCCAAGGTCCCTGAAACACCGCGTGCGTTGCCGGCTGCAGGCAGAAGGGAGAGAGATTTAATTCTGCCTTGAGGTTGCCGAGCTGCTGCGATGTGGAAGAGAGCTGCTGCGGCAAGCTGGGGGATGCCAGCATCTCTGCAACGAGCTGTGGTGACCGCGGGGACGGGGGACCTAAGGCTCTGCTTCCTCAAGGTCACCTCTGCCGGGGACGGACAAGCCCAAGGCAGGAGCAGGGCTGCACCATGGCTAGCTGGAAAGCTTGACACCATCTGCTCTGCCTCCATTGTTTGCAGTTGGTCTCAGTTTCCAAGTGCAGGGGCAGTAGGTGGGACTGGGTTATCGGTCTGCGACGGAGATGCTAAGGATGCAGGGCAAGGCCAGCGTAGGCTACCGTGTGGGTCAGTGCTGCTGGGCTGCGGCAATTAGGGGACCAAGCGACTGCACTCTCATCCTGGAGGGGTAACACTTCAGAATGCGAGGGCAAACACATCTGTGTGACTCTGGACTCCTCATGTGCTGTATTAAAAGGGGCTATAGAAGTACCTAAGCCAGCTCCTTGCTAAAAACTTCTGAAGCCAGGGTGCTACACCTCCCCTTCCGCCGGGCGGTCTGTGTTTTAATAAAACCTGCAGCACCCTCCGCCTGCCCTCTGCCATTCCTATCAGGCCCTTGCGAAGGGTGGCCGGCCGAGTGCTGGTGTGCTTTGAAATGCACTGATGAGCAGGGGGGCTTCTCTCGCCCGCCAGTGCTCTGGGCCTCCTGCCGCCGGGCAGGCTCCAGACTTTTTTGGACCCATCAGCAACCCCAAGACCCAGGTGAACTCGGAGCAGCAGCCTGGCCATCCTCCCCTGCGGATGGCCTGCAGATCCCACGTGAATCCCATAACCTTTGCTGAGAGTGGTGGTTTGGGGATTTTTCTTTTCTTTTTAATGTCTTTTTCTATTGCTCTTGTTAATTACTAAAGCAATTTTTAAAATTTAAATGAGGGCTTCCTCCCTCACAGCCCATCTGCTGTGAAATCACAGCGCACATCCTTTGTGACAGTTCAAGCATCGCCATGGCAACGTGCTGTGATGTGATCAACCCTGAGTTATGACCTCACTGCGGGACCGGGCAGGCCAGGCTGCTTTGGCAGGAGGAATAAAAAGCAGCTTCTCTATTAACAAAAGTGGGATCTCTGCTACAAGCTGATGGGATTTGTCCTGGAGCAGGTGGACGAAAGCCTTCCCTGGAGCTTTTTACAGGACTTCAGTGCTAGGGCTGGGGGGCATCCACTTGAGAAAACATGTATTTCTCTCCTTAGAGAAAGTTGCTTGCTTTGAGAAATATTTTTCACCAGTTTATGGTACTACTTCAATAGAAATCCTTGGAATTTTTAAGACTTTTTTGCCCCCCCCCTTCTGTATCCATAGATTAAAAGTACTGGAGACCAAACTCTCTTTTTCCTGTTTGGAGGCACGTATTGCATGGCTAGTGGCAATGCATACTTCACCTATGCTCCCCTGTGGCTTTGCCCCGACCCCATCCAGAAGATAACAGGGCTGAGGGTGAGTGGTTTGGCTTTCTGAGGCATTCATCTCCCACCTCCCTGCTGAGCCTGGCGTGAAGGGTGACAACTGTCACAAGCCTTTGTGGACAACTGGAGTGGATTAGTGACCAAAGACTGCCCAGCAGGTGTCATATCCAGTGTTATCCACTTCCAATTAACCAAAGACCTGGTTCAGAGCCCCTGGTTCAAAGTAGGGGATTTCTTTCTTTTCTTTCTTTTCTTTTTTTTTTTTTTTTTTTTCCAATTCCTGTGGATTTTGGATCAGATTTTAACCGTCAAACTGAGCCTGCTCTTCTAGGAAGATTTTTGCACATGTAACTAATTCACTGAGACAGCTTGTCTATTTATCTGTACTTTAGTATGTATTTCAGAATATGTCTTTATTTGTCCCTTAGATTAGAATATAGCATCTTTAGACTGGTGGTGCAAACAGAATTGATGGGGATATTTGGCAGTTCTAGAGGTGATACAATTTGCCACCTCTCTGGGGAGCTGGAAAGTTAACAGGCAGCCTAGTTTGGCTATTTTATTTGTTGCTGAACAGACATGGTGCTGTTCATGGGGACTTAAATGATACATGCCTATTAAATGTTACATGTTAACGAAGCTGAGAGGTGTTTTGGGGTGGAGAGGAGAGAATCTGGGAAAGATTATGCAGTTACTCAAGTGTCACACTGTGCAGAGGAGAAGTATTAGACTTCCATAGTATTAGACTTTCACATATTAAGACTTTGTGGCAACTTCTATGTGATGGTAAGGTCTAGGGGACCACAGTGGGTCTCCTGTGCCGAGGTCTGTATGGTGATAGAAGAGCACAGAGCCCTCAGCTGCTCTAAGTTCCTCTGTCCCTTATGGTGGAGCTGGTGCTTTAGGCTGACAGTCCTTGCAAATTTGTTCCTTCTGTGTCCCTTTTTGAACATATATAATCCATATAGACCCAGTGTATTACTAATCAGGCCATTTAAGTTTGCCGTGATGACTCTCTGCTTTACCTGTCGAGTGACAAAGCTGGCAAATGCCTACTGCAGCTTTGTCTTTAAGCCATTTTGGTGAGCTGACCTCAAAGACCTCCATATTTTTTTTAGGCTCACAATCAAAGGGGAAAAAAAAGGAATCAAGTATAACGATTTTCTCCCTCCAAAACTGGCTTGAAAAATACTCCCTGGCTCAGCCTTTTATGCCATCTTACAGCCTCCAGCAAGTTTTTACAGCTGAGCTATGTTCCAACCCCAGAAAATGCAGTACAGCCCCCAAACTATTGAAGTGCAAATGGCTTGACCGTAATCTAGGAAGATGCAAGAGAAACAGGTCAAATGTTACACTAAACACTTATGGCAACATATTTTAACAGCAGGAGAAAAGAAGCATGTTTACCCTGGGCAGGTTTAACGTGAGAAAATTAAAATCTTCTCTTTTCTGAAGGTGAATGTAATTAGTTTACTGGTCTTTGGCTGCGTGTACTCAAAAATAACAATGCTTCTGTAGCTCTGTCCATACCAGGGTCTCAGGGTGCTTACAAGATTAACTTGATAAGCTTTACAGCATGCCCATATTGTCAGCCCTTATGGTATCCCAATTTACTGGTGGGGAAACTGGGGCCTGGGGAAACTGGAGATCAAGTTCTCCAGCGGCTTTGGCTGTGGGCAAACATTCATAAAAATCAAAACAGCATTGAGGGTCTTGCGACTTTTGCTGACTTCACCCAAGGAACCCATGGCACAGCCAGATGCCCTGAGTCTAAACTCGCTGGCTTAGCTGTGCCACCCATCGTTCATGCCATCGCTGACAACAGCAGGAAGGCTCAGTTTGGCTCGCTACGTGTTGTGGTATTTCTAAGACTGGCCTGGATCTCAGCAGTGGCAGTAGGAATTTTCCTGCTTTCACAGAAAAGTGTACCCGTACCACTATCAGAAATATAAAAGAGGTATCACAGTGCTCACAGAAACAAATCGGAGTCTTTATCCTACCAGGGCTCAGCCATGAGCGCATATCATCTTCTTAGTAAGAGATCTGCCCTTAGGTCCTCTGCACATAGATTTTCCCTGCATGCTGGGGTACCTCCGGGATTCTGTTTTGCTGCAAGGCCATGCTAGTAATAACTCCTGTAAGTTTTGGAAAGCTGGATTTGCAAAGCTAGCTGCTGGAGAACATGCTAAATTACAGGTTACGCTATGTGTATTTACTACAACTAAAGGGAAATGTTTTCTTCCACTTTTGAAATATCCAGAAAGGTAGCTCTCTCAGTGCAAAATATTTTGTCACGGTAGCCGCCTTAAATGTCACCCTGGTTCAGTGGCAAATTTATGGTGACATTTTTCCACAGAGATGGTTAAACTCAACTCAAGTGCTGCCTGTAAAATACTGATTTTCCTGCACTCTGAGAGTGTCTGGGGAAAAAAAATGATACTGTATGTAAAATTTGATTTATAAACAACATGTGCCTGTTGCTTCAACCTTTGGGTGAATTTACATTACAAGACACAAATTAAATTTAACATCATGGTGCCAACAACTGTCTTTCATCCAGGACTGAGCAGACAGGGTAGGAACAAGAAGTTGCAATACATGGGTGGCAATACAGGGGGAAGCTTGGAAAAGGCAGGGAGGGAACACACCAAGAGGGTAACTGATGAAGCCGTATACCTTTATAAAGGCACAGACATGCATTTTGCTGGCAATGAACTGTAAATTACCATCTGGTTTCAGAACTATTCTTTTCAGTATAAAAAATATGAAGATAAGGGATCCCCCTTCCCCTAAACCTTTGAATTTATTTGCAACAATTTTTGGAAGTCAGTAATAGAATGAAAAATAAGTGTAGATTTTATTAATGATTTCCTTAATGCCATAGTATATGTGCAGATCTTTCAGAGGAGTGCTGGGATCTACTGTTTGGGGGGGAGGAGGTGGGAGAAGGGTCGCTCCTCGTCCAGGTCCTATTCACTGCTTTTACTTATGTCATAACACTTTAATGGAATACATTTAAAAATAAATGCTATGCTAAGGATGGTGTGATGGATGCTGAATTTGATGGATAGTGATACAAATGCAGATTAATATTAATCATATCTGTATAATTTAATGAAGGATATAATGCCACCTGCTGTGTGGTGAAAACAAATTATTGCTTCTTTGGTTGTTTTTGACTAGTTCTGGAAAGAAAATTAGTTTGGACTAAACTAATTTCCCTTAAACATCTTATATGTGTAATTAAAGATTCATGTGTTGCAACTAAGCATAAACACTGTGTAAAATCACACGTAGGAGAGGCCTACAATGTTAACCCACCATTTCACAGAGGGTACATCACCCCAGAATCTTCTGGTTGAGTTCAGTACTAGTTTCCTTTTCTTCATCGGTGACCTGGAAGACACCCTCATACGCTTCCCTACTTTGTTACATGTACTAAAGAAATCCCTGTAGAGGCAATAATGACCTTTTATTCACAGAGCAGTGCCAGATGGAGACGTATATTCATATGCTTAGCATTGGCAGGCCCGATTCAGAGTCATGCTGTGTTGGTACATCTGCTTGGGGATGCTGAACCAGTGGCTCTGAAGCCAGGGATGCTGCATGAACCCAAAGAGGGAGTGACGATGCCTTGGAGCAGGCGCCTCTGCTGGGTGCAGACTACAAGTGGCACCAAGAAAAGGCGTTAAAACCCGGGCAGTGGCTCGGACCTGTTGCCCCTGTGGACCTTTTTGAGGACTTGGTGGGGTTTTTTGACTAATGGGTAATTTTGCAGCTCAGGATGCCCAGTCTAGCCAGAGTCCCTGTGCTGGGGCGTGCTGTATCTCCTTGCCGTATCTAAAGGCTGAATGGCCTAGCTGCTGGATGGCATATTATATACGGCAGACTGGCAAACGACGGTAACAAAATAACTTTGTCCCCCAACAAAGTTAATTGAATGAGATTTAATGTTGCTAAGAGATTTGGACTGCATCCCTCAAACTTCAGGAGATTAGGCTGCCGAGCAGGAGGCACTGCAGAGGGGTTGGCGCCACGCCAGTAAACAAAGCTTTATCAGGATGATATGTTAATATTTGTGTGTACTGTAAAATTAAAAAAAAAAAAAAAAGAGGGCAGGGTGGTGGACTGCCTCATCTGCTTCTCTGGCATAACGATTCCCATTGAAGCTGATAGTGAAACACTAATGCCTCAGCAATAAAGACAAGTGATTTCAAAACAGCTTGATTGCAATGGAAAACAGATATCTAATGCAGCCAGTGCACCTTCACCTGTGGTCCCAGCAGATCTTACATGCAGAAATATTTGCCCTATGAGAAGGCCCAGAAGCCCCAGCTGAAATCAGAGCTGAGTTTGGCGAGGGGCTTCTTTTGGGATGCAACAATGCTGATTCAGCAGGTTGTGGGTGGATACAAGCTCTCTCTGCCTGGGTACCAACGTGGCCATGCACATGTTCAACATCATTCAAAAACTGTGTCACCATGTTAGTGTGAGACTCCACTTGAGGCAAAAAAACATGATGGAAAAACTCAGACTACAGGAAAAAATCCCAATGAACTAGCTGGTAAGAAATGCAGGCGACGGTGAGACTCTTGGTGTCCTTCATCTGACACAATTCGGACAGGGAAAATGCCAAGAGCGCAGCAGTGGATCTTGCAGGCTGAGAAGGTGCTCCTGAATTTCACCTAAACTTTGGACAATTAAAACATCAAATCTGATGTCAAAGTGGATTTTTGTGAATTAATTGCTGGAGAGTAGTTAACTGGAGAAGATGATGGAGCAGATGCTGAAGATAAGAAACAACAGGATGACCAAGAGGGAATTCCTGTTGGTTTAGCTAGTGATGTGTGCCAGGGTTAGAGGAAAAGTTTTCTGAGCATGGATGTGTGCGAGAGGTTTGAGGAGGGCCTCTGACAGTGCTCCTGCCGGGTCCTGACTTGCTCACTGCGAGTAGGTTCTCTCCTTGGAGATCTGGGGAAAGTGGATCTGAGTGCGCCGGGTGCTGGAAACACACGTGGATGAGCATAAAGGGTGTCACCACTCGGGCTACAGCTGACCTGAGTCCTACCAGAAACTCGAGTGGTATTTTCATCTAAGGACAACTGCAAGCGTGGTCCATCTGGTGACCATATCAGCAAAGTACAGCACATAGTTTCCTTACCCTATGAAACCTGCAGGACCTGCATAGGGAATGGAAGAAAGGGGGAAACCTTGAGGTTTGATGAGATGGAGGACAGCACGGTTTCTACCCACAGAGCTTAGTAGTTTCAGTGATGGTTGTAACACAAGACCTACAGCTCTCCTTTGCTGCCAGTAAACAAGTGTTGTGGTTTAAACCCAGTGAGTAACAAAGCGCCAGGCAGCCACTCGCTCACTCCTCCCCCTCAGCCTCGGTGGGATGGGGAGGAGAAAATATGAAGAAAAGCTCATGGGTTGAGACAAGGACAGGGAGGGATCACTCACCACTTATGGTCACAGGCAAAAGACAGACTCAACTTGGGGGAAAAACCAAAATCAATTTAATTTACTACAAGTCAAATCAAAACAAGGATATTAGGAAGTAAACCCAAACCTTACAACACCTTCCCCCAGCCCTCCCTCCTTCCTGCCTCAACCCCACTCCCGGTTCTCTCCACCTCCTCCCCCCGGCGGTGCAGGGGAATGGGGGTTGGGGTCGGTTCTCCACACGATGTCTCTGCCGCTCCTTCCTCCTCAGGGGCAGGACTCCTCACTCTTCCCCTGCTCCAGCGTGGGGTCCCACCCACGGGAGACAGTCCTCCATGAACTTCTCCAACGTGGGTCCCTTCCACGGGCTGCAGTCCTTCAGGAGCACACTGCTTCAGCGTGGGCTTCCCCATGGAGTGGCAGCCATCTTGGGGGCATCCACCCCCCTGCTCTGACGTGGGTTCCTCTCTCCCCAGGCTGCAGGTGGGCCTCTGCTCCCCCGCTCCCCTCCCTGGGCTGGGGGGGACAGCCTGCCATCTTGTCTCACCACGGGCTGCGGGGGCATCCCCTCCTCCCCTCCTCCTTCACTGACCTGGGGGTCTGCAGAGGGGTTCCTCTCACATTCCAATCCCCTACTCACTGCAGGTTCCCCTTCTTAAATCCGTTCTCCCAGAGGCGCTGCCACCGTCCCTGACGGGCTCGGCCTTGGCCAGCAGTGGGTCCAACTCGGAGCCGGGGAAGGTTCCAGCAGCTTCTCACAGGAGCCGGCCCTGCAGCCCCCTCCCCCGCTACCAAAACCCCACCACACAAACCCATAACAACAGGTAGGGCCTGGGATGTCCACATGATGCTTTTTTCCTCTCTTCCAGCCTCCTGCCTACTTTCATAAGCACTTTGCCTGAAAACCTGGTCCCAGTGAAGCAAAACGGCAAATATCTCATTGTCTGTAGTGGGACAGATGGTAATTCTCAAGTAGAATGATGTACTAGCCCTATGCACTGGCTATACTCTGAATTTACATACCCAGAAGTCACATAAAGACAACACTGAGGTCGTGGGAAATCCACATTTTCTGTATAAAGCATGGGAGTACAATTTGTAGACGATGTAACTTATCTTTAGATCACTAAGGGGATGGCTAAGGCTGGGGAGCCTTGTGTAGCTCATTCCAGATACAGGTTCAAGTCCAGCCTGATTAAATGTTGTCTGTTGTCTCCACAATGTGGTTTGGATGTGTCTGCCTGGATTTTAGCAGACAAGTTTTACGCCTACAAGATGTTCCTTCTTTGTCAAAGCACTCCCTGGCATGGGGGTGAGGTACAAACATGACATTTGTACTGTTTCTATAGCTGGGCTACAAGCCTGCCAGTTGCTATGACCATTCCCTAAAAACAACCCCCCAAACTCCAGGAGAGAGGAATGGTGAATGCAACAAGCATTTATTGGCTTTGCTGCTGATAGCTGGGTGAGGATAAATATTTGTGCAATGGTATGACCTGTTATCTAGCTCTGGGAATAAAGTGATGATTCAGTCCAAGTGCTTTATCACAGCTACACATCAGAGGTGAACTATATAGAAAGCTTATCTCAGGACTGTCTTGGCTTTTGCAGATCTGAATAATTATGTGGATCTGATTAGTTGTAAGTTTTATATTCCTTTAATGAGGCTTTTCCATCTGAATAGTCAGTTCTTCGCACAGAAAAACTCCTCCCACTTCACATTATTTTTTACTGCCCTGGGCTGCTTGTGTCAAATTCATTTTTGTATCCCAGAAACAGTTATATTTTGGGGGACTCAGCTTGAGTTAGGACCTGCCTTCCTGAGTGCTGAGGAAATGTACAGGTTTGCAGAGAGCACTCTGTGCTGTAATACAGCAACAGAAACTAGGAAGACTGAAGCTAAACTCAAATTCATCCTGGTGGAAACTTTATTATAGTGAATGAACCATACCACTGAAGAAAAAGTTGGGTTTACCTCCAAATACCACATCTCCCAACACTATAAGAGTTCAAATGAGCTAATCCTAGCAACTTTAAGTGATGTAAGGCGACCTTCACTCCAAAAGCCTTTTCTCCTGTAGATTTTCTCCATTCGGGTGTCTTTCCATGCTCAACTGGCAGCATCAGCAGAGAGGGAGGAAAATAATAACAACAGCAGTCATTGCCAGAGCAAAAAAGAAAGTGTGCAATCTTTTTTGTGTTGTCCGGAGGGGGAAAGACTATGAGCAAAGAAGATTGTGTGCTGAGTTTAATCTTAACATTCCTTCTAATAAGCCCTAATGTTGTATTTAAAAAAGGAATCTCTAAATCGGTGAAAACAGACCTTATATTAAAAGTATTGTCTCTGGTTTAAAAAACACCAGCAGAAAGTGCTTTTGTTCATATTTTTTTTCTCTCTCTGGGCTGCAAGGATTGATTTGTCTGAGCATAATGCTGGTAGCTGAGACCATCACAGGGGCTGGCCCCTCGAAACCAAGGCTCTTCATTCCTCCCTCGTGTAATCAGCTGGGAAGAGGCTCACTGGCCCCATGGGGAGCTTGCTCCATCACTAACAGCCTCCTTCTGCTGGGGCTTCAGGAGCTGGGGGAACATGGGGGAACGTGGGGGAACGTGGGGGATCGGAGAAGCCAAACTTCTTTCTCCTCTGTCTGGTTTTAATGTCACTTATGAAGGAGCTATCGGAAGTTCTTAGTTTCACATTTTGATCTCATTTCCCATTCGGCAGCTCAGTACAGATGTGGATTTTCCAAGCCATCTGATCTGTTTGGATAATAAAAGCCTGTTAGGTCTTTTGGGGAAAAGCTGATATACAGTTGCCAACATTTTTGTAGATGTTTTCCAAGCACAATTTTCCAACCAAACCCTAGAGGGTGGGCAGGCTAGGAGCTGCTGGAGGACTGTATGCTCATTTTCATCCATTTTTAATGTGCTTCAAAAAAGAAAGAAAGAAAACAATGTCCTTTCCTAGTGACCAACTTCTCTAAAATGATACAGTTTTGGGGTTTTCATACTGAAGCATTTCTTTTCTAATAAAGCCTTAATTTATATCTTTTAATCTAGGTTTCTGTTTTTCTGCCAAAACATTAAAAGAATTGCAATCTCTTCCCCATCCTGTAATGATGAGAGATCCTCACATGCTCTGAATCAGGAAAAACATATTAAAATCCTATACTGTGTTTGTTAGAAAGCACTTAGAGCTGTTAGTTCCCTTTGAAATACAGTGGTGGTGGTAAATGTGTAGCACTTCTAGAAATAGTGTCACGGATGCTAATCCACAAGCTCCCAACATCACTTTCCTCTCCTGCGTTTTATGGGCTTTTCCCAGTGAACCAAGCTGGTAGTATTGCATCCACCACCTTGATGAGCAATCCTGGAGCACGTTACATTCATCTTGTGGGACTTGAAGTGCTGAGAAGCTCTGACCTCTTTTCTGACATGTCTGGATATATTCACAAGGTAGAAAAGAGTGAGTGTTGAAAATAAGTGTGTTGACTCTGGACTCCCTACTGCTGGGATGCTCTTGGATCTGATTCTTGGGAGACCCAGGTGGTACCTGTGGGGAACACCCAGGACATGCCCTGCAGTGCACCGTGTGCCACTTGCAGACCGGCTGTGGGATGGGCATTCAGCCGAGGAGACGTACCCTGGTCCTCCGTGCTGCATGCCCACTTCTCAATTCCTTCTGCTGTTCTGAGTACCTCTACTCTTTCTCTGAGAAATACCCTCTCCTTCTGAACTTGATCTTTTTCCTTTCAAGTTTCTTCTCTTCCTCTGTTTTCTGTAGTTCTACAAAATAGAAGAATGTGAATTCTTCCCTCATCTTCTCTCCCTTCTTCTTTCTTATCATACCTTCTCCTGCTGAAAGTGCAAGTGCAGTCTGCTGCCTGGTCTTCATAACTGGTGTTCATGAGCTGGAGAACTTGCATGCAAGGCTTTGTACGTGGATCTGGAAATCAGTGTGACAAAGTGAATCCAGGACTCCGCAATACAGATTTTTCAAAATGAAGACTGAAGACACCATTGCTTTATAATGCTGTGTGCAGTGAGACCCATCAGAGAGCTCTCACTGATGTCAGAAGGTGAATGCAAGCCTCATCTCAGTAGAGCAAACAGCATAAAAGCAAGCATTTGTTCTACAAACCTGCTTTGTTTTGCTGTTATGTGGGAGCTGGAGAGCCACCTGTGCATTACTGAAGAAGAAAGACTTATTTTTTAAAATTCTAATATCAGCAGAAGATTTTTGTCTTAGAACTGAAAAACAGCAAAGAAACTTTAAACAGCAGGCAAGAAGACTGTTACAGGTGACCGAGCCATAATTTACAGAGACTTTAATCAGCGCAATGACGTTGAGAATCAGGATACTCTGGCCCTTTTTTCTTCCCTGAACTGTTCAGTTAACGGTTGGGCTAATTAGTAGCTGTCAAGCTTGTACTGAGTGTACTGAGGGTTTTTGTGATATTGCTTTGTCCACTTGAAGGCAAGCAGTATAGTTTGGGTTTCAGAAAAATGTCAATTAGAAAGCAATTTCCATGCATTCAAGCTTATTCAAAGTGTTATAATTTCGCCTGATGCTTTCCATGCCACCTGCTCTTTCAAAGCTGATTTATTTATTTCTGTTATCTGCTTCATTGTAAACTCCCAGAGAACAGACTGTCTCCTTTACTGTATGCGTGCAAAGTGCCCGCCGCAGTCTGGCTTTCCTTCTTGCTGGGACTCCAAGGTGCTGCTACAATTAATGTAAGGATGGAAAGTTTGAGTAAGCAACTTGTAGCTGCTCTGAGATGAATGTGTGTGAGGAAGTGTCCTAGGATTTTTTCCTATAATAAACTATTATTTTTCATATTAACAATTCCAAAATAGCTGAACTTTGACTTGGACTTTTCAGTGCATGTTTCCCAGAGTATGTGTTCACTAAGCTGTTCTGCTGCTGAGAGTGAAATGCTGGCCCCTGTGAGCCATGCACAGTCCCAGGGAGCAGTGGCCAACCCAGTTGTCTTTTGCTGCTTGATTTTGAGGAGCAGATCTTATATCTTTTTTGTTTGCACCTCTATAAACTTTCAGATCACACTACAGCTTGAGCACATCCCTCCAGGAAGCATTTAAAAATACCTGGTTTTGAAGATGCATCTCACAAATAGGTATTTTTAATTGGTCAAGGAAAACCTGCTTATTAAAGAACAATACTCTTTTTACAGGTATAGAATTACAGAAGAGAATCATAGAATGGTTTGGGTTGGAAGGGACCTTAAAGATCACCTAGTTCCAACTCCCTGCCATGGGCAGGGACACCTTCCACTAGACCAGGTTGCTCAAAGCCCCATCCAACCTGGCCTTGAACACTTCCAGGGATGGGGCATCCACAACTTCTCTGGGCAACCTGTTCCAGTGCCTCACCACCCTCGCAGTAAAGAACTTCTCCCTTACATCTAATCTAAATCTACCCTCTTTTAGTTTAAAGCCATTACCCCTGGTCCTATCACTACATGCCCTTGTAAAAAGTCCCTCTCTGGCTTTAAGTACTGGAAGGCTGCTAGAAAGTCCCCCCAGAGCCTTCTCTTCTCCAGGTTGAACAACCCCAACTCTTTCAGCCTTTCCTCGTAGGAGAGGTGCTCCAGTCCTCTGATCATCTTCATGGCCTTCCTCTGGACCCACTCGAGTAGGTCTATGTCTTTGTTATATTGGGAGCCCCAGAGCTAGATGCAGTAGTCCAGGTGGGGTCTCACCAGAGCAGAGGGGCAGAGTCACCTCCCTTGACCTGCTGGCCACACTTCTTTTGATGCAGCCCAGGTTGGCTTTCTGGGCTCCAAACGCACATTGGTGGGTCATGTTGAGCTTCTCATCGACCAACACCCCCACGTCCTTCTCCTCAGGGCTGCTCTCAATCCACTCATGGCTCAGCCTGTATTTGTGCTTGGGATTGCCCTGACCCATGTGCAGGACCTTGCACTTGGCCTTGTTGAAGTTCATAAGGTTCTCACGGGTCCACCTCTCAAGCCTGTCAAGGTCCCTCTGGATGGCATCCCTTCTCTCCAGCGTGTTGACCGCACCACACAGCTTGGTGTCGTTGGCAAACTTGCTGAGGGTGCGCTCAATCCCACTGTCCTTGTTGCCAACAAAGATGTTAGACAGTGGTGGTGGTGTAGGGATGGAGCTGGTGGAGATTAATGGCTTTTTAACTTCCTTTGCAGCTTGACAATAAAGATAAGGTGTTGGGACAAGACTTCGGAGAGCTGGGCTCAGAAAATAACCTTACCTCATATTTTTTTGGCAAATCACTCATAGTCTCTTGCTACCTGAATATCTTGTCTGTAAAGTGGGGACCGCAGACAAGAGGGGTGCCATCCTGGACTGGCACTGCTGCTTCTGAAAATGCTGTGCCAACTTGCCCTGAAGCGAGGAGTTACACAGGTCCTACCTGTCTGGAGGAGTGACGGGTGAACATTTACCAGGCAGTTTCTAAGGCAGAGCTTGATAGCTGGTGGACAGGGCTATGTGGTATATCTGGTGAGGGCACTTGATGGAGGTCTCTGCTAGCTTTCTGCTTAGTTTGCAACTTGTCTTACCTGCACAGTGAATCACCTGGTTTCAACAGGTTTTGAAGCTTCATTAAAATATTATCAATGCAGTCTCATAGTGCAGTAAGTTGGGTGACTCTTGCAACTATTATCCTCCCAGAGCTTCTTTCTGAAAGTATTCATCAGGGGCTGGAGAGCATGGTAGAAAAGCAGGGACATTTGAGAGCTGTGGTTGTTGATATGATTTGTTCTTGGCACCCATTTAATGTTCCTAAACTGTGCCTGGATCCCTCTGTAAGACCAGTGTAAGTGGTCCAGCTAATCTGCAGAATCACATCACTTTTGACCGTTTCCTGCTGAAAGGCTGAGAAAAGCTGAGATGAGAAAGCCCATAGCAGTATAAGCAATAGGTGGGGTTGAATGAAGTAACTTGAATGTCAAGTAGTACAGAAAGTTTGGAAAATCTTGGATGAGGCTCTTATTAGGATATGGCCTAAATCATCAGATGTGAGGCAAAACAAGCAATACATAATGAGGACTTCCTTTGCGTTTGACTTACCCTGAAGGACTCTCAAAGTTGTGGACGATCATGCAAACTGTATGCCGTGCAGAGAGTACAAATCTGAGTTACTGGAGAGAGGGATTTGCTGTTCTTGGGCTCTGGGGTCAGGGCTATTCACCCAGATTAGCCCAGAGAATTTTTTTTCTTGGTACAGAATAAAGATTATACTATAAAAGCCAACAGATGCTTAACTGTCATGTTATGAATGGCATTGCTGTAATTAAATGCCTCAGCTTTTTGCCTTAAACAAGCAGTTTCTTTGAGAATTCATCACTGGAAAAAAAAAAAAAGAATGTTGTGTTTTGGAGAGGGCAAAGGGGCAGACTTTTACTTTCCTTCCTCCTAATTTTGATTTGGCACCTAAAACTACACGATTCCCTTAGCAGGACCTTCTGCCTTATACGTGGGGATGATGTGGGCAGCTTTCCCTGACCTCAAGCCCCATGTTCTCTCAGGAGCTTTGTGGAGGGGCGTGAATACTGTAGTCCCCCTTTACAGATGAATGCATCAAGACAGAAATCTTCAGGTTCAACACCACGACTCAAACGCTGCATCACTGTGTACCTGCAAGCCTTGTTTTTAGGTGACCTGCTGTCCTGTGAACTCACACCTCCCATTTAGGAATTCATGGCGGGTGTGGGAGATCGAGCCTGGGATTCGCAGATGTCTGCCCAGGCGGTGGGAAATGCTGAGGTGTCATGTTGTGCTCTTGCCAGAAGCCTCTTTCCTCTGGTAGCTCCTAGGTGTGAGTGGGGAAGGGCTCAGCCCCTTCTCCTGACGTGTCCTGGGTGCTTCTCTGGCACATGAAGACTCTGGACCCTGTTTCTTCTGCCTGCCCCATCCCCAACCCTGTCCCCAAGATAGGCACTAATCACAGGGCTGCAGGGCAGGCTCGGTGGTCGCCTTGGTTTACCTGCTGAAGCTGGATGGCTCCATGCCCTCCACCTGCCTGCACATGGCATTTTGTCTCCTGCTAAAACACCCCTTGCAGATGTGAGAGGTGGGGTCTGGTCTGGAAGTCCCCTGTGGAGCTACATCCCCACTTTGGGGCTATTTAGGGGTTGAGTGCTTCAGCCAAGGCAAAGGAGGAGTGAGTGCCAGGAATGCCTGAATGTTAGATGTTGCCACTAAAAGAAGTAGGTGAGAAGCTTTCATTTCTTACAAATTTACACCCAAAAGGACTTCCCCAGGTGAGGAAGAAAATAGCTAGGCTCAGGGTTGCTTGCAAGTGCAGAACAGTCTCTTGATTTCCCTCTTCCTAGTGTTTTTTTTCACTCCTTTTTTCTGTCACTGTTCAATGAGGGCCTGATCCTTCCAGCTGCCCCATGGAGGGCTGCCCCAAGTTCAGCACTCATGCCAGTTGAAACCAAAGGGCCTCAGGCCAAGGATCTTGGCTTGGGACGCTCAAAGTTATTTAGACTGCCTGATATGAAGGATGGCTTCTTATCAGTGGTGTTGCACTTGGGAGGGAAGGGCTTTGGTACACGAGACAGTTAAAACTTTGGATGAAGAGTGTTGAAGCACTTGGGCAGAATCTTTGGGGATCACCTGGGAACCTGCAATTTGGGGAAGGGCCCCTCCTCTGTGAGTCCCACACGTGGTCAGCCCAATTTTCAGCCTCTCCAGGTCCTTCTGAACAGCTGCCTGCCCTCCAGCATATCCCACTCCCCGGTTTGGTGTCTACAGCCTTGCAGAGACTGCACTCAATCCCTCACACAGGCCATTAGGGTAGACAAGAAGCAGTACTGGTCCCAGGGCTGGTCTGAGGGACACTGCCAGATCCTGGCTGCCAGCTGGACTTTGCACTGCTGGTCACACCTCCTTCAGACTGGCAGCACAGCCAATTTTCCACCTACCTTGTTGTCCTCTTACCCAACCCATATTGCACCAATCTGATGATAAAGACACTATGGGAGACTGTGTCAAAAGCCTTGCAAAAGTTAAGGTGTTCAACATCCACTGCCCTCTCCTTATCCAGAGTGCCACTCACGTCATCACAGAAAGCAGATTTTTACTAGCTCTGGCATGGTTTCACTTAGATGCAAGTTCAGCCAGCTCTGCACTGCACTCCCTCCACCCTCCAGGATGTGGTGTTAGTGGGGATGAAATTCTTTCAGTCTTCCTGCCTCCCCTGGAGTTGACATACCTTTAACATACGCTCATGCTCATGCTGCTGCAAAAGCAATTGAATCTGGTACCGAGCGATCGAGTCCCAAATATTCCCTCCAATTATCCAAACCACTTGTACTCTAGGAGAAAGTACAGATGATGACATTCAAGATGGAATAATTATGTAGTAGAGTCTTGCAGTATTTATATGAAGTATTATTACACTAGAGCTCCAAATGTTAGCAAAATTACCCCGAGTAAACAGCATGCAACGTTTGCATGTCCATCTCCCACTCTTACAATGCTCGCTCATGCTTATGGGCAGACTTATATGCGTTTTTATTGCTAACGTCTTTCTCATTAATAGCCTGCTTGAGTTTTATGGTATATCTTTTTGGCACAAAATCAATTGAGAGTTTGCAATTATGTTTCCGGATAGAAGATGCTGTTTACATGATGTTGCTCTGTAATCCTGGACAAAGAGTTCTATGTGGGACCATCAGGCATGGTGCTGGGCCAAAGACACCAGAGGGTTATTTGCAGGACGTTTATGGCCAAGAGGACAGAGTTTGCTGCCAGAGTTACAGTGTCTTCCCTCCACTGGATGCAAAAGCATGACTGGAGCCTCAGGAGGGACGGGAACTTCAAACAGGGTTTGCCGTGAGGCACTGCAGGCTGGGAAATACACGAGCTCTGTGGGATTTCCATATTTAGCTGGAGAAGGGCAGGAGCATTACGGGCAGTGATGTTAGTCCTGCCTGCCCTTGCAGAGGTGGGACCTGCCTTAGTGCAGAGCTCTTCCCGCACACTTGCGAGGCCTCGTATGGGCACACTTTGTGCAATGTTAGGCAACATGCCACATGAATCACTTCGCAGAGGCTGGAAAAATGTAGCAACATATGGAGCTGAGTTTGGGGAAAGAATTGAAAACAAACCTCATAACTCGAGCGGTTTCCTCCCATGGCAGCTGTTCACATGTGCTCTTGATGCTTTATATGGGCCTCTCTGCTCACTGGGGAGATACCTGGAAGTCGTCAGCAAAGCACTTGCTCTCCAGAAGCCTTTCATCACCTCTGTTTGCAGCTGCTTGGGACAAGGATTGAATTCTGCACTGACCTGAAGAAAACACAGTATCTGCTTCCCTGCAAAAGATTCGTGAACTTCTTGGGCAGCACCTCTGCAGCCTCTGAGCTAGATTACATCTAAACCCAGGAGCTATTAATCTGCACTGAGGGTGTTCAGCATGACTTAACAAAGAACCTTATAACCAGGCTGGGACACACTAGAAACCAGTTTCCAGTGGACACAGCATAGCCACGTCCACATCTGATTAAAGCACCATAACTCCAGTGCAGCCCAAGCTGGCATCACAGCTCCCACCAGTAGATACAGCTCTTTCACCAGCAACCACAAAACCTTGCAAGCCGAGTAGAAACCAAGTGGCTGGCAGTCCTTGCTCTAGTTAGAGTGCTGCAAGGATAAACTGCAGGAGGAATGGGTTATGTCCGCTGCTACTGACTTCACGTGCGACTCTGGCTAGATGATCTCTCTGGACCTCAGTTCTCCAGCCATAAGAGGAGAGAGGAATAGTGCTCCCTTCCTTAGCTGTTTGCACTTTAACTTTTACAATGGGCATATTACCATACCCAAGGAGATCCGAGTCTTACTCTGGGGCCAGAAGCTTCAAGCAAGTTAAACCACCTTAGAATAAAACAACTTCAATAGAGAAAGGTAAACACAAGAGTTAGAATAGAATGAACTCACCTGAAAGCAGGAACTCAGCAAGAGTTTGATGGGCTAAACCCACAGCATTGCCAATGTTAAAGATATCTGTTTAGGGCTGTCAAGAAATTCCAGTTGGGGCATCTCATTCAGTCAAGCTGCCACCCAAGCTGTGGATATGCACATCTGGCTCACTCATCTCCAGCCTGGAGCCCCTGCAATCACAGAGGCAAACCTTGTGCTGTAGGAAAACCATGGCTAAACTTCTTGGCTGGTTTTTGCATCCTCTCTCAGGGCATTGGCATTGCACTGGACACTGCATCCTCACTAATGAATGGGTCTGATGGGTGGTTCCTCACCCTCTCAGGGGCTAGTTTGAGGTGTTGGTGTCCTCGGGAGTAAGTCACTAATTTCACCGTTACTGACTCAGTGCTCTCAGGATGTCCTTCCCCTATCTCCTCCATGGGGAATTAGTTATACAAGGCCAGCCCAGCACCTCCTCAAGATGTGGACACCAAAACGCAGAGCTGTGACACATGGCGACATCACTTATCATTTCTCTGTCATATGGGACTAGGGGACCCAGTTTCTGCCAAAGGGCCAAGGGCTGGGGAAAGGAGACGGTGAGGATGGTCTCCATCTCAGAGCTGGGTGGGCAGTACAAGGGGGCAGAGGTGTCTCCCAGGCTCTGCTCTTGTCTGGGGGCTGTCTTGTGGAGCTGTTGCCTTGCACATCCAGGGACAGGATTAGCTCCCATTTGGGACAGGGCTCACCGGCTTCTCTTGAGCTTCAGAGTGGCTTTTATTGAGAGGCAGGGGTTTTTGCTCAGGTTGCTCCCCAGAAAGTGGTGTGGCAGCCCCAGTTTTATTGGGCCAGGCCAGGGCTCCTCATTGACCCTCACAGCTGGGTTGGGTCTCAGCTCCTCTGCAAGGGCCTGGGGGAGTTGGACAGTCCCTGCCTTTTGCAGATAAGTGGAAGGATTCATCTGCTAAAGACAATGTGTCTACCCTGAGCTGGCCCCAACTGCATACTACTCAAGGGGTTGTATGATGAATGCCCCAGCCAGACCTCTAGAGAGATCAAATGAAGAGCAGTTCAAGAACACATTATTTCTCTCCACTTCCTATAAAAGGAGTTGAAGGTGATGAGCAGATGTCAACACCTGTATTGGAAGTATCTGCCATTAGGTGAACCGGAGTCCACCATTGTGCCTGAGAGCTTGGTGAGGTCTCAGCAAACTCTACTCCTGGTCTTACTCTGAAGAAGAGTCCTTCATGTGAAGGGCCCTGCTGCAAAAAATTAGGTATTGATTTTGTTGACTACTGCTATACCCATGTTTATTCTTACGCACTAGGATCCCTGCTCCAGGAAAACTTTGTTTTGTTTGTTTGTTTAATGCCTAAATGGGAGGGGGATAATTATGTACTTAAAGTTATTTAGTAAATGCTCTGATGGAGCAAGGGGTGCACAAGAATTAGCTGTGAAGTTGGTTGCAGTAGATAGAAGCCAAAGTGGATTCTGGCCAGGGATTCTCTCACTCATTTCCTTATCCCAGAGCACTTCACTGAGCTTAATGGGCAAAATATGGCCAAGGCTATTCTTTCCATACTCTAAGTTTTCAACTAAAAGTATCTTTTTCCTGTAACGCAGATAGTCTGTGCCTTCTGCCATCTGGGACATGTACAGACCTGGTAACTCTGATCACAGTTGTTACTTACTTTCCTTTGTTTGTCAATATAAATCTCTGATTTTTTTCCCAATCACTTTCAGCGTCTCAAATGTGAATTTGTGCAGGAAGATGTTTCACCATGACTTTTTGGGATAGGGCAGAGCTGGCCTTTCTGGTGTCCAGCTTATTTTCAAACAGTTCAAATGACTCCCACCACTTTTTGCAGGGACAGCTCAGCCTTCCATGCAGCAGCAGCAGAACTGCCATGCATTACAGCCCGATGTACTAAAGATTCCTGAAACTGAAGCCGTTTTACTGTAATACACTGTGTTGCAAATGGTAGTAATTCATCCTCAACTGCTTGTGAAGCAGCTGCTGGAGCTCCATGTTAGGATTGTGGTTTGCCCCCAGGAGGGGGGGTCCTGCTTCTTCCCCACCTCTCCAACGCAGCTCCCTGTTTTGCACTGCACGTGCCATAGCTGCACGAGGGGAAAAGCCTACTGACCCAGCAGACACCTGACCGACCAGAACTGCAGGGACTGTTTTTCCAATGACGCATGGACAAACAGCTCATACGCAACAAGGGGAACCTGTCCGATAAACAGTGGGTCTGGTTTAATTCTTGTGAAAGCAACCGCGGCTTTTGCAGAGCTGCCTCTGCTCCTCGCAGGGCCACCTTGGCCTCAGGTGTCAATGCTTTGCTGGTGTAAAATGAACAGTTATTGCACCAGAGGCCTTCAATCTGCAAGTGCAAATGTGACATAAATGGATCTAATGTGCATGGGGCTTGTAATGGGTGACAGCTTAAGAGATGCACTTTGAAAGTATGGTCCTCTGTGTCCCATTTTCTTTACTTGGCTTTCGTTTACTTTCTCACACACATGGGGGAGATTAAAAGCAGAGCACTTACTACTCTCCAGCAATTGTGCGTTGCTGATCCTTTCTCTTTCTACACTAAAAAGAAAGCAGAGGCTATCACAAAGCTCCACCATGGATTAGCTGATATGCTGTAGGAATGGCAAGGAGATTCCTGGCTTTCTGCAGTGCTGCAAGTTGGAATGGATGATTTTTATTGTCACCTGAAGTCTGAAATCTGTGCACCTGCAAAATAACCAGGGCGGATGGTGCTCTGCACATACTATGTGCCCCCCCTTTCTATTGACTTTTGAGCATCAATGAAGGGAGCACTGAGTCAGAAGGGCCAGATACCCAAAGTGTAAGGTTTTCTGAACACTGGAAGCTGTCTTTGCTCTCTGCTCTGAGTCTTGCAGCAGGTACATGAGAACACTGTGCTTTGATATGCATCTGGAGACATTTCACATGAGGAAGGGGAAGGAGTGAAGTGTATTTTTGTGAACACTTTGCAGGTGTGAATGAGGCAAGAACAGTGTTTAATTGTTCTTGTCCTCATGTCACATACTTAAAGTTACTTTTCCCTTTCAAAGACATAATTTCAAGCTGTCACTAGGTACGCTTTCCTAGGAAGGCCAATTTGCTGAAAAGACTGAAACTATATGGTGCCTTCCCACTCATGCCAGAACAGCTGCTTCTCTGATTGCCAGTCCTTCCCCTGCCTTCTCTTCCTGAAAAAAAACAAACACAAATATTACAACTCATATTACTTGCAACCGATGAGAAAAATTACTTAAGAAAGGTGGTATTGCTTTTATTTCTGTGTATGCTAGTTTAGGGAAGCTGTCGATGCAGAGTTGTTACCATCTTTCCGAGCACAGAGGAAACCTGGATCTATCCAGGGAGGTTTTACTTTCAGAGGTACTACTACACCCCCCGGTCAACCACTGAGCTGGGCAGAGGATCAGGCTGGCAGAATGGTCAAGCAAGGGGTCCCAGGCAAGTTGATGATATGAAGTTCTGAAGGTCTTTAGTCCAAGCTCCTTCTCAAAGCAGGACAACTTTAGTCCAAGTCAGCTGTGGCTTTGCCTGTCTGAATCTTGAAGACCTCCAAGGATAGAGGTGCCATGATCCCTCTGGGCAGCATTCTCCCATGCTGCCTACTGTGAAACACAATCCAACCTGATCCTCCCAAGCTTGTCACCCTTGTAACTACCCACCAGGTAGCTGCTGACCTCTGTTAGATAATCCCTTAGACTCCTTTTGATCAAACTGAACAAGTTCATCTCCCTCAGCATCTTCTCCTAGGTCTTGTTCCCTAAGCCCCATGCCTCTTCGACTGGGGGGCCAAAAACCAGACCCAGCAATCCAATACCCAATAGAGAAGGATAATAACTTCCCTTGATTTTGAGCCTTGCTGCTCCAAACATAACTAAAAATGCAGCTTTTTCCCTGTGAGAATACGTTGCTGGCTCATAGTCAGATGGTGTCCACCATGACCTTTGGGTCCTTTTCAGTAGGGTCGCATCACTGCCCAGTTGATGGTGGGAAACTACACCATGTGTGGTCCCATCACTACATGGAAATTGCCACTCTTAGCTAAACTGTGTCAACCAGCTGTGCATGTGCTGCTGGGACTCTGAGGGAGACCCCCAAGGCAGGGGGGTTGGACTAGATAATCTAGTCCTCTAGGAAGGACCAAATAAATTCCTGTTTTTCTATAGGAAGATGGCTAAAAGCAATAAGTTTCTCTGTATTTTGCTTATCCCATATAGTAGTCAAATTTGTGGACTATAATCTGATATGAAAACTGGAAGCAAAAGTGTTATTTGATTCCAGATTTTTAGGGAATTGTGTTTGGCTTAATGTGGTGTGATAAGTCTCCATCTTCCTGGTTTAGAAATGTAAAAAGAATCTCTCTATTTTGTTGTTGTTGTTCTGCTCAGTAAAATGAAAGTTATTCATTACATTTAAACAATGGTTAACTTGCTATTCTCCTCCACAATTATCTCTCAAGCCTTAGGAGTACATAAACACACACATTTGTAGTATATAAAGGCCCATGCCAAACTTACATAAATAAATCAAGGAAAGCATAGTGTGAGCTTCTTTTGTGATACTCTTAAAGACTGAAGAACTGTTCCTCTTAAAACACCTCTCACTCGCAAAAACATCAAAAGTGAGTCTTGCAATAAGTGTTAGGTACTTATGTTGAATTAATTTCCTGGAAAATAGAATTTGTTAAAGTGTCTTAAATTATTTATTTACAGATTTCAGTTCAACACTGAAATGCCCATTTGATGAGCTAGCGATGAGGTGTCATTACTTGTTCCACTGCCAGCCTTCCATTCAGTAATTAGCCACCCCAGTCATAACTTTTTTGCTTGATCCTATCAAGCTTGTATTCACTTTAGATAGAATATTCATTGGCAGAGGCTGCAGGGAGGCACATAATTCTATTTATGTTTATCCCCTAATCTATTTCTGCAGTTTAAGGGATCTAATAATTCCAGCTCTTTCTCCCATGATTGTAACTTAGTTTAGTAAATTCTCATGCTATATTTTGTGAAAAATTTGAAGATTTTCACTCCTGAAATGAGCTGCTGTATTCTTTACTGATAAGAAAACATTCAGATGAATAAAAGGTATTCACAACTTTTGATGATTAAGAATGTTAGTTTAAACCAGCTGTGCAAAATTTAACATTTTTGGTTTTATACGGGAAGAATACACCCCTCCCCTTCCCCCCCTGCAAACCCCTGTAATATGAGGAAGTGTGCTTCTTGGAGTGTTTCTCATCTGATCAGATGAAGCTGTGTACAGCACTGCAGTCTGTATCTGAGCTCATCATCTAGAGCCTCTTTATACTCAATAAATAGCAATAGACACGTCCATGATAGGATTCATGTCATCACAAAGAACCTGTCTAAAGTAGTTGGTGTGAACTATTTCCTCTCCAGTGACTATAAAGGGATATCAGTTGTGCACACATATGCATCAAATGCCATTTGAGATACTGCAGTGTGTTTGACACACCTGCATGGGACTGGCAGATATGGTGTAGGACCTGAAGGAGACCTGTCCCCTTCTGGAACTGTAGCTGGAGACAGGCATCTCCAGTGACACTAAGGTGCCTGTGTTAGGTGACCGAATCAGGACAGCCTGCATAAACATGGTCCGAGGTGTTCTGGGATATCAGTTTAGGAGATCGTGCTTGACCTCTGATGCTGCTCAGGGAGGAACTGGACATCTCATGGGTGCAGTGCCATGTCATCCAGCCCTGTTAGATCTCCTGCACCCTCTGAAGCATATCAAACAACATTAGACAATTATATTTGTTCAACAAAATCAAGTCCTGGAGCTGACTGCAATGTGACTTTACACTACTAGTGCACATGTGGACAGCTAAATTTCTACCTATGAATCTGTAGATTAATTCCACCCCAAAAGTTAGATACCTCTAATTTCCAGTCTTTGTCACAGATGATTAGTATTCAGGGACAGGTACGAATGAGATCCTCTCATTGATCTTGCTTCGGAAAGTGTCTGTTTGCTAGTAGAGCTCAGTACAACGTAGTGTTGCTGACATATCCTTTCCACAGGAGAGATGCCTGCAGTCATTCTTGGGTGGTGACTCACCAAGAAACTCTGAATTACCACAATTGAGACTATTTGTCTGTTCTAATGTGAAGATTTGGAATTAAACGTTTTACAGTAAGAACAGAAATCCTCCCTTAGGGTCTGCTGGAGGCTCTTACATGAGAAAGTATGAACAAGTGGTTAGCTTTGTCCCTGGGAAGTGGTGTCAGTGAAGACTATATTCTAGGTAGCCCCACTTGAGCAGGAGGGTTGGACAGAAGACCTCCAGAAGTCCCTTCCAACCTCAGCCATCCTGTGATTCTGGGGTCCTATGATTATACAGAACTGGACTCTGCCCAACTGCAGTGGGGTCAGTACAGCTGGGGTTTAAAATTAGGTACCTGCATGAATCTTTTCTGAATCAGGATTCATCCAACCCCAAGTGGAACACAAGGCTTCCATGAACTGGTGTAGAAGGAGCAATGCTGCACCTGGCTTCCATTTGGGTGCTGAGATCCTACTGATTACACTGAGATTTCCGTATCTACAGAGCAGTTAGTAATGCAAATGCTTCTTTGGATCTGGATCTGAGATCAGAAAGGATGACAACTGGAGCCTACCTATCTCCCGCTAACACTGTCTTTATCCATCACTGCTAAATTAGTTTCTACATTAAAGCTATTTTTACCTCTTTTTGTCTCCGAGATTTTAGCAGTTTATTACTAAATCTTGCTCTTTTGGGATAATCCAGTCTTTAAAAACTAGGTTTAACACTGAGATTTAATGCAGAGCTTAGTTCAATCCATGTCTCACTATTGTGTGGTATTTTAAAAGTACATCTGAAGTACATGGGACTTGCTGTGCTAAAAAAACAGGAGAGTGAGCTAGATGGATTGCTGCTCTGATCCAGGACAGCAGCCCTAGGACAATTTTTGACCAGCCCACTGAACTCACTTGTGTATCACAATTATAGCTTAATATAAAAATGTGACTCATATGTGTCTCTGTAGTCTGTTTGCCACTTTGATTGGCACAGGGTAGACCAAAAAGACCAATATCATCCGCATTTGATTCACAGCAGTTTGCACAGGGTCTAACACTAGTTTGGATGACCCCTTGAAGTAAGACTGGGTTAAGGGAGAGACACCATGGTGACTCCAATGAAACAGACACCGAGAGATGGAAGTAACAGAACAAGTTACTAAATTAACTTACTCTGCAGACAGACCTGCTAAATTAACAGATACTGACTTTAATATGCCAATAAACAATGGCTTCTTAAATAAAAGGGAGTGTAGAATGAAACTAATGTAACCAGTGTATTTACTCAGTTTCACCTGATAATTTTTTCATGCTCACTTTTATAACATTAAAAGTAAAGCCTCATACACCAGCAAAATCCATGTTTAACAGAGTCATGACACACCGCAGCTGATATGGGCTGCTGCAAAACCTGCAGTGGCGATTGGTTTGGATGGAACACCCCTGTAAGAACAGTGAAACAGACTGCCCAGGGAGCTTGTGGAGCTTCCTTCATTGGGGAATTTTCACAAATAGGTCAGACAAAGATGAGCTGGGAGGCTTCTTAGGCAGTATTGCTTCTGCTTCAGTGTTGTATCTCCTGGGTTCCCAAAGCCTCTCTGGGAAAGTGACTCTGTGCAGTCTGCAAAAGAGTTTTTAAACTGCGATATTTCTTTGAATTGGGGTATTCTGTGGTGGTGGAACCCTTAGACTGATAAGCCAGTGAAGACCAACACAGTCGGTGTCTAAGACCTATCACATTCTCAATGTTTAATGAATAGTAATTGGCTTAAGCATTAAATTTTCTTTCATTTTACTGCCATTGGACTTGAAGCTTTACAGTAGCATGCTGTTTTCTTAATTTTTTTCAGTAGGCGCTTGTACTAACACTTCAGTATACTCCTCTAATTCTCCCTTCTTACACCACTTGCTCCTCCACATTACACTTCTGCAATCATAACCCCACATTGATGATATTTTTTTGGCTTTTAGAATTAAGACATGGCCATGCAACATCTAGGGGAGCTGTGAATAAGAGTACAAACGTGAGCAGGCCCACTGATTTCAGTGGGACTGTTTAACATTAAGCACCCTGGGAGCTGGCAGAAATCACATGCGGAGCCTGCAAATGCTTTGACCTTCTGGTCTGAGCTTTGCCTATGGATTCTTCTGCCTCTGGGGATACACTAACTTCACGGGGACCTGCCTGGACGTGGGGTTCTCTAGGCATGTGCTGGGCAGCAGCAGTGGGCTCTTGTGAAGAGGAGAAACCAAGGAAGGAATGCAGTGCCCTTCTCAGGCCGGGGTGCTTACTTTTAAGCAACATACAAAATCCATTATTTCTGAACTTCGAAAGACGCAGGTGACAAGAGGCAGTGACTTTTCTCTGCAAGCCATGTGCCCTTTCCCTGGCACTTCTTTCTCTTTTACCTTGTCATGCTGGTGATGTTTTTTCAGGTTGTATCCTTTGCACTTCTGTTTCCTTTGATGTCCCTGTTTGTCTGCTTAAAATATGCATGTTCAAAGAAGAATAGCAAGTAAAATCCTTTTGCCTTTTGTAGGTGCTTCTCTTTTGGGTGATGGCATGTGCCATGTTTAGGCTGGAGGTAGCTATTATTTCAGCTATCTGTTCACATAAAAAAGCCTAGCTTTTTCCTTACAACTCCTAGAGAGTCAGGGAATCATTTTCACAGACTTTTTAATCTAACACATAATACTAAAGCTAAAAGAATCAATATTGGCTCTTATATTGAAATATAAAACAATATAAAAAAATTTACTGCTTTTTTCTTTTGTAAATTCTTTATTGGATTACAGCTACTATGGAAGTTAATACACCTAGTTCATGTATAAATTTTAAAGCTTATTTAAGTATTATAATAAAATATAATAATATTGAGAGTACCTTGGGATTTGCAACAAAAGCCCTCCAACACATTCAATTTAAGAAGTGGTCACAAGTCTTAGATTTATTGTAGGTGTTTATAGCTCTTTGTGAATTTCTGTGGAGGAGAGGATGGTTATTCCTGCTTTGCTGACACTACAAAATATAAAACTTCCTCAGGGTTTTGTAGAAGTCCCACTTCAGTTTTTAAAACATTCCCAAGTTGTGCTGGATGTAACACTGAATATTTTGTTTTATTTCATTATTCCTTGGGACTCTCAGTTTGCTCTGATTGACATTGCTGGAATTTCCAAAGATGAAATTACAGAGTAGAGAGAAATATGTGCAGTGCTGAAGGGATGATGGATTTGGTCTGACTCATTTAAAACAATATTCTTTGCCCTAAAATCTTAGACTGATTAAAAATGGCGATCTAGCTAATTCTCCTCAGGAAATGAAATCAGTGAGTTGCCCTGATTTACGCCTGTGAAAGAGCTTCCTTGAGCACTTGCGATGAGCAAGAAGAAAGCCCTATCACCCAGGATCAGTTCAAAAGCAGACTGCAGTAGTGAGGGGATTTGTCATCATGTAGCTCCAGAGACATTCTAGAAGTGTCCCCAAGTACATGAATTTTAATCTACTAAAATTCTGGGACAGTGAAAATATTATTGAAATTATCCAGAGGGAAAACCACTGTCCCTCCAGTCTAATCCGAGAAATTACTGACTGCAGAAGAAGGACCTAACAGTCAGTGATAGTAATAAGCTTCTGACTATGTCAGGACTGGTTCTTCCTCTGTTAATATCGATTGTTTGACAGTCATTGTCACCTTCAATCAGGGCACCCTGCCTCACTTTGTCATCTTTGACCCCAGTCTCAGTTCAAGAATGGGTTTGCCTTTCCAGTTCATTTATTTAGGAAATACAGTGAGTAACAAACCATCCTGTCAATAAAACATGCTATGTAGCAGTCTGACTGCAACAGCACTCATTCTGGTTTGCCTCTTGTACATTGGATGGTTACGTTTTCGCTATCATCTTGTTGGTTACCTATATTTTATTATGGGTCTATCACAACTTCTTTAATTGGTTTAGCTTCTTACTTGTGTGCTTTTCAGACCTTTCCCAGTTATGTGTTGTGTATGTCACTGAAAATGGGCCAATATATGCCCTAATGACACATGTGCCCCATAGTCATCAGAAGACAGCTAGAACATAGCTTTCGTGTCTTTGCATTTTGTCAGTAGATAAATTCACAGTCTTAGATTTGTCTCTACTACTGCCATGTAAGTGGGTCACTTTAGGCTGGAAAGAGTTTATACTAACATTCTAGTCAATGGAGAAATAGTCATTGGCTTTACTTGTGTAACATCAGTGTATAAGTGGAGGATTGACCCTCGGTGTGCTTCGGTGGATATTCATTTGATATCTTTGTTCATAGTGAGGTCTTCCACCTTTTCCTCATCAGGAGAGCATGACTGATTTTCTTGCTCTTGACTTACCCCGTGGTGGTTTCTGCCTTGTGCCACGTCCTGTTTCCATGAGCTGGAGAGAAGGAATGAGCTGGAGGCTGCTGCTTCTGGTTCCTGCATTCTGGACACCAATTTCCCCAGTACAGTGAGAAACTGGAAGAGACCTGTATTTGATGTGGCCATTTTCTGCTGCTTGGGAGTCTGTCTTTTGCTGGAAAAGATTAGTGAAGGCAAAGCAAACTTGAACTGTGTGCAGCACTATCTGTGGGCTGTGCGTGTGGACACTTAGATCAGCTCAGCTGGACATGGCAACATGCAATCCGTCATTAAACGGTCCATATTCTGGAGTCTCAGGAAGGTGAAGACCTGTCCCCAGGGGACCCCAGGAGGCAGTGTCTGTATCGTGGCATGGAGGTGAGACAGCAGATCCTGGCTTAGTGCTGGTCTGGCTGGTCCAGACCCCTGTATCAATGACAGGCTGCAATGTGAGCTGCTGCCATGGGGTCTTGGGGTCCCGTCTCTGTGGGATTCGCACCCTGGCTCCATTTCACCCACCAGGGAGCTGAATGATGTCAGATGATTTGTGTGAGCTAAAAAATGGGTGTCAGCTTACTGCATGGCCCATGGTTAAGTTTTCACATGTCCCTGCAGTGAAAGAGCTATTAAGTAGATGAAAGGGGACTCCTTCATGGGATGGCTGTGCATCCATCCACATTGCTTCTCTCTGGTTTTGCCAGCAAACTGCTTTCTCTCCAGCACTGGTTCAACTTCTCCTTTTGCAGTTTTATGCTTGACTCGATGTATATTGCTCTTTCAGAATGAATGCTACCTCTTTGTTCCTCGTTTTTCTTCCAAAATGCAGCTGGAGGCCTGAGGCACTGTCACAGTGTGCTTGTGAAGCTCTGGAGGAGGAGAAGTCCGGAGCTAGGGACACAGCTGCAGCAGAGAGCCCCGGGGAGTCTGCGCCAGGATAGGAGCTGCTCCATCTACTGGAACTACCAAGGGAGAACTACTGTGCTCCTACTTAAATGAGGAGCTGGCAAACTTTACTATTTCTGTCTACATCGTGTGACAAGAGGTCTCATTTGGTCTGTTTTTTTAATTGCTGTAGTGGAGTGCAGAGACATAACCTTTTCTCTGCATTAGGAGGATCCACACCAGGACAGAAGCCCCATTCTCCCAGGCAAATACCCGCCAATGTCCTTTCCTCATCGAGCCGCTCTGCTGAGGCTGGGAGCAAGCAAACATTTATGCACCTGGTTAGCACAAGTCTGCAAAAAGCTCATTTTACTCAGGCTGCTGTTTAGTTTTGTTAGTCCCAGACTTGGCCCCATAACAACTACTACCTGTAGTAATGCATTATTGATCTTACCCATACATGCAATTAGAATTTATTATTGTGACTATTACCTTGCTGACTTGTCCATTTGTAGTGTTACACACGACAAGAATTTTGAAAGACAGCAACAGCCCAGCTGGAACGACACGAGAGCTGCATTTGCAGCAGTACAGCTGACATAGCAGTAGTGACACAGCCAAAATTAAATCACCTCTCCGGGAATACTTGGCAGCACAAGCCCAGACTGGAAATACCCAACAGGTCTGGTGACATCACAGGTACTTTTTTCTTGTCCTAAAACACTCCAGAATAATGCGGGAATCTTATTTCATAAAATGTGACGTTCTTCAAAGTGTTGTCCTGTGATGCATTTGTTTTGGGTGTGGTAACATCCCTTTCAATTCCCTCTGTACTTACACACTCATTAATCTTCTCCCAGTGGAGAATTTCCATCTTCCTTGTAATTATTTGGGGATGAAAAAAAAATTCCAGATATGTCATCTGGTAGGATGCCCCCTTACTGATTGAGTAAAGGGAAGACTGAGATTGCAGAGTTTTGGCACTGTGTGATCTGAAGTCTATCGGTGTCAGTGAGTTCATGGACTTATTTGTGCAATGGATCTAACCTTCTATCCTATCTGGTTTTAGGAGTGATATCTCTAGTAATTATACTTTCAGGATTCTGGTAAAAGTGAATTTCGGAAGCGTGTCCTTCCGAGACAAATCAGAGTTTCATCACATAAAAGGGGAAGCAGACCAGTGCCTCGTGATCCAGGGACAATCCAGCCACTCTGCTTTGAGAGATTCTTTAGGGTTCTGGTTCAAACCTTCATTAAAGCTCACCAATACTAACTATTTGCAAAATTTGCTATCCCCTTCTGCCATGTTGGATGTGATCAATCTTTGCTGCCTAACTCTGAAAGCTGGGTGTTACTTTCTGATATGTTGGTTGACCTGGGGGTCTTCTAATGGAGCAAAGCACTGGGGAAGACCTACCATTTGGATCCACATGCTCCACTGTGGGACTTAGCCTGATGACAGTGACCACAAAACTATTCCCTCTACATAACAAGAATGAAGCTTTGAGCAATTTTGATATGGTTTTGATTATTTGAAAATCCTTTCCTAGCATTCATAAGCACATTTGATGGCAAATAGTATGGGTGGAGACTAGATCTTCTGTTTCAAGGAAACTCTGATTTTCCATTCCCAACTGAAAAGGAAAAACTACCCTTTCCAAGTAAGTGAAATTCCAGGAAAGCAGATAAATGAGACAAAATGTTTGGTCTTAATTTCAATCTTTTGTAACTTTTGTAACTGAATTTTGTTTTGAAAGTCAGTTTGAGGAGAAAGAAAATCAAACCTGCCATTACAAAAGGACAAAATAAGGTACATGAACTTCACAATGTGTAGTTCAATTTCTTGCTAGGGCAAATGCTATCAGAATAAACAGATTTTTAAAAATGCATAAATTATGACAAAACCAGATCTTTTTTTGGCCCCCAAAATACCTCAACAGAGTCTTGCCAGACAGCTGCTACTGTAAGTTTACCCTTGGGCTGAACATTCAGGCAGATCTTCTGGAATGGCCTTGCCAAATGCACCTGGAGAGTCTCATCCTGAAGTCAAAGCAAGCAAACAGTAGCAGAGTTATATCAGACCAGGATACCTTGGAAAAAACAATTTTTGCTTTTGGGAACTGTCATCCTCCAATTCCCTCTTGTAACTGCCTGAACCAACTTATACGGCTGCAGTGGAGCAGGGATTCTATAACAACTTCATTTATATTGGAGAACGGAGACAGAAAAGTTAAATAAGAAAATGAATAATTCAGTTTCTAGTAGAGTATGCTGTGTCTATTATTGCCATATTGCCTGTGATATATGATATGTCCGTATAACTTCTTACATGCATTTTAGTACCAAGTACCTCAAACTGCATGTCAGAAGCCAGCATGAGCCTGGGAGACAGGAAAGTGTGGATTTGAGTCACCTGGATGAACATGGTCAGGACTTTGTCAGATATGATGTTTTGGGTAGGCTGAAATTGTGAAATGGAAGCATGCAACTTGACTGCTTCTTATTGTGAAACAGAGTGAATCTCTACTGCTCCAAGCATTAATGTAGCCTTAGGAGTATATAAAATTCAAGACTATAGGTCCTTAAATCCCTTGAGTTTCTTATTTTAGTGCCAGACTTTTCCTAACTTTCTTCATGTCTGTGCATGTGTCTGTGTGTGACTGTGAACTACATGTAGAATGACAGCAGCAGCAAGCTAAGATTTTAACTTTGGTGATCAATTTAGAAAATGATTATTTATTTGATAGCACCTGAAAATAAATGAGGTTCTTGAAAGGAAATTGTATGGAAAAGGAGATTATAGTGCAACGAAGGATTTGACAGTTCAGTGAGGAGAAACTGTGGGGAAGAAAATGGGTTATGGAAATTGGAATATGTGGTTACTGAAGCTAGTGTGGGTGGCTAGAAATAATTTTGCATGTGAAGTGTATGTACATCCCTTTTCTGAAAAGCATGTGAAAGAAGTGAATTTTTATTTTAAGGATAAAGACTTGTCTTAGAAATGTTATTTGAGATCTGTAGACGAACAAGAACTCAGAATTATTACTTACTGAGGAACAGATTTTTGAAAATAACCAAGTAAAATGCACTCCTCATGATCGCTCATCCTTGTATGACTCTGCAGCTTTTGTCTCTTGCACTGACATTTTCCCTTTCTTTATTGGACAAAAATGTGAGCAGCTAAAGCCAGTTGGAATATTCTTTTGGAAATACTGCTTGAAAAGAAATCACTTCATTGTCAAAATAAAAACTGATGTGGAAAATTCCTGGTTTTATTGAAACAAACAAACAAACAAACAGAACAATGTAAAAGCCAAATAATTATTTCTATTTTGTTAATGATAACTAAAGGCCCAAACGTTTTTGTCTGTGAATTGGATTGAGGGCCAAAGATTTCCCTTTTTTCAGCAGATGAAGCCTGAATATTTTTGTGCAAAACAAAATAATCTTTCACTGGAATGTTTGTGAGAGTGCAAACATTTGGCTGTCCCAATAATGCAAATTCTTACGCATCCCCTACAGAAATGGGTGGACATGGTCATGCAAACAGATAACCTAGCAACAACTGTGATTTCAGAGTTTGCCTGACACAAATACTTGCTAATCAGACAAATTTCTTTACTAAAAGATTTGCTTTGGATGCCATAAAGACCATAAAACATGCTGCAAATATGCTCATCTGTGTCTTTTACATTTTGGACATGTTGAGATGGCTTTTGAATTTCAGTGGGCTGTAGGAAAGGAGAGCTTTACGTTCAGAGCTCTCAGATATGCAACGCAGGTCTGCCCAGGCCAGATAATATTAATCGCATGTGAGGAAATTGAGATTCTTTGCCCATTTAGAGATCATCCATCACTTGCAGAATTAAGCATCCGAGCGGTTCTCACATGAAAGTTAAGGAAGGTAAGGAGAGTCAGCATAATAGTATGTGATCGAGAGGTAATGAAAGGTGCTGGGGCTCATTACTTAATTACGAGAGGTCTATCTGCCTGCCTGGTAGGGAAAGGTCTTTGGCACCCACAGCGCTGAGACAGATTGCCTGGCCCAGGGAGCGCGATGCCGTTCCCCCTCCATCATTCGTGAAGAGCTCAGATGCCTTGCGGTTAACCGGACCAGAGACGTGGGACTGGCAGAGCTTACTAATGTGAAGAGCAGGGCTGCGTGAGCACGGGGATGGCGTTTGCAGACTTGAGTAAGTCTGGGAAGCGGCTTAGCTGTGCATGCCCCATGCGAATTAGGAAGGCAGAGCTTGGGGGGCTGAGGTGCAGGGACGGCTGGGCTGCCCTGGCCCGGGGAGGTGCGCCTAACTTAGGTGCCAGGTGAGTCTCTGCTCGGGCTGGGGGCTATGTCCAAGGCTGAGATCACCCCCACAGACCTGAGGCAGTAACTGTGACTAGCTGCCCTAGAAGATTAAAAATTTTATTTCTATGACTATAGACTGATTGTGTCTTAGCACACACAGAGCTGCAAGGTTGCAGCTTGTGTTTCGGTTTTTTACACCTCACTTGACTAGGTATATATCTTTGTAATGACTGATTAAGCAGAACAGCCATTTAATGCATCTGGCCAGACTGAGACAGTTGCAGAATATGTAGCTTTTAGCCTTCTCCCCACTCTAGCTGTCCCATGTGTGAAGGTGCAAGGTCCACCTTTCACCTTAGGAGATTTCCAGCACTTTGGGACTGTCCTTCACTTGCGCTCTTCTGCGCTAGCAGAGCAGCCGACCCACTCCAGGCGTGGAGGTGCAGAGCAAAGTGCCTTTCCAGGGTCTGCTGCCTTGAGCTCTCCTGCTTGACAGTGCGAGATCTGCATTGCCCCTTACAGCCAGGCTAATGCCCAATAAATGTTGGTAACACACAGTGTCCTTGCTATCACTTAATAAATGTTGTTGAGAGGATAGGTGCAGGGAATCTGCACGCTGCCTCCAGAAAAGTGTGCTATGTGTTGCACTTCGGGAAAGGGCAATACGGAGGTGAGACCAAATCAAAAGATTTCTCATCACTGTTATTCACAGTGAAGAGAGCTTTGTTACTTCTTGATGTATGCTTTGCTGACACTGTTTTAACAGCTGTGATCAAACTCCATTTGCCTGAGTTTGAAAAATGCACATCAGTGCTGCAGGTAATGGGGTGTAAATCTGTAGACTGTGATGGTTTCTGTATTACAGAGTTGGGACAGGCTCTAGAAAGAACTAGTGACCCATTTGCTAGCTTTTCAATCTCTATCATGACTAGCTGGCTGGTAGGGGAAAAGATTCTAAATTCAGGAAAAAAGCGTGTTGCACTTCATCATATCTAGACATGAAGGATCTTGAACAGTGCTTAAATCTCCCAATAACTGTAAAAGGCAGTATTGGTCCCCATTTTGGCCACAACTGAGCTATGTGAACAAAAGAATAATGAACAGCAGTTATTAAAAGTAAGGAGAATCAGGGCCACTGTCATTCAAGAGCTGTGATTCTTGAGAGTTACAGCCCCCCAACACTTTCTCATCTGAATGTTCACAGTCCACAGCAGGGTGAGTCCTCCTAGCTCACTGCAATGTGCAAAACATGGATTTCTACAACCAGCTGCTGGAAGGACCAGAAATGTGCACCCACACCTGGGACGGGGAAGGCCCCTCTGCAGGAGCCTGGGAACTGTGGAAGCCTGTAGCATTCGCTACATATCAAGGTGCCACGCTTAGATCACTGGTCGGCCCGGACCAGGGAAAGAGACAGATAACACACGCAGTGTGAGCGCCAACTTCCCCCTTTTATTGCGCAGTTAATTCCTTTTATACTAACAAGGGGAGGTGGGGTTACAGGTACATCACAAGGCTGCGACTAACCCTCTAACTTTCCGTGACAACGCGAGATCTTCCGAACGCCGACCCCTACATCTCTCCCCTCCCCATGACGAGTTGGCTTCTATTGTTATGAACAATTCCACACAAAGAAATAACTATATAAAGTGCCATGAGTAGAAACATATCTCTACAACTACTTTAAAACACTCTATCTTAAACACCCGTAAATATCCCATTTACCCTGCAGAGCAAAAAGCTCCTTTATAGAAATTCACACAAGAGGTAGATTGAAAGTTAAGACTTGGAAAGAGTTACTTCTATTACTCTATAAGGCTTATCGTTGGTGCGCTGATGTTAAGGCTTAATGTCCGAGGCACCTAGATTCCTGGCCGCGAGTTCCGACAGTCGGATCCCATAAAGGCACGTATTGATGGACTCTGAGAGGGATGTCATCTGGATACCCAAGGTGTCATAAGCCAGGACAGGATAACAGCAATCTGTAAGAAACCTCAAACACTACAAGGTTAAGGCAGGACGAATCATACGACTAGGAACCCATTTCAGGAGCCCTTCAGGTGTCTGTACACAGGCATATCCTCGCCCGCGCTATGTTTAATCAAAGTATGCTTAACACACTTTTTACCTAAAGCAAGTACTACATACAAGTACTGGCTGTATCAGAAGCCTCTTGCAAGATCTCAAGGACTTGTCTGGTCATGGCTTCCTAAATTAGACAGTGCAACCAGCTGTTAAACAACTGGTCCTACAACTGGTTGCTTTAAAAAACCTCACCTCCAGTAAAGGATGTTCTTTTCTCTCCTATAGGTGTATTGCAAAGGGATGGCTTTTCCAGCTGTGGTGTTCTCCTGGCCCTGAGGTTCCCAGCCCTCCTTTTGGGAAGGGGGAGAGAATTGCTGGCTCCCTCCCTTTCCTGAGCACTGCCTGCTATTCCTTTGACAGCACACCCCTGTCCTTCAGCTGATGGGACAGGGTCCCTCACAGCAGGGAGAGACTCAGATTGTCTGAACAAGAGATGGGGGAGAGCTAAGAGGCTGGACATGGAGGACTGAAGCCACTTGTTTCCCATGACTGGTTTAACCATCAGATGACACCAACTCAAAATAAAAGCTGGGGAGAGTTAGGGATGCCCAGCTGTTAGCCCTTTCCTCCTTGCACATAGAAAATGAAATGATGGTGGATCCAAATGACACCTCAATCTTGAGCACCAGTGAAAAGGGTTTTACACAAAATTTTCTCTGGAGAGCCATGCAGTGGCATCATGCTTTGCACTTTTGATGAATATTTTGCCTGTATAGAATCATAGAATCATTTAGGTTGGAAAAGACCTTTAAGATCATTGAGTCCAACTGTAAACCTAACACTGCCAAGTCCACCACTAAACCATGTCTCTAAGCTCCACATCTACACGTCTTTTAAATACCTCCAGGGATGGTGACTCAACCACTTCCCTGGGCAGCCTGTTCCAAAGCCTGGCAACCCTTTCAGTGAAGAAATTTTTCCTAATATCCAATCTAAACCTCCTCTAGTGCAACTTGAGGCCATTTCCTCTCATCCTATCACTTGTTACTTGGGAAAAGAGACTGACACCCACCTCACCACAGCCTTCTTTCAAGGAGTTATAGAGAGGGATAAGGTCTCCCCTCAGCCTCCTTTTCTCCAAACAACCCCAGTTCCCTCAGCCGCTCCTTATAAGACTTGTGCTCTAGATCCTTCATCACCTTCATTGCTCTTCTTTGGACATGCTCCAGCACTTCAATGTCTTTCGTGTAGTGAGGGGCCCAAACCTGAACATAGCAGCTGTGCAGCTGCCCATTTCACATTGTCCATGAAGCTGAGGTGGGAACCTGTGCTAGGGTCTGTGAATCATTAATGAACTCTGCCAGAGGCACTGAAATTATGTATCACTTGAATAGTGGGATGGCTGGGTACCTGGATAACAACTACATTTCACTGTCAGATCAGTATTTCTGAATATATGTTTGATTTCTGACTACAAAAGGATGAGAGCATCTTAATGGCTCAGTCTGTAATATATCTGGGTGCAGACAGTGGCCATCACATTTGTACATATCAGTGTGACCCAGCTGCCACAGATGCTGACTTTTCCTTGTTAGTAGATATCAAATAACCAATTTGGAGTCCAAATGGTATCCTAAATTACACCAAGGTGTTGTGCTCGCTGTTGTTCCAAAGGTGTCAAAAAGGACTTCTATTTTGTACTTTTTGTTTGGTCAACTTTGGGTGTATTTGAAAGCAGTTCTTGCTGCATGATAAAAAGAGGAAAGGATGTGGGGCGAAGCAAGGAGTCAGAGTGAGTCAGGAATTATTAAAGTGCCAAATGCCCAGTGACTCTCCAAAGTCCATATTCACCACATCTGACTGCAGACTTGTGGATTGCATCAAGGAGTGGGAAAGCTATATCACCCACAGAGAAAGGCAGGAGAAGATAAGTCCTGAGCCCTCTGGATGTGCCTCTGCCTGCTTTCTACAGGGAGTGTGCTTACCCATTGCCCCATGAACTGCTCTTCGAGGACTCGCTCTCTACTCTTCAAGGCCTGATGGATCCCAGCACTCCTAAAGAAGAGCATCTTCTGTAGGGCTTTCCTACACTTTTCCTTTCACATTAACGAGCTTTGCACCATTCTCCTATCTGTCATGTAGCAAGTGACTAGGAATTTTTATGTCCTTGCAAAAGACAGGAATCTCTGCTGGCCCGTGCAAGGGAAAGGCAGGCTCTGATACAGGCTGCTGCCTGCTCTGCAGAGCACTGGTTAATAACCAGGAATTGTACATGGCTTTGCTTTGTAAAATATGAAATAAATTTGTATCTTCTGCTGCTGCCCTTGGATAGAGTGTTAATATGAGCAGCGTAACTACTGCTGCACTTCATCACAGAGGTGGCTTCATTTTAGCGGCCTTGTAAAGCCAGGGTGCATGATGCAGAATTTTGATTTGCTACTGTAGAGGCATTACACAAATTTAAATATTTTTGTTACTTAGCAAAACATGCTATTTATCTCACAGATGAAATGAAGGCTTTGGAAAAACTACTCATGTAACAATAACCTGACCATTCTGTTCTTTCCTGTTCAATTTCCCACACTATTTCCCAACAGTGCTCAAAATGGACTGATTTTGAGCATCGCTAGTGTGCTGTTCTTGTTTTTGCTAAAACTCTGGAGAATTATATCAGTAGTTGACCCTTCTTCCCTTTCTCTTGTCCCTCCAATAGATTTTTTTTTCTTTTCTTCCTGACTCATCCTATAATGACCAGGATATCCAATCTGTTAAAACACCATGATGTATATACAGGAATATATAAGTATTTCAGCTTAACAGGCATAGACAAGTGAAATGAATTCCACAGACAATGCGGCAGTAGCAGGGGCAGGGAAGAAGTCCTGAGTTCTCGAATTTTTACAGAGTGCTTAATCCTTCAAATCACAAACCCTCTCTTTTTAATCCAAACAAGAACACATTTTATAAGCAGGTGGCCAGAACCTCATCTCTGGGTTGGAAACAAGCTGTGCCTATTCATTGTGAACTACAGTTTTATTATCAACTTGGGACTGATATTACTAGCATTGGACATGACCACATAGCAATCCGGGGTGCCAGATCCTCTTCTGATTTGCTTTTGCTGACAGGTATTCTAACTTCACTCTGGTTAGCTCAGACCCCATTTGTGGCAGTTTTCCATCCTGTAGTCCTGTCAAGGTATTATAATATCACTGCAACAAACAGTTTTTCGCTGGCACTTAACAGTGGAGAACATGCCAGAGATTCATGTGAATCATAAGGAAATGGTTCCCACTACTGAGTACATTAAGTTAAAGGAGAAAGCTATTTCCATAGTAACCACATATGGTAGGTCAGATGGTGACTTTCCAGATTTACCACCAGTGGTTTTGATCCTGAATTATTTATACAGTGAATTTAGCTTCTCCGGTCTTCTTGGCATGTTGCCCGTGAATCTCCATGTTAACATGTGGGAGAAAAGGGAAGTTTTATATGTAGTGCCAGAAAGGCTTAGACTTGATGTTTTTATTCATAGATGAAACATTGCTGTTCTCATGGCCAGTATCAATGCAAATACTAGTGGAAACACTTGGGCGCACTAACCTACTTTTTACTAGGGACTCTGCAGTAGACACTAATTTGAACATGTTATAGGTGGAGCTGGTAGCAATTGCAATGCCTGTATTGCCAAATATTTTTTCACTATAAGACCTGCTTTTCTCACTTGAAACTCCTTGAAGTTTAAAATGCTTTGCCTGAAATTCATCAGTTCTCCTGTGTCCTTGAACTGTGATTTTTGGAAGAAAATTTCATCCAATTGCAGGCTGAATTTGGAGGTGAAGTATTTCTTTGTTCAGGTCAAAGTTTTGTTAAAATTGTTTTGCTCAGAAACTTGACTACATCTAGTATTTGGAGCAAGCATCTAAAATTGCACAGTAAAGTCATCTTAACACCATGATTTGTCTTCATTTGTTCCCAAGAACCATAGCCACATGTGGTGAAAGTGTAATTTTTAAAATAATTTCATTATCTGCTGCTTTTCCAACCCTCTGAGCTCATTAGGGCTCTGCAGAGCCTAACCTTTCAGCTTTTACAAATAGCAGACCTGGAGGAACGAGGGACATAATATTTTATAACCTTGTGGACAGCCCTTGTAAATCCTGGTGTAAAATAATCCTGAAACACCTCTATTGTTGGTGATTATTTCCAAAACCCACTGGCACAATAAGAGACAGCTCTGCATGGAAGAGAAGAGCTCCCTGCTAATGGATGGATATGGTTGAAGTCCCTGTCCCAGTGTAGCTAAGGCATCCGTACAGCTCCCTGCTATGGCATTTTGTTTGTTGCTGGCTAGGAGGTGGTGTTCCCGTCAGTAAGGGTTAGCTGTGAGTAGCTCCCTCACAGGGCAAGTAACACGGTGTTTAGCACAGCCTCAGACCCCTGGGCTGAGACCCCTTTGACAAAATTTGGCACCGTTAAACATGAGTTTCCTCTATACTTTTCCTATCAGACAGCACCCCTGGGCCACAGGGAGTCGTTGCACAGCTCCAGCATGCCAGTTGCCTCCTTTGCCCAGGAGGTTTTTGCCAGGGGCATTCCCAGCCAGACTGGCTACTCTCTCGTACATAGGGAAGAGAGGAAAAGTCATCCCCTGAAAGGAGCAGAGGTTGCTGAGCCTTACCAGATCACTCACTGTCATGGGCAAAAGTGGTGCAGGCACCGTGGAGATCCCACAGAGACAGGCAGTAGCAGAGATTGAAGGATGGACCATTTTCTGCCAGACAGCAAAGCCTTGGGCTGGGAAAGTCCCATCAGGGAAGATACCCTGCAGTGAAGATGCAAAGTTGTCCTGATCATCTAGGGCACTATGGTGTGAACCTGATGTACACTAATTGTGGGCAGGAGGTAAGTGAGAAGACGGCTGCTGTGGAATAAGTGTGTTGGGACTCAGTTGTGGAGAACTACCACATGGACATACAGCTGCCAAGAAACCAGGGAGAGAGACATCACGCAATCATGCCTCTCTCTTTAACTGAGGCTCATAATAATGATTGAAACCAGTATCGTGTAGTTACCAGTGAGGTCCATGTGCTGCCTTCCACCTCTTGCCATGGAGCTGAAGGGATCAGGGCTCCATGGAAAGCTTTTAGCCAGCAGAATTAGCTTAAAATCCAAATTCTTTGGATGGTGAAACTGTGCTCAAGGCGCATCAGCTTCTCTATCCAGTAAAGTGATTGGCAACAGATTTGCTTATGCAAAGATCTGGCGTCCATCCCCTAACACTTGGCTTCTGTGTTTTGTTCTCGAACTTTCTATGATTTCTCCTGTGTTCATGATCTCCTGTGCTTTGTCACACCCTGAGTCTAGGCAGACAGAGGTGGAAAAGGTCCACTGAGGCTGCCGTGTATTACTGGACTTGGGGGCTTAAACCCAACTGCATGCTCAGCCATACCTTCGTGCTCTCTCAGTGTAAGACATCTTCCCTTCTCCCTTGGGCCCCATGGGCAGGAAAACCTGCATGGACAAGGGCATTATTGGGGTGGATGAGGGAAGCTGCCTCCTCTCTTCTAACCAGCTATGGACTCTCCACATGCCATGGCATACATCTCTAATATTAAAGGCACTTAATTATGTAGGTAAGGAAGCCCTTGGAACTGAGGTTCCTCTAAGCATTTTGTTCTTGGGTTTTCACTTTTCACACTGTTTTGAACTCTCAAATATAATAGGTCAGGGAGTTGGCTGTCAGATCAGTGTGATGTTTTGGGTAGTTGTATGATTTTTAAGTACTGAAGTTTACCTGCTAGAGTCTGGTGTGTTAAATGCATTGGAAGCAGGTGCTCAGATGCTCAACAATGTCAGATGGGTCTTTTCCAGTTACCGAAACAGAAGGAGGGGGGTTAATTTGATTCATACTGGCATTTTTTATTCCATGGCAGAAGACTTCTCTTTCAAGGTCATGCTGTCAGCTCACGTCACTGCTTCAGGATGACCTGGGCAGGGAACTGCTGTCCCATCACCTCCCTTATTCTTTGCTCAGTTTCTCGTCTGTGGTTTTGGTCATGGAGGGAGATGTAACATTTTTCTCTTTCTGCCTGGAGCCGAGCAGATTTCTTGTGCTGAAGCACAACCCTGGAGTTCTCCTGTTTTGGGGTGACCCTCAATTGGTATTTGAACAACTTGAAACAAGAAGGAATGCTCCTAGTGCCATATGCTTTCCTGTTGATGGTCCAACATTTGCTCCACAGCCCTGCAAAGACAGTGCTAACACTGCCCAGCAGAATATGGAGCAGCTCATAGCGTTGTACACAGTAACCTTACCAATTACTTCTTTTGACTCACAGCTGGGTTGGGTTTTAACCTGTGGAGCCACAACTTTTCACTGGGACCTCCTGCTCCAGGTTGAAAATTTTTTGAAAGATTTAGCAGAGACTGCTCAGCTGTACATGAGATGAGAGAACGGTCCCTTGCGCAGCCCTTGCCTAAGAGAGGAAATACCCCCACAGCCTTCTGTTGAGGACAGTCAGCACATTGCCCTGGAGAAAGGCTGGCCGCTCTCTTGGCCAGGATGCCCACGTGCTGGGCTGACCGCTGTGAAAGCCTGCCTGTGTTGGGTCATAAAAATCTTGGTTTGGCAGTAGACAAATCAGTGAGTTTTCCATTTATTTCAGCGGGAGCAAAAACAGGCCTGTAATTCCTAACAACATCATGTAGTCATAAAATACAGAAGAATGAAGAAATAACTAGCAAAAAAATAAACACAGAAACCACCCTTGTGTCACGCAGGTTTGCCAGCAATTTTTTTTCAAATGAATATAACCATTTTGCCGCTCTGGCTGTGATGCGAAAAGCATTAATTCCCTCCCTCTGCCCCACCCCAAATCCTATTATTTCATCTCTAAACAGCAGTGTGCCTTGATTTGAAGCACATAAGAATTTTTCTCTGGAGCTGCTGAATTGCTGATGAGAATGCGTCACTGAATTCTTCTGCATTTTAGCTTCTTTCTTCAGTGACAGAGAGATAGAGGGTAATTCAGAATGGGTCAGGACTGGGTGGCCATACTCCTAATGCAGGTACCTGAGGTTAAGTGAGATGAATGCAGACCGACAGTTGCCCTTCAGATGTTGGCTCTGTTCCACAAACTCAGATATTGGATTGGTCTATTTGGCTAATTTCTCATATAGTCTCCACTCTTTTTCAAAATTGTTTACACCAAAGCCAGGGCCCAGGCGAGTTATTCATTGGGTGAGAGATGCAAAATAGAATAATTTGGATTGGGAGAAACCTCTAGACTTCACCTGACCCAACCTCCTGCTCAAAGCAGAGTTGACGTTGAAATCAGAGCGTGTTGCTCAGGGCCTTGCCTCATCAAGTCTTGAATATCATCAATGCTGGAGATTCTTCACCCTTTCTGGGTATTTTCTTCACTGCTGAACCGTACTTACAGTGAAATATTTTTTCCTTGTGTCTCTTTAGAATTTCCCTTGTTCCAGCTTGTCTGCTGCCTTGTGCCTCTTCACTGTCCACCTCTAAGAAGAGATGGATTTCATCTTCTTTGTGTCCTCTGATTAAACAGTTGTAGACAGCAGTAAGGTCTCCCCTGAGCTGTTTCTTCTCCAGGCTGAACAAAGCTGTCTCGCTCAGCTTCTCCTCCTACATTGTGTGCTCTAGTCCCCAACCACCTTGGTGGTCCTCTGTGGGACTTAACCTGGTCTGTCAATCTCTGCATTGTGTTTGGAAGCCCAAAACTGGCCACAGTTTTCCATCTGTGGCTACACCAGTGCTGAAGCAAGGGGAAGGATTTCTCCCTTGACCTTCTGGCTTTGGTCTTGCTACAGCTGAGTATGAAGTTGGGAAGGGTGCACTGCTGACTTGGGTTCACTTGGTGTCCACCAGGATCCCAGCTCCTTTTCTACAAAGCTGCTCCCAAGCCAGCTGTCTCCCAGTCTGTACAGCTGCATGGAGCTGCTCCATCCCAGCACACCTGAATGATGGAAAAGGTGTGGAATATCCCGGTATGTAGGTGACTAGGAGGCCAGGAGGATTAATGTACCTCAGAGCGTGGGGGGCTGATATTTGGCTTCTGTCACAACAGCTTAATCTGTATCAAGCTGCGGTGTGACCTGGTGTTAAATGGTGAAACAAAGGTGCAGAAATACCCTCGGTTGCAAATTGTGCGGTTCTGTAATGAAGCACGTTGTGTGCAAGTTTTGCAGCGGTCTTCGGGCTTCTTCCTTTTTCCACTAGAGGGACCCAAATGCAAATAAAAGCTCTAATTTATCAGCCGGAGAAAACTGTGTGTGGGGTCAAGTATATTAGCATTGAATGAAAGGCAGTATTTTCTCCCTGTTAGTATTTGTATTAAGGACCTGATTCACCATTCATTGAGTTCGAGGTGGAAATACTCAGAGACTTCAAGCTAAGACCTGGATCCTTATTTCAGAACTGGTTTCCAGGGCCTGAATATCTCGAATATTAATAGCGAAAATAGCTACAAGCCAAAGACAAGCCTTGACCATTAGCCAGAGTGTGTCCTTTTATGGGCAGTGCATATTTCATTTTCCATGTCCATTTTATAGTGACCTCTCTGCTGTGGCTCCCTGGCATCACTCTTTTCTGCCAGATGACGGCAGAACATGGTTTCTGTTTCAGCTGACTGAGGGGAGGGAGGGAAAAAAATCACTGCTCATCACTGAGTGTTTGAAATCTATTAGAAACACAACCTGAGGGATGGGGATCTGGATCTTCTATCCCAGTTCTTTGGAAAGAAAGGCAAAGGAAAAAAAAATACTGAAGGGAAAAAGACAGTAGCTGATGTTTTTTTGGGTTTCATAGTGGAAAAAGCAAAGATTAACCCTTCCTCCCCTCACCCAAACTTATCCACAGCAAGATTCACTTACAAAGGCTGCTTTAACTTCAAAACACTGCTGATTAGCTCCAAATCAGCTAAGTAAATCTCCTGCCTGGAAAACCAAATCTGAACTAGGTACTGGGGAGGATGAGACAAAACTTTTATTATAAAGCTGAGTTTCCCCTTTTTTTCTCACATGGAAAAAGACATATCTAAACACATGAGTGTGGCTTAACCTTATGCACCCAGTGGCTCTACCAAAACACATCCTTGAATGTCTTTTAACTACAGAAGTGTTTAATAGAGGAACAAAGATTTAGCACTGCCTGGGTTGCACAACCAGTTTGGCTACAGAAAGCTGTGACCGTCTGTCCTGATCCAGCGGGACTGCTCAGGGTTTTCACTTAGCACATGATCCTGCTTGGAAACAGACTTAGTTTCACTGGAGGAGGCTAGGACCAAAACACTCTGGGATGGCTGGGCTTAATGACCAGGCACCCTGGCAGGCAGGATGGGAGGGCAGAAGGGACCTGGACTTTTAAGCACCGACTATTGGCACTGGTGGTTTGTTGTGTTCCTCTTGATTTGCTTTTCTGAATTGCCAGGTTCAAAGCTGTCCCTTTTTCACTCTTCTGTCACTGGCAGGTTTCCTCCTGCGCTGCTCTAGCAAGAGCCTCACAACCCAGCCACTCACTTCTCTTCCACTCACCTCTTATCAAGGTTAAAAGGGGAAGGCATCAAAGAATGCCAGAAATAGGTCCTCTGGGCTCCATTATTCCTTTGTGCCATGTCATTAAACCCAACCCTTCTTTCCGTCCATCTTGGCAGAACAGAGAAATTAACTCAGATGGGAACTACAATTGAAGAGGAGGAGGGTGCTGGCCCTGGGACCAATGGTACAGATTCTGGAAAGGGGGAAAGGGAGGGGCGCTCAAGCACATCTACCCTATGGTCACGCATAGGTCCACCATGCCCATTTTCACCTGCCATGTTGTCCTCACCCATGGGCAAACTCAGACTGAAGAGTGCTGGAGCCCTCTGAAGGAAGAAGGATGGGCAGTGCCTTCACGCAGCCCCTGCTCTCCTTCTGGGATGACACCCAGACCCCCTGCCTGCATTGGGGAAGGACTGGGGGGGGTGGCTGATTTAGTAAACTTTGGATTTAGAGGCAGACTCAATCAACAAAACAGGTATTTGGGGTTTGTGCAGTTTTCCTAAATTCCTGGAGCAAAGTTAGTTCTAATGTTTTTATTCTGGTAAGATTGCTAGGGCTTTTGCCAATAGAGAAATGCTGTAAAAATAATACCACCAGCTGACATGATTAAGCTGGCAAAAATGCCAACTGATGACCTGGCTTCTGTACTTAGACCCACTGCTCCTTCTTTTGTTTTCCTGCAGGTCTTTGTATTTCTCTCCTGCCTTATCGTTACCTGTCCCGCACACTTCTCTCATAATCTGCTGCTGACAGTTTTCTATTAGGCATAATTTCCTGACCATCTTGTGTATAACTTAGACATGCTGTAAATTTGGAGATTTATATGGAGTCGTATGAACTGTGCTCTTGAGACACTTGAAAGAAAAACGTTGAAACGAACAATCTTGGCAGGAAAAGTACAATTGGAGAGCTGTAAGGCCAATCTATAAGAGGTAGTTAAAGCTAGTCAGTGTGAATTGGTTAAGATGAAACAGGCCCTCAGCTTTGTCACTGGTTGGGACTGAGCCATCAGTGACTGTAAGTGCTATGATGTGGACTTGTGTGGATGCTCAACAAGAAAACCCCCTGATTTGCAACATATTCCTCCTTGAAGCTCACCACTATCTGTAAGCCAGGTGGGCTTGGGAGAACCCCGAGCAGCTAGGGCTTTGCAACAAACTGGCAGAGCTGAAATACCTTTGAGCTACAAGAGTGAACTCTAGTTTCATGGCATGCCTGCCTTAAAACTGGCTCCCATCTCTATTCATTTTCCATTTTTTATTTCTGAAATTATGCTGGTTTGCAGAAGAAACTGAACTCAGCAGTCATGGATGTACAGGCAGACTGATTCCTCACCAGTTAAAACAAGCGAGTCATTAGTGGTTTTGGGATTGGGCTCATAATACTAATGACACCCCCCACCGCCCACCCCATCACCCCCAGCCCCAGATCTGCAGAGCTGCTTGGTATTGGAGTCAGTCTCATGCAGTTTGGTACTGGCACGGTCCTAGCTAGTGTGCTAGGACTGGTCTTGCCTGATCCTATAGCAAAATACTTCCCTTGCAGCTGGACTGTCTCAGCTCCTGCCCTCAGCTGGTAGGTCTCTGCTACCAGCTTTGCTAACCCAGGTAAGAGAAAGAGCAGAGGAACTGATGGTGCTGGCAACTGTCTGTGTCTGTAGAGTCTCTTTAGATACTGTGCAAAGGAGAGCAGTCTCCAAAAGGGAAGAGGAAAAAACCTCAATTTTTGAAGAGGAAAGAAGTGTTAAAAAGAGAGTTCTTCTCAAGAGCCATGGCCATGCAGAAGCCTCATTGCACACAGCCAGCCTGGCATCTGTGCCTTTGCTGGGCCAGCATAAACCCAAGTGGGATTATGGAAAGAGTCTGCACCTAATCCATTGATCAGCTGTCACTGATCCTTGCTGAAAGAGAGCTGACAGACGTGAAAGAAAGACAATCTGAAGAACTCACTTGGTGTGACCTGTGGGTCAATTCTTATACATGAAAATGTAGTTAGAGGCTGACAGAGGTACTGGATGTATGGAGTGAAAGCTGAGGTTGTGGCCTCCTATGTGATGTACCATATTCAACAAGGTAGGGCTCTCTCTGACTTCGCTGGTGCCTGCCCTCCACTGTGAACATAATATCTGAGATACTATATCTCTAGCCTTCCGTAGCATCTCAGAAGTGGAGCTGAAAATATTTATTGCTAATCCACTCAAAGGTTTCTGCTGAAAGCAGAGTGTATTGAGATGTTTAAAGGCTTGGAAGGTTTGAGGTGAGTTATTCCTACTTAGGTCCATGCTATGAGCTTAATCTTTGGAGTAATTTTCATGCCTGTGGTGAAATAGTCAAGCTGCTGTTCCATTTGTGGGCTGCACTGGGAAGTTTTCTAAGATTTGTAGGATAATATACCTTCATCTCAAAACTCTAGATAATATATGTTTGAAGGTTTAGTATGCCAACTTCAACATACCTGTGATTGGTTTGACATTATGGAGCATTTTTGTCATGGACAGGAGTTTCGCTGTTTTTTTTAAAAAGATCTAGACTGCATCAGACATCTTTTTACAGCAGGGAAGATTCAAAACAATTGGACCATGGAAAGAGCAGCAACTCAAGACACTCTCAGGACAAAGGCTTCAACAGTAAAATAGCCAGTTAGTAACACAAGCTCCATTGCCAAGTGGCCCATCTTTCAGAAAATGTATATCCTATGGTAAACCTCACTGTTTTCAGAGTGGATGGTCTCTCATGGAGGACAGCAAGACCACTTCTCGGGGGAGGTAGAAAAAACCAGAAGAAGCAAGCAAGCAGGAATCACTAGGTTTAGATTTTCTAATGTTCATCAAAATGAAACATTTTCTATTTATAATGTTGTTGATTGCCAAGTACTTACACTGTTTTTTATTTAATATGGTTACTAGTATTCTCTCTTTTTCAAGGGTCAGCAAATGAAAAAGGAATCTTTAATTTCTCTTTCATTGAAACCAATTTTGAGCTCTCTCTTGATCTCACTGAGAATAGAGTGGGGCCGATATTAATTCCATGTGATAAATAAGTAAAAGAAGAGTGCTATGAAAACGTTTTTTTTGAGCTGGCATTGTTTTGCAGCTCTGACAGAAAATAGTCAATGGTGACTGATGCGCTGAGGTCAGGATCATTGTATATGCTATTCATTATATTCCTTATTGCCAACTGAAAGCACAATGGTATTCCTGTTCTTGAGATCCTTTGTACCTACTGCTATTTGTAGACAAGGAAAAATTATTGCAGCTTCTCATAACTGAATGCCAGGAGAGATATCAGAAATTTTCATTTTGTTGCTGCTTTAGATTACAGAACAAAATGAGTTGCATATGTAATAAGGCTACTGATGCCATGAGAAAATGATTTGTGACTCATGAGAAAACTTCTTAGCCAAAAATATACAAAGCTAATTGGGAAATGATTTTTTTCCCCTATGTGGCAAGACATGTCAGCCATATATTTCTCACCACATAATTGGCAGGAAAATAAAGCAATTTTATAGTCTTGTATTATGCTACAATATGTTGGTTATTGTAAACCTTTGCAATCACCCAATTACAAGGTACCAAAGAGAAATGAGATTTAACAATAGTTCAGGACTCTACTTAGCTCTTAAGTATCTCCAAAGCTCTGAAAGCATCCCAGTTTTCACATCCACACATCTATTACTTTTCCCCTCTGACAATGGTCAGGCTAAAAGCAGTAGGTTCAATCCAAATGTGTTAGGTTTAACTCCGCATGCTTGGATTGACTCAGCATCGGATGTCCACTGCCTATTTGTCCAGAAATTTCCATAGATTAAACTGTAGTCATTAAATCACTTTAAAATTACTAATCTTCCAACCCAGACATTGGCAGATGTGTTTCCCATATTTCAGTAGAGTAAGAACAGCCTAATCTACCTCTTTGCAACAGCTGACCTCTTAAATTTGGAGGAAGTACCAGCTCAGTGCTAATGTTGCCAGTCTTTGGTTGATGCAGGAGGCATTCTCTTTCCTCCAACCTAGGAAGTACATTTGGGTTGTTAAAGTTTTTCCTGGCATTGCAATGCTTTCCTACGCAGAATGATGGCATGTTCTTTCATCAGGAGGATATTATGATGATTAGCACCAGAGAAATGTGAATAACAAGTAAATAAGATCTGTATGATGCATGTGTCACAGTGAAAGCTCAGAACTTAATGAGATTTTAATAATTTAAATTTACAATAAAACTAGTCAGTTTGACAGTTATGGCCAAGTGCAGTGACATAGCAGGCTTGAAGTCCTCAAGATCATCTGCTACAAAATTCAAACCATGCTTTCTTTTATTAGGATAGACATACATAATTATTTAAACTCACAGTAATAAAGCTATAGTTCTCTGGGCTGGTTAACAAAGGACCCATAATAAAGGAGAATTAATCCATCCTGGGATAGGGATAGCTAGCAGAAAAAGATTATACCCTATCATATATTATTTCTTTCACAGAATCCTTGCTACATGCAGTGCATAGGGTGAAAAATGTTAATTGAGATGGTGTGGGACTAAGGCTATTGTCTGTAGGGTCCCAGCCTCATTAGCTGCAAAATTTGGAAAGTGTGGAGGGAGCAAATAAAGGGATTTCAGAAAGAGAAAGTGTGGCCTAATGTTTAATGCAGTCGAATACCACCCTGAAGAGCTGGATTCTTGCCTAGCCTCTGAGCTCCTATGTGACACTGAACGGAGCTTTCCACAGGGCGGGGAAGTGGCCCTGCGGTTGGTGTAAGAGCTGGCTGGTTGTTCGCCAAGAGATGGGATCCTGAGGCTTGGGTTTTCCTGCTGCTTGAGAAAACTGAACACTGCTCTTCCCTGATCCTAGGGTGATGGGTTACAGAAGGGGAGAAGGGAGCACTAGGGCCACTTTCTGATGTTATCCACAGTGCCAGGGCACCAAGCCTGCTCAGGTCAGTGCCATGGATCCAGAAAGAATCCCTGTTACTGACCCTGCATTGGGCAAGGACTAAAACATCAGGGGCAGTGTTTAGATAGGGCTAACATTCCCTGATGTCCAAATCTGGGCAGATTCTTGCTTGGAGTACAGGCTTTCTGCACTGCTTTTTGGGGTGTCTGATTCTCTCCAGTGCTGGGGTCCCAGCTCTGGTGAGCTGAGTCACCCATCTGGCAACAGCTTCCTAATCCTTAGGTGTTGTGATACACAGAGTCACAGAATCAAAGAATCATAGAGTAGTTTGGGTTGGAAGGGACCTTTAAAGGTCATCTAGTTCAACCCCCCTGCAATAAGCAGGGACATCTTCAACTTGATCAGGGTGCTCAGAGACTCATCCACCCTAACCTCGAATGTTTCCAGGGATGGGGCTTCTACCACCTCTCTGGGCAACCTGTTCCAGTGTTTCACCACCCTCACTGTAAAAAAATTCTTACTTACATTTAGTCTAAATCTACCCTCTTTTAGTTTAGAAGCATTAACCCTTGTCCTATCACTACAGGCCCTGCTAAAAAGTTTGTCCCCATCTTTCTGATAAGCCCCTTTTAAGTACTGAAAGGCTGCGATAAGATTGCCCCGGTGCCTTCTCTTCTCCAGGCTGAACAACCCCAACTCTCTCAGCCTTTCCTCATAGCAGAGGTGCTCCAGCCCTCTGATCATTTCTGTGGCCCTCCTCTGGACCTGCTCCAACAGGTTCACATCTTTCCTGTGCTGAGGACCCCAGAGCTGGACGCAGTACTGCAGGTGGGGTCTAACCAGAGCAGAGCAGAGGGGCAGAATCACCTCCCTCGACCTGTTGTCCATGTTTGTTTTGATGCAGCCCAGGGTACGGTTGGCCTTCTGGGCTGCAAGTGCACACTGTCAGCTCATGTCCAGCTTTTCATCCGCCTGTATCCCCAAGTCCTTCTCTGCAGGACTGCTCAGAATCCCTTCATCCCCCAGCATGTATTGATACTGGGGGCTGCCCTGACCCAGGTGCAGGACCCTGCACGTGGCCTTGTTGAACATCATGACGTTCACATGGGCCCACTTCTCGAGCTTGTCCAGGTCCCTCTGGATGGCATCCCATTCCTCAGGTGTGTCAACCACACCACTTAGCTTGGTGTCATCTGCAAACTCGCTAAGTGTGCACTCAATCCCACTGTCTCTGTCATTGATGAAGATATTAAGTAGTACTGGTCCCAATATGGACCCCTGAGGGACACCACTCAACGCTGATCTCCATCTGGACATTGAGCCGTTGACCACTACCCTCTGGATGTGACCATCCAACCAATTCCTCATTCACTGAACAGTCCACCCATCAAATCCATATCTCTCCAATTTAGAGAGAAGGATGTTGTGGGGACCATGTCAAAGGCCTTACAGAAGTTCAGACAGACAATATCCATAGCTCTTCCCTTGTCCACTTATGTAGTCACTCCATCATAGTCACCAAGAGCTGTTTCAGCTCTGGGCCAAAGATAATATTCAGCTTCTATTTCTGTTCATGTCAGTAGGTCTCCCTCCATTACCCCAGCCTCCAAGCTGGTGCCACACTGGAATCTCCATAACATGAATCCCCAATACTCTTCTTTTGTTAGAACATTTACATGCAAATTGTAGCAATACTGACACAGAGCACCTTAGCCTATGGACATGTGCGGGTGAAGAGAAGGTGAGTTGAGGTGCTAGAAAATGGAGGAACTGCAGCTCAATCCCCACCATGGTGCAACAGAGCTAGGAATTGAGGCCAGATTCCCAGATTTTCCCTTGCCTGTCCTTGGAAAGCAAATCCTTCCTTTCAAAAAATGGTCTGTGGTCTGTGCCCATGCAGCACCTTGCAATGGACTCAGAAGTGCTGGTACTTCACCCCTTCACTACTGAGAGATGAGCCATCTCTCACCTGAGATAGCAGGACATTCACACTTTAAGGTTGATCATTAGATACATGCAAACAGCCCTGTTTGCTCTCAGTTCTGCTTCATTCATCTGAGTAAGTGGAAAGTGAACTCCTCAGATTGAATATTAATTAGGCCAAATAAATGCAAACCAGAAGGGAAACAAAAAAAGAACTGCTAGTAAGGATCATCCACCAGTCTGTGGTTGGATAACATGTTTGGAGAGCATTACTCTCTTAAAAGAGTTAATGAAAGACACCAAGACACCATTTGTGACTGTGGCTGTGTACTGAGCAGTCAGCAAGGCCCTGCTATGATTTATTCAGGAAAAATCAATGGGAGTGGTGGAGACGGGGAAAAATAAAGAGCAGCATAAACTTCTGGTGCCAGAGCTTTTATGCCTTCATATCAGCTCCAGGAGTTTTCTGGCTGCCACTTGCAGAATTCTTTGGCTATCCCCTGATATTTCTTCCCCCTTGGCCCAGCATCACAGGCCTTGCACCTACCCATTTTACTTCTGCCTTATCTTCACACTCTCTTCTGACCTCCACCCACCTCTGTGATAGAGCAGGCCTCCTTAAACAGAATGGCCATGTATTATTTTCTTTTGATTAACACCTTTTCCTGTGACCCTGCTTGTCCAGCTGAGCTCAGGTGTCACCTCATTCTGGCTTCCAGAAGACATTCCTTCTCCAAGAGCCAATATGCTCCGTGAAAACTGATTCAGTTTACCTTAAATTAGGCACCCACTGTCTGGTGAACTGAATTGCTCAGCCAAGCATGTTGTCAGGAGCTGTGTCCAGGGTTCCCTACTGAGAGGCACCTGGTACTTCAGGGAATTGGTCCTGGTTTCCATCTGCCTGCCCATTCTGGTCCCTATGGCCCTGCCCAGCCATTCCACAGCTATGTCTGATGCTGGTTTGCCTCACTGGTCCTGGTCCTGACCCCAACCTGTGGCGTGATACCTCAACATGGCCTTGGCCCCATGGAGGTGCCTGATGCCTGGGGCTGTGGCCTGATCCCAACTTTTCCCCACAACCTACCTCCTTCCCCAGTTAAAAGTCTTTGTTAATGAGTTCTTGCATGCTCTCTGTCTGGTTGGTTTAAAGCAGTGTTAGGGTCCATGTGGCAATGAAAATAAGCTGTACTATAAACAGCCACACTAAAAGTGTTGGCCTCAAGACAAGTATCACGAGCAGTTTTAATCACAAATCACACTCAATGGGGCCACACAGCAGCCAAAATGGAGATAAACTGAGCAACTTTTGAAAAAATATTGAGATATTTCAAATATGGCAGCTGATTTATTATTACTCATTTTCTATGCACTTCATTGAACAGATTTTTCTGTTTATGAATACTGTTTCAAATATTTTTCTAATACTAGGATACAGGCCTGACCCAATACTTATATTCCAACATTTACACAATTTTAACAGTGTTATGAATCTTTGTGTAATTTCAAGTTTTCCAAAAGACCCTGTCTTTCCAGGGGAGGGAGGCAGCATCCCAGATCCATACAGCCCTTAACCTTGATATGTTCCAAATTTTGAGCCAGCTCTGAGTGTTACTAATGTACAGCATAAACCCTTTTTTTCTTTTTTTTTTTTTTTTGTGTGTGTCTGTGTGTCTGTATGAATACAGTCCAATGAGGTATAATGAATCTAACACTTTGCTGCAAAGAAAACGGACACTGCCAGGTGCAGGTTGGATTCCTTCTCCAGTTGAAAAGCTCTGGTCCTCCACCCCTCTGGGTGGTGTTAAGTCAAGGTGAAGGGCAGGGCTTGGTTTCATAACATGTGCGATACTCTCTTGGGTACTCAAGATGTTTGGATGGATCTGCAAAACATGATCCTAGAAGAGACTAAGGCTGTTCTGGAGTGGTGCCTGAAGGTCATGTGGGATCTCCTAGGGCATTTCTAAAGGCACCAAACTGAGCCCTAGATCATTACTGACTGAAACTCAGATATCTAGTACGCATGTAGTCACATGGGGATATGTATCTTTAGGTGTTTCAGTTTGGAGCTCAATCTCCCCATTTGTGCTAGATGAAGTGGATTAGCAGGGCACAGACTGTGCCAGCACTGTATGATGCTGCACAGAAAACATCCGAGGAAACAGCTCAGCTGTGGAGGGGAGGCTGTGGGAGTCCCACGCTCAGCACAAGAGACTTGACAGGCCTGTAACTCATTGTCGTCTGGTACGAGACGCTATTTGAATATGGGCTGTTGCAACTACTTAGGGAAACTGTAATGTGAGTGCAGGCCAAGCAGAAAAATCAAGTGATGTTCAGATGAAATTGATAAGCCATTGAATTGTCTCTTCCTGCATCTTGAATGAATGGAGCTTAACAAATAATATTTTAATGGGAAACATATCCATGCATAGCACACAGTTCTGAAAATTGTCAGGCTGGAGGCCAAGCAAAATAAGTGTTAGGATTTTCTCAGCTTCATAATTGTGTTATTACTTTGTATGATAGAAATTGGGCTGTGGCATTAATTCTGCTCTCCAGCATTAAAAAGAAGAGGAAGTATTTCTTTAATTGACAGCTAAAATTTCATTCACGGGGTATTAGTAGAATTAGCTTTTTGCCTCCTGAACTCTCTTCTGTGTTTCTGATAATATGATTTAACTTTGGCACTAAAGAACTCTTTTATTTGTGAAATACTAATCTGTATCAAGCAGAGAAGAGGAAAAGATCACTTAGGGGAGACAGGGAAGAACTGTGATGTTTTTAAATTGAAGGGATGAATCTGCTATTTAAATGCTCTGACTCATCTGTCTCTATCTTACCTGAAAATCCATTTTGAAAAAAATCTCTGACCCCTGCAATGAATATTTGGACCCCCTCTAAATGCCCCTGTAAAGGCTACTGACATTGTATGCTCTCCTTGACACTGGATTCACCTGTTTGCAGGTTGTTTTCAGGATCACAAGTCTGGAATGTGGTTGGATGGGGAACTAAACCTGTTCAGGGCTTCCCTGAAATCAGTGTCTGGATGTCACTGCTGGATTGGTGCATAAGTCTTATCAGCAAGAAACACTTTCCCCTGTGCGCTTCCTTTAGTGTATCCATTTGTTATTATTATAATTACTGGCTTCACAAAATCCTATGTTTACCATCTAGACACAAAAAACTATGTTTGCAGTTTTGCTTTATTCAATGAGGGGAAAAAAACCCCAAATGGCTGAGGAATTTTCTCTTTCCTGCTATTTATGAGAATAAGCTGGGGTGTCTTCACAGGTGTCATGTGGATTTTTTTTAGCAATTTGGAGAATTTTGGCAAAGATTTTTGTGAACATTTCACACCATTTCAGTGGTGGCAGGAGGGTCAAAGCACCTTGAACAAGCATGGGTTGCTCTCATCTCCCGGGCACAAGAGTTGTGGGAGAACTTGAATCTTCCTCCATTCTGTTGCCTTCATTGATGACCCAGCCTTCTGAAGGTTGGCCAGAGAAGTCCTTCTGTCGTGGACAATGAATGGAGATTCTCTCTCATGGTTGATGCAGTAGTGTTGATGGGTTTGGTGGGGAACACATACTAACTCCTAAAAGATATTGGCAACATGCTGAGGTTATTGTATTATTTCGTGAGTGCTGCAAATTGCTCTGAAGATGGAAAACCCAACTGTGTCTTCCACCCTTGGAGTGAAATTAACCTGGAATGTCAAAGCAAAATCATTGGAGCCTCTCAGCTAATCCTGTCACCAGGCTAATTCCCTGTGTTAATTATGAAAGCTGTTGTCAATTGTTTCTATTTCTCGCTCTACCTCATTGTGATAAATTCTCCATTAAAAGGAAAAAACCCCACCCAAATGCATTGCACTGATTTCCTTTTCCACCACACTGGCTAGGGATAGTAGAGAAAGGTACTGACAAGTTGTAGAGCATCTATTCTTGTTTACAGAGTGCTCAATCGCAGCTGAATAGCTTGCCAGAAAATATGAACTATAATCCATGGAAGTGAACAACCCTAGGAAAAAAACACAGTCATCTTTGTTATTGTTACTCATTCAAATATACTGTGGAGGTGAACCAGAGCTTGAGGGTTGTTTACCATTTGGTGTCTCTATTCTTTTCCCTTAGCAGATGTGGAGATAAATAATTTAGCAAGCACTGGAAAGTAGCATTCACAAGGCAAGCATCTGAACATGCTGTGCAGATGAGCAAAGAACAATCCTTGTTTCTGATGGGTCATTACCAGATTAAAACATCTTAGCTCTGACCCTGTCTAGGGGGTGTGAGTCCTTCTGAGGTGGTGCAGGGCTGTGTTCTTCATCACTCTTGGACAATGAAGATGTCCTGAGGCGTATTGCAAGGGACATCAGTTCAGACCCGAATTCAAGAAGCGTGTTGTGTCTCACTGCATTTTGCTTTGTTGTGTAGCCCCTGTTTAGTTTAGTGAAGCGGTGTGCCATGGTGTGCAGGACTGAAAATGGAAAAAAGAAGTTTTTGAATTACAGGAGCTTCCTATGAGGTCTCAAAATCCAGATTTCATTAACTAAAAGCAATTTTTCTGCTTCTCAATCAGACTGAGAAACCAAGAGTTTCTAGTAACATCATTGGGAGTTGCTGAGCTTTGCTATTTAGGTGTATTGAAGTGAATTAGGAGTTTCTTTGCAGACAACCTTTTCTGAGAGAAAGGCTGATGATGGCTCTTCCCAGTGAAATATCACCACAGAAGGACAAGCCAAATTCCTGCAGTACTTCCCATGTCTTATCCTGAACTATTTTTTAACTTATTTTCTGTTTGTGGTTAAACAGCTGCCAGGCTTTACCAAGGAAGCAACCACCAGTTAATGCAGGGTTATGTGATCTACGTCTAAGTGCTTGGGGGGGTCTTTTTTACTCTAAAGTACATTGAAATGCAAGGTATCATATCTGGTCATAGAATAGCTCTGAATGTATATTAATTGTTCCCCAAGACAATAAAGAAGCAACAGCTGGTGTAGTTTTAAAATGGGCATACAAATTTACCTACCCCTTAAGTTTTGAGGGCAAAGCTGAGTGAAAAGCCCTGCATCATTACATAACATTAATTCATATAAATAATAATTATATATCAATACCACATTTACTTTGATTAAATGCACACTGAAATTGAAACAGTGAGGTTCTGACTTGAATAAGGGAAAAATATTTTCAGCATGAGGACAGTCAGGCATGGGAGCCGGTTGCCCAGAGAGGCTGTGCCATCTCCATCCTGGGAGGCTTTTTAAAGACCCAACTGGATAAAGCACTGAGCAACCTGGTCTGGTCTTATAAGTGTCCCTGCTTTGAGCAGGAGGTTGTGCTAGAGACATTCTAAGATCCCTTCTAACATGAATTCTCCTGTAAGTCTATGATCCTATGTACTTTGGTGGTGCATAATCAAACAGGTCTGTTTGTGCTGGTGCTGTCAAATGCCATCCACAGAGGCTTTCCAGTCTAAAAGATTAATTGTAAGAGCTGCATCAATGGGTTATCTGGCCTGGGTTTTGGGACACAAATTGGTAGGTAAGTCTAAAGGGATGCACAAAACTGTCACTCCTTTAATAGCAGTTCTTTTCCACAGCTCTCTGCACACCTGCTTACCAGATTAAAGACTGCTGGGTGTATGCTGGAGGGATGGTTGGGGGTTGCATTGCACATTTTGACTGGAAACTTTCCCTGCTTGTTGATGGTGGGATGGAAGAGTATGCAAGGTATTGAGTTTATGACCCAAGTGGCCACAAGTTCTTTTTATTGTCCTTGCATAGAAATAGGACCATTAGGGCTAGTGGTTTTGAACATCTAAATATACTGGTGCACTAAAGGGCTTCTTAGACAAAAGAGTGATGGGGCTGTTGCCATTGGCAAAGCCTGGGTTTTAGTTAACCTTGCAGTAATGGATTGGGTTGGTAGGATGGGACCATGTTTTGGAGGACTTTCAAAGCAAAGAGTGAAAGCTTGTGTTTGATGAGGAAACAAGGGAGGAATATGGCTGGAGAGTTGTAATAGAACAATAGGATGAAGAAGCTGTGTTTTGAATGGTCTCCCAGAAATACAAATGTAGCTGAATATATCAGAAAAAATCCTGCTGGCCTTTTAATTTATGCAGCTTGTGATTGTGGTGTTAGCCCTAGGAAAAGGATACCAGTGTTATCTGAGGGTAAATATCAGGCCTCAATAAAACCCCTGAGTGATGTCAACATGTCCTCTCAGAAAGAAGCCACCAAATCAACAGGTGGAGATACGTCTGGTGAACACTACACTCTATTGGCTGAGGTGTGCTTTATTTTTGTTCACTTGTTTTTTCTGAAGCCTCATTTTGGCAGATTAGAGAATAGATTATCACCCTCAGACATTTCCATTTTTCTCACAGTTTTCCTATACTCCTATCAATGCCTAAGACATAAATTTCTTTAGTATTTGCAGCTCTCTTTGCTAAGCGAAGGAGAGCCAGTGCAAGGAAGATGCTAACATGAGGGCACTGCAGAGGAGACAGTTGCTGTGATTCCCTGTCCTATGTAGCCCCCTTTTTCTGGAGAGGTCACAAACCCTTCCTGTTCACTTTCTGGCTGCACAGTGCTGCTCAGTGTCATCTAACTCGTGAAAGGTTGGCACAGCTGGCAAAACTTTTTCATTTTCCTGCATCCCAGATGGATTGTCACTTTTATGGACTATCTGGACAATAAATTATTTCCCATCATTAGAGGTAATCTTGAATGGTATTCCAGTGTCAGATTTCAGCATGTAGTATTAAGAGCCTTATTGTATTGGGTTTACATGGCAAGGTTTTGGTAGCAGGGGAGGTTACAGGGGTGGCTTCTGTGAGAAGCTGCTAGAAGCTTCCCCTATGTCTGACAGAGCCAATGCCAGCCAGCTCCAAGACTGGACCCACTGCTGGCCAAGGCTGAGCCCGACACTTAACCAAAAGTGTCACTGATGCAGTCCCTGAGCCTCCTGAGCAGTTCTTCCGCAAAGTCAGTGAGTCCGCCTGCGTGGATCTCACCAGATAAAATAAGAACGCCCATTCAAAGAAAAATTCTTGCTTTTCAAATATTTCAGAATGCTCTCCAATAACAATCATCTTCATATTTCACATTCCCATCCCAACCCTGGGACAGGTCACTGGAAAGTTGGGTGAAATGGTAGAGTCCAAATGGATGCCTGTGCTCCCCTGAAGGTGCACAGGTAGTTATAGCAGTGGGTTTGCTTCCAACTCTACTAATACCCATTTACTTTTAGCAGTTTTCACCACTTGTTAGTGCATGTGTTTCCCATGGAGCAGGAAGGTTCAGAAGCCACTGGGAGGGTGCTGAGGTCTGATTTGTATTTCCATGGTCTACAGCCAGGACGATGTGTCAGTCAGCATCTTTACCAGGTAGATTCAGGGGGAGAGCTCTTGGTGTGGAGATGCTGCCAGACCCGCTGCCCATTGGGAGAGCTCAAGACAAGGTCAATGCCAATGGACCATGCCTACACCTTTGCGCAGTGCTTGCTGCCTTGGCCCTGTGAGTCCCCGCGTAGAGGCACACAACGTGTGGGTGTGAGAGCTGAGGAGCGTGGCTGCCTGCCCACAGCCCTGCCATCGCTGGCTTGGAACAGTTCCCCTCTGATGTGCTTGTTGCTGCTTTCAGACCCACGCTCGTCCTGGTCAGGAATGTTTCTACCAGCTCACATGGTCCTGGACCCAGAGTATCTGCACTGCGGTAGAAACACAAACTCAGTAAAGGAATGTTGCTACAGGGGACACTTTTTTTTTTTGGTGTCATTTAGGAGCTGATCTGATGCCCAAAGTGTCTCAGTAGAATTGGTTCAGCAGTTGCATAGTTTGTGAGCAGTCAATGCAGCTCCTAAGTGCCTGCTGACAATAAATACTGAATTGATTTTTTTTATTTGCTTCTGCAGGATACGCTTAGCCTTAAAAATACATTCTGATATGAGGCTATCCTTTTTTTCCAGCTACCCTGCTTTGAATTCACTACTGATCTTGGACACAAGTAATGCATACAGTTCTTAGATTTCATTCCAGATTCTGGTCATTTACCTTGACTGACTTCAGAAGGCGTTCCTGCTAAAAATGAAGGTCACCAATTCAAAAACATGTCTGTGTACATTAAAATTCCTCAAGCACAGTGTTGACTGCCAGGCTGACTAGGAGAACAGCACTGGTCCTTGCATTGAACTGGAGAGTTTCTTCCTCACTGATGCTTTTCCAGAAGGGTATTAGCACAATGGAACATGTGTTGCTGAAATGCGTAAACACTGAGCACCAGATGCAATAGGGTTACTTGATTTTTCTCTCCCCTAATGTGCCCTGATGATTTTGGAGTGGAATCCAGTAATTTAATTTGTAATATCTTTAAGATCACTGCAACAACTCAAAAGCTGTGGACAGAGGAAAATAACGTTTTGTAATATATTTATTGAATGGTAATGCAAACCAGAGAAATCTATAAAGAAGGGAGGAAATCATATTCCCTGTCTGGGAGGTACTGAACTGAATTTTAAATCAGAGAACCAGACATGGTTGAGACTGAGAAGGGAAGGAGGAGAGTTCACCCGACTTTCCCCTTAAGAAATAAATTACTGGTGAGACCACACAACATTCTTGCAGTTTTCTGTCCTTCTGATCTCCATTTACAAGTAGACACTCCCACATTTTGATGGTCTCCCCCATTTTTGGAAGTATTACCCTTGATAAAGATTTACATAAGATTCTTTTATTTTTCTCCCCAGAGGATGTGTTGTTCTTGCAGCTGAAATCCCTGCCAGAGAGTCCTACCCTCTGTTTGCTTCTAGTATGTGGAGAGTAATAGGACACTGAGACAGTGAAGCTGTTTTTACTCTGTGTTAGACAGCAGTTTTCCTCATATACCACCATTGCTGCTGAATAGCATGGAATGAGAAAAGGCTCAGTCTCTGTAATGGAGTCAATAGCTCCTCATCTGAAGAATAAGAGGGATTTCAGCCAAGAGAGTAGAATGGCTTGCTTTCTCTTCATTTCTCATTTTAGTTTCTACTTCATATTCCTCAACACGTACATTACCCCTTTTTTGCAGTCACTGGGGGATAAATTAGTCCAAGATCCTGCTTACCACTGCTTCAGCACTTATACCATTTCTGATCAACCTATACTTAACATGTAACCTATACTCCTTCTGAATTTGTCATAAAGATTTCCATGGGAATTGTGTTCTCCAGACCAGATTCTGCTTTGTTATTTCAGTATAAAACCACAGCACTTCCACTGAAACCCTACCATTTTTTATCTCCATCCACATCTATAAAATTTGTGATTCCCTGGAAGTATTCTGGATTTGCATTGGAATAACTAATAGGTTGAATATGTCTGTAAACAAATTTATTGTGAAGATTTACTGCGCCAAATAACCTCAGTGGTTATAAATCTTTTAAATTTCAGGTAAAATGAATTTATATTCTGATGCTGGTGTTTGAAGGCACAAGCTTTGGAAGTTGGCTTCAAATAGATCTCAGGATTACTGCTAGGTAGATTTTGCTTATTCCTTGATTGTAATAGGCAGACTAAAATTGTGTCTTCTGAATTTCATGTCATAAATACAATTGTATAGAAACTTTACCTTTGAACAGAGTGGGGCTTTCTTGGAGTAAGAGGGAGCATAGGTTACATGTAACAACAGATGAGGACATTCAGAGAGTTTCTAGCACTGCCATTCCCCCAAAGTCAAAGTATATGGGTCAAATGGTTAAATTTCCCTGAAATGTGCAATGAAATTGTCCTCCAGAGGAACTGCAGTTATCTGCTCATTAATTTAATAAAACTGTTCCCCATTCATTTTTCATATAAATGTACTCAGCTAAAGTCAGATTCAGTCAAACTAATTCAGTCAGGCATATTTTAAAGGTAACACCTGTATTCTAAAAGGTTATAATTTTCTCAACAATCTGAGGAAAGCCTTGGACAACAGAATAGGCACTCTAAGCCCAATTTTTGTATGTGGTAGAGTCAGGTATATTAGTTTGTAGTAATTTTACATTTGCTTTAATTGCCGGTCTCTTAGTACCAAGGTGTTCTGAGACATGCTCATCCTTTGCGTGTAATTTTGGGAAAGTGAGTTCTTGGAGTTATGGTTGGTTGTTCTGTTTTCAGAAGACAGTACAAACAATTTCTGGTGAAGACGATGGGCTGACAGCCCTCTTTGGCCCCAACCCTGTGGGAGCTGTGTGGTTTCTGTGTCCCTTGATATTATTCTGGAGGAATTGTCCCCAGCTTTTGACTCTGACCCTGGCCATCATGCTGTGTTTGCTCTGTTTCTTACTGTAAGGCACATCTGTAACTTTGGGAACAAGGCCTTGCTATGTAAGCCTGATCCTCCAAGGCACAGACACTCTGCCCTTGATGAGGTACATGCTTTAACTTACACAACATTTTTTGTCCCATTGATTCTACGTGAATAAAATGTAAACATGTATTTAAGCATTTTCCTGGATCTAGCCTAGAATGTTCAGACTGAAAGTCTGAACGCGTTTTCTGTCACCTGTGAATCACCATGCTCATAGT